>NC_137170.1:136405000-137030000 GCF_951804945.1 Podarcis cretensis | reverse complement strand
TTTGTTTACCTTTTGCCTGAGCATTTCTTATCAATTCTGTCATTTTGGCTAGTTCAAGGTACTTGCACAACTTTAAATTGCCATTAAGTCATTTTCCAGTATTTTGCTATTAACATTCTAGCCAATGTTGTCACATCAAGAAACACTCTTTTATTTTCATTTTTACTTCAGATTTCTTAAAATTCTGTGTCTTAGCATTTATTTATTTTGGTTCCTCATAGGTCATTGTGTGTGTGTGTTTGTGTGTGTGTGTGTGTGTTTTATTATTATTTTAACTGTGTCTTTTAAGTCCACCCTGCCCTTACAGGATATCACTTCTACAAGTGTGTTACTACAGATCCAATGAAAAGCTTCGCCACCACAACAACAGACACCAAAGTTTTCAAAGTGGCCACAGCTATCTCTTTCAAAGGATATAGACTGCCGGGGGGAGTGGGGCTGACAAAGGGGGGTGGAGTTGAATTACAAGGACATTTTCTGACTTTTGAACCTCAAGATACATACATAAAATATCCCAATTGTCTCAAGATATGCAACTGATATTTAATTAGTTTGTTTTGTATTATGTGTTATTACGTAGGAATGTTGAAATGTGTCTGACAGTGTGTCATTTCCACAAATGGGGGGGGGGCTATTTTTGTGGCTATTTTTGTGTGTAAGTGTTTTATGTCTAATGTCTTATTCCTTACACCCCAGTGGAGGATCCTCATACATTTTATGCCTTTTAACAGATCAAGCTATTATGTAGTCCAATGTTTAGACTTAGATAAATTTATAACCATATTTCGTTGTTTCACCTGGCACTCTGCCAACTTCCCTACCCATTTTAAAAATGTGCTAAAACTCACCTTACCAAGGAGAAGCTTCTAAGATACATGAAGGAGGATATGCTTTGGTTTAGCAGGAATGATCCCTTATACAGTTAAATTGACTTATTTCGACAAGTGCCCTTTTAAGAATGGTTTTCTTTTAACAGATTGGTTTGAAGAGTTGAGAACCATGGGGAAAGATAAATTCAAATTGGACTCAGTTTGAATTGGGCAAGTGTCTCCGGACAGCGCTGGCCCCTGGCCTCTTAAGTGAGATGGGCGCACAACCCCAGAGTCTGTCAAGACTGGCCCGTACGGGCAGGGGTACCTTTACCTTTACCTTTTATCCAGGCTGCAATTAGCTTTTGGTCCTTAAAGTGCAAGTGAGCAACTTCCCGTGACTGCAAGACCTGAGCCTACAATAATAAAACCCCATAGGAAGGCCAAGGCAAGGACATTTCCCTCAGGACGTGTCCAAACCTGTGGCAGCTGTGGTGAGTGCCAGGCAACATGGTTAATATTGTAGCACCCTGCTTGTGGTTAACGCTTAGCTGGAATGAAATATTCAACGCAGCAATAGAGAAATTAAAATAATAATTTATTTGTCAGACAAATAAATATGAGGCACAGTGGTATATGGTTACCAAGCTCTGGCCTGGCCTCCTGCCATTCTGGCCAGCACTTATATTTCCTTAATCCAGCCCCCTTGCTCCTCCTGTGGCTGCCTCTGTCCAATCAGCCTGGTTGAAATTCCTATTGGCTGTTTGCTAGAACCAATCACAAAAGATACACCCATTTCCTTTTGCCCTTTTATGGGAAATAAAAGCCATATTTATAATTGGCAAACAAGTAGCCATTAACCTCTACAAGGCACCTTAATTACCAAATCACCTTTGCCCCCTTAATTCTAAAATAGAGCAGATGGCTAAAACAGATGGTGGCTAATTCTATTTTAAACAGGTATCAAAGATCTTTTGTACGCATCATCAATGAAAGATCTCCTTCATTGGAGGTTCCTTTAAACAAAAACCTGACAACCATCTGTCTAGAGTGCTCCGATGGTGCTTGGCAAGGGGGGGCTAGGCTGGTGGCTGATGGCCCCTGTGATCTCTTCCAACTATATGAAATAGGAATCTAGCATAAGGATTTAACATTTCTTAGCTTCTAATTCCTTTGCATAATTACATTTAAGCCAATATATTTTTAATACATAATATATATAATTTTTTATAAGCAAAGACGTTTTCAAAGTAAGAAAAAACTTAAAAACACTTTCTTTCCCTATTTCCATTAGCTCTTGCCCTTAGGAAAATGTGGCTCAAGTCTCTAATGGGAGGCACAATAATTCTTACTATTTACCAACTTAATTGTAGCTTAATTGTACTCTGCAATATGCAAGGCCAGTGACCTCTGCTCAGCCTTTTATGACCGCAATAAACCAGAGGGCCTCTCTGGCGGAAGAGGATGAACATCTGCCAATATCTTAGCCAGCCTAGTTTCTGCCTGGCATGAATCATTTGTGAATTTGAACTCATTTTTAAGATACAACCTTGATCAAAAAATATAAGCTTGATAAAAATGCAGGCTTATGATTAGATGCCTCAATATGAAAGCCCTAAGTGGATTCACCAGGGATTGCCACTACTGTGAGACCACAGAAGAGCTACCTTGACACCTGAGAACACAAAAATGGCGGGGGACAAAGCAAACTGCATTTTTTTTTCAGTCAGTAGTGGACCTTCCTGCTAAATGTAAAGCATAGACCACTATTGAACAAAATACAACAGGTGTCCTTTTATGCGATATCCTATATCCAGCTATCTGCACTACTATACTTGCAAATGGCCTTAAGAGGCATGATTTGCAAGTCCCTTTCAGGTTTGCATAAACCCACACATCTGGTACGGTAGATACCAAGTTATTAGTTAGCGCATATCTATAACACGCATGTACATTGTATTGGTCAGTGTTGCTCCCTCCTTTGCTGCCCTGCTCAACCCACCTCCTTTTCCATTAGGGCCTATTCCCACTCACACGGCACCCCTACCTTCACCGAGATTTAGGGTGCGGAGAAAAGATTTGCAAGTTCTTACAGAACTTTAATGCAAATCTATCTCCGAATGGGGGACTGATACGGAAGGGGGGGGCATGTCTTCTTCACCTTCTTCTTCGCTACAATATATCAATTTATTTCCAATTGTCAATGTCAAAAGGGACTAAAATCTATAAAATTCATAGAAAATCAACGTGCCAGTTTGCTCAATTTCTCTAGGACTCCATCACACCTCCCCTGTCCAGCATAATCCCTCAAGCAAGGTGTTAAGACCCTAATCCTGTCAAATCGCTCTGATCAGCCTTTCCTCCAGGCAATGTCAGGTGGCAGACTATGCATATTTGGGACCATTGTTTTCTCATCCCCAGGAAGTGTTTATCTGCGCATATCTCCAGCTCTGCATATTCCCCCCTCCCTCCTCCATATGTTAATCTGTGTAACCCAACCTCCCTTTAATATATTCATGATGTAATCTGTGTAACCAAACCTCTCTTTAATGTATTCATGACGTGTTTTGCACTGTATTCTGGGACATGGAGGGAGTTTCAAAAACTCATGTCACCCCTTTCTCACTGTTCAATCTCGCCTTGAACCTGTTGCGCAATAAACTTGGATCTTCTGCAGTTTGCTCCTGTCTCCGGCTGATCTCATTTTCCTCCGCAGGGACCCATGGACTTAGTCCGATGAGCTGGGTGGCAGAGCAGCCTCGCACCCAGATTTTGCCGTAACACATCCAATGATGCAACAAGACACTCAGCTAACACATAAAAATGGAAGAATTTTACATTTGTCAGCACCGATTCCATATTATAAAAGGAAAATTGGGGACCAAATCTGAATACCTTTAAGGATGCCGCCCTTCTGGTCTTGACTGCTGCCACCACACAAGAGCATCATCATCATCATCATCATCAACAACAACAACAACAACAACAACAACAACACTTTGCCCTGAGGTATCCATGTTGCCTGTTAATCTCATTAGGGGAACTGGACCATTGTGCAATTATCATAGGATTTTTTTAAAAAAAGTCACAAAGATTTTGTGTCATGGTGGTAATAATTGTTTTATGATTCATTTAAATCTGTTTGCTAGATGGAAGCAAATGTTTATGTTGCCATGCCATTGTAATTTACCAGAAAAGAAAGGAAACCAGAGAAACCAGATTGCAGGCTCAAACTTCGGTGAGTTCAGATGGGTTGCATTCATGTTTGTACTCTGAGCCCATTTTAAATGAGTTCAACATGTCTTTTGTGTGCACAAAAAGAGACTCAGTAAGGAACTCAGTGGCTGGTTTGGGGAGGCAGGAGAGAAGATTGAAAATTGAAGTAAGGCACTTTGACCTCATGTGCCGCCACTTACAGGGAACTGAAGAGGCAGCCAGGCAGCTGTCTCCCACTCCTTGGGATACTTCTCTGAAACAGCTCACACCTTACAAAGTGCTCCTCTACAATGTTGTTGTGCGTATTTATTTCAGGGCCAAACTAGACATTTTCGCAATTAATGTGCATGATTTTTGTTTTGTAAACAGTAGGCATGAGAAAGCTTGAGAAGCCTCAGGATATTTGCCAGGGGTGGGGGGAAAGATGGGAAATTTAACTTTATTTCTTTCTCTCTCTCTCTCTCTCTCTCTCTCTCTCTCTCTTTCTTTCTCTTTAACAAAATAAAAAAATTCCTTCCAGTAGCACCTTAAAGACCAACTAAGTTAGTTCTTGGTATGAGCTTTCGTGTGCATGCACACTTCTTCAGATACATCTCTCTCTCTCTCTCTCTCTCTCTCTCTCTCTCTCTCTCTCTCTCCTCCCTCCCTCCCTCCCTCTCTCTCTCTCTCTCTCTCCCACTGTGCCTAAAAGAATCTCTCCACTTGCACTCCCAAGGAAGCCACTATTGCCTGCTTCCCTTTAAATGTGAACAGCAGCTTCAGAGAGCTGCAACTTTTTTGCCAGAGCATGGCAGAAAGAGAAAGAAGTATACTTCTCATCTCCACCCCAGCAGTCCACACTCTCCACAGCTGCTATTTACACAACAAGTGTGTGTACAGTAAGGATATTCATGCAATTCTTGCCCATCTACTTTGGCCCCTTCTTGTGGGCACCTGCCTGAACAGAAGAGCACCGTAATGAAATGAAATTGACTCCCAGGTGAGCATGACTTTGCTCACCCCTTCGCTTTTGTCATGACATGGAATCAAATGCCCTCAGATATTTGACAGAAGAAAATTAGTACTTGTCAGAGCTAGGCAGCTCTGACAGTACTAATAGGTATTGGCAGGTTTTTTTTCAGGGGGAACTCACAGGAACTCTGTTCCTGTACCTCTCAGGTGGGTTCCGGCCCCTCTCAGGTGGGCGCCATTGCCATTCTAAGAGAATGAGGGAGGCGTTCATGGTGAGTTCCGGCACCTCTTTTCTAGAAAAATAGTCCTGGTTAGATAAAAAATCCTCAAGCCAGGGGGCAAGCCCCAGCCTTATCTGTAGGGTGGGTGGGCTTGCCCAGTTTTGTGGGCCATAAGGGAAAGACTGGCAAGTGCAGTGGAGGTTTCCTACCCTTGCCATGGGGCTCATCCACACTTCCACTTCTCGCTTTCTCCCAAATGGAAAACGACTTGGACCCATGCCAGGAAAGCAGGGTGGGGGGGGGAGTGGAAAACCTCTCAGACCCACAGTTTCTGGGCACAGGACAAGCAAAATTGGATGAGCTCACAGATGTTTTTGTCATCTCCAAATTATCATGTCCCTAAGTACTGTATCTGTTTTATTGTATACAGATGACATTGTACCTTCATCCAAGACAAAAGTGGATTTGAGAACATTGCTGGGGGAATTTTGTAAAATAAAATAAAAAATCACCTTATGGTGAATTATAGCCAGCTATTCTCTAAATGATGCAAAATGGTGTTTGGGTAAGCAGCTCATTGGATAAGTAAGACTTTAAAAATATTTGGGTATCACTTTTCAATAGTCTAAAAGAGTGGTTTTCAACCAGTGTGCCGCCGTGGCACCTGAGGTGCCTTGATTGATAGTCAGGGGTGCCATGGGCAACACTGGCCTCTGCCCCTTTTCCCTTCCCTCCCTCCTCTGATGCCCTTTCGCGTCTCTGCCTCCCAAAGGCTTGTGCGTCTGTTTGTTGCAGCAGCCCTGGCTACAAGCTCCCCAGGCAAATGGTGCCTCTGGCGCTGGCCTGAGGGTGCTGGTTGCCAGCAGCTGAGACGGCCTTGGAGTAAGCAAGCAAGTAGGTGAGGGAACCCAGCCAGCCTGCCTGCCAGCCAGCCCTCACTGTTGGGAAGTGGGAGGCCAGGCAGGGGCCCCACGGGCCTTTCATGTGCTTGCTGTGTGCGGTGCCTGCGAGAGCGGAGTGTCTGGTGCCAAAGGGTGGCCTTTCCGCCATGCTGTCCCGGGGGTGCCTGTTGCTGCCACTGCTGCTTCCTAAGGTGAGTAAGGGGCTGCCAAGGAGATAGGAGAGGAGGCTGAGGGAACACTCCCCCAGGGAGGGTGTTTGTAAAGGGGTGAGGGGCTGCCAGCTCTGCAGGCAAGGGGGGACACAAAAGAATGTCGTTAGTCAAAAGGTTGACTCTGGTCTAGAACATGATCAGCTTAAAAAGAATACGTGGTAGAAAGAGTTGTGCAAATTATGAAACTCAAAGCATGTTTGTTCATAATTTTTATACATGCTGTGCGTGAAAATGTTAAAGCTAAAGTCTTAGCCTAATTGTTTTATGAAATTCAAAATTGGGCTGATGCCAATTTAAGCCCACTAAAGATTGTGCAATCTTAAATTCCTTAGACTTTTTTCCTCTGTACTAGAATGTGTTTCTAATACTGCTTTGTGATTCAGAGTCAGTCTCCCCTCCATTTTTACACATGTCTGGGTCAGGACATGTAACTGTTTGCCTCAACTGAATTTAGCTCCTACTGGCTTGGTTGCCTTAGTTTCTGCTTAATTTGTATGAAAACAGTTGGGTGAAAGTCATTCATTTAAGATTATGCTTTCTTGGCTTTTCACCACAACAGTTACTATGTTTAGGCCTCAGTAAAGCAAAAGTCCTGTTGAGGAAATACCTGTTTGATTTTGAACATCAGAACAATTTTCCTGTAAAACACCCCACAGTATTTCATAAGAAATGATAGTATGGGTACATGGATTGAGGTTCACATCATGTGCACATCACAAACTAGTAGTGGAAGCACACTGGGTGCTGAGTAAATGGAAGTGTACACACAGCCATTGCTTCTGATTATTATTATTTTGTTTCTCCTTTCCAATCAAGTTAAGGTGGTGGCAGCCAAGACCACAAAATGTCTAGCAGGGTACCACTGAGATAAAGGTGATGACCCTCTCTGAGTTTTACATGGCATGAATTTTAATTTGATTTGGTAATGTTACTTACATTTGCACTTTGTATTCACACTGTAAAGGCTGGTAAAGGTAAAGATAAAGGTAAAGGTACCCCTGACCAACAGGTCCAGTCGTGACCGACTCTGGGGTTGTGCGCTCATCTTGCTCAAGAGGCTGGGAGCCGGCGCTTGTCCGAAGACAGCTTCTGGGTCACGTGGCCAGCGTGACTAAGCCGCAGCTGGCGAGCCAGCACCAGCGCAGCACACGGAAACGCCGTGTACCTTCCTGCTGGAGAGTGGTCCCTATTTATCTACTCGCACTTTGAGGTGCTTTTGAACTGCTAGGTGGGCAGGAGCTGGGACCGAGCAATGGGAGCTCACCCCGTTGCGGGGATTCGAACCGCTGACCTTTTGATCAGCAAGTCCTAGGCTCTGTGGTTTAACCCACAGCGCCACCCGCGTCCCAGTAAAGGCTGGTAGCTGATGCATATAAATATATTTCTACCTTTGTTCAGAATTTACTTGGTCTGATTATTTCAGTGCAGCATCCAAGTTGGCTTCAAGAGATTAGCCTTGTTCCAGGTTCCATGAGATGTTTCTTTTTATGGCAACCTGTTACTCCATGAGACTTTTGTTCCCTACCAGTGTAATGAAGACAATGACATTTCCCCCATGTCTGAACATGTTTGAGTTCGAACTGTGGAACTGCAAAGTTGGAGCCAAAATGCAGTACTGCCAAACAAGGAACAAGAAGGCTAATAGACATTTGATGCCCAGACAGAGAATTCCCCTGATAGGCAGTTTACCTACAGATACTTCCATATAGTGGAGACAGCTGTTCAGGCCAATAATTCTGAAGAAGGCTATGTTATATTTGAAGAATTTTGGGGGGTAACCTCTGCTGGGAGGAAGGTATGGCTACTCTAAACGCATTCTTCAGCCACACTGCAAACTCTCATGTCCCCCAAGAAACCTTAGGAACTGTAATTCTGTGAGGACTAATGATCTCTGAGATCCAGGCTACATGTTACACTCCCTGCGGAGCGTGGCAGGCTTGCCACCTAGGAACTCTACTTGTTAGACTCCTTAAGGCTCCCCTACCAAGAAGTAGAAGAAATTGGGTGGGAAAAATGAATCTGCCTCCCCTCTCTCCCTCTCCTATAAACAGCCTTCATGTGATTTCTTCACCCACACTAATGGTACCACCACATATAATAGTGCAAGCATCTCAGCAACTGAACATAATATTAAAAGGTAGTGCCAGGGTGGGTGGAAATCGTGCATTTCATTCTCAAAGAGCAGACAGATCCCCCTCCTTGATCTTTAAGTCTTATCTCCAATCTACTGATAATTCTAATCTATAGTAATACTAGCAGAGAGAGCCCAGCACTGCCCTAGTATTTTTAGAAACCAAAAACTATTATGATTTTTAAATTTGTGAGTTTGGCTCTATCATCCCAAAAAATAGGTGAAGTCAGTCCAAAGTGACATTTTGTTCCACCTTCTTGATTCAAAACAAAGCCCAGGATTCAAACATCAATGAAAACTGCTGCTCCCACCTCGGGAACTCTTGTGCCAAGTTTGACAATGATATATTGAGAGTTGGCTAAATCTATGCCAAAAAATGGGCGAAGTCACGCCACAGTCATGGTTTGGTCTGCCATCTTGAATCAAAATGGTTCCCTACCCCAGGAATCATCATGCTGAGTTTTGCAACATACTGAGAAGTGGTTGGATCCATGCCGAATGAGCAAGTGAAGTCATGCTGCCGATGTCAGGTTTTGGTCCACTGTCTTGATTCAAAGTGACACCTGGCACCCAAATGTCAACACAGGCCCTCAACCCCAACTTGGGAACCCTCATACTGAGTTTGGCAATGATATCTCAAGAGGCGGACAATCCTTTGCCCAAAATCAACATAATTCCACCAAAGTGATGTTTCAGTCAACCCTCTTGTTTCAAACATCAACAAAGACTGCCTCTCTCAAAATAGGAACCCAAGTTTTGTGATGGTGATATCTCAAGAGGTGACTAAACCTATAGAAAACAAACAGACAAACCGGGGGGGGGGGTGCTAGGGGCGCATTGGAAGATGGCCGACAATATCATCTCTCCGGCTCACACAAGGTAATTAAGAGGCTGATATGGGAGTATGCAGCCTCCCTTGTTGCCCCAAGGAAATGGGGAACACTGCCTTGTCTGCTGTGGCCATAAATCACCCCCGGATTCGAAAGAAGGGGGTGAGGGCACTAGGCACAAAGCCCTTGTGTGGGTCTGGCTCTCCCGGACGCTGTCTCTGATCACACGCTGGCTGCATTAGCTTGAAATAAACAATTAGAAAAGAAGCAAAATGCACACATTTCGAGTGAAGATCGGGAGTAAAGACTGCTAATTAAAGGGATCTCTGGGATGTGGAGCGACGGGCTGGATTCAACAATAAATCAAGAAGAAGAATCATCATCAAAGGATTGGTATGTCGGAGCGAGACTGAAAAGGGGGGACTTTTCTTTTTTTTGTCTTATGTGAGTACCCAATAACCCTTCCCCCTAAGAAAGAATCGTCGTGATTACTGATCACAAGCAGGAGGAGTAAGAACTGTGTGGAAATTAATTACTAATCAAAGATATGGCGTGTGGGAACATCAAGAAAGTTCTCTGTGACGCAGTCATAAAAAGAGACTGTTAGGGCAGGCCTGCCCGCAGGAGGACTGAGGGGGAGGAGGACTATGGCCTTTACTATATCGGAATGTGAGATCGGCCTGGCAGGGCCCCCTGAGGGAAACGTTTTGTACGGAGGTGTTGAAATGATGTCTGTCTATTTTGATATGGCTCTTGGATGAGTGTAAAATCCACACAGGATATAACAACGTTTGTTTTCAACCCGCTTGCGGAGACTATCAGAGATCATAAAGAAAACAAGAAGATGAGGAAAACAACAAAGAGAAGATGGAATAGAACTGTGAATACTATTTGGACAGAACTGTGTATATTAAAGCAGCAGCAAGAGAGATGTTTGGATCCCGTTTGGAGCTCGAAGTATGGGTACCCCCAACAAAAATTTTAAAATTTGGCTGTATAATTTGGAATTAATGTTATTTGGAATTAATGTGATTTGATTGGCCTGTTAATAAAAATTATTTAAAAAGAAAAAAGAAAACAAACAGACAAACCATTTCCCCAAATATGCAATAGACGCTAATTAAGCCATTCATCACGGTAATGGTAAAAACCATAAACTCATGAAACAATGGGATGGTTGGCAGGTGGGCGGAGAGAGCTGGGACAGGCTGGTGAGCTAGACTGAGGGATGTGGCAGGCAGAGGTCCCCTGCTGCTTCCTGAAGCAGCGCCTGAGCAGTTGGGGTTAAAACGTGTCCAAGTATATTCTGTGACTGATCTCCTTCCCAGATGGAACTGTCTTTCAGGACCAACATAAATAAATCTCATGATTAACTCACTAATTCTGTTGACATAAATGCTGGCAGCTTTTCCTAACAGTAAAATAAACTTAAGTAAGTTCTTCAAATAAACCAGTACAACCAGTACATATTTATGAAGGGGACCCCCTCATAATTTGGTTTCCCCCCCCCCCTTACATAGATAACATACCACTGTTGAAATGAAAGTGAAGACCAATTACTATATTCAGGTTAAAAGGAAGGACATTTACCTCCTCAGTGCCCCTCAAATATGGAGATGTTCAGGGCTGCCAGAAGGCTTTCCCAGACAGTGTACAATCCACACTGTATGTGGATTGTGCCCCCCCCCCCGCCTACTCCACTCTCAACAGAGGGCACATATTTGCATAGAATTTGCATAAGCATTGTACCAGTGCTTTTTTTCCTAAACAAATGTTTAGGGGCACTCTCACTTTCCTGCTCATATTGAAATACTGCCCCTCAATGAGGCCAAACTTAGATTCACAAAATGTTTAAGGGTATGTGTACCCCTGCGTCCCCCCAGGAAAAAAGCACCACATTATACTATATACTGTACACATTTGTGCCCTCTATTGTAGGAGGCTAAAATAAATTCAGTGACCACACATAAGTAATAATAAATAATAATAATTTTTTATTTATACCCCACCCTCCCCAGCCAGGGCTGGGCTCAGGGCGGCTAACACCAAATATAAATTACAATAAAACGTAATGGGGGGGGGGGACACAGTTAACTAAAATACAGCTTAAAATGCAGCCTTATTTTAGTAGTAGCCCATAAATCAAGACCATAATGGGAGGAAACATCAGATATTCACCCAAGCCAGCTATCCATGCTGGTCCTACATGGGCCAGCAAAAAAAGCCAAGGGAAAATTTATATACCAAATCCCATATAAGGGGTCAGGGTGAGTCCAAGCCGAAGACCAGGCGGAACAGCTCCATCTTGCAGGCCCTGCGGAAAGATGTCAAATCCCGCTCACCCTCTTTTGGGGTGGCAGATGCTCCCCCAAGGTCCCAGGGAGGGAATGGCAGCATCGGCTTCCTATCTTGATATGGGGCATGAGCCCCCGCTGCCAACAGGAGCAGGATCCTAGCCTGCACCCAGGATTGACAAATGGGGTGCAGGCTCAGACATGGGCTGGGTGAGGAAGCCAAGTCAACAGAATGAGAAGGCTTCCATGGGGTCTTCTCCCTGGCCATTTCAACAGCCCACACCTGGGGGCCCACCTGCTTCTCCTTTGTCGAGTTCCCCACCCCCACCCTTGGTTCACGCTGCTGGTCATGCCTTGGATGGAGGGGAGAAAGCGCTGGGGTATCCTGTCAATGGGATCCGGGGGGAGTCGCCATGTCCTCACACCCAGCCGGGGGCCAGGGCCAATGACCCCAGACGGCGGTCCCTGTGGGGGTCACCCTATTTGATGTAAGTCTTAGGACCCCCTGCCCGGATTTACCTATGCCTCATTTCCGGCAGTTGGGCTGGAAGTGTTTAATTGCCCCATGCCCAAGCCAAACCTCTTTCATCTGTATTCAATAAAGTTGTGACCTGCTTTGATCCAAACCAATCTCAGTGGTCTTTTAATTCTCTGGGGTTGGGGACTGGGGAGCACGATGCCTGGACCTGCAAGTCTGAATGACAGAAAGCTTTCCCCACAAATGTATTTCCATATTAGAAAAGGCTTAACCTGTTGAATTTATGGCTCCTGCACAGCTGTAAAAGGCACGATGCCAACCCTAAACCATGCAAAAACCTCAAGTTTCATGAGTTGTAAACCAGTGAGGTAACTGTAGACATTTTATCTATTGATCTTAGACTAGTAATACTACATTCAGTGCAAGATCAAGTGTGCTGTCAGATTAAAATAAAAATTCAAGATTTACAGCACCCTTGCTCAGATGCTCATGTCAAAAAGCATGCAGTGTGTTTATTTATTATGGATATTTATTAATTTTTCATCACAGGTCAAACCATCACCTTTTTTTGACATGAGAGAAGAAAAGTCTTCTCTGGCACAAGGAACAAATTTGTATACGCACTTTGATCCCTTTTTGCATTCTTTTTTAAAAGTTTGTTTTAGCCACATCCTTTTTTCACTGAACCACTTGGCTAAAGATGCTTTAAATTATGGAGTGCTTGGTATGCCCTGCCTTCCGCTCCCCTCTCACCTGCCTGCAAGGCCTCAAGCTAGTCAGATAGCTTTATTTTGAAAACAGAAGAATGGCACAAATGAAAAGATTTTTTAATTTGATTTATTCAGATATACTGTAAAGCTTCTAACATGTCTTACAAAAACAGCAAGATAAGCAAATGGATGTCATACAACATTTTAGAAGCAATACTCAGCATGTCTCACTGGTCAAATTTTCAAACAATGGGCCAATTTTCCAAAAATTGATAAAGAGTGATCATTTCTGCACTAGGAGCTAAAAAAATTATGCTCCCCAAATGTATTTTGCAAATAAAAAATTGTAGTATTTGGAGCAAAGCTTCACTTTACACAAACATGGGACTTAATAGTGTTTTTTTTTTGACATACTGAAATCTTGTTGTAATCCTTAAAAGCAGCCCTAAAAGGTAGACCAGTATTCCTCTGTTGGGCAATCCCTAGGAGAAAGGAGAATTTTAATATGTTCATAATAAAACCCCCAGAACAAAACAAGTACAGTGGTACCTCGGTTTACGAACTTAATCCATTCCTAAAGTCCGTTCTTAAATCAAATCCGTTCTTAAACTGAGGCGCGCTTTCCCTAATAAGGCCTCTCGCTGCCGGTGCCCTTCCACCGTTCGGCTTCCATTCATAGAGAGGTAAAGTTCGCAAACCAGAACACTACTTTTGTGTGTGTGTGTGTGTGTGTGTGTGTAGTTTGTAAACTGAATAGTTTGTTAACAGGGCCCAAGGTACCACTGTAATACATATTCTGTCCAAGTGAAGGCAGTGATATCCATGCAGACAGGAGGGTGGTTGTCATAGTAGATATTATATCTTGTTAAACCTTGTAGATCTTAATGCAATCAATATCTGATACTGTTTACTTTGCTCTCTTTGACATGATAAAATGAGACTCTGAATAGGTATTATCTTTTCTGAACAGGAGATCCCAAAGGGCCACCATGGATTGCTGCCTGCCACTTGTGGCACAGTTTGTGACTCAAGTTTGGGTCCCTTGCTCAAGTTTGGGTCCCGTCCCCCCTGCACCCCAGCAGGTACGCTCTAGGTCATACTGAGAACTCTGGTTCCATGGAATCCAACTTGCAGCCCTGTTGTGTTTCTACATGCTTTCTAAAGTCATCATTTATGCAAAGAAGCAAAGATAGAATACAGACCAGTGCCACGCAGCAGGACACAGTGGTGTTGTTGTTTTTTAGCAGACTAGGCAGCCGTTTCCAGCTTCCTTCTCTGGATTGCTTAGAGCTCCTTCTGGCTTCCAGATGTACAATACCAGCCCCCCTCCCTTCTTTCTACTATTTTCAACACAGGCTTTGATCTTTCTCATCTGTGACAGTAGCTGTGGGGGGTGAGGCAACAAAATGCCTCCTAGGTGCTGTGAAGTAAAGTGGCTGGTTTTCAGCCATGCATAACCAGAGCCCAACTTCATCTGCAATGAATCCAGAAGCCCCAGCTTACAAAGATTGTTGTTTTTTCTCACCTTTTCAATATTTGCAGCAGTTGCTAAGGACCTTCCAGACAATCACATCATAGTCATCGTCATCATTTGCATCATGATCATTTGCACAGATTTGTTACATGGAAATCAGATGTCTGTTTGTTAAACTATTCTTCCAATGTGAATTCATTGCATTTTGCCAGCATTCAACTTGCACTCTTTTTGGCTCCTGGAAATATGCACTGTTGTTTTTTTCAGCGAGTGGTTTGGTTCAACATAGACAGCATCTTAAAAAGCAGAGACATCACCTTGCTGACAAAGGTCCGTATAGTTAAAGCCATGGTTTTCCCAGTAGTGATGACTGGAAGTGAGAGCTGGACCATAAAGAAGGCTGATCGCCGAAGAACTGATGCTTTTGAATTATGGTGCTGGAGGAGACTCTTGAGAGTCCCTTGGACTGCAAGAAGATCAAACCAATCCATTCTGAAGGAAATCAGCCCTGAGTGCTCACTGGAAGGACAGATCCTGAAGCTGAGGCTCCAATATTTTGGCCACCTCATGAGAAGAGAAGACTCCCTGGGAAAGACCCTGATGTTGGGAAAGATGGAGGGTACAAGGAGAAGGGGACGAGAGAGGACGAGATGGTTGGACAGTGTTCTCAAAGCTACCAGCATGAGTTTGACCAAACTGCGGGAGGCAGTGGAAGACAGAAGTGCTTGGCGTGCACTGGTCCATGGCGTCATGAAGATTCGGACACGACTAAACGACTAAACAACAACAACATAGTTAAATGGCCTATGGTTTGCTAGGAATGAGCTAGTGTGCTGGTGCACAGCACTGCTCCCATTGCACTTGCCCCCTCCTTCCTGCACCAGGAGGAAACAAACCAGATGCTGGCTTAGCCTGAAGTGTGATTTCTCTTCAAACAAACCAGGAGGACAAGCCATAAAACTGGGCGTTTGTAGTATTTTGTTTCTGAGCTCTGGTCAAGCAGAAAACTCACCCAGCCCTCTAACTATCCACATTTCTACTGTCTGCTCTCTGTTGGGCACTTTCCTGGGCACAGGCACCAGCTCTATGGGGCCCTAGTCCCTTCGCCCCCTAATAAAATATTTAGGGAGACTGGGCTCCACAATATTTTCTGCAAGTTGTTACTGCCCTTCCTCCCTTGGGCAGCCAACACACACACCCCAGGCAGGGTGGGGTGGGGGATGGAAGGGGAGACCTGCGCCCAGTGGTGTGTAGTGGAGGAAGGCGCATTCTGCAGAAGTGTGGGAAGGGGAGAGAATCGGGATTCAATATGACCTTAACAGAACTGGGCCCAAACTAACAAAATGTATTTCTATAGGGACAAATGTAAGGTTCTGCGCTTAGGCAGGAAGAGCCACCTGCACCAATATAAGATAGGGGAAAAGGATCTAGGGCAGGGGTCAGCAAACTTTTTCAGCAGGGGGCCGGTCCACTGTCCCTCAGACTTTGTGGGGGGCCGGAGTATTTTTTTTTTGGGGGGGTGAACAAATTCCTATGCCCCACAAATAACCCAGAGATGCATTTTAAATAAAAGGGCACATTCTACTCATGGAAAAACACACTGATTCCTGGACCATCCTCGGGCCGGATTGAGAAGGCGATTGGGCCAGATCTGGCCCCCGGGCCTTAGTTTGCCTACCCATGATCTAGGGGTCTTAGTAGACCACAAGCTTAACATGAGACAACAGACTTCCAGTGCTTCCTGCCTTAATGGGTGCAGCTCCTACATTAGTGGAGATCGTTAGCGAAGATAAACAAGGATGATTTTAGGGTAGTTGTCCTTGCAAGTTCCCCTCCAGGGCCCAGGGGAGTGAGCTTCATCCACAGATCATCCTGATACCTCGAATGCGCGAGGCAGGAAGACACTGGGCGCCAAAGCACTTCGCCTATCGGTAACCCCCCAACGCAGCCATTAAGATGCAGAGGCTCTTCTGTTTATTAGGATGAAACTGGCTCTAATTTACAGACGTGTGCAGGGCGGGTGGGACAAGATTATAAACTGCCAAGTGAATCAGCTACTGAGTTGCAACGTTTCGAACTGGAAAGATGATTTCCTTCATAGGAAAATACTGTATGTGAGCAGGGAGAGGAGCCTTTACCCTTTCTTTATATATCCCATGTTTGCTACTTAAATGATTCGGCAAACCTCCCCCTGAATGCCAACAAACTGCTAAAAAGCAAGAGGAGAAAAAGAGAACAAGATTATATTTATGGATTAATATGAAAATAGAACTGTGTGAGAACATTGAAATGATTTAAAGCACTGAACTTCCAGTTATCGCAATTTGGACTATGGACTTAGAAGATTGGCCATAGCTCTGGCAGGACACTAGATGGTTAGTGATTTAAAGGTTGGAGGAGAAGGAGAAACTGGAGAATCGCCCAGAGCTATGGTGGGGACACCAGATTACTTCTTATCTATACTCAAACAAACCAAGATGGCGTGTGATGCAGCTGAAATTAAATGGAAACAGAGAAAGAGAAAGGGTGAAAAAGAGAAGTAGAGAAGCTGCATAGCACATGATCAGAACAGGAAAATTGAAGAAACAAATGGGGGAAAAACTTCTCACACAGGCAATTTACAGGATATAGAACTCCTTCTGTGGAAATAAAATTTATTAAATATGTTAATACGATGGAAGTCAAGAACTCTGCAGCTATTGATAAGAGACTAAGATCAGGACTGAATGTAATTGTATTAATCAAGATTTTGGAAGCAGAAAGAAATAAGAACTTTGTACCCCAAAACCCAGCACACGGGAAATCACACAAATTGTATAATTGGCTTTATAACTGATATATATATGGGTATGAATTATAATTTGATACTAATAAAATGTGGCTGTCATTGGATTTTAGCAATTGAAAATTAATAAAAATTATTTAAAAACACGAGACAACAGCACTGCTCTATTCTGCCTTGGTCAGACCACACCTGAAATACTTTGACCAATTCTGGGCACTACGATTTAAGAAGGATGTCGACAAGCTGGAACATGTGCAGAGGACGGCAGCCTAGATGATCAAGGGTTTGGGAAACGGTTGAAGTATCTGGGTATGTTTGGCCTGGAAAAGAGGAGACTGAGGCATCTCCAAATATCTAAAGGGTAAGATGATGCAAACTTATGTTCTCCTGCACAGGGGAGTAAGAACTGAACCAATGGATTCAAGTTAAAAGAAAGGAGATTCCAACTAAACTTCAGGAATAAGGTGCTGACAGTAAGTGTTATTTGACAGTGGAAAAGACTCCCTTGGGAAGCTGTGGACTCTGCTTCACTGGAAGTTTTAAAGCAAGGGTTGGATGGCCCTCTGTCTTGGACGCATCAGTTGAGATTCCTGCACTGCAGGGGGTTGGACTTGATGACTCTTGGAGTTCCTCCCAACTCTACAATTCTGTGATTCTGTGATTCATACTATAGTCCAGCAGTTTATGCATATTCTTTTAGTTATGAAGTGCACTTTGGTTGATCATGAAGATGGCTGTTGCCTTCAGATGCCTTGATATTGTCGTGGTTCAGGCTTCATGAGAGGGAGCTGCTGTGTCACGTAGAAACAATGGCCTGAGAATGAGTGCATGAATATTAATAAAATTAATATGGGAAAGAAACACCATGAGGACAAACTTGCAATAAAAACAAACTAACCCTGAGCCAATGTTTGCATTGTTCCACCTTCTCCCCTTGGGGGCAGGGAGGCTGTCCCCCCATGTACTGCCAAGAAACAGAGCAGCCATAAAATTGCTGATATTCTTTTCAGTTCCCCTTTCAAATAGGCGGCTTTCGCCCCTGCTTCCCTCTCACAAAGCAGGAAATGTTTCAGGTTAAATTAGCGTGGAAGCCTGAAAGCCTGGAATAGGAATCATTCTATTTGCTGGGCTGTGAAGGGAGAGAGGAGGGAGAAGCCTTCAGGCAGGATTAGGGAAGGACGTCCCTTGCCAGCCCTTTCCACAAAGACAGGCACATTTCCCCATCCCATATTCTGCTTTAGTGCTTATGAG
This sequence comes from Podarcis cretensis, assembly GCF_951804945.1. Classification (NCBI taxonomy): domain Eukaryota; kingdom Metazoa; phylum Chordata; class Lepidosauria; order Squamata; family Lacertidae; genus Podarcis; species Podarcis cretensis. The sequence goes on along the minus strand of NC_137170.1, from coordinate 137,011,736 downwards.
ATTTATCCACAGCCTTGCTATGCCAATTCAGGAGAAGGAAACTAACTGGTTTAGTTGTATGGGAGTACAACATGACGTCTTGCCAACAAAGGTCCGTATAATTAAAGCCATGGTTTTCCCAGTAGTGATGTATGGAAGTGAGAGCTGGACCATGTATGCGGCAAAATCGCACTCCACCGGAAGTACCGATCAACTGATGGTCTTTGCCCAAGGACACCCCCCCCCCCCCGAAAGCTGGAGCAAGCCCTATGTGGGATAATAGCAGCCGGGGTAGTGGTGGTTAAGGCTGGGGAAGTGGTGTGGAGATGAAAGAGTTAAACCACCCTTTTCTCAGCATTGCTCCCCTGCTCTAATTTAGGGGTCCCACAGCTGCTTTTATGTTAAATCTAAAACAACAGGAGGTTTGTTGAGTGGCCTCCTAGGTCTTCTTGCTTCCTTTGGCCATCAGAGCCATATAGTATTTAGAAAACAAAGCTAAAGTCTCTTCCACCCTGTCAACATTTTGTCCACATGCTGCATTTAAATGTTCCATTCAGCAACCAAGCCAAGCACCAAACCTGTTTAGTTTTTTTGTTCTTTTAGCTGAGATGACTGGAGAAAAAGGCAGGTGGGTAAGTAAAGGACACACTGTCTTAAGCAAAGGGCAGCTGGGGAACAGTTACAGCAACCTGGGATAAGCAACTCCATTATAAAACACCCAATTCTCTAGTTAGTATAAAGGCCTATAAAACTCCAGCCCTGCTGCTGCACATGATGTGGAGAGAGACCAGTGCTATTAAAAAACGAAAACACCTCTCCTCTCAGGCGGTTCAATTTGGCCCACTTATCAGCACCATTTGAACTTTCCAAGACCTAACACCTCTATAAAAGAACAATTGCAGTTGCATTACAGAGATTAATTATTTGAAAAGGAAAGAACAGAGCTTTCCAAATTTTTCGTGTTGGTGACACACTTTTTAGATGTGCATCATTTCATGACACAGTAATTCAGTTTTACTAGCAAACTGGCAGAGGACGAGATGGTTGGACAGTGTTCTCGAAGCTACGAACATGAGTTTGACCAAACTGCGGGAGGCAGTGGAAGACAGGAGTGCCTGGTGTGATCTGGTCCAGGGGGTCACGAAGAGGCGGACATGACTAAATGACTAAACAACAACAAAGCAAACCGGAGGTTAAACTAACTCCTTTCGAGCCCTGGGAGGAGTGTTTCTGTGACACACCTGCACACTGCAGCCGACACAACATACAAAGCTCTGGGAAATAACAGAATACAAAAGATCTGCACCCAAAAGAAGGGAATGCTGTGGTGGCTTGGCATGGTCCAGGGAAGGCAGGAGGAGAGAGAGGGCACCAAGGCAGAAGCAGCTAGAGACATGTAAGTTCTGGTAAGATATTAATTTTAACAATTACATTTTTATAGGGAGTTTTTTTAATAGCAAATTTCCCAACTGCCCAAATTCTCAATCAGACACTCCACACTAAGAAGCAAACCAAATGAACACAAAGCATGCTTTGCTCCTTGCTATTGTCCTGTATAAGTGGCCGTTTTTTCCACAGGAGCCAGTTGTTCTCATCTATTATACAAAAACTGGCAGGACAATCCCATGACCCTCGCACCTGTGTAAATGTCAATTCAGTAACACTTGCACCAGTGTGAGGGCCCCAATGCATCCTGAAAGTTTTTTCCCTCTTCCTGCTGCCTCATCCAACTCATGCTGCCTAAGCTGGTGCCTCTCCAAGCAGGGGGCTTCCACAGTTTTCGCCAAGATGAGATTGGCTGCCAAGCACAGCTCCGCTAGCCTTTCACTGCACGCCACAATCCACAGGGCCTGCAGTCCAGACTTCCAATAATAATAATAATAATAAATAATAACAACAACAACAACAACAACAACAACAACAACAACAACAATAATTTATTATTTATACCCCGCCCATCTGGCTGGGCCTCCCCAGCCACTCTGGGCGGCTTACATAAAAACCAAAAATACAGTAAAATATCACACGTTAAAAACTTCCCTGAACAGGGCTGCCTTAAGATGTCTTCTGAATGTCAGGTAGTTGTTTATCACTTTGACATCTGATGGGAGGGCATTCCACAGGGCAGGCGCCACTACCGCGAAGGCCCTCTGCCTGGTTCCCTGTAGCTTTGCTTCTCGCAATGAGGGAACCGCCAGAAGGCCCTCGGCGCTGGACCTCAGCATCCGGGCAGAATGATGGGGGTGGAGACCCTCCTTCAGGTATACTGGACCGAGGCCGTTTAGGGCTTTAAAGGTCAGCACCAACACTTTGAATTGTGCTCGGAAACATATTGGGATGCTGACTGGTGTTAGCCGACAGAGGAAGCAGAACAACTCAGGACACCATGTGGTACTTTTATTTAGGTGAGGGGCATACATATGGCCCAAAAATGAAAGAAAGCAGGATAACCCCTCCCCAACCCCTGTTCCTGACTCAAAGCATCCTTGCACAGTGTCAGACACAGACCTTGACTTGTGCTTCTTCTAACCAGCAAGGAACTCAAAAAACTGTATCTAGCAGCTAAAACAGTTCTCATCTGCCCTTGTCTTCCTTGCTCAGCCCTTCAGCAGAATTTAGCCTTGGTTGGCTCAGCTGAGTAATTCAGTGCTAGCAAGGCTGAATTATCTCTCTTGCGTAGAATTTATTTAAACAAATAAATAAACTTGGTGTATTTCTATTTTCCTCAGGGTGGGGAGCTTCACTGCAAGGTGAAAGCCAGGCCCCTTTTTGCCTTGCCTTCAGGAGCTGCATAAAAGGTCAGGTCCTATGGCAGAAAGACCAACCAGGACACAGAGGACTAAGCGGGGCGAGGGCAGCAGGCTACTGCCACCCACCAAGGAATCTCTTCCACTAGCAGAGGGAGATCCTATGGTTGTTCCAAACAGTTCAGAAGCCTTTCTTGTCCCATGTTATCCAAATCTGCATTGGGGCTGCTCTACACAGGTGGTGACAAGAAAGGGCCTTGGCAAGGGTGGCCCCATGTCAGCACGGAGTCCCATCAGCACATCTACTTCCAACATGCATGGTAATTTTTCAGTGGTTGGGGTCTCTGACAGGAGGCACTTCAGCATTATAGATCTCTCTTAGCTGTTGATGGTGAAAACTGTTTTCATAAAGGTGGATTCAGGGGAGGAGATGATGTAGAAACGGCCAAAACTGATGAAGAAAAAACAGAAAACAGAGTTTTAGTAATGCATAAGGAGGAGTGTAGTATTGAAGCAAATTGACAGAATAGAGAGCAAGCCCTGCTTCAAATGAGATTTGAAATGAAGAATCTTGCATATTATGCATATACAAATAATAAGGCAAAATTCCCTTTCAGAATGGAAAACATTTTTTAAAATCATTGCACATAATTGCTGGAAACAAGTGAAATCAAAAGCATTAACAGTGCAACTAAATTTACTCTCACTGAAAAATCAATGAGAAATTAAAAGATGTGAGATAAATCAGGAGATAAATTGAACTAACAGAAGTAAAACCTCAATAATAACTGTGAAACCTATGAAGACTTTGCCTCCTTGTCTTCCTCACGATGTCCAGCCATGTGCATAAAACATCACATGAACGATGGACGGACCGAAAGAGAGGCTTCATGGCTATCTGGATCTCCAAGTGGAATGAGACTGACTTCTCCAAACACCAGTGGAAGTTGCTAGAAGGGTTGAGAACCCCAAGCGCTTCTCATGCTCCTCTTATATCTCGGTCTTCTGAGATATCCCCACCACCAAGCAGAAGCCTGTGCTGTGACTCAAGCTAAAATGAGGAGGGGTCAGCTGGATCCCTCAGACCACTAGTACTGGAGGCAGAGGGAGAAGCCTCAGGATTGGACCATACCTGACCCACAGATTGAGCCCATCAGATCAGGATCTCTTCAGACAGAACCTCCTGATTTGGGACTTCTGGCATCTGTACTCTCAAAGCCTCATTATCCTGCAGAATAACTACCTTCCTCCATGCCAGGCTGAGCTTTTTTTCAGCTGGAACTCACCAGAACTCAGTTTCAGCACCTCTCAGGTGGGTACCCTTGCCATTCTAAGAGAATGAGGGAGGTGTTCATTGTGAGTTTCTGCACCCCAGGCTCCCCACCCCAATTGGCCAATCAAGTTCTAGCTTCCAAGGAAGAGGTTGTGTCACAGTTAAAAACATCTTGTATACTAATAAGTATTGGCACCTGGGCCAGTTTGTGTTTGGCAGTCTAGTAAGTTAATGTTTGCTGGTGGCATTCATGATTATGGTATATTCATTCAGTGGAACAGACTCCCTTGGGATTATTATTATTATTATTATTATTATTATTATTATTATTATTATTTATTTTATTTATACCCCTGGTTTCCCCAGCCACTCTCGGCACCTCCCAACAGAATATTAAAAACACAATACAGTATTAAACCTTTAAAACTTCCCTAAACAGATGTCTTCTAAAAGACAGATAGTTGTTTATTTTCTTCACATTTGATGGGAGGGTGTTCCATAGGGCGGGCGCCACTACTGAGAAGGCCCTCTGCCTGCTTCCCTGTAACCTCACTTCTCGCAATGAGGGAACCGCCAGAAGGCCCTCAGAGCTGGACCTCAATGTCCAGGCTGAATGATGGGGGTGGAGACGCTCCTTCAGTTATACTGGACTGAGGCAGTTTAGGGCTTCAGAGGTCAGCACCAACACTTTGAAGTGCACTTGGAAACTTACTAGGAGGTGGTGGACTCTCCTTCCTTGGAGGTTTTTAAGCAGAGGTTGGATGGCCATTTGTCATGGATGCTTGAGTTCAGATTTCTGCATTGCTGGGGGTGGACTAGATGACCCTTGGGGTCCCTTCCATCTCTACAGTTCTTTGATTCCATGTTGTAAGCCGCCTTAAGCATGGTTTGAACTGTGGGAAGGCGGCATACAAATCAAATGATGCATGTAAAAAGGGACTGAGATGTGGGTGGAGCATAGGTTGCGACGACACACCCACTCTGGCAACTTTTGCTCAGGGTTCAAATTTAACTTTTTCATGCACACAAATGTGAGTCAGTAACTGTATATTACAACGTAAAATAATTGTTTCTTTTTGGAATACTTGCAATTAGATATAGATTACTCATTCAATTTATTTGAGTTTTATTTTTATGTGGTGGTAATCTGGCAACAAATAACATAAAAAAAGATTGCCCCTTCTTTTCCCGTGAACTGGAAAAATGGCAACTTAGCTGACATTACCCAACTCATACAAGTAGGCTGTTGGTTTGAGAAGGGTTCCCTCCCCATCATTTATTTGAGCACATTGACCATCAGTGTTTTGTCAGAACTGATCCTCAGTGAGAAAATGATTTAGGAGTGCATTGAAGTTGTACTGAAATGGTTAGCTAGTTGTGGGAATGTGGCCACTGTAGCTTCAGGGAAATCTTTATTTGATGCGCATGAAGTTGAGCATCAATGCTAGGAGAGGCTTCCAGAAGGCTTCCAATTTACTCCATCTGATGAGGAAGAGCTGTCAGTAACGTCTCAGGGCAGCACTCACAAGACTTCCACTAATTGCCTTTGAAATGTAGCCTTACCTTTCACCTGGAATTCTAATTTATGGTCTGTATGGCATTAGCAAAGAAAATAAAAGATTTCCACCCTGGAAAAGGTGACAATTGACTGTCTGTTTCTGGGGGCTTTTCTCCACTAAAATAATTCCTCATTCTGTTGTAATGCAATAGTAACTTGCCAGACCTTCTAATGACTAGTGCTGTTTATTCCAAAAACAGTATGGCTTTTCCATTTATAATTCAAAAACCAGAGGGCACAACTTTCCTACGGTGCAATCACACCGCTTGATGTTGAGCCAGGTTCACAGGATGAAAATAAAAGCAACTGGGTCCCAAAGGAAACCAGTGGGGGGAGGCTCTGCAAGCTGGCCAGAACCCATGAAAAGTTAAGTGGTGATGGTCACGGAGCAATAAGCTCCACTGCTCCAAGAATCTCAAACTGAAATAAGTTTCTGGCCCTCATGGTTCCCAAGATCTCTGGTAAAATGCTGTGGCAAAAGATTTTTGATGGTTGGAAACAAAAAGAGGCACATGCAGAAAAGCCCAGGTCCAGCAAAAACAAGGCCTGGATTACATGCCTAGTTAAAATAAGACTAGAGCTCAGCATTCACACACCCCTTGATAATGAATAAAGGGCATGTTATAACCTTTCCATTCTTTCAACAACCCTTTAGAATAAGCCAATATTGGGGAGGGGGGTTTGCAAAGTTTATTATTATTTCATTTTATAATGTATGTAAACAGAGATAGCAATTTCATGAACAAGTTGCCTCCCCTCACCCATGACTTCCACCCAAGCAATACACAGGACAACATAGCTATTGGGTCAAATCAGGCCACTTTATTGATGACAGATGCAATGGTCTTTGGAAAGGCATTGGGTACGGCCACATGACCTCCAGCCTGCCTGTTAGGGGTCAACCTGAGGCCAAGGGTTGCCGTCCTGAGCAGCACTATGGTCCCCGCTTGGGATTCTGGACAGAAGCAACTACTTCTGGATCCCCTTAGGACTGGAGAGGCAAAGGCTAGTCTCCTCTCCACCAAAGACCAGGTCCAGCAATGATCAACAATGAGATCCCACAAGCAACCAAGGGAGGAGCTGGGCACCAGCAGTGTTCCTGAGGTGGACTGAAGTGAGGGATGAGTGCCTAATCCAAGCTGCCCCAGGGATGGAGCCAGCGGAAAGGCTTGCCTGCCATTGGCCAGTCAGCCAGCAGCCTTTGATCCACTTCCCAGATCAGCACAAAGCCCACTTGTGCTGAGCCTGGGGGAAATCCCCATCCCTTGCCAGCTCATGGTGGGGAGAGAGGCCCTGCCATGCAATGCTGCCTGACCAGTAAAGGTAAGCATAATGATAAAGACAAAAATGGAAACCAAAACTATAAAATAGGCATGCAGAATGAATAGTTGCACATGACTTAAAATGAAGTCCAAGTAGAGACTATCAGATCATCAAGTATAATTCCAGATTTGCCCAGCTTTTGACGAGGGTTGACTTGAAAATGAAGGTTTTGCTGTATATGTCATAAAGTAATGCCAAATCACATTAAAACTGTCTGGAGGTTCTAGTCCTTGCTGAAATCTCAAATTATACATTATTTTCTCCATTACAGCTATATTCCAGAGTGAGTGGTACCAAGCGTTCAGTGTAAGATTTTGGGCTGTTTTGCATTGAGTTGCACTTCCAGTTTGTGCTGCCTATATCATATAGAAGACCAATTCTATTGGTATCATAAAAAATGTCCAGTAACATTAATTTTGGACAACAAACAATAGTTTCCTTAGTAGTATTTCACTCCCTTCAAGTGTCTCAGTTTTCTAGGGACAGTAATGGAATTACAGAAGCCATCCTGGTTTCTGAATTGATCCTCAAATGCCCTGCTTTTCCCTTTTCCTCGCCTCCATGTCTCAGAGAACAATTAAAAGTGGGGGTGGGGGTGGTAGCTGCAAAAAACAGAGTCCTGTTTATACCGAAAAGAAGATTGTTGCACCAAGTAAAGGAAAAGGTGAAGCTAGCAAGCAAAGCCCTTCCTATAATTTTGAAGGAAAAGTTCACTAATCCACTTAAAATTCTTTATTTGCAATGCTTTCACAATCAGCCACTTTTAGGAAACACAGGGAGCCTTGATTTCTTTATTGTAAGTTGAGCCTTCCACTGTCTACTCACAAGTAAGTCCCGCTATATTCAATGGCGCTGAAACCTGGGTGAAGACTGGGCAGCCTCACACTGCAACCCAAAGTGTGTTTACTCAGAACTAAGTCCCACTGAGTTCAACAGGATTTACTGTCTGGTGTGTTCCTGATCATTCTCATGGTTACTACTGTTACTACTACTACTACTATTACTACTAACAACAACAACAACCATTTCCCACCTTTTTCCCTGTCAGGGACTCAAGGCAGCTTACAGCTACAAGTTTATTTCATTGTTGTACACGATCCCTTTCCTCGCATATTTTTTCTTTGCAACAATTCTGCAAGGTAGGTTCAGCAGAGAGGTGGTAATTGGCTCCAAGTGACCCATGTAGATGTGTCTATGACGTCTATGTGTGTGGGAGATCAAACACGGGAGAAGCTTCCTGGTATAGAAAGAGATAGCCCTATTTTCATCAAAGAAATGTTGGTGGGTATGATACTTATCATCTTTGTCAAAATTAAATTCCAAAAATCTCGTGCCAACTAACATTCCCACCATAAAAGATAATACGTACCAAGTTTATTGTAACCCCTCCAACAATTAGGTGATATAGAATACTTTTTTTGACACTTGCAAAGGGGTGCGTTACCATCTGTGCAATAATTTCCTCATTTTTAAAAGGGGTTCCATAGATCCATAAGTTACATTGAGCAATATAGAGTACAATTTAGAATCTAATCCTTTTGCCCCTCTGCATTTAATAAATTTTCTAATTGTGTTAAGGGTTTCAGAGCTTGTGTTTTTACATGTTGTTTGATTAAAATAGACTCAGTTACTGTTAAGATTTGACAAAGGTATTTTTATTTGGTTAATAGATATAGGTTGATTATTGCTATACAAATCTGTCAGGGAACTGCCATCGGAAGGACAGGTGGTGAGAAGGCTTCAGGAGAATAGGAGAGACACTTCTTCAGCAGAAGAGGGAACCAGTAGGGGGAGTGCGGGAGCTCCAAAGGAAAGGGAGTCGGAGGGGAGGCTCTGGGATACTTCCAGTGAGAACAGTGAGGAGGTATCAGGACACCCTTTAAGGACCCCCACCCCTCGCCGGAAACTGTCACGCAGGGAATCCAGGAGGCGCATGTCCGTGAAACAGCTTTTATGTTGGAAACGTTTCCGCAAACGCCCACTGTCAGATTCTACCAGCGACTGACGGAGCCACCCCGAAGGGCTCCGCTCAAGGCAGGGCTTCACTACACTGAGTGAGCTCTGAGGGATCAAGCTTTAACGCACAAGCAGCTCATTATCCCACCACAGCAATCTGACAGACCCTGAAAGCAGCTTGTGCAAAGAGAGGCATCATGAGCAACCCAGCCGGAGCCGGAGATGGGGGAGCAGCTGCAGCCGGTCCTAGCCTGGAAGAAAGGTACAGGATGTTGGAGGTACAGTTAGCTCTGCAAACGGCGAGGCTTGAGGAGAGGAGGGCTCATGATGCAGAAAAGGGGAAAGCCGCCCAGCTCTCGAGGAAAGTGCCTGGACTGGTGCAGAAGTTTGGGGGTGATCCCAGGAATTATCAAGCCTTCAGGACAGAGATGCAATATGCCCTCAATCTGCAGTTTGATGATTTTCCTGATGAGGATTCGAGGGTTGCTTATGTGATTGGGCATCTCGAAGGCGGGGCCAAAGATTGGGTGAGGCCACTAATGGCAGCCAATAATGAAGCCCTAAGGGACACAAGGAAGTTTTTTCGCGCCATGGATCTGATGTTTTCCAGCGAGATTGAGCAGGGAGTGGCGCGCAGGCAGTTAATGGCGTGTAAACAAGGGAACCGATCTGTCCGTGAGTACTGGACTGAGTTCACCATGTTGATCCATAAATTAGGTTGGGATTTGTCAGCGGAACCGATACAAATGCTGTTCGAAGAAGGACTATCTTCGGCAGTGAAAGACGAACTTTCCCGGGGGCCCAGGGCGGAGTCTATGGACCATCTGACTAAATCAGCGCTGGCCATAGGATCACGCCAGGAGGCCAGAGCCTTGGAGAAGCGGGAAGGGAAAGGGGAGCGTTGGAGGGATTTCCGCATTCCAGAGATTCCAGAGCAGCCTTCTCTGCCAGCAGAGCCGATGGAAATCGGAACAGCGCGCGCGCGCGCAATTTCAAACCCCAGTGAAGGGCGGAAGAAGGAGGGAAAAGGCGCCAAGAAATGTTTTCTCTGCCAACAGCCAGGTCACTTTGCCAGAGTTTGTCCGCAAAGAAAGGAATGGCAAGGAATGGCGGGAGCTGTTGGGGAGGAGGGAGAAGGAGCTAAGGAGCAAGTAAAAGCCAACGCCTGGCTGCCACCGACGGGGCACAGCAGCCAGGCCAAGGAACAGTAAATGTGCCCACGCCAGAACCCCCAAGACCAGCTCTTGTAATAGATGTATTGCTGGAGCTGGCAAACGGACACCCACTAAAGGTGAAGGCGCTATTAGACTCAGGCAGCTCCTGCAACTTTATGAGTAAGGAGTTTGCAGCCGCACATCAGATACAGACCATCCCTTTAAAAAATCCCCTGCAGGTGACCACGATTGATGGGAGGGCGCTGTTGGGGGGAGAAGTAAACCAGCAGACTGTCCCCATGACAATGAGGGTGGCAAGACACACGGAACTGATAGCGTTTAATATAGCCACTTTGGGAGGAGCGCCCATCATTTTGGGGATGAGCTGGCTAGCGCTGCATGATCCGCTTGTGGGATGGCATCAGAGAGTGGTTTCCTTTGGGTCAGCACATTGTATGGGACACTGCACAGAAAAAGGGGGCCAAGTAGGCACTCAGGCCACGTTAGCAAAGATAGAAGCAACGGATCAAGGTAGGGTACCACGAGAATATGCAGATTTTGCCGACGTCTTCAGCGAAAGGGAAGCAGATAAACTACCCCCGCACAGACCCTTTGACTGCCAAATCAACTTACTCCCAGGAGCACAATTGCCAGTGGGCAAGGTGTATGCAATGTCTGACAGGGAGATGCAGGAGCTAAGGGAGTTTATTGACAAAAACCTCAAGCGTGGGTTCATCAGAGAGTCACGAGCGGTGGGGGGTAGCCCAGTGTTCTTTGTGGACAAAAAAAATTCGGACAAACCGAGATTAATTGTGGACTTCCGGGCCCTAAACGCAGTGTCCGAACCCGTGACTTTCCCTATGCCCAGAATCGATGACATTCTGACCCGGGTGAGAAAAGGGAAGATTTTTACCAAGCTGGACCTGAGGGGGGCGTATAACCTGATACGTATGAGAAAGGGAGATGAGTGGAAAACCACTATGTTCACCCCCTTGGGAGCATTTGAGTACTGCGTTATGCCTTTCGGCCTCCAGGCGGGATCGGCAGTATTTCAATCATTCATGAATCACGTACTAGGACCATTGCTGTACAAGAACTGCGCTGCGTTCTTGGATGATGTACTGGTGTACTCAGAGGATGAAGAGCAGCATGTGCGAGATGTACGAGAGGTACTGAGGAAACTGCAAGAAAACCAGCTGTGGGTGAAACTGGAGAAGTGTCAGTTTCACACCAGGGAGGTGGAATTCCTAGGGTACCGGTTGTCGGACAAGGGGCTGGCCATGGATCCTAGCAAGGTGCAAGCGGTGCTGGAATGGAGGCCACCGAAAACTAAGAAAGATGTGCAGAGGTTTTTGGGGTTCGGAAACTTCTATCGGAAGTTCATCAAGAACTTCGCCCACTTAACAGCCCCCTTCACGGATTGTCTCAGCAGTAAGAAGAAATTTGTCTGGACGGAAGAAGCGCAGCGAGCTTTCGAAAGTTTAAAGAGGGCGTTTGCTTCGGAAGAACAACTCTTACACGTGGATCTGCAGCAGCCGATGAGGGTGGAAACCGACGCGTCTGACAGAGCGGTGGGCGCCGTGCTCCTGCAGCCAGGACTGAATACGTCAGAATGGAGACCGTGTGCCTTCTTCTCGAGGAAATTGAACAAATCTGAGAGGAATTATACAGTGTACGACAGAGAATTACTCGCCGTCCACGAAGCGTTCAAGAGATGGAGACACCTGTTGATTGGGGCGCAACACAAGGTTCAAGTGCGGACAGACCACAAAAATCTAGAATACTGGAGGACAGCCCGAGTATTGAACCAGAGACAAGTAAGATGGGCGCAAGAGTTCGCCAAGTTCAATTTTGAAATTCGCTATGTGCCAGGGGCTGAGAATGTCAGGGCGGACGCTCTCTCCAGAAAACCTGAGTACTTGGAGGGGGAAGGAGGGGCGGAAGAAAGACATATCATCTCGGAGGACCACTGGGTTTGTGGGGCGGCATTGGTGGGGCAAAGAGAACTGGTAGAGGGTATTGAGAACGATGAATATGCCCAAGAAAAACTTAGGGAACTCAGGGAGACAGGTGAGAACGCAGGGGGTTTTGAGGAAAAGAACGGAAAACTATATTACAAAGGGGCACTCTACATACCAGATGGGGAACTAAGAGGGCGGGTGCTCAAACAGTTGCATGACAGCCCCACGGCGGGGCACTTCGGGCAGCACAAGACCATGTGGTTGGTTACCAGGGAGTTTTGGTGGCCCAAGGTGCGGGAAGACGTGCGGGAGTATGTCAGGGGATGCGACAGGTGCCAAAGAGCAAAGGGAGAGAGGTTGGCGCCAGCAGGGTTATTAGAACCCTTACCCACCCCAGAAAGGCCATGGGAGATGGTATCCATAGACTTCATGACCGATCTACCGAGATCCAAAGGGAAAACCGCGGTCATGGTGGTGGTAGATCTACTAACTAAGATGTGCCACTTTATAGCTTGTTCACATGCAGTGACAGCGGAAGAAACCGCAAGGTTGTTTGTGAAGCACATTTTTAGGTTGCATGGCGCCCCCTTGAGGGTTTTGAGCGACAGAGGAAAACAATTTACTTCCAGGTTCTGGAGGAAACTAATGAGCATGTTGCATGTGGAGGTAAGTTTTTCCACCGCCAGGCACCCAGAAACAAATGGGCAAGCAGAAAGGGCAAACGGGGTTTTGCAACAATATCTGAGGTGTTATGTAAAGGACAGAGAAACTGATTGGGTAGACAGGTTACCTCTGGCAGAATTTGCCTACAACAACGCGGAGAACGTGTCCACAGGGATGAGTCCCTTTCTAGCCAATTATGGGTGTCATCCTCGGGCGTTTCCAGGAGAAGGAGGGGGGAGGTGGAGTGTACCTGCAGCGGAAAATTTTGTTGAAGAGATGGAAGCGATCCACCGTCAGCTCCAACTCAACTTAGAGAAAGCCAAAGAAGAATATAAGAAGCAAGCAGACAGAAATAGGAGGGAAGGCGAAACCATAAGGGTGGGTAACCGGGTGTGGCTATCCACCCAAGGACTGCCGTTCAAGGGAGGGTGTAAGAAATTGAGACCCAAACGGTTGGGACCCTTTGAGGTCATACAGCAGGTCAACCCAGTAGCATTCAAACTCCGATTGCCCAGTCACATGAAATTGCACCCAGTATTTCACAGGTCATTACTGTCGCTGTACAGAGAGGGACGTGAGTGGGGGGAACATGAGAGGGAGGTCACCCGGACACCCGTCATAGAAGAGAGAGAACGCAACATGGATGTGGCAGGGATCATTGATTCCAGGTGGAAGGGAAATCAGGTGGAATACTTGGTAGAATGGGAGGGGGAGGAAGAGTCAGAAAACACATGGGTACCGGCAGAGGAAGTCAAAGACGAGATTTTAATAGAAACGTTTCATCGGCGTTTCCCAAGAAAACCACAACCAGTGGCAAGATTTAGGAGGGAACACTTCGGTACTACAGATGAGGAAGGGGAGTTTGAAGGGTTCCCAGAGTCGGGGGTGGAGGTGGAAACAGATTCCGACGAAGGAGAGGAAGATGGGGAAAGAGACGGAAGGCCGTGGTTAGAAGTGTTTGAATCCTCGGAGGATGAGGGGAGTTCCTTCCAGGGATTTCCGTCCTCGCCGCCAGTAAGAGAAGAGGCGGGAGGGGGTGAAGGGGGCCCTGGGGGGGAGGTGGATGTCAGGGAACTGCCATCGGAAGGACAGGTGGTGAGAAGGCTTCAGGAGAATAGGAGAGACACTTCTTCAGCAGAAGAGGGAACCAGTAGGGGGAGTGCGGGAGCTCCAAAGGAAAGGGAGTCGGAGGGGAGGCTCTGGGATACTTCCAGTGAGAACAGTGAGGAGGTATCAGGACACCCTTTAAGGACCCCCACCCCTCGCCGGAAACTGTCACGCAGGGAATCCAGGAGGCGCATGTCCGTGAAACAGCTTTTATGTTGGAAACGTTTCCGCAAACGCCCACTGTCAGATTCTACCAGCGACTGACGGAGCCACCCCGAAGGGCTCCGCTCAAGGCAGGGCTTCACTACACTGAGTGAGCTCTGAGGGATCAAGCTTTAACGCACAAGCAGCTCATTATCCCACCACAAAATCTCATTATGTATATAATCCTATGGATTCCCAATGTTCAAATTGCTTCTCTCTCCCTTTGCTGGGTGGTGTGATATTGGGATTAATGAAATAACAGGTGTAAATTTAGGTTGCCAGATTTTCTATACCCTAATAGTACAATTAGTAAATGGATTTGTTACAGTGTTCAATAGATTTGTTTTAAGATTCTTAAATGAATGAGCTCATAGAAAGTTTGGAAAGTTTTATTTCATTGCTGAATGGGAGTGAAAGGAGAGAGAAGAACCCTCCGCCACTGCAGTTTGGAGTTTTAATTATACTAGGTTGAATATTATCAAGAATGATCCTGAATAATAAATTATTATTATTAGTATTAGTATTATAAATTATTATTACTAATGCTCCGCCCATCTGGCTGGGTTACCCTCTGGGTGGCTTCCAACAAAATATTAATATTAGCTCTGATGAGGCACAGACACTGAAGATAAAGACAATAGCCTGAAAACAGTTGGAGATTGTGAAGAATGGGATGTGTGGGTAAAATGTCCTGGGATTCCCTTATAGTGGTTTTTAGAAAGCATTGATTCGCAACAGCAGCGCACTGAATCAGCAAACTCTGAAGCCCCAGGCAGATGGCCATCCAGTATAAAGGACTGCATGGAGGGAGACCCAGGACTGCATTACCAGCCCACATTCAAGACCTCATTTGCATAGGAGCCTATACCCAATGCACAGCACATGTAGGATTCTCACATGCAACTTTGGCTTTGCAAAAAGGGAGGGTACAGGTCCTGCATAGAAAACCTATTTATGCAGCCCCTTCTGCAAGCATGATTCCAGTCCGGCCCACACATATTTATTTGTATGTACAATTTCTGTTTACACACTGGGTTTGAGATATCTCTGTCTATATAAGGAAAACAATGATTTCCACCCTCCCTGTGATCCTTCAGTTTTCTCTTTGTGCAATGGCAGTGATCAATGCAGCTGATCAGACTCAAGTCCTGTTAAGCGAGAAAAAGTCTGGTGGTAGATTGTAAACCTGTGGTCATGGACTATGGTTGTATCCAAGAGTAAGAGGGCACCGGTGGAAGCGCCTTCTGTGTGCACAACAAGACTCTCCCTTCCAGCCATCTTCAAATATCTCAAGGGCTGTCACATGAAGGACAGAGCAAGCTTGTTTTCTCCTGCTCTGGAGGGGAGGACTCGAACCCATGGCTTCAAGTTACAAGAAAGTAGAGTCCGACTAAACATCAGGAAGAACTTTCCAGCAGGAAGAGCTGTTCGACAGTGGAACAGACTCCCTCCGGTGGTGAAAGACTCTCCTTCCTTGGAGGTTTTTAAGCAAATGTTGGATGGCCATCTGTCATGGATGCCTTGGCTGAGATTCCTTCCAACTCTTCTATGATTCCTGCACCCTCTGCATCCACTCTGTGCATCCTCAAAATCTGCTCCAAAGCCTTGGGTTCCTGTTGTAGGAGGAACTCTGCTTGCACTACACTGGATACAACCAATATTTTAAATATTTTTACAGCACATAGAAAAATGCAGGTGCTTTGTGAATAATAAATACGAATAGCATTAGTAGCCAAAGGTACATATTTTGGACATCAGAAAACACTGCATTCACCTTACCTTGAAGATTTTTTGAAGCCAACATGATTTCTTAAACACATACACACAAGATAAAATGCTTCAGAACTGTGGTTACCTCATGCTACTGATGGACAAGATTTTTAGTATACTTTACACTGTGCTGAAAAGAAGCTGGAATAAATTCCACAACAGCTAATCATCAAGACAGCAACAATAATTTACTGGAGATTATTTGAATAGCATGAAAAAATCAGATGAGTGCATTTTAAAACATATATGTAATTTGTATAGGAAACGCACGACTGGGAATATGTAGGTTGTTGGAGTTGGCCGTATGGCGAGGGATGAGGTAAGTCTTGGAACCAAAACCATGTAGATTGCAACCCTGAACTACTTTCTGCTGCCTATGACTGCAGAACTCATCCTGAGCCCTCAGAAGAGCAGGACTGCTCACCTGGCCTCCCTCTGGCTGAGTTGCTGCCTCATCCCAGGATGGAGAAGGGCAGCCCCAAGGCACAGCCTTGCCACAATGCCTGCTAAATAAATACCTTGAGCTGTTTTTGGAATAACAGCACATGCTTTAAATAAACACATCCATACCACTAAAGACAAATACTGTCTGCACTAAAGCTATAGGACCATGTCCTATCTTTTTCATGATACGTGAAGCACTGTAACACATCAGATCAAATTCACCAGGAAGCAGCTTTGCTAAAACCCAAATTATAGAATAATTAACAGAAATAATATCATGAAAATAATTTTATAGCATTGAACAAACACAAACAGTTCTTCCTGTTTTCAATTGCTCACTCTTAAAAAAGCAAAATCCTCATTAAAGGGGGGGGGGAGGAAACAATGAAGGAAGGGAATTGTCCTCTAAAACATCCAAGGAGACCTTACTACTGTTTATGGAGTAAAAAATTTATGATTTGGTCTGGCACTGGAAGAGTATGGATCAGGTGCAGACGACGTTTCCCGAGTGTCCTTCGTACTGCCACGCGGCACAAAGACATCAGACTCCTAGGGCAGCCTGTAATGCAACACACGAGAAAGAGACAAGGAGAGAAAAAGAAACAACTGAATACCACAGCAGACCCACAACTCCTAGTCCCACAAACACCTATGCCTAGTTATTACCTTTAGGCTGCATGCAGAAGTGAGAGGTGCACCCAGCTCTAAGCAGAACTTAGGGCTCATCGCTTTCACCCAGGGAAAACCCACTCTGCAGTGCTGAACTGGAGAGAATGTCAATCGGGCTTTCCGCAAATTGGTGTTTGCTCCAATTCAGCACTAAAGAGTGGGTTTTCCCGGAAAGTGGAGTAGCAAACGCTCAGTCCCCTGCTTTCTAGGCACGAGACAAGTGGAAGTGTGGAAAAGCCATAAGCAGGGAGAGAAAGAACTAAGCAGTGACTCTGCAGGAAGGAGCTGGTTGGATATCACTGCTGCTCACAAATCTGAACTAGCTGCCGATTTGTTACCAGGCCATATTTAAGGTGGTACTATTGGTATATAAAAAGCCCTCAGTAGCTTAGCTTCAAGTTTACTTGAAAGACTGCCTTACTTTGTATGTGCCTACACAACTGCTTTGATCTGAAGAACTGGCACTTTTACACATACTTCATAAGGATTGTTCTGGACTTGCAAGGAATTGATCATTCAGTGCAGCAGTACCTACAGCTGGAAGGCCCTACCCATTGATATTAGGCAGGCACCCTAAGGGAGCAGGTAGCGCTGTGGTCTAAACCACCGAGCCTCTTGAGCTTGCTGATCAGAAGGTTGGCAGTTTGAATCTGCACAATGGGGTGAGCTCCTGTTGCTCTGTCCCAGCTCCTGCCAACCTAGCAGTTCAAAAGCACAACAGTGCAAGTAGATAAATAGGTATCGCTGTGGCGGGAAGGTAAACAGTGTTTCCGGGCGCCCTGGTTTCCGTCACGGTGTCCCATCGCACCAGAAGCAGTTTAGTCCTGCTGGCCACATGACCTGTAAAGCTGTCTGTGGACAAATGCCGGCTCCCTTGGCCTGAAAAGCGAGATGAGCGCAGCACCCCAGAGTCGCCTTTGACTGGACTTAACTGTCCAGGTGTCCTTTACCTTTTTGCCTACCCTAATGCACTGTTTCAGACACCTGTTAAAAAACTTTTGTTTTAACAAGCATACCCAGGCATGTAATTTTTACCTGCAATTGTAATATGTAGTTTTATTACAATTGTTTACATTTGCTTTTTATGTTAATTTTTAATGTTTACTCTGAGCAGCATTATTAAATATTTTAGGTTTCTTGTTTGTAAACCACTTTGAGATGTTCAACAGAGTAAGCAGTATATACTTTTTATTAAATAGTATGTACTGACCTTTGTGATGTACGTTCTATTTGTTTTTTGGATGTAATTTTATTGTTTAATTTACTGCTGCTCAGTGCAGATATTTTTCTTAATTATTTTTTTTTTTTTTTATAATAATTTTTATTAATTTTCCACACAGATAATAAACAGCAATATAACACAATATAACTTCATACTCATCGGTTCATAACCTTTTTTCTTTGACTTCCCCATACCTCCCCATCCCTGCATCCTTGTTTAATAATTCTTTAGCAACCCTTAAGTCCATTGTCTTAATTCCTTTTCGTAAATATTTCTTAAGTTTTTTTTTTTGTTTACTGCTGCAATTCTTTACTTCTTACCCCCTGACATCTTAACATTCCTCAATTTTACAATTATTTTTAAGATATATTTTGAAATTCTTCCAGTCCTCTTCCACTGTCTCTTTCCCCTGGTCCCGGATTCTGCCCGTCATCTCGGCCAGTCCCATAAAATCAATCACCTTTGTTTGCCATTCTTCCAGAGTAGGTAATTCTTGCGTCTTCCAATACTTTGCCAGTAGAATTCTTGCTGCTGTAGTGGCATACATAAAGAAAGTCCTATCCTTTCTTAACACCACTTGGCCCACCATACCCAAAAGGAAAGCCTCTGGTTTCTTAGGAAAAGTCCACTTAAGGACCTTCTTAATTTCATTATAGATCATTTCCCAGAAAGCTTTAACCTTTGGGCAGGTCCACCAAAGGTGGTAGAAAGTGCCTTCAGTCTCATTACATTTCCAACACTTATTATTAGGCAAATGATAAATCTTTGCTAGCTTGACTGGGGTCATGTACCACCGGTAGATCATTTTCATAATATTTTCTTTTAAAGCATTACATGCAGTAAATTTAATACCGGTGGTCCATAATTGTTCCCAGTCAGCAAACATGATATCATGACCTATATCTTGTGCCCATTTGATCATAGCTGATTTCACCGTTTCATCCTGTGTATTCCATTTTAACAGCAAGTTATACATTCTTGATAAATTCTTAGTATCGGGTTCCAACAATTCTGTTTCTAATTTTGACTTCTCTTTCTGAAATCCTATTTTCCTGTCCTGTTTAAACGTCTCATTTATCTGATAGTAATGCAACCAATCTCGAACCTTAGGTTTTAGTTTCTCATAACTCTGAAGTTTCACCCTTTCACCATCGTATTCTATGATCTCATGATATTTTGGCCATTTAGAATCCATATTAAGCTTTTTTACTTCCCTAGCTTCCATTGGTGACACCCACCTAGGGGTTTTACTTTCCAACAAATCTTTGTATCTAATCCAAACGTTGTACAATGCTTTCCTTACAATATGGTTTTTAAAACTTTTATACACCTTTACCTTGTCATACCATAAATATGCATGCCAACCAAAACTGTTGTCATACCCTTCCAGATCCAAAATGTCAGTATTCTCAAGAAGTAGCCAGTGTTTCAACCAGCAGAAAGCTGCTGATTCATAATAAAGTCTTAAGTCCGGCAGGGCAAACCCCCCTCTATCCTTTGCATCAGTTAAAATCTTAAATTTAATTCTGGGCTTTTTGCCCTGCCAGACAAATTTTGATATGTCTTTCTGCCACTTCTTGAAACAGTCCATCTTGTCCACAATCTGCAACGTCTGGAATAAAAACAGCATTCTAGGCAATACATTCATCTTAATAGTAGCGATTCGGCCTAACAAGGAAAGTTTCAGCCTTGACCATATTTCCAGATCCTTTTTAACTTCTGACCAACATTTTTCATAATTATCCTTAAATAAGTTCACATTCTTGGATGTTAAGTTTACCCCCAGGTATTTTACCCTTTTTGTAATTTCCAAACCTGTTTCATTCTGAAAACTCTCTCTTTCTTCCATTGTTAAATTTTTTTCCAACACTTTCGTTTTTTGTCTATTCAATTTAAAACCTGCTACTCGACCAAATGTTTCAATTAGTTCTAATACTCTTTTAGTACTAGTGTCTGGCTGTTGCAAAGTCAATACTAGGTCATCTGCAAATGCTCTTAATTTATAATGTCTAACTCCGACCTGAACTCCTTTAACCAACTGGTCCTTTCTAATCATATTTAACAAAACCTCCAGGACCGATATAAAAAGCAAAGGGGATATTGGGCAGCCCTGTCGTGTACCTTTTTCTATAGGTATTTCTTCTGTTACCACGTTATTTACAATTAATTTGGCCTTTTGTTGAGAGTATATTGCACCTATACCGTTTTCAAAACCTTGTCCTACCCCCATCCCTTGGAGATTCTTTTTCATAAAAGTCCAACAAATGTTGTCAAAGGCTTTCTCCGCGTCCACAAAAATCAAAACTGCTTTCCTATTAATGTCAACGTCCAGCAGCTCCAAAATGTCTATAATGTTCCTCACATTGTCTGACATATGTCTACCTGGGAGAAAGCCTGTTTGGTCCTTATGAATCTCTTCTGCCAACACTCTTTTCAATCTTTTTGCCAAAATGTCTGCAAAAATTTTGTAATCCACATTGAGTAAAGATATAGGGCGGTAGTTTTTAACCTGGTTCTTCTCAGTCTCTATTTTCGGTATAAGTGAGATGAAAGCCTCTTTCCACGATTCAGGTGCCTTTTTCCCCTTCAAAATTTCATTGCAAACTTCCTTCAATGGTTGTATCAGCCATTCTTTCAGCATTTTGTAGTATTTGGCCGTCAGGCCATCTGGTCCTGGTGATTTTCCCAATTTCATATTTTGAATGGCACCCTCTATTTCTTGTTCTGTTATTTCCTCGTTTAAGATCCTTTTACTTTGTTCTGAGATTTTTGGAAAATACGATATTTTTCTTAATTATGGCAGTACAGAAATGTTGGTAAATTAGTGTCAAGTGTTGATAGCAACTTCTTAAAAAGGACTTCTTTCTCAGTAGGATTTATCTCTGAATAGGCATGCATAGTATTGTGCTGTTATTTTGCCAAGGGGGTGGGGTATTTCAAAAATATTGTAAGTACTCTAAAGTCTATGGCCTACAGTGAAGCTTCTGCTTAAAAAACCAAAGAATATACCAGCGGTGGATCAATCATCTCAGACAGTACATAGCTTCTAAGACATTCTGCAAAGAAAGAAGTCCTGGTTTTGATCATCTGTATTTGTCAGTCTGCTTCTGTGCATACTTACTCAGACACAAGTCCTAATGTGTAGAACAGAGATTGCCCCAAGAAAAATGTGAACAGCGCTGCAGCCTGCACCTACTTTACACCTCCCAGGGAGTACTCAGATCTGATTCTTAGGCACAATCAGACATCCTTGGTAGGAATGGCCAACCTGAGGATGGGGTGGGAATGCAGGCTGGGGGTAAGTTCATGCATTTGTCCTAACAAGTCCACGGGCAGGCGGCATTGCGACTTGGCCATGGGCCAGAGGACTGCAGGCCTGTCTGCAGATTGGCCTATGGCAGGCAGGCCTGGGTTCAGGAATTCCCCAGGGGGTGGTCTCAACCAGCCAAGGGGCCTTGCTTGGGTCTGCCCCCTGGGGAACAAACTGAGATGAGCCCAGCACTCCTCCTCAGTTTCAGCAAGGCAGGCAGGGGAGGAGTGTTGGAGAAGGCAGCCTCTTTGAGTTTCAGTCCCTCTGTTGCTGGCTAACATCAATATGGTCTTAAATATTTACTTAAGTGCCTCAAGCCTTCAGCAATTAATTGAGACAATTAATCATGTGGATTACTTATCTGTTTTTAATTGGAGCAGACTGATGAGAACTGCAGTTGAATGCAGCTTGTGTGTGTATGCTCAGTAAAAGGTAAAGGTAAAGGTACCCCTGCCCGTACGGGCCAGTCTTGACAGACTCTGGGGTTGTGCGCCCATCTCACTTAAGAGGCCAGGGGCCAGCGCTGTCCGGAGACACTTCCGGGTCACGTGGCCAGCGTGACATCGCTGCTCTGGCGAGCCAGAGCCGCACACGGAAATGCCGTTTACCTTCCCGTCAGTAAGCGGTCCCTATTTATCTACTTGCACCCGGAGGTGCTTTCGAACTGCTAGGTTGGCAGGCGCTGGGACCGAGCAGCGGGAGCGCACCCCGCCGCAGGGATTCGAACCGCCGACCTTTCGATCGGCAAGCCCTAGGCGCTGAGGCTTTAACCCACAGCGCCACCTGCATACACCTGCGTGTATGCTCAGTAAAATTACTTAAATTCATTTTCAAACTAACAGGCTGGCCTGTATTGCTTTCTTCCTAAACTGAATAGATGAATAGATTTCAGTTCAATCAAGAACATAGAATAGAATTACATGGTTGGAAGGTACCCCCAAGGGTCATCTAGTCCAGCCCCCTGCAATGCAGGAATCTCAGCTAAAGCATCCATGGCAGATGGCCATCCAACCTGTTTAAATGCCTCCAAGGAAGGAGAGTCCACCACCTCCAGAGGGAGACCATTCCGCTGTTGAACATGTCTTACTGTCAGAATTTTATTTTCTTATGTTTGTCAGAATCTCCTTTATTGTAACTTGAAGCCTACCCTTTAGGGCAGGAGAAACAAGCTTGCTCCAACTTCCATTTGACAGCCCATCAGGTATCTGAAGATGGCTATCATGTCTCCTCTTTTCCAGGCTCCTTCAACTGTTTCTCATAAGGCTTGGTTTCCAGACCCTTGATCATCTTGGTTGCCCTCCTCTGCACATGTTCCAGCTTGTCAATATCCTCCTTAAATTGTGGCACCCGGAGCTGGACACTGTGGTGTCCTTAGATCCCTTTCACGTGTACTACTGGCAAGCCAGGTGTCCCCCATCTTATATTTGTGCATAAGCCGGAGTTGTTGATAGTGGGGAGCTCGGTAAATCAGTTGGCTGGGAATTTGACTTTACTGGACAGGGTCACACTTGCCTATAAAGAGCAGGTTGCTGAAGTTCTACATCTGGTCCAGAACACATTTTATCAGCTTCAGGTGATATTTCACCCACATCTACTGCAGGAAGACAGGGACCATGGCAATGTGCTCCACATGTGGCAGCTGTTGAAGAACCTGGCTGCTAACAGGCATGAATCAATAGTCACATCCAGAGGCTGCTTGGCCCTTTGCAGTGACTGAGGAGAAATGGTGTTGTCTCCCCACTGCAGGCTTGCGAGGCTGCAGATTACAGCGAGATCTCTCAAGGGGCCCACAAGATTTTGCCGGAACCTGCCACTGCTTCTCCTCACTTCTCTGGCACTGGTGGGAGGGTCGGGTTGGCCCTGAATATATCTTGTTTGGAAATATCTGCAGCAGGCTTCTCATTGGTTCCCAGGCCCAACTCAAAGGGATGGTTCTTACTTGTAAAGACTAAAACAGGTTTTAGTGTAGTTGTATCTGTACTGCCTATCAAATTTAATATTATATGGTTTTATTATTATGTAGTATTCTGCACTCTTCTACTTTTAGTAGAAGAGCAGGGTAAAAATAGATGATTTATGATGATTATTTAATCCTTATTATCTCAGGGAACAACGCCTGCTGCCTGACTTCTATGTGCAGAGCTTTTTTTCAGCCGGAACTCACCAGAACTCAGTTCTGGCCCCCCTCAGCTAGGCGCCATGGCCATTCTAAGAGTGAGGGAGGTGTTCACGGTGAGTTCCGGCACTTCTTTTAATAGAAAAATAGCACTGTCCATGCCACACCCACCTCTGCAGCACTGATGAGCTCCTCCTCTGAATTCCATCTTATGAGGAGCCTAGATTTATTTGTTTGTTTACAGTAAACAAACTTTATGCACCAATTGACCAAAGTAAAATCTCTAAAACCTTGTTTGCGAGGAGTAGGGCTTCCTTGTAGGGACCCCAGTACTATGGGTCACAACAAGATTCCTACAGCTTCCTCCTTGCTAACTTACTGAAAATAGGCAAAAAGATTTCTGTCTCAGTTGGCCTTTGAAAATGAATTCATTAATTGTTCTGGCTCTAATGTGGATTGTAGCTGTGTTTCTTTTTTGTTTTTACTGTTTTAGTTAAATTATTTTATTTTATGGGTGTTTTATTAGCTTTTTGTTTGTGTGCTGCTTTTGAAAGTCATATGGAAAATTCTATATAAATTACTATAATTATTTAAATGAAAATCATATTCAGATACTATTTCCATGTTATGTATTAAAAACATTTCCCCATTTTCATCAGTTAAAAAAATCCTGAATGAAAATTTAAACCAGCTGACAACCCTAATAGAGGTACTTTCAGTTCATTACACACTCCTTTTGCAGGGATAGAATATGAATGCCAAAATAACTTTTTCCACTCACTCCTGGCTTCTTTGAACACCTGCAAGGCTTCTGGGTTGACTTTGATCCTTCCTGTAGCTCCTTCTCCCAGAGTCTCCCATTTCACCAGATTCAAGTTGGCACCGAAGTCAATCAAGAGGTTGACAAAGGCCACATCACACCCATGTCTCAAGACTGCATCCATGACACACACCGCAGAGCCTCTGGAGAAACCCTGGATGTTGACAGGGCCACAGGAGTTAAAATCTGGGTTGGCTCCCGCTTGCAGAATCAGCCGGAAGCACGGCAGGTTGTGATAGGCTGCGCTAATGTACAACGGGCAGACCACCAGGGATGTGAGCGGCCGGGAAGATGGGCTGGGGGTCCCAGAGATCAAATGGTGATTTACATCCACATCAGCGCCATACCTGAGGAAAGAAAATAAAATTCATTGGGAAAGACTATGGCAACCCTGCTTTCATTAAGCTCTTTTGTGGCGGCGAGATGGTGGCTAGTCAACCTGCAAAATCCTGCCCTGTTGGACTTTATGTGCCTTGGACCAAGCGGGATAGGAATAAAACCTTGTGAAGTCAAGCAGGAGATGGTCGTCCTCCACCAGATTAGGTACCTCTAGCGTTAGGTGAGAGCCAGTGGGGTGCAGTGTTTTCAGTGTCAGCCTTGGTCCTGGGGAGTCAAGGTTCAAATCCCCACTTGGATATGAAGCTTACTGGTTCAGCTTCACCTGCCTCACTGGGTTGCTGTGGGGATTAAAGGAGGAGGAGGAAAACCAAGACCACCACCTTGAGCTCCTTGGAGAAAAAGGTAGGATATAAATGCAATAAATACATAACAGGTGCAATCCTCAGACAACAGATAAAGACAATTCCAACAAGAAAGAAAAGCATGAGGCACTAAAGAAACTGGTGTGGCTGCATAAGGAGCTTGGAGAAGAAATGGAAGAAAGGGGAAATCACTAAGGAGGAGTATACACAAGTAGCACAGTTGCCCAGGGAAGGTCAGGTGGGTCGAAGCTCAAAATGAGCTCAGGCTAGCAAGAGAGGTTAAAAATAATAATAAAAGGTTTCTTTGGCTTTGTCTGAAGTAAGATGAGAGTCAAGCAAGTGGTAGGTCCTCTCCATGGAGAAGATGGAGAAATGCTACTGGGTGGCAGAGTGAAGGCCTACTTTGCCTCTGTCTTCACCCAAAAGGAAAGCGATGCCCAACCTGGTGATAACAGAATAAATGATGTAAGGAGGGAGCTGCAGCCCAAGGTAGGAAAAGAGGTAGTAAGGGAACACCTAGCTACTTTAAATGAACTTAAATCTCCAGGGCCTGAGGAGCTTCACTGAAGGGTACTAAAGGAGTTTGAGGATGTAATCTGAGAGCTTCTGTCTATAATCTTTGAGAATTCTTGGAGAACAGGTGAGGTCCCTGCAGACTACAGGTGGGCACATGCTGTCCCCATCTTCAAAAGGGAGGCAGGGAGAGAGAAGATCCAGGTAGCTACCAACCAGTCAGCTTGACATTGATTCCTGGAAAGGTCCTAAAAAGCATAATTAAACATTCAGTATGTTAGCACTCAGAAATGCAGGCTGTGATTGCAAAGACCCAGCATGGGTTTCTCAAAAATAAGTTATGCCAGACAAATCTCTTTTTTTTAACAATAGAGTTAGAAGCTTGGTGGGTCAGGGAATGCTGTGGACATAGTGTGTCTTTATTTCAGTAAAGCTTTTGACAAAGTTCATGATATTCTTGTGAAGAAGCTGGTAAAATGTGGGTTGAATAAGGTAACTGTTAGGTGAATTTGTAACTGGTTGACTGACTGATCCCAAGGAGCGCCCCTTAAAAGTTCTTCATCATCCTGGAAGAAAGTGACAAGAGGGGTGCCGCAGGGTTCTGTTCTGGGCCTGTTGTTGTTCAATGTCTTTATAAAAGACTTGGATAAAGGAATTGTGGGAGTGTTCATCAAATTTGCAGATGACACCAAACTGGGAGGGGTAGCTAATGCCACAGAAGAAAGAATCAGAATTCAAAGTGACCTTAACAGATTAGATAACTGGGCCCAAGCTAAAAAAATGAATTTCAATAGGGACAAACAACAGTTTCTACACTTAGAACCAGCTGTACCAATATACGATGGGGAACACCCAGTCAGTAGTACATGTGAAAAGGAGGTCTTAGCAGAACACAAGCTTAACATGAGTTAGCAGAGTGATGCAGCAGCAGCAAAGAAAGCTAATGTTATTTTAGGTTACATCAACAATAGCACAGATCCTGATCAAGGGAAGTAATAGTCTTATTTTACTCTGCCTTGGTCAGAACACACCTGGAATGCTGTATCCAGTTCTGGTTACCCCAATTTAAGGAGAATATTAACCAGCTGGAACCTGTGCAGAGGAGGGTGATCAAGCTGCTCAAGGCTCTGCCAACCAAATCTGATGAGGAACTGTTGAAGGATCTGGGTATGTCTAGCCTGCAAAAAAGGAGACTGAGGAGATATGATAGCCGTCTTCAAATATCTCAAGGTCTGTCACATGGAGGATGAGCAAGCTTATTTTCTTCTGCACAGGAGAGTAGGAACTGAACCAGTGGATTCAAGTTACTGAAACATCAGGAAGAACTTTCAGACAGTAAGAGCTGTTTGGCAGTGGAACGGACTCCCACAAGAGGTGGTGGACTGTGCTGGTCCCGGGGGGAAGGTACCGTGATCGTAGTCAGAGTTCACAAGATGAGAGGCGAGGTCCGAAACTGGGAGCCGGGCGGGAACAGGAACGCTGGAAGGTCAGGAGCAGGAGGCCGGGCAGGGAGCAGGAACGCTGGAAGGTCAGGAGCAGGAGGCCGGGCAGGGAACAGGAACGCTGGAAGGTCAGGAGCAGGAGGCCGGGCAGGGAACAGGAACGCTGGAAGGTCAGGAGCAGGAGGCCGGGCAGGGAACAGGAACGCTGGAAGGTCAGGAGCAGGAGGCCGGGCAGGGAACAGGAACGCTGGAAGGTCAGGAGCAGGAGGCCGGGCAGGGAACAGGAACGCTGGAAGGTCAGGAGCAGGAGGCCGGGCAGGGAACAGGAACGCTGGAAGGTCAGGAGCAGGAGGCCGGGCAGGGAGCAGGAACGCTGGAAGGTCAGGAGCAGGAGGCCGGGCAGGGAACAGGAACGCTGGAAGGTCAGGAGCAGGAGGCCGGGCAGGGAACAGGAACGCTGGAAGGTCAGGAGCAGGAGGCCGGGCAGGGAACAGGAACGCTGGAAGGTCAGGAGCAGGAGGCCGGGCAGGGAGCAGGAACGCTGGAAGGTCAGGAGCAGGAGGCCGGGCAGGGAACAGGAACGCTGGAAGGTCAGGAGCAGGAGGCCGGGCAGGGAACAGGAACGCTGGAAGATCTGAAGCCAACAACGACGTTGCTCCCGCAACCTGGGACTGGGCTGACTGACCTTTATCTTCTTCTAAGGCCAGGGGCGGTCCCGGCCCCCAGGAGCCCCGCCTCCTCTGGCCTTAAGGCGAGCACTCCTCCTGGGAGCAACCAGTTCCCTTCGCCTCTCTGCCCTAAGCCTCTGTAGTTCAGGAGAGGCCGAAGGGTTACTGGGCCCCGGAGGAGGCTCACCTGTAGCCACTGAGTCCTCAAGCACCTCTGGGGCCAGAAGGGTTTCACCTGGTGCCTGCTCTTGAGGATCTGACACAGGTGCAGGCTCCTCAGAATCTAGGCCTTGCCCCAGTTCAGCCGGCCCTGGAGGCGGGGACTCCTGTGCAGGCTGGGATTCCTCTGGTTCAGCCTCTGAATCGGAATCCCAGGCCATCACAGGTGGACTCTCCTTCCTTGGAGATTTTTAAGCAGAGGTTAGATGGCCATCTGTCCTGGATGCTTGAGCTGAGATTCCTGCATTGCAGGGGTTGGACTAGATGACCCTTGGAGTCCCTTCCTACTCTACAATTCTACAATTCTCTGACTATAACTGCATCATCAAATGCTGCTCTCGCTTGCTATACTGGCTTCCTGTGCTGTCAGGTTCAGGCTGGGTTTTTCTTTAGCCGTCTGGCCACCTTGCCCTCTTTGCCTCTCACTGCACTGATGATTCCTGTCTCTCCCTCTTCAGTTTCAGAAGCTACAAGTTCACATGAGCATCAGGGTAAGGCAAAGAGGCTTTGGTAAATCCCTCTCTAAAGGCAGTGCCAATTAAATCTGCTTTTCACTGCATGTGGTTACAGACAAGAATATATATCTGCCAAGTAGCCAGCTTGCTAGTTGCTAGGATAGCTTTCACATGGCAAGATGGAAACAGAGAGTGTTTAGCAATATTCAGAATGTAAACTATGAAAGCCAAGACTCCAGAGATGTGCTGGTGTGAAAGAATTGTGCTGCCCCCTGTGGGAAAACTGGGGGAAAGCCCAGACTGAGCTCTCCCCAACTAAAATGAAAAATCACATATGCTATCCTGACTGTTTTGGGAAGCATAAGATTGAGGTTGTCTAAAATGTGGCGCAATAGAGGAGAGGGATGAAGGGACACAGATTCCTTAAAAGAGCCAGGCCACCCTGTTGGACTGCAGAAGCATAGAACCAGAAGTTACTAAAGGTATTCCAGCCGATCTCCTGCCTCAATTAAGTACAGTTCTCCCCATGCATAGATCACGCCCCCTCAATGCAGGCCACAGTATGCCATATCCATAACTTAAGGGAGATTTCAGAAGAATTTAGGTTAAGTGTTGACAAAATCCTTCAGCATTTATTACTGATAAGATCATGAGGTTTGAGGTTCTGCCCTGTATTGTACAGTGGTACCTCAGGTTAAGAACTTAATTCGTTCTGGAGGTCCGTTCTTAACCTGAAACTGTTCTTATCCTGAGGTACCACTTTAGCTAATGAGGCCTCCCACTGCCGCTGTGCGATTTCTGTTCTCATCCTGAAGCAAAGTTCTTAACCCGAGGTACTATTTCTGGGTTAGCAGAGTCTGTAACCTGAAGTGTCTGTAACCTGAAGCATCTGTAACCCAAGGTACCACTGTATTTTGAATCCTTCCTGGGCAACCCAGTCAGATGGGCGGGGTATAAATAATAAAATTATTATTATTATTCCTTCCCACTCCCAAAAATAGGTGTGGGCCAAGGGTCAACCTAAAACAAATTCACAGTCATGCAGTGTCTCAGTATTCAGGAAAGAGGCTGCATTAAAAGGCATATTACACCTTTCCTGGCCTTGTTGGAAATGAGTGCAGGGGTCAAGCTGATGCTATTTTGAAATGGAAAATTGGTGGCTGCAATGTACACACTAACTTTACCTTCTGATATCTGAATATTGACCACAACCATGGAATTCCCACAAGGGAGTCATTGCTAATTCAATAAAAAAAGCAAAGCACATGAGCAGCTCAGCTTTCAGCAGAGGGAGCTGCATTAGGCCTTGGCTAGAGTCTCTGGGCTGGACTCACACGTCTTCCCTAACTAGAAGTGAGCAATGGCTAAGAGACTGGGCTGTGAGACGGTTGGTGCAATTCTTACTACAGACATGAACTCACAAGACGGTTTTAGGCAAGCCTCTGCCTTTTGCCTTCAGCCCCCCTACCTGCTACAGTGGTACCTCAGGTTAAGTGCTTAATTCGTTCCGGAGGTCCGTTCTTAACCTGAAACTGTTCTTAACCTGAAGCACCACTTTAGCTAATGGGGCCTCCTGCTGCTGCCGAACCGCCAGAGCCCGATTTCTGTTCTCATCCTGAAGCAAAGTTCTTAACCTGAAGCCACTATTTCTGGGTTAGTGGAGTATGTAACCTGAAGCGCATGTAACCTGAAGCGTATGTAACCCGAGGTACCACTGTATATGCAAATAATAATAACAACACTAGAGCACTGTTTTAGATAACGCATATTAAGTACTTTGAATATTAGAAGTACTCTATTAATATGAAGTAG
This sequence comes from Podarcis cretensis, assembly GCF_951804945.1. Classification (NCBI taxonomy): domain Eukaryota; kingdom Metazoa; phylum Chordata; class Lepidosauria; order Squamata; family Lacertidae; genus Podarcis; species Podarcis cretensis. The sequence continues at coordinate 136,981,650 of NC_137170.1, read as the reverse complement.
TAGTATTACTGTGCTGATCTTCCTTCTCTATCCCATACCAACTCAAGGGGGAGAGAGGAGGGAACTGGGGGTACCACTGAGGTAGCCCCATTTTTGGTCGCTTACCACTTGTCCTGCCTCTTTGGCCCTTTAATGTGATTGTTCCAGTGCTGTCAACTCACACAAACACCAACAGCATTTCCGAACTTGTTGCCTTCTAGAGATCTCCTCATATGACTTTCACTATTGACAGACACAAAGATGCACACACCTTCAGGAAACCAACCTTTTGTGATAATAACGGTTGGCAGAGTAGAAAAGCATGGAGGGCAGCAGAAAACAGGGAAGGCGGGAAATGGCAGCTCGTCAAATAAATGGCCAAGTATTCGTTTTCTGTTTATTGCTAGACAGATCTCAAAGAGCTGAGCAGGATTTCAAAGCTATCACTGAGAGCAACATGTTTGTTTGAAATATAAATCCTGCAGACTAGTTGCGCTTGCCAAGGCAAAAGTCACCAGAAGCAGAGCAGTTGTGTTTGGCTCTGCTGTAACCAGGAAGGGGATTCCACTCTAAGCAGAATCTCCAAATGTCCCTATGGAGTAATTATATGACTTAGGAATAACTTTCCCTTCCCATCCAAACAGTCTAAGAATGAGGTTCTGCTTTCCTAATTATATATTTCCATTCTACTTTCACTCCCTGGTTAATAAGGAAAGGGTGATATTATTCTGTGCCAGGTTTGTGGGGGAAAGTCCTGGTTATGTCTGTATGTAGAACTTACTAGTCATTGCGGAGCTGGAAAATACCACTTTGAAGAACACAGACAATTCCCTGTGAAGTCAGTCAGCACTATCTACACGCTCAGGCTACACGAAATCATGGGGTGGCACATGCTCTGCTTACAGTTTTTGTTTTCTGATTTGGCCTTTCAGGAGAGGGAATTCTCCAGAACCCTTTCACATGATGAGGAAAGAGCCTCCTACTCATGAAAAGGCTGTTCTACCTGATAGAATCCTAGAACTGTGGAGTTGGACCCCAGTCACCAAGTCCAACTCCTTGCAATGCTGGAATCTTAGCTAAAGCATCCATGGCCTCTCGTGCCAGAGTGTTGCCCATGAAAAGGCTGAAAAGTAAAACTAAAACTGTAAGATGTTTTCGGATTCTGTGAGAGTGTTTGAAAGGATAAGAACTGCTGTAGAACTTATCAGTTTGAGCAACACTTGCCCAAGTAATTGCAAAACAGTGGTAGTGGCTATTTGCTTTCTGCTCATCCTGGTTTTTTGGCTCCAACTGTTTTTGTTTTGCAATTTAATTTTGAAAACATCCAAGAAAGGCCTACTGAATCATGCTGCGAACCTTATTTCTCACCACCCCAAATAAAAAATGGTGTCCTGCTTCTGAATGGCTGTCAGGAGACGAATCCGACGTGCACCTGGAAAGTTGTACTGCAGTCTAGTTGAGGGATGGGAAGCAGGAGCTCCCCTATTCACTTCTCAGACCTTCTAATATTTCTTTTCCCGCACAGACACATGAAAAGCCATCTCAGATAAACCACATACTCTGTGAATTGGAAATGGGGACACAGGTGTGTTTTCAGTGTAGCTGCATGCATTGCTAAACTATGGCATGTGTCAGATGGATGGTTTATCATGTACCCAGGTCAAAAATGTTGGAGAGATGTTCTAATATAGGACAGTCCCTTCCCCCCCAAAAGTATATTTGCTTAGGTCATAATTCCTAGGGTCAAGCTAGACTGGATGTGGAATTTTGTTTGCTTGCTTTAGCAGCTGGGCATATGTATGTATCTGTATTTTATTGGACGAGTGCATTTTCTGTAGTATGAGTGGCATAATTGATATTTTAAGCTTTCCACAATGCAATTTAAACTGATTAATAGCTGCATTTCAACTTGACAATCTGGTATTAGCATAGTCATCTTGAAAGAGAAATTATTTAATGAGAAGATATTGGCTAGGGTCAGTTAATTTTAAACTTGAAAGCTTTCCAAAGTCTACATTTAATATTGCTGGCTAAGAGTCCTTGCAGCAGAAGTATAAATCTGCACACCATCACCTTACACCAAAATTCATACAGATCATAGAGATGCAAGAAACCCTGGATGTGGTTCTGACATGTGGGTCTGCCACCATCACATGTGGTTTGGCTCACAGAACTGAATGGCTCAGCTGCCTCCACTGCGACATGACACTTCAAACATCAGCTTTTCAGATCTGTATACAGAAAATTTTATGTGTACACCCAACTAAGTAAAGTGGTGTTTAATTAATGGGTGTTTAAGAATGTGTATCTATCTTATCTATTGTAGGCATTTATCTCCCACCCTTCAACAAGTTTATCGGAAGGCACACCTATTAGAGACTTGGGACTGGTGGTGTGAGTCGCTCTTGAGTATACGAGGTGGCAATCCAAGGGGTTATTTGTTTGTTTGTTTGTTTGGCTCTGGACATGTTGGCCCTAGAATGCCAACTCTTTATCTGCCTTCAGACCCCAGGTTAAGGCAATGTGTTATTGGTGAAGGCTTTAATCTGTCTGGTTCCCATACCAGGGATTGTTTCTGGCTTTGTTGCTTCTCTCTTTGAATTTTGCTGGCTACAATTTCATTGTAGTGGTGAGACATATTTTTAACAATTTTTGATGTTTTTATGACTCATTCTTTACCAGCTGCCTTGAGGGTGGAGAGGTGGGGTCAAAATGGGACTTTAAATGTTTAACTTTGGCAAGAGAGAAGATGGAAAGCCGGACCTTCAAGAGGGGACATGAAGGTCTTTGACCTGCAATCCCTGTTCCACATGTCAGCCATCAGCATGTGATGGTGAAGCTGCTGTGTGAATAACTCATATATGTTCTTATTCTCAGAATGGTCAGGAAGGGAAGAATCAAAGTGTTTTTGTCAGAATGGTAACACGTTAAATTTTGCAAAGAAGAAAAAGACAAAGTGTATATATTTGAAAGGATTTTGAATTTCTCCTACCCTAAAAATGGAATTCTCAAGTCTTTCCATTTTCTGAGGATCCTCCCCCAACTCTGCCTATCTTCTCTCACTGACAATTGCTGCCTGTTGGAATTGAACAACTGAGAATCCTTTCCATAGCAAACATACCCTACTTGGCTGACCGGCAATTGGCTCCTGGGCAAAGATGAAGCAAAATCACTCTGCACTTACCTGATCAGCTCTCTCAGGATGTCAGTGCTGCCTACCCGGGCAGCATGATACACGGGGGTGCTGCGGTGGTGACGGCTCCCATTGGGATCAGCTCCGGCTTGCAGAAGGATCTGTGCGCATTCCAGATGCCCATTCACAACAGCTACGTACAGGGCAGTTTGCCCTTTCACGTCCACAAGATCAATCTCTGCCCCTTTCTGAATCAGGAAATCCACACAGTTTCCATGTCCTGCCGTGGCAGCAATCCGCAGCGGTGTACAAGGCAGCCAACCACAACACCACACGGATTTCTCATTGATGCGGCTGAAGAAAGCAAAAGCAGCACAACTAAGTAATCCATGAGCGTGCCTGGATCTTGCCTTGCTTCCCCCTGTGAGCATGCACTGTTCTCAGCAAGTGTGGGGCAAAAATTGAGAACAAACACCAACTTTCCTCTCCCTGGATTCTTTCCCTGGATGTCCTATGTTATCCATAGCAACAATTTTCTGACAGCGTGGGAATCAAATCACGTCTAAATAGATATATAAGGCACAATGACATGCAGCCTTTGCTAACCTGCCACTCTTCAGTTGTTTTGGACTACGATTCCAATCAGCCCCGTCCAGTATCCATTTGATGCAAACAGTCTGTCACTGACTGCACACATGCACACCCAAACCTACCGTATTTTTTGCTCTATAAGACTCACTTTTTCCCTCCTAAAAAGTAAGGGGAAATGTGTGTATGTCTTATGGAGCGAGTGCAGGCTGTGCTGCTATCCCAGAAGCCAGAACAGCAAGAGGGATTGATGCTTTCACTGCGCAGCGATCCCTCTTGCTGTTCTGGCTTCTGAGATTCAGAATATTTTTTTTCGTTTTCCTCCTCCAAAAACAAGATGTGTCTTATGGTCTGGTGCATCTTATAGAGCGAAAAATACGGTATATGCAACCCCAGCTTAGATACATACACCCAGAATTACGTATGCCTGAATAATTCATAAGGAAGGCTACCCATAATCTGAACTGTACAAAAATGGACAGAACAGATCTGATAGATGAAATAAATGTGCAGATGGAACCTGGAACATACAGAGCCCAGGAGGATGATCAGCAGGAGATCCCCATCTACATACATCCCTTTGAACCCTCAGTGTTCCTCAGTGACTATTTGCATGAGGCTAAAATGTACTCAGGGCTAAAGTGTTTGATTTATCAACTGAGAATCCATGCTCCATTTTAGTAAAATTGAGAGCTACCTTTGGAAGCTCTCTTCCTCCAACAGGTTTTTAATGGTTTGCAAGTCTCCCACATAAGCGGCATCATGCAGTCGGGTGTCCTCACAGTGCTCGATGGGGTGGTCACAGAATTGTTCCTTCAGCCACTCCTTCAGATTGCGACCTGTGCTGGAGAGATTGTTGCTGCTTAGGTCATAAAACTCAGCAGGAGCTCAGCCCTGACCAGGAGGTTCTGCTATGGTCACTGGAGTAACCCACTGTGGATGAGAAAGAAGCAGGGCCACAAGAGAGGCCTTAACCACATTTACCTTTTGCTCAGGTCTGAGCTTTAAAGCTCCATATCCAACCGCTCTTTCTTTCGCCCCAAAACATTCTCTGTAAAAACCCGCTCTTTAAAGCTGAAGCGCGACCAATGGCAATTCAGGTTTTCTGTGAATTGCTGTTTGCTCTGATTCAGCGGTAAAGTCACAGAGCTTTAAAGCACAGACCATGCCTGGAAAGCACAGAGGAGAGGTAAGTGTGGAGAAGCCCTGCATAAGAGGGTCAGGTGGGGCCTGAGATATTTTCAACCTCTTTGAGACCGTGTACAGACTGGTTGTTGCTTTTTCCAGATATTTGAAGGTCATGTGGCAAGACTATTTTGCCCTCAAGTATAAGATGTTCTTTTATAGGTTTTATAGGTTGGGAAGAAAACAGCTAAAACATCAGCAAAACCTATATGACAAGAGACCATTGTGGGACATAGCACTATCCTACTGTCTCCAAACATCCGAATAATTATTTTTTACAATCCAATATGTCCTAAAAACAAATGCCTTTGCATGCAGTGAATAGGTGTTTGAGCCACTTACCATCACATTTAAAAATATCAAAGATTTGTAAAGTTGCCTAACATGTTTCATAATATGGCTCCTCCATTATACTCAGCCAAATAGGCATGAGGCAAAATGTCCCTAGATATATTCTGAGCAGTCTCCTTTGCTCAAGGACTCCTTGAGATGTGACCTAGCACAATGCAGACAAAAGATACTTGTAACATACAAAGTGCTTTGTGATGTTTAGAGTTGTTACCTAGCTTGGAGCTTCAGAACAAAAGTAAATGAACACAATCATCTGGCACTCCTTCCCTACAGCATCAAGATACAAATGAACATGTTCAACAAAACCAATTTTCAGTTGAATTATATTAGCAACTACCCAGAGAAAACAGGGAAACTAACATAATTAGACATCAGCAATCGAGTCCTAGGTAATTCTCTCACTGAGATTGTAAACCTATGTTTGGAGTGTTTTCCTTCAGGTTGGGGCTTCAGACTCATACAGACTGCAATACAAAGACTTATCTATCACCACATCATCTAGAAAACAACATGAAAAATTAGTTTAGTAACTATGTATAAGAACCTGTGATGAAATCTATTATTGACATTTTCTGGGAATCCCAGGAAGTAAAGCAAACATGAATTAAGAATAATTGCTTGCTGCATTAAAAGCCACAATCTTCAAACCCATTTGCTAGAATGACTGAGAACAACTGTGCGGCCTGGGAATCCATTAGCAGACAATTGCATTTCTTCCCCAAACAAGTCGCTGTGATCTGATTAGGTGAAATGAAATTATAATTGCATGTGTAAGATTCAGAGATATTTGCCTGTTAAATATTCTGAAGGTATTCTGTAACATATCCTACTAATAATACAATGTGTTCTCTCTCTCTCTCTCTCTCTCTCTCTCTTGTGTGTGTGTGTGTGTGTGTGTTTGCTGGTGTTATAGAGGAGTGGCTGATGCCTTTTTCAAAAAAGGCAAATATCTGTAGATGTTCAAGACAGTAAAGTGCTTTAAATTTGCTCATGAAATTTGCTCATTGCTTAAATTTGCTCATTTAAATTTGCTCATGAAAGTTAATTCAGCAAAGCCCCAGATATACACAGAAATGCCTGTTTGAAGCATTTACACACACAAAAGCTCATCCAACATTACTTGCTTCCTGTATTTGGGTGAGGAAGCAGACTCTATACTCACACTACTATGTCTCCCAATTTACCCTTTGATTATAAGAGTAAAGAACTGTGCTTAGTTAATTTATTAAATTTGTATCTTTTCTTTCCACCACACTGAACACTATTGCAATGAGGGTAAAACCCAAGAAGGAGTGGCAAGGGCTGGTATATGCATTCAGCACTCTATAGAAAATCAAAGCACCACTCATGGGCGTAGCCAGGAATTTTGTTAGCAGGGAACAGAGCCTTGGATTTATATTGATTTTTATTAATTTTGATTGATGGGGGGGGGGAGCCTGCTCTCCCGGCTACGCCCATGGCACCACCATTATCCCTATTTTACCGAAACAAATAGCAGGGGACATGGAGCAACATTTCCCCCAGATTCATCTGGCAGCTGAGCTAAGAATACAGGTCACTTGATGTCCCAGCCCACAAAAGTGACCACAGTCCCCAGCAGAGGGTTTCCAAAAACAAAAAAGCACAGCCTTTTTTGCACTGGCTTTTGCATCCAATCTGCTTACTCTTATCAAATGCCCTCCAGTAGATCAGGGTGAGGATAAAAGCTACCTAGTTCCATTAGCAAGGCCATTTTCCAGTGAATAACTACTGAAAATCAGGCGCAAACCATCCCTCCCTCCCTGAGCCTCAGAACAGACGCGTGAGGGATCAGAAGTAACAGGTTGTAAATAGGAGCAAGGGGTGCACTGGATGCGTCTCAAGGGCCTCCCATGCCCAGGGAGCCGCTTAAGTCTCTTGGGGATCCTGGTAAATTGAAGCAGAAACCTGTTTGGTTTAGTTTGTTCAGCGTTTTCCAAGTCCACTCTGATGGGTGCCTGAGAGATACTCGGGTGGAAAATTCAATATCGGAATAAATATGCACCACTTCCTGGAAAGAAGCCTGGGGGGTCAGCAGCACCTGACTGACACGAAGGAACGAACCCATGCACACGAACACACACACACGCGTCTGGCTCTTTTTAGCGTGTCAGGTCCCCCTGAAGGGAAGACGTTACCTGCCTGGCCCCGCGCGGCCCCCGGAGGAGCCCCTGGGGCTTGGGGGCTTCCCTCGGCCATCAGCCCCGCAGGGAGCGCGGCCTGGCCGGCCTCTCCAGCCGCCGCCGCCGCCGCCTTCGCTCTCTCTCGCCCGATTGGCGGAAGGGCCACCACGCCAGGCCTTCCCGCTGCGGGTTAAGGTGGTTCGCGGAAGTTAAGGTGGTTCGCGGAAGTCTTTCCCCGCTGGGTTTCGCGTGGGGTCGGAGCATGAAGCGTTTGGGGGCTCGAGAGGTTTTCGTTTTTAAAAGATGCCTGAGAGGAGACAGGATAGAGGCTGGTCAAGTTGTAAGAACTCCGCCTTTTGGCGGGGCTGCGCCTGCCCTGCGGAACTCCCTGCCTCGTGACACCAGGCAGGCGCCTTCACTGCGCTCTTTCCTGAGGGGCCTGCTTAAAAAAACATTCCTGTTTAGACAAGCTTGCCCAGATGATTAGAAAGCTGATGTGAATGTCAATCTATTTTAGCTCCTGTGTGTTTTAAAATTTGCTTGTAAATTTCTGACAATTTTATTGTTTTATCTTTTTTTTGGGGGGGACGCTTTGAAGTTTTGTTTTGTTTTACAATCAAGCAGCGTATAACTTTTATGAAACAAACATTAATAACGTGAATACAGAATCGTTTCTCTATCAGAACACTAGAAAGCCAGTGAGACTGATGGGCAGTAGGTTCAAGACAGAGGTGCCAGCTCCCAGGAACCCTGCGTGCCCAAGCACCCACAAATTTGCCCGTGAAGGGGCTGGGCACCCAGTGGCATAGCGTGGGTTGTCAGCACCCAGGGCAAGGCAAGTAATTTGCGCCCCCTAACCCTGAGTGAGCCAGGTAGGGGCAGAGAGCTGCGAGTGTGAGCGCACCCCCCCCCCAAAGATGTTGCGCCCGGTGCGGCCAGCCCCCTGCACCCCCCACGCTACACCACTGTGGGCACCCACAGACTTTGGTGCCAGGGCCACTCAGGCTTCATGGCACCCACAGCCCCAGGCGCCCACAGTCGCAGGGCAAAGTTGGCACTCCTGATTCAGGACAGGTAAAAAGAAACTTCTTCTTCCACACAGTCCATATGCATGGAATTCACTCGCACCTGATGTGACTACACAATTAAATGGTTCTAAAGGGGATTTGACAAATTTATGAAGGTGAAGCCGATTGAAGGCAATTGGTTGCAGTAGCTAAATGGAACATTCATGTTCAGAAGCAGCACACCTCTGGCAGAATGCCAATTGTGTGTGTGTGTCTCTGTCTCTGTCTGTCAAACAACAGGGTTAACAAACCTGACAGCCCTTCAGGTATTTGAAGGTGGCGGATCCCAGACTCTAAAACTCCTACCCTGGAGAAGCAAGACCGGCTCCCTCTTTGCTTTCCTTCTGCCGGCAGATGAATATATTGTTTTTACTGTATTGTATTTTTATTATCAAACACTGCTGTGTAATCTGATGGATGAACAGGAGTTAAATTTTTTTAAAAAAAGAAAGAAAAAAAGTGGGAACTCTGGTTATACTTTCCTGCACAGTAGGAAATCTGTATACATATGGGGTCTTATTACGTCAAGCCATGCTTTCAAAATATAATAAAATAAATGTGTTGTAAGTTGTTTGGAGAGCTCTGTGTAATAAATAATAAATTATGATAAACTTCCAACAACTAAAATGCTGTGTAAAAAATAAACCAGACAAATGGAAGAGAAATCTGCATGTTTTTGTAGCGCTGCAGCATTTATATTAGATTTAAAAAAAAAAAGACTAACAATTCTATAAGCATTTCTTAAGTTTTTGTTACCTCTTGTTTTGTACAAAATACACAGAACTTTAAAGAAAGTAAACACAGGATTATCCACAGCATCTTGTCATGTTTGCTTTCACTATGGTTGCTGGTCCTTTCCACAAGCCCATCAACAACATCTGGAAAATCTAGAGGGGTGTTTTAGACGGGGAACAGGCATTGTTCAGGTGTGGCAGATGGCCTGCCTGCTTTTTTCTGTCTCTGTGTGTGTGTTTGTGTAGGAGAATGCTTGCTTTGCTTTTACTTTTCTCTTCTCTTCAGAACAGCTGTTGAGCTTTTGTGTGAAAGAAAAGTTGGGCATAAAAAGTGGTGGGATGATTCCATTTCACATTTAGACCAGGCTCAGTTATGCCCTCTGAAAAACCAACCAGTTTGAACAAAGAGAAAGAGCAGAGATGGATACAACACCAAAAGGCTAACACAACAGAGTGTTTCCCAAACTTCCTTCTCACTAGATACAAATCTTTTTTTAAACTGCCACTTTCCTCCTCTCAACGTCACCTCATTCATTCTAGTGGTTAAACTGCTTCTGGTTTAAAATGGTAATTCCCCCTTCAGTTGTTTAAAACCTGCTGCGTCAATTGTGATGTGACATTACAGATCCTCCAGTGAGGGCTGTGCGATGACCTCAAATTTTTCCATAAATAGGAATAAATATATCCCAGCTTTCCTCCAAGGAGCTCAAAGTGGCACACATGATTCTCCTCTTTCCCCGTTTTCTCCTGCAAGGTTGAGAGACAGTGACTGCCCCAGGTCAAGTAATGAACTTCACGGCTCAGCGGGGATTTGAACCCGGGTCTGTCAGGTCTCAGTCCAACATTCTGACCACTACACCACACTTGCAATGTGTGCTTGGTTGCAGCACACGAGGTGCTCATGAGTTTATTTGGCTTGTAAATGTGTCCATGGGCCCAGATAGCTTGGTAATGCCTGGTTGGAGATGTGAGCGATGTTGAGAAGACCTCACACCATTCAGTGTGAGAGAGGGTAGGATCATGCCCGCTGGGCACTCCCCCCAAAAAACCAGGAAGCTGACTGGCCAGCCTTCAGTTTAGATGGAGGAGTGCCCCCCAGAAGCTGGAGTCTGGGCCTTGCCCTCCAGGCCAGGTGGAAAAGACCTTGCCAGCAGGGAGCAAGTGCCCCTACAGTCACCGTGGACTGTTTATATAACATGCAACAAAACGACACCACCACAAACTGACTTATAAGTATAAAACCAAATTTACTAGAATAATAACTAGAATAGACTTGTAACCATTCGAGGGTAGCACGCTTCATCAGTCCGAAAAGGCAGTCATACAAAACGGTTTGCTCAGGATAAAGAAAGTATTCACAGGCACAGCGTGTAGCGAAACCTGTAATATATCCGGAGAGCAGGTCTCCTTTTGCCCACTTGCTTTGTGTTTCCAACTCAAGACCTATTGAAGAACATCTCATCCAGTTCAATCTTTGAAAAACAGCTTTGAAAGTTTTTCATATTCTCCAGTGTGCTACTCTTGCCATTGTGGCAGCACGGGGTTGCCATTCTGTGATTGGACTTATGCTACTTCTTGAATGGTTCATTTATCCAGTCTGTACAGTGGAACCTCGGGTTACATACGCTTCAGGTTACATACGCTTCAGGTTACAGACTCCGCTAACCCAGAAATATTACCTCAGGTTAAGAACTTTGCTTCAGGATGAGAACAGAAATCGTGCTCCGGTAGCACGGCAGCAGCAGGAGGCCCCATTAGCTAAAGTGGTGCTTCAGGTTAAGAACAGTTTCAGGTTAAGAATAGACCTCCAGAAAGAATTAAGTTCTTAACCCGAGGTACCACTGTATAAAGTTTATTGCACATATAACTTGTTACGATACAGTTGTACATTTATCCACTCCATGTTTCCAGTATCTCCGCTTGAATGGTTACTAGTCTATCTCTATTCTAGTTATTATTCTAGTAAATTTGGTTTTATACTTATAAGCCAATCGTGGTGTTGTTGTTTTGTTGCATTATTATTATTGTCACCACATTTGATACTTTGTGTATATACTTTGTTTCTATAAACAGTCTTCTTTCTCATTTTATTGGCTTTCAAAAATAACTACAATCCAAACACCACTATTCATAGAAAAAATATGTCATTTAATTATTATATATAAAAAGAAAATAAATTTATAATACAAATTTTATATTTTAGGCTGTACATTTTTACTCACATACAGAAAATGCTGGATTCTTCTAACACAAACAGTTTTAACCATATATACAGATCCACACTTAAATGTGACGGGATTTTTTCAATGCCGAATTCAGTCCTATATACAATTATATGCATTTTGAAAAGACTGCAGCTGAAAACAGTTCAGCACTTCTACTGATGCTTTTTAAGACATTTTCCCCAAATTAACTTCTAATATCCCTTTCCAAATATGACAATCATACCATACACTAAGGCTCTGTAGTTACTTTGAAATATATGCAAAAACATTTGTTGTAGTAATTTTGGGATGGCTTCTTTATAAAGGCAGCGGGAACCATTCAGTCAAAAACTCTACTAGACAGCACACAAATCATATACATTCCTCAGTAAGGGCTTAGACTGTTATCCTAAGCTGTGTTATTTATTGGAAGTAAATGTCATTACTTCCAAATGTTTTGATCAGGGTGTCAGAATGATAAAGTGCACACAATTTATTAAATAGCTTGCTAAACTATTGCAACATGGCATTTTTCTCCAAGCCTTAAACATTTCTGAGACTTCTCAGTCAATAAGCACAAGGTTTCAAACCATATCCCACATTACGTTTCTCCTGTGCAACATCTAGCAAGCCATACTTAACCCATAAGAAATATAATTTTAGGAGAAAATGGAGAGATGGTAGATATGCAAACGAAGAGACCACGAGATTTCTCAAATCCAATCCACCGGGGGGGGGGGAGGGGATGGAAACGTGAATCACATTCACTTAAATAATGGCGTAGCTTCAAAAGTTCCAGATTATATGTAGTCTGTGCTTATATGACACAGGGACATCAATAAGCAATGGTCCACAAGCACACACAGCATGGTGTATCCTTACCCGCTTTTGCCAAGCATGAGACGCCTCAGGTGTCTTTCCAAGCTTGAAGTTAAAGTGGGACGGGAAATCCATGCAGTTGTGCTGTTTCTAAGGCACTCTAAGCACTCTGCAAGTGCAATGCAACGTGAACAAGTCCCAACCCTCTTCATAAATTTGAAGCTGGGAAATCATTACCATGAGGCAGCTGGGCTACACTTCAGAAAGGCTCAAATGCTCCAGAAGATCTGCACAAACACACTATCCCTTTCCTGAACTAAGAAATCAGAAGGAGGGGTGGGCTTATATGTGTTGTGTTTGCTTCCAAGGTGCTTGGGACACCCCAGAAGCAGAGGACAACAGCAGGGATTCTTTTGTCTCAAGTGTTGGAGAAGAGCTGGGATTTGTTGCTTCAGTATGCCTTGAAGGAGTTCCTAGCACCCTGGAAATGCAATGCAATAGTTAAGTTTCAGGCCTATTCCAGAGCTGCGTTATTTTTGACTTTGCAATGAGAGGCACTTAAGAACGTCTCCACAACTCAGTATGACATCAGACAGTACTCCGTTAGGCAAGGCTAGAAGCCACAAATATGGTTGATTACCAAGACCATCCAAGATTTATGGGGTCTCCAAGTGCAAGTATTGCAGGTACTCTTCAAAAAAAAATTTGAAACACCCCCCCCCCAAAAAAAAACCTCCATGAAAAAATGCATACACCCCCTGCTCAAATTCTCTCAGAATGATTTAAAGTAAAAACATACACGACTGGCCATTTAGTTGGAGAAAAAGTACTTAACTACGTAAATAAAGGCAAGTATAATTAACATGTTCAGATAAACTTATTTTGTTATCTTTCTTATTTGTATGACTTTAAGGAAATACAGATAAACCCAATTTTGCTTCTTGATCTGCATGAATTTTTAAATAATTCTTCTTAAAGGGTTTGCCAACAAAAGATCATATTTCAAGCTACTCCAACAGTAAATTCAAGCTACACCCAAAATTTCATACAATATATTTATATATTGCTCAAAATGCCACACATATATTAGACATGAAGGGTACAAAACCTGATCAGAGTATATTGTTATTAAATAATCCAGGAAAGTGAGCTCTGCTGACAATAGAAAACCTATCACAATATAGGTTAAATATAGTGAATGTTTTGCATTGACTGTTTTTTAAAGCTTTTTACAAACATTGAATAAATGGCAAATTTCACCTACACAATATAAATCTCCCGAGGCCATACACCATCACGTGAATAAGTTTATTTGAAATTGTATTTGCTGCTGTATGCAACAGATTTCTTTCAACACAAAGATTTATTTCTTCTATTTAGAAGAAAATCCATTCCAGCTCTCACGTTCCATTGTTCACCTCCTTGAGTTGATGTTATGAACCATCTTCTGAATTTTTTCATCATTCTTTAAAACATTGGCCATTTTAGCACAAATCTTATCTTGTTCGTCTTTGATCAACTGATCCAGCTCTGCAAGTTCTACTTTCAATGGTTCCACAACACTGTCTGTAATACTGTTGAGACAAAACACGGAACATACACAAAAATTCTTGTGAAATCCATTATGGCTAGACAAGCACATCTGAAGCAAAGAGAGCAAATGTAAGGGGAGAAACTAAAAGAAGTACATATTACAAACAAACAAACAAAAACTCTAATGTTTGCCTATACAGTGGTAACTTGGGTTACATACGCTTCAGGTTACATACGCTTCAGGTTACAGACTCCGCTAACTCAGAAATAGTACCTCGGGTTAAGAACTTTGCTTCAGGATGAGAACAGAAATCGTGCTCCGGTGGTGCAGCAGCAGCAGGAGGCCCCATTAGCTAAAGTGGTGCTTCAGGTTAAGAACAGTTTCAGGTTAAGAACAGACCTCTGGGACGAATTAAGTACTTAACCCGAGGTACCACTGTAGTGGGTAGGGGAAGAGGAGGTCAAGCAGGAGGTTGGAATGAGCTCTGAGAGTTCTACACTCAAATCCCAGTTCAGAGGGGGGAAACCCTCAATTGCTTTTAGGGAAGCATCTTACTCTGTTTACTATTCTGTAAAACAAGAACAGTTGGTATCTGCCTGACAAAGTTGATATAAATAGGAATGATAGCTATCTTAAGCCTTATCTTCAGCCTCATCATAGGCAGACACTAATCACAAAGATAGCGTTTTTATATAACTTAGCAGGGGTGAGAAACAGCCGCATAACTTTCTTTGTACTATCCACCTGTCATTAATACCAGTGGGAAGAGTCAGTGTTGCATTGCGAAAAGGGTGGGGGGGGAGTAGTATTGGGGGCTTTAATACTCTTGCTATGAATAGCATTTAGTTAAGTCACAATCTCTAATTAAAGGACTGTCCTGCAGATAAAACAAGATCATCCACGTATGCTAACACACTGAATTCCTTTGAAGGGCAGGGTATTCCCATGGAATGCAGAGTCAAGGACCCCCATCTTGGAGATATTCAGATCACCTCAGAATCTAAAGACTACTTTAGATATCAAACAGTCCAAGGTGATAACTGTCTCTGAGGCTTTGGAACTGTTTTGTAGCCTCAGGAGGGCTTCTAAAGTTTGTTGGTCAGAGTTTTGTAAGAATGCAATAAAGGGAGCATGCTAGGCAGAGAGGAGGCAGGAGGCAGAGAAAGAGAAATATAGTTTGGTGACTGACAGAGCTACCTTTCCTCTGTTATATATGGGTAGTTCTCTAGCTACAAATGCTAGATTAGGGAGATTGGTAAGCATTTTCAGTCTTAGCCCCCAAATCCTGACGGGTTTCTGCTCACCCACCTATGCCTAGTGCTAACCCACTGACTGCTTTATGGCCCACCTACTGGAATTTATTTATATATAAAGTTTCCAGTCCATCTTTCAGCAGTAACGTTCCGTTTGGACAACTGCAATGTATCGTTCATAGGGTTGCTAACAACAACAGCTTAGAAACTCTAGCTAGTGGAGAACGTGGTGATAAGATTGCTAACTGGGACAAGTGTTTTGAGTATATTACATCAATTCTTTCCTTCTTCCAGTGACTTCCAATTTATTTCCATGACCAATTCAAAGTGCTGGCTTTACCTTCTAAACCTCCACACCACTTGGGCCCCCAGCATCTAATGGAACACCTTTTCTCATGTGAACCTACCCAAGCTCCAATAGGATCTACAGAGGCCCTCCTATTAATGTCATCTCATACTAAAGCAAGGAAGGTGGCAAAGAGAGGACCTTCTTGGTGGTGGCCCCTTCCCTGTATCTGGAAACCTCTCCTTAAAGAGATTTGCCTAACACCTATTTAAATGTCTTTTCAGCACCAGGCAGTGGCCTTCTTATGCTCCCAGGCCTGTTAACAATTTAATGTTATTCAGCATCTCCAATTTTAGTTTCTAATCTGCTGGAAATTAGTTTTAGGGGTTTTCATTTTTATATGAGTGTGCCAGAGCAAATAACTTCTCCTTTATTGTTGATTGAGTGCAATCACCCAATTCTGAATTGTTTGTATTTTGGATGTTCCAATGTTTATATTGTATGTTACTTAGAGGATCACTGCGTGAGATGACTTGACAAATATATATAATCAAACAAATCTCCTCTTCGTGTACTGGGCAGGTGGAAGGAACTTCCTCACAATTCCCAGTGGAGGCAGCAGCTAGGAAGCTCCTTGGCTCACAACTTTCAGGGGAGGTTGCTTTGAGCAGAGGGCAGGCAGTGCTGCTGTATTCCTTAAACCTCCCTGCCCAACCTCCTTGGAGCCAGAGCTTGGCTGACTGCTCAGCTGGGTGCCAGTCAACAGATAAGCGGTGGCAAGCCTTGTGTTAGGCTGCTGAGTTGCTCACTTTAGTGACATGACCCTAGAGGGAACAGCACCTGCGCATTTGCTTCCACTACCATGACGATACACTTAGCTCACACCATTTAAGTTTGTGGGATTGTTCTAACTCCGCCCATAATATTTTACTGCAGTAGAAGCCTTCACTGCTGGGATACACCTTTCTTGCCCCACCTTCTCCCTCAGCTTGGCCCTCCCAGACCTGACTAGCATCACAAAACTCTATGCATGTTGTTTTGGATTAACCAATTGCGCAGCAACCGTGCAATTTCTCAATATTCTCACCTTTGTTCTTTCTGTAGGGCCTCTTCAAGTTGTTTATTTTCATTCTGCCACACCTGGAGTTCATTCTTCATGGCATCCACATCTTCCTGAATATAGTCCATGATTTTTCCAAGGGGGAGAGCACTCCGACAAAGGGCCTGAATGGATCCACGGAACTTCTCTATTTCCTTTGCTACTAGATCTTTCTCTTTTCTCCTTGCTGCTTCTGACAAAAGTGGTTTTTCCTAATTGTTAAAAAAACACACACACAAATAGACTGAAGTGAATGAACGAGATTGTTGTTTAAGGGGTGAATTAAATATATGGGATAGATTTGAAAACCAAAAGATAAAAATAGAAAATGGGTGTGTTCTGAGACACATCAATGAAACCAATACTAATTAATAATTAAAGATCGCTCACCTTAGCCCAATTCTGCCATTGGAAAATAGTGCAATGGTCAAGAATGATCTCAAAGATAGCACACCTTCTGTTAAAGCAGAGAGATGCAAAAGGACACACAGCCAAAACTACATTATTTGCATTACTGTATGCCCATTATTATCCAAGGCCAATTTAAGATTCTGCTTTTGACTTGTTTGGCTTAGGATTTAATGTTCACTGCCTCTCTTACTATATGACTAAACACCTTACATGCGATCTCCACCAACTAAGTTTTTCAAGCAGAGAACTTCCTGCTCTGGACATGACAAAGCTGTAAGAGGGGTGAAACAGGTTTTTCCTCTGTAGCACTAGCTACTACTACCATTACAGGAAATCATTATGATCTGCCAGGACCATTTAACACCGGTCTCAAAGGATCTACACTGGCTCCCAGTACGTTTCTGAGTGCAATTAAAAGTGTTGGTGCTGACCTTTCAAGTCCTAAACAGCCTTGGCCCAGTATACCTGAAGGAGCGTCTCCACTCCCATCATTCAGCCCAGACACTGAGGTCCAGCTCCGAGGGCCTTCTGGCGGTTCCCCCACTGTGAGAAGCAGAGCTACAGGGGACCAGGGAGAGGGCCTTCTCAGAAGTGGTGCCCATCCTGTGAAATGCCCTCCCATCAGCTGTTAAGAAAATTAAAATCTATCTGACTTTTAGAAGACATCTGAAGGCAGCCCTGTACAGGGAAGCTTTTAAGGATTGAGGTTTTTTGTGTTTGAATATTTTGTTGGAAGCTACACAGTGGATGCGGCAACCCAGTCAGATGGATGGCATATACATATAATAATAATAATAATAATAATAATAATAATAATAATAATAGATTCTTATGCCATTCTTTCTTCAGGGAGTTAAGGACGGCATAAACTACTCTCCTCTCCTCTCATCCATCCATTTTATTCCCACAACATTCCTGTGACGTACATCAGTCTGAGAAACAGACACCCAGTTAGCTTCACAGCAGAGAGGGATTTAAAAGCTCTGGTTTCCCCAGGTCAAAATCCTGGGGAAAATCTATCCAAAATCTATCCACACCAGCACACAGGGAGATTCAGTGATGCAGCAATGAAGTACAGTCGTACCTTGGTTGTTGAACGGAATCCGTTCCGGAAGTCCGTTCAACTTCCAAAAACGTTAGACAACCAAGGTGCAGCTTCCGATTGGCTGCAGGAACTTCCTGCACGCAATCAGAAGCCGCAGAAGCTGCGTCGGACATTCAGCTTCCAAAGAACGTTAGCAAACCAGAACACTCACTTCTGGGTTTGTGGCATTTGGGAGCCAAAACATTCAAGTCGCAAGGCGTTTGGGATCCAAGGTACGACTGTGCTTATGTACACATTTCAACAAATAATAAAGATATAATGAATGTGGGTAAAAAGTAACAGGTTGTGGGGCATAAGTACGATGCAGCCTGCAACAGAAGGTATATGTCTGCAGACAGGATGCGTATGCAGTGAAGAGGGAGCTGTCCTTTTGAGGCTAGTTCTCTTGGACCTGCCTGAGGAAAGGATTGTGTCCAAAAGAACCATGATTGGTTCTCTCCCAGTATGACTTGCTGTGTTTGGGACCTGCCTTGTGGGTTAGGATGGATTCATTTGGGTCAGTATGAAGGTTTGTAACTTGAGGCCACAGCATGTTCGGCAGCGGAGTTATGCATAACCAAAACTCAACAAAGAATACTGAAGTCACTTTGTCACCTGATGACAGCAATGGTTGTTTGGATATCAAACAGTAGCAACCAACAGGAGCTGCTGATCAGGCTTCTCAGTGCTGCACACTGCTGCCAGTTACCAGGAGGGAGGGACAAGGCAGTAGGGAGCTTAGCAGTGGCACAGCAACAGAGTCAATCTGACACCCCTGCTGCTGTGCCAAGCACTCTGCGGCCTCGTCTCTCCCCTTCTCTGCAACACAGCAGCAACATGCAATGCTGGGAAAAGAGATCAGCAGTGCAGCCCAGCCCACACTGCCATTAACCCAACACCGCTGGTGGGGTTTCTTATGATCTTCTTATCGCAGGCTCAAAAAGTCTGTTGTTAGGAAGCAGAGCATAATGGACAGATTCTTCCAAGAGCATAGCAGATGCACACATGACTTGTGCTAGAGGTTTGCTGGAGTGATGAGGGAAGTAAAGTGCTCCTGGTTTTATTGAACCAGACAGCCTTTAACATACATGCTTCATAAAACGTGACGGTGTCTGCTAGGTGTTTTTATTTTATAGTAAAGGTACCCCTGCCCGTATGGTCCAGTCGTGTCCGACTCTAGGGTTGTGCGCCCATCTCACTTAAGAGGCCGGGGGCCAGCGCTGTCTGGAGACACTTCCGGGTCACGTGGCCAGCGTGACAAAGCTGCTCTGGCGAGCCAGCACCAGCGCCGCACACGGAAACGCCGTTTACCTTCCTGCTATAAAGCGGTACCTATTTATCTACTTGCACTTAAGAGTGCTTTCGAACTGCTAGGTGGGCAGGAGCTGGGACCGAACGACGGGAGCTCACCCCGCCGCGGGGATTCGAACCGCCGACCATACGATCGGCAAGTCCTAGGCGCTGAGGTTTTACCCACAGCGCACCCGCGTCCCACTTTTATTTTATAAGAGGTTACTAAAAATGTTCCTTCTTTGGAAATCTGTTGACATTAGTTTAACTTTGTAGGATACAGAGCAATGCAACGTTGAAAAAGAGGTTGGAATGAAAACACTGAAGAATAAGCAACTAAGAACACTCAATTCTTTGAGGTTCATTGCATGATTACCTTCTCAGCAGATTTTGGCAACTGGGACAATTCATAATCTTTCTTTGTTTCCAATATTCTTTTGACAAGCCCACCTGTTGAAGATAAAAAATATAGTTCTTAACTGCAAAAGACCTCTCTAAAAAGGCAAAAAAGTGCTTATAGTGGCTCAGTTTTGGTTCATACACCCAACTAGTTTCTTCTGTATAGAACATTGAAATGAAACATTCTTTCTGAAACTTCTATAATGTACTTAAGGCCACTAAGGTATAATAAAAGTCAGCAAGAGAAGGCATCATATTTTTAATTGGATTACAATCATTGGATCTATCGAAGACCTGACAAGTGTCAAAATCATTGTACTTGTGCCAAGTTTCATTAAGAACAAGGAACAAAAAGGATGGAAAGGGATTTTGAAGTTATCCCAAGTCAAAGCAAGTAGTTGACAAGAAAGCATGAATTGGACTGCATATGCATTGAATCTTGAAAGGAAGAACAAGGATATAGGAAGTGACAAGTTATGAGGGACTTAATCACAAACAAGCAAGTAAAGAAAAACCTTAAGAAAATAAAAAGACTTGCCATGCTTCTCATCTTCTTCCAGCTCCACTGTTGCCTCCTGAACAGAAATCAAAGGGAAGTTAATAAATTAAAGCTAGACAAGTAAGGAGACAATAATACTTGAGATCTGACCGTTCATTTTCTCTCTGTTCTAAGAATAGCGACTGCCTCCCTGTCACCTTACCACCAAAAAACACCCACTGATCTGCCAACTTGAGAACTGTATTTTACAATTCTATCATCCGTCCCTGTAAAATAAAAAGGGAGCTCAATTGTACAACTTGGAGCATGGACCAATCAAGAGGACATGTGGTTTGACTATCAATGGGATTTGCGCCAGATCCTCATAATATAAAATACAGAGGGAGGGGGTCCCACAGCAGCTGTTCTAAGGTAATCAGGGGCACCTCATACTCTGGCAAAATTATGAAATGGAAGCAAGGGCTTTAGGCTTCTAGGCTGCCTGTAACTGTTAATTCACTGTTCCTCGCCTTAATCAGACACTATGACAACACAAACTTCCTAATGGGGCTGAAGGGTGCTTCCAGCTTAGACTCACTTCCATTCATCATGCTTCAGTATCAAGCATAAAGCATACCACTGTAACTCTATTCAGAAAGAGACAAAAGGAAGCAGCAGACAACACAAAGTTAATGCTTGGTTCACATCTGTATGAGAAAATGTATTAACCAACCGTTGCCAGTTCTGCCATTTCAGGCAGATGCAGTGCTGCCTCCACAACAAACTGATCATCATCTTCTTCCTCCTCTTTGTCTATAATGACATTTGTCACTATTTTGGCACTGCCATTTCTAAAAGAAAGGAAGAACAGGACTATACTTCAGGCATGGTGTTGCAAGAGATCATTCAAGGCAGAAAATACTGTAGAATCCTTTCTTTAAAAGAAAAATGTGTATTCAGTCCTGTCTAAAGATAAAAAGGTTTTGGGAATTTTCAAGCTATTTACCCCCATAAAGATGGCAAGTTGGGTGAGGAGTGGAACTGAAATGTACACAACATTTACTTTTAATTGGATCCACACCGAAAACTATGGGACCAGTAGGTAACGATTAACTTAAGTCTCATTTATTCTAATGTGACTAAAGCGTAACTCAAATCTGGATCCAACCTGTACCTACTTTAAGAACACAAGATGTATTATTTTTAACTTACCAGATCAGAAATTTGTACAGTTTAGTATTACATTTTTTAAAGTTCCGCTGATTTATGAGCAGAGCAGTCGTGTGTGGGTGTAAAAGAATCTGTGGCACAAGAACTGCAAAACCCAAAGCCCTGCTCATCTGATGCTAGTCAGAGCAGAAAGCTGGGGAAGGGACACACAGAGAAAAGTCTACATTATCTTATGGCCACTTCCCAAAAAATGTGGGAAAATATGAAAATGAAAACTACTGACAATATTGTAAACAAAATAAAGGTTTTCTCCTCTGAGCTTAGAAACACTTATGTTTCTCAGCATTCTAATGCAGAAACAGGAGAGACTCAAGAGTATGCCATCATCATGGATGCTGTAGGACTGCAGTCTAATTTGCTGTAACAATCACATTACGTCAACCTTTTGAGGAATAACCGCATTTATGAATATACCACATCAATAGGAAAAATTGTGTTGAGGACAATCTTCTAGTCTTCTAAAGGCCTAGAAAGTTTAACAAACACTTGACTTCACATTTGATAATAAAACAAACTATAGAACAATCTGACAGCAGAAATATAAAATATTTCCTGACCTCTCTGGTGCTAAAACCTCTGCACTTTCTTGGCGTTTTATCCGGGGTGGGGCTGGCCTTGCACTGCTGGGTCGTGGAAGTCTTCTGTAAAGGGAGGTAAAGAGCATTTCCTTTCTTAACACAAATTAGTGTGTGAGACCACTTATTTTGAGCAATTTGCAAAAATCTTAACAAGCACTGGCGTGCCTTCATTAAAAAAGAATATACAATGCAATTAAAGAATTGTTTAATTCTTAATTCATTGTATTCTAATCAGAACATAAGGAGATTCAAAGCCAGACCCCCCTTCCCCCAAAAATCCAGCCAAAGTACAGTACGGTACCCTGATTTCAATCCCAAACAGTAAAACACATACTTCACTTCCACTGAAATAAACGGAATTGAAATATATTTCATTTTGATTGGACAATGCTGATTGGATGTACAATGCTGTAGATAAATGACTGAAGGGATATAACAAATTAACCCGAGGCCGATCTTTTCCTGCTGAATGCAACTTGCATAATTTAATAAGCTTAATATTAATAATGCAAATCAACATTTCCCCCAAGTAGTAGTGATGGCCATGAAATTGGACGGCTTCTAAAAAGGATGAAACAGACTTAAGGAGGATGAAGCAATCAATGGAGAAATCAATGGCTACAAGCCCCAATGGGTATGTTCTGGGCCCACATGCAGAGAAGGAAGAGTAAGTCTCTGAAGGCCAGTTGCCCTTGTGCCCTTTCAGGCTTTACAGGCATCTGGCCGGCCCCTCTGTGAACAGGGTGCTGTAACTAGATAGGTCACTGGGCTTATCCAGGAGGCTCTTCTTCCACTTAATATGAATGTTTGTTTCAGTTTGAGCATCCAAAATCAGATTCATTGTAAGAACTGTTTTTTCCATAGCTCTGAGAATGCACTGACTTGGACGCAGGCTCTCCCTTTCATTACAACAAAGGACGCCATGCCAGAAGGTACTGCTATATTGGGGAAGACAACCTTTCAAATTGGATTACATCTAAAGAGGTAAGAGCTCAAATGTTTCTAATCTGAAATTTATGTATTACAGTTAATTTTACTCTTTGTTGTTTCTATTCAGGCATAATAATGCATATTAGAATAAGTGCCACAATCTTTAAAGACAGAACAGTAGAAAACAACAAACTTAGGAGTAAGTCATATTTCAACAACATTGTGGTCCAGTGCAGGTGTTACGTTGATTCCTTGAAAACCATCGTTTGTAAATTAGGAGTTTTGGAGACATACATTCCCACTCCAGAGCAAATGTCCATTGTTGTGTGCTATTGGTCCTATAAATATATACACATGACACTAACCACAGTTTACTCCTAAAATGGTTTTCTTGTAACTACAATCTAAAATTCAGAAGAATTCAAACCATGGGTTCAAATGGTGGTTTATGATTAACAACAACCAAGGTTAGCAACACTAAAGGGCTTTTGGGATCCCTTCTAACTCTACAATTATTCTCAGGCTAGCATTTGTGCACTTGCAATTCTAAACCATGTTTAATGCCAACAAGGGCAGGGGGGAAATTATTCTGGGGGAAGGGGGGGAAAGGAGCCGGGAACTCTTAGCTACCTCTTAATTAGCAAATCACAGTTTACTGAGTAATACAGTCATACCTCGAGTTGAATGTGCTTCGGGTTGAGCTCATTCGAATTGTGCTCCACGGCAACCCAGAAGTAACAGAGCGCGTTACTTCCGGGTTTCGCCACTCGCGCATGCGCAGATGCTCAAAATGACGTCACGTGCATGCGCAGAAGCGGTGAAACACGACCCGTGCGTGCGCAGACATGTCTTGCGTTCCATTTGGGATGCAAACGGGGCTCCGGAACAGATCCCATTCGCATCCCGAGGTACTACTGTATTCCAGTTTGATCTGAGCTTTTACAATTTCATAGGCTCTGATGAATTCCCTGATTATGGTCCATTTACTATCTAATGTGTCATAAAGCCATTGTCAGTTTAAATTCATGGGGTTACAATCCAAACCATAAGCAAGTTTACACACCACTGACTTAAATTAATGAATTAATAATGTTCAAATCTTTCTAACTGAAATAAGTAGCATTTAAGTGCATAACATAAACTGGATTGTACCCCAAATCTTTAGCTTTTAATAAAAGGGAAGATACAGACATACCTTTGGGTGACTTGAGATGGAAGCTCATTAGTAATTTCACTATTTTCAGAAACAACAATTTTTTCAGGGGCAGCAGTGTTCAAAACATCTCCTTCTATGAAACAAAACAGTCTGTCATTTTGAAAACTGTATAAATACCAAATGCTGGTAACATATATAAATTCAATAAATAATAATAATTTCTTTTCTAATACTGAAATAAGCAGAACTTCCCCTCCCAGCACACACAGATGTCATTATTATGCTGCAGAGATAAATTCAATATTGCATATGAAACCAAGGCCAACTGGCAATCTATTTCTCCTTTACTGCTTATGTGACATTTATTGTATTCCAATGTAAAAAGAAATTAACATTAGATTAATAGCCATCTACCAATATAGGGATGCAGGTGGCGCTGTGGGTTAAAGCCTCAGCGCCTAGGACTTGCCGATCGAAAGGTCAGCAGTTCGAATCCCTGCGGCGGGGTGCGCTCCCGCTGCTCGGTCCCAGCGCCTGCCAACCTAGCAGTTCGAAAGCACCTCCAGGTGCAAGTAGATAAATAGGGACCGCTTACCAGCGGGAAGGTAAACGGCGTTTCCGTGTGCGGCTCTGGCTCGCCAGAGCAGCGATGTCACGCTGCCCACGTGACCCGGAAGTGTCTCCGGACAGCGCTGGCCCCTGGCCTCTTAAGTGAGATGGGTGCACAACCCCAGAGTCTGTCAAGACTGGCCCGTATGGGCAGGGGTACCTTTACCTTTACCTTTTACCAATATGAAAAAGCTGTCTCTTTCCAATCTCTACTTCACTATAGTTAAAATTCTCTTTAAAAATTTAAAAAAATGATTATGTGTTAAAATTCAGCATAATTTTTACCTGCATCACTGGATGAGTCACCTGCAACATAAATACATACTAATTATTCCTCATGCTTAGGAGTAATAAAAAATTGGATTAGACACTCCACTGTTTGTATGCAGGACAGCAACACAAAACACTCTTCTTGATTACTGGATTGTTGCCGTACATCTACTAGAAAGGTAGGCTCACATTCTGTGAGGTCAGGGTGTACGATTCGGGGAGTGGAGCAGGAAAATGCAAACACACATCAAACACAACATGTTTCCCTCAGTTTGTCCTGGGATGCCATATTTTCACCCTAGGGGAAAAAAAAGCAAAATTGCTCCAGGCAGCAAGCTATTAATTAGTAATAGCCGCTTTTGACCTTATCAGTCTCTATTTCTTCTTCAGAGAAAAAAAACTACCGTATTTTTTGCACCATAACACTCACTTTTTTCCTCCTAGAAAGTAAGGGGAAATTTCTGTGCATGTTATGGAGCGAATGCCTACGGATGGTGGGGGGATCTGCTGCACTCGTGAGCAGAGGATCCACGGTTCCCCTTCCTTCCCTCCTCCGTGGCTCGCTTTGAAACAGCAAAGCGGGAGAAGAGCCGCTGAGTGGGGAGGAGAGAGGGACAGAAAGCCTGCTTGCTTTAAAGGAGCAAAGCGGGAGAGGAGGAGCCTTCTCCTCTTATACCCCTCTTCTGCATTATTAACAGCATCCTTCTCCACCCACCCCACGCGTGTTCCTTGTCCCTTGAGTGCTTTTCCTTCCCTCCCCACTTAAAACGTGGTTACAAAGCACAGATCCACATGGATCCTCAGGATTTTTGCATTGGGCTACCCCAAACTCACCGTCAGATCACATGTCTGTGGCCACAGCATGAACCACAAAAATCATACATCCGCTGTTTCATTTAGAATATTTTTTTTCTTGTTTTCCTTCTCTAAAAACTATGTGCGTGTTATGGTCGGGTGCGTGTTATAGAGCGAAAAATACAGGTATGTTGAAAAGAGTCTATTCTTTACAACAAATATGGCAGGGGAATCAAAAATTCCAAATCTATTATGATAATTATGTCTGGTAAGCTAATACTTTAACTATCAGTCTCTTCAAGTTACACCCTGGAAGGCGTTGACATGGAAGGGAATTTTTTAAAAAGAGGTGAAAACAAAACATGAAGTTCTACGGTGCAAAGAAACAATGGCTCTGAAAAGATAACCTCCCAAAGAGAGCACAGAAAAGTGCCTACTGTTTTGCTTACCTCTCTGTTTTACTGCAATTTCTGGCTCAGCTTTTCCATGTAAAACAGTTGCCGGTTTTTCATCTGCAAGTGTAGCTGCAATGATATTAGCTCCCATTAATATTCCTAGCATAAAAGTTTGTGGTAGGAAGCAATTAAGCTGGTAAAAGAAACAATGTGCTGTGCTATATATTACTTCAGGTCATTGTTCAAGACAATACAAGTTTTCACCCTCCACTCTCTTAAAACTCTCTCCTAAACATGTTTGCCAAAAGTTCTGGAAACCCAAAAACTACAGTTCCAGTTTCTAGGCTGATAGTTTGGGACAGAATACCCTTCCCAATTCCTTCTCATCAGAGGCAGGAGAAGAAAATTTATTGGGATATTCAGGAAAGGAGCTGGCAAATTTTCCATTTAGCCATCATGTCTCTGCTACGGAAGGCAGTAGCATTTGGGGAGTCCCCAATGATTTGCCACTTACAAGGTTGGCAAACTCCTGCCCTAAACCTATTAGCAATTCTTGCCATTAAAGATTGGTAATAATACTTATCATCACTTCCAACATTGTAGGCCACGTCAGTATTATCATCCTATACTGAAGATAAGTGACTGAATCTGAATGAGACTCACCCAGTGAGATCTAAATAGACACATGGTTTGCAATAGGGACTTTTTGATTTGTAGCACAATGTCTTAGTGACTAAAGTACATCAGCTCTCTTGGATTCAAAAGCACTTCATCAACACACTGTATGTTGATTTGATACATGGTAAAACAAAAGCTGTAATTATAGCACTTATAAAAAACTGACATCTAGTTAGTGCTCAAAGACGAAGCAAGAGAGCTTTGCCTTTTCTTACCTGGCTCTTGTGCTGTAATAACTGGCTCAATTTTCTGTTTTAACATGTTAGCTGCTCTTTCAATTGCACCACTAGATACACTTTTACTAGTTTCCTTTCGCCCTGACATGAGAGAATTCACAGAGAAATGTGTACTATATATATGCTATTAATATCATTTAGACATGTTTAGATTTGGCAGAGTTATGCAGATACTTCATCAAGATCTTCACCACAATGTTACCTAGCCGATTTATCAAATGGCTGTGCTACTACTTCTTCAAACTATCAAAGCTGTACACTGACATATCTCCTGCTACAACATCAGCAGCTAGTACTATAACCTTAGAAACACTAAAATATGCAGAGAAACCGATAAAGACACGGGGGGGAACCATAGTTTCCTGCTATGTGAATGACTCGGCTCCCTACTCCCCTATCCTTCTCTTTCACATACCAAAACAAAGATTGCAAATCTCCACTTCTTACTTTAAAGCAGTGTTTCCCAACCTTGGGTCTCCAGCTGCTGTTGGACTACAATTCCCATCATCCCTGACCATTGGTCTTGCTAGCAAGGGATGATGGGAGTTGTAGTCCAAAAACAGCTGGAGACCCAAGGTTGGGAAACACTGCTTTAAAGTACATGTCCCTGTGACGCATGACCTTTTCTGTTCATGTAGATTTCCCTTTGCAATTAAGAACCTTGATCTTCCAGGGTCATAAATCACATGGCAAGCTTCCCAGGTAGCAGTTCTTTGCTGTGGAAGTTACAGCTGAACTCAAGAACAGCTGACAAGAGCAGCATAAGGACTGGGATGGGGCCAAGAGAAAGGCCTTGCATCTCCTTTGCACTCATGTTGTCCATTCAACTCACACAGGTGTGAAAATGAAATTGTACGCAGGCTGCTTAAGTAGTGTGGGCCATGGCTGCAAGTTCTGTGAAGTTTATTGTTGTTGTGGATCATTAACTCCTCGTGATTATTAGACTGTTATGTTTATGCAATTGTTCTAATTACGTTATATACATGTTAACTGAACAACATGCAGTTTTGTGTTTTAAAATATGTGAGATCTCACACCCCTTTCTTATACGTTTAAGTACTTTACCTCACGGGGTCCTACTGACCCCAAATGACTTCTCTGTAACCTAAAAGTACTTTACTTTTATAGCTTTTTATTTTATAGTACTTTATAATTCCAGCTTTCTTAGGGTACACTTGACCCCAAAACCAGACTGATACAGTTACAGTCGTACCTTGGAATTCGAACAGCTTAGTTGCCAAACGTTTTGGTTCCCAAACAATCAAAAACCGGAAGTGATTGTTCCAGTTTTCAAACGTTCTTTTGGAAACTGAACTTCCTGCAGCCAATCGGAAGCCATGCCCTGGAAGTTGAACATTTTGGAAGTCAAACAGACTTCCGGAACAAATTCTGTTCAACTTCCAAGGTACATCTGTATTCATGTTACAAAGAATTGTAGTTAGTTAAAAAGTAAAAGCAGAAGCTTCCAGCTCCTCTGGCACACAAAAGAGAAGCACTTGTTCATGTAGTGGGAAACCGTGGCTTCCTTTGTGCCTTACGTGGACCGTAGATTATGAAGTGCTACAAATTCAGGAATTCTCAGGAAAGAATGAAACAAAAAGACTTGTTTTGGCTACCTTCACCAACAGGTTTGGCTCGTTGTCTTGGTCCCTTTGTTGAATGTTGCCTTGATAATCTTGCTGCGTTTTCACTCTTGAAAAGATATACAAAGCACACAATTTTAAAAGGCACAACTCACAATTTTTCAGTCTACTGAAGTTTTCCACACTTTCAGAGTAAGCAAGATTCACCACCAGTGCTGAAGGAGCCTGGCGCCTTTATCTTTTGTGGCAACCCACTTTGCTACTATTTTGGGAAGGAAGCAGGGTTGGGGTGTGTGGATTCCATAAATTCCCCTACCCCATTAATTTGAGCACTGGTGTAAACACTGTGGTCAGAGCAGCTGCTCCTCCCTATTGGTAAGGAAGGAGGCGATAAAGAGATGGCATATTTTATATTTATACATGTACACTTTTCCATAAAGAAGAAGAAGATAAATAGGAGAAGCTGCCAGAAGGAGTAATATAGTGAAAAAGGAGCACAAGGCATTTGTAACAGTTGTGTTTTGGCAGATACCACTTGTTATTTGGCACTGAAATTTCCTCTCTTACGTAACTATTAAAAGTTTTGTCTTTACCTCTGGTCACCTCAGTAAAAGTGTAAGTATGGGAATTTATCTAGAACCCATTTTCTACCCATCTCTTCAACTATGCACCAAACAATGAACTGGAGTTGAGTCCCTTGTGACATTTCATCTGCACTACAAATTTCAATCAAGCCCAGAAGCCCATAAACTTGAGGGGAAGATGCATCACACAATTTTGGAGTATGAAAAAACATTGGGAGTATTTTTCAGAAGTAAAATGATAATATTTAAGAAAAAAAATGGAACAAGCACCAGGTTTACTTAACCAATAACGCAATTCTAAAAAGGTTACGTTGTGATTTCTTTGTAATATGTTTTTCTCTGACCACAGCATGAATCATTTAAATCAGGAAGACTATTAGAAATAGTCAGGAATAGTTAAACAAGCTCCCTTTTCCCTTGAGTGGACATCTCACCCCCATCAAGGGTTTCTGACTGTAAAGCATCTTCCTTTGGATTCATTCACATGCCAAACCATCAACTGTGTCACCCAGCAGTAGAGATGGGGAGATGGGAAGAAGGACCCCTTCGTTTATTCTGGCCAGAGACCAGTTTCTCTTCACTCTGTCTCTCACTGAACAGGTCCCATCTCAGCTGAACGTTCTAAGAACTCTGTAAATAAGAACTGGGGCCTGAGTTTGGTTTTTTCCTTCTTCTCCCTTTTTCCTTTGATACTGTGTCATTTAGTTGCAGGTCTAAGAGCAGGGATGGTCTTTTTTTACTGATCAGTAGTTTGCTCTGGGAGCCTTTTTGACAGAGGAGTGGGGTATAAATGCTGTACACAGATAAATAAAACAAGGTTTGTTCATGCAATGTCAAATAAGTTTTTAAATGGCTTTAATATTTTGAAATCACAAGCTGATTTTCACTTGTACTGAGTACAGAAATGAAACATTTGAACTGCTTTGCAAAATGCATATTCTTGATTACTTACTTCTTTATCTGGCTCAGCTTTTTCTTTTACAGATCGTTCCAAGGGTTTTTTAGTTACATTCTCCTCTGATCCTGTAAGCTACAGAAAAATATTTATACTGAACTTTTGCAATGGTTAGTAGGAGCTGGTTTGCAAATTATGCTAAGCCAAATGAGAACATGAGGATTCTTAGGAGACTGAGTGTCCCTTTGTCCTCCTGCTGCTGCAAGCTATACCATGGTTTGGCTTTAGAGGTGGGGAACCTTTTTTCAGTCTGAAGGTCACATTCTCCCGTGAGCAACCTTTGGGGCTACATGCCACTGGTGGGTGGGGCCAGATGAAAAAGTGGGTGGAGCATCTAAGATGGGTTCAGGACTGTTTCACACATTACTTCACTGGACATAGGTATTAGGCTATTATTGTAAAAAGCATTTGGGAACACTGATTTCATTCCTCAAACACAGTTAACACATCTATTCCCATATACATTTTACACACTTTTTCCACAATCACGATGGGCTCCCTATTAACCAAGAGACTATATACCATAATACTCCCTTAATCAGTTCAGCAACTGAAGCATGCCCCTAGATTTTCCTGTGGTTTATTTCTGAAAATCCATCTCTAGCTTTGCTAATATGAAGATAACCATGTTTTTCCTGAGCTTTGTCTTACAAGGGAGCCACACGTTCTGATTAGTGTTACAGACAAACTTGTAGTGTAGTATAAATAGTTTTTGCATTTTCAAAGAGAAAGCAGCCACTGCTTATTTTTCTCTCAGTAGCCTTTTGGTTTAACTAGCCACCCTCAAACCAGGTTACATTTGTATTCATTTGCTCTTCCCAGTGCAGGATTTTGATACCCACCCTACCCCTGAGGTATTCATAACAAGCAGGCCTTATTCCACACAGATGTCTCATGTGCAAAACCGAAAAAAAAACATATAAAGATTGTTCAACAGATCTGCTAATTACAGTTCTCATCAATGGCTACTTTATGCCTTTTTTTAAAAAAAAATTCCGTTTACCTTTTTATCTGCCTTGTCCTTTCCTTGCTCACGTGACTGCTCCGTCTCTTTCACTCGTTCCCTTCGTTTATCTTTTTCTCGATCTTTTCCCCTTTCTCTGATCTTCTCATGTTCCTTGTCCTTGGCCCTTTCTTTGTCTTTTTCTCTTAATCTGTCTTTTTCTCTTCCACCCTCATGTTGTTTCCTTTCTCTGTCCCTTTCTTTATCGTGCTCCTCTTTTTCTTCTTCCCCATCTCCTTTTTCTTTGTCTCTGATTTTCTCTGACTCTCTTCCCTGTTTGCTTGACCTATTCTTATTTCTCTCTCTTTCATGTTTCTCACCTTCTTTAAAATTGTCTTTATCAAGATTTTTGTGCCGGTTCTCATAATCCTTATGTTTGTCACTTTCTCTTTCTTTTCGCCTGCTTCCTTCCTCTTTTATCTCTTCTTTGGGTTTTTGGTCTTGAATTGAGTTTCGGTCTTTTATTTCTGAGTCACCTCTTCCCTATATAATAAAATGTAAAAATATTAAATTGTAACACAGTCTTCTCTCTAGTTGCTCAGGCAACAATAATTATTTATACTCCCCTTAACCCAAAAGTTGTT
This sequence comes from Podarcis cretensis, assembly GCF_951804945.1. Lineage (NCBI taxonomy): Eukaryota > Metazoa > Chordata > Lepidosauria > Squamata > Lacertidae > Podarcis > Podarcis cretensis. Next base: position 136,950,029 of record NC_137170.1, on the reverse strand, counting down.
CACAACACCTCTTTATGGGATCTTTGATCTTCTGTTCTGTTTTGAGTTTTAGAAGATGATATCCCTCCTTTCATATCAGCTTTCTCCCCAGCAAGGACTCTTTGAACAGCTTCATCACTGGATAGCTACAAAGAGATAACCTGTTAAACTGAGCATAATCTTGGCAGTAGTCATTTCTATCCTATACACAATGCTGATTTCTTTCTGTCTTAAAAGAAAAATATGTATACAATCTTAGTTATCATTCCTTTCAATTTTGAACAATTCCTTTTAGGGCAACAACCCTAATTATGCTTAATAAGGAGCATGTTCCACTGAATTCAGTGCAGTTAGGTGGACGTCCAGCTTCTAAGTTTTGCCAGTGGAGAGGCTCTTAAACCAAAGTCTAAACCTGTACCCATTTACCTGGAAGTAAACCCCATTAAGTACTAGGGCTGGGCGATACGTGGCTTTCAACATTGTGATATATCAGCAGCTAAATGTATCTCGGCTGCTTCTCTCTCCCCACTTTAGAGGAAGAGGTAGCCAGAATACATTGCCCAGCCCTACTAAGCTCCAACATCGCACTGGCTCACACGAGCCAGAGGGGTATCAGGGCTTCATTGAACTGCTCAACTTGGGGGTGGGGAGTCTCCTGCCCACCAGCTAAGCTAGCCCCTGATACCGTGGCCGGCAGCTGGGCTGTGGAGGGAGGGACAGAGTGGGCGAGCGTCATGCCTGATTGAAGTGTGCAATACTGGCTGCAAACAGGGCAATCAGGGATTTGCAATAGATTGCCTGATGGGAAATTCTGAAATTGCTCTCGCGATTTTAACTTTAAACCAGTTTCAGGCAATGTATTGATACCTATTAAGCACAAGAGACTTCCTTTTGAGTAGAAGTGCATACCATTGTACTGTAAGTTAACTATACAGTGAATTCTTAATGAGTGCCTGATCTTCAGTAACAGGAGACTCGTTATGAGACCTGTTACTAGCCAACTCTTGTATACAGATGCCTGGTTGCTATGTTTCTACAGTACTGCAAAGGGCACTGGGAGGATAAACTTCAAGAGGGAAGCACTGAGCTGGTGGTGGTGGTGGTGAGAGAGGCATGTAGCTTTTCCACAGCAACTGTCCCCAAGGTGCCTTTCCCTTGTGACTCCCCAACCTCACCTTCCCCCCCGGCTCAAGTTCGGTATGGTGCTTGCAAGGAAACTTTGGGTAAGATTTAAGTCCACGGATAAATCTCTGTGTGGAGATCCTACCTTATTAAGACAGCATTTGGCAATTGCCTGGAGTAGTTCATTGGTTCTTTCAGGTTCATGCCCAGCAACAATACGTGCAGGCTTCACTGCCAAAGGTTCCCCCGTCACCATGATGACAACATCAATTGCTTTCTGAAGGAAGCCGATTTTTGCATCTTTATCCTGGTAGGGCAACACAGTTAAATAAAATTATCCAGATTTCAACATAAACTGTGATCTTCCTGGCATATAATCAGATTAGTGTGCATGTGTATTATACTCTCAATTTAAAAGTTTAAACAATTAAAGGGTTTGCATACCTTAACATTATCAGATTTCATCTCTGCTTCTGTGTACAGTCCTTTCATGAAACCAGTTGATCTAATTACCTTTATAAAAGAAAAGAATGTGTTTTGTTTCTGGATTTGGCAGGCAGCTTGATTTATGATGTCTGATTTTCTATAGGAATTCTAATGTTTACATATTTTATGACTTTTCAATGACACTTCACATATATTAGAATTCTATCAGGAGGGGATGGGGGGTTGTGCCAAAGCATACACAATTGTTACTAGAGCACAGATAATGGTAGAGATGATCATGACAGTCCATGACAACCTCTGGAGAAATTCTGCTCTATGGTATTCTTACATTTTGTTTATAACAAAACAACTCTTCGGTCACAACTGTTATCTGTACAGAGATTAAGTATTCTTTTAGCAACTAATATTATAAGTACATGGATACGTATCTGTGCAGGTGGGATGGGTAGGTGAACGGAACTTGGATTCTTGTGAGACTCTGGATGGGCTTGAATTTTCAGTTCAGATAATATTATGATAGATAACTTCCAAAACAATGAGTAACTTTTCAGTGCTAATTAGTTTTGAAGACGGTTCTCTTCATTACCATTTCAAATGCAACTTGCAGTTAAGGCACTGACATAGTAAATTGGATGAGTAAAACAAAAGCATGAGTAAACCAGTTTTTAGTAAGTTACAAGACCAGGAAGGTATTGCTCAAATGTCAGGGGAGAAGCCACCAGTAGGTCATGAGAATATTATGGGTCAGTTGCTATGTTATCATTGGCTGGCAATATGTAAGAGCTCCAAAATTCTCTGTGTGATACGTCATATGACTCTATGGCAACGAAGTGCAGGTTTGGGCAGGTGAAGCTTCTATCTGAATGGTGTTCTAGAGATGCCACTTTTGAAGCCTTCCTCAATAGAGAACTATAGAACAGTCCCAAATAAGTTGTCAGCATTTACAGTCTTAGGAAACTATTTGAGAACCACCACCAAGGGTAGGGAGATCTAACACAGAAAAATTAAGTCTGAATTTGGTAACTAATGAAGGCCAGGCAGTAATAAAAATAAAATGTGAAAGCATATAAAAGCCGACAGAAAAATAAGACTAATCAACCAGCAAACTGGACTCTTTCACTTTCAGTAAATGCTTAAAACTACTTAGATGTCTTTTTGAAAATTTTCAGTATGGGAACAAACCAAAGTGAAGAATTTAACATCTAATTTATTTTGCAGAGAAAATTATGATACAATGAATCTGGTAGTTTTTTCAGTGTTAAAAGACTACAGTGGTACCTTGGGTTACGAACTTAATTTGTTCTGGAGGTCCATTCTTAACCCGAAACCGTTCTTAACCTGAGGCGCACTTTTGCTAATGGGGGCTCCCGCTGTTGGCGCACCACCGCCATGCGATTTCTGTTCTCATCCTGGGGCAAAGTTCTCAACCCAAGGTACTACTTCCAGGTTAGCAGAGTTTGTAACCTGAAGTGTTTGTAACCTGAGGTACCACTGTACCTGCAATGAAGGGATAGCAGGGTGGATGCTATTCTTTCACCACCTTCAATGCCCCTAGGGTCTCTCCCCTATCTCCCTCCATAGTGGCCTAGGCAACTTTAACTGCAACCTGACCTACAAAAATTCATAGGTAAAGCTATTTCATGGCATGTGGAAATCAAAAGAACAGCATTCCACCTACTATGCTAGCCTGCTAGACCTGGGATAACCCTGGCTGCTACTATCAGATTTTTATTTTTATTTAAAAAGCCTAACAACTGAAAGGATGGCTTCATATGGGAGGGCTTTTCATCTGGGTGATTGTTAATTTTTTTTAAAAAGATCAAAGGCTATATATACAATTTTGAGGATTTATAATACTGCGCCTCTTTTTATTGGCTTGGAACCTGTGGTCTGCTAAAAGGGGTAGCTGCACAGAAACTAGACAGGGACCTTGCTGAATTCTACAACTGGGAATGGTGATGGGGGCCGGGGGCGCGTGGCTGGGGGGATGGCAAAGTCCCACTTCTGAGGGACCTGGGAGCAGTTCACCTACGAAGCTGCTTTACCCGGCATGTGCCCACTGGGACCCCTCCCCCCCTGCTGCAGGCGCCGCATGGCTACCCGCCTGCCCTCTGGAACGCCCTGCCTCATGAGGCAGCCTCGGCTGCGCTCTTTCCGCCGCCTGCCAAGAACAAGGGATGCCCAGGACCGCGGAGGCGAATTCTTATCATCTGCTTCAGCCTGTTAACCTTCGAGAATTCCTCTTTTGGAAACCGCTTGGAGGGGGCGCTTAAGAAAAGAAATCCCGGCGCGGGGGGGGGGGGGAGGGGAGGGGAAGCCCCATCCCTTCCTTCCCCGCTCGTCGCCTGGCAACCGGGGACCGCAAACCGCGCCGTTTCGGCGGCCCCCCCCCCCCGCCGCCCCGTTCTGCGCCCAGGCTGACCTCCCCGATCACGTCGTGCAAGTATCGGAAGGGGGGCTTGCTGAGAAGGCGCTCCGTGAGGGGCGGCTTCCGGATCACGCGCCCCAGCAGCTCCTGCGTGCGGCGGACCATGGAGCCCTGCATGGCCCCCGCAGCCCCGGCCCGGCCCGGCGCCCAGCGAGGAGGCCCCGGCACGCCGCTCCCGGCCCACCCGCGCTGCCTCGCTCGCTCGCTCGCTCCCTCCGCGGGGCGCGCGCCCTCCGGCCTCTCCTCGCCGTTGCTACCCGACTCCGCGGCCCTAGCAACAGAAGGCCGCTCCGGGGCGGGGCCTGCTTGCCCCGCCCCTCCGCATCCCGCGCCCGCATTGGGCGACGCGGGAAGGTGACGTCGGGAGGCCCCCCCCCGGGAGCCCGGCCGGAAGGCGGAGGTGTCTGTGTGCCGCCGGACCGCTTCCCCCGGAGGCGCTGAGGCGCTGACTTTGAGTTCCTGTCAAGGAAAAGGGCGGCAGATAAAAATATAACACAAAACATGGAATATATATTTTTGCTAGTGTCGTTTTTATTGTAATTATTTATGTATGTTATTACTATTTGTTATATACAGCTCTTCCTCTGGAGGCCTCGGGGCGGTTCACAGCCTATCAAGTCTACCCATATTCAATTCTTATTATTTTAAAAATTGTTTTCCTCCTATGTTTTGAGCTTGTTTTTCTCTGTAAGCTCCCTCGAGCTCGTCAGGGAAGCCCGCTTGCCCCCTCACTGCGCAGGCCCCGCTCCCCGGAGGGCGATCTCCCTTCCTCCAAGATGGGCTGCTGGCTGGTTCTTGGCCTGGCCGTGGATGTTGTCGTTGCCGTCTTCAGGGCCGGCCAGGAGTTTTTCTGCTTGGCAAACTGGCTCTGGCTGAGAGTGGATGTCAATGGCGACTCCAGTAGGCCGCTTCCCCTTTTCCTGTTCCCGCTGGAGCCGCCTTTGGCTTGCCAGGCCTGCGGGCTCTCTTCCGGCCAACGCTGCCAATGACCGATCTTAAAAACTTGGGGTCGGTGAGATTCGGCAATCGCGGCACCTTGCGCCTGCTGGACCTCCTGAGCGGAGCGGGTCGTGTCTTGCTCCTCGTGAAGTAGGGTGAAATGTGAGGAGTGCTGCAAGCCGGTGCAGAGACAGAAGGTCTGGCCAAGGTGCTAGAGCACGGCTTCTCTGTCTGGGGCTTCTTCCTAATCCAGTGGAACACCATTATCATACGCCTCTTAGATGGGTTGGACATGCTGAAGAAGGTGCTGGAGGCCCAAAGACCAGGGTGACTTCAAAGCGGAGGACGCAGCAGGCAGTTCCCTATCAAAGGTGCCAAATCCAAGCAAATGTTAGTTCCAGTCCTGTTAAATCGATCCAGCAATTCTGAACGTTAAATAAGGGATTAATTCCTCAGGCAGTATGAAAAGACTTCCTGTGGCTTTTTAATAGCTGGGAGCTCCCAACCACTGCCACTGTTGACAGCCTGTTGCCCCTTATATCTGCTTGAATGGGTTATGTCACAATGGTTCCTTCATCAGGTGTTTGTGAGCATGAAAATGCTGTTGGGAGTTTCAGCAATGAAGCCTCAGGCATAACACACTGTTTGAAAGACTGAACATTTCCTCTTTTTTATTTAACAAAATTTATATACCACTTTTATAATTTATATACAAATTATTAGGAGAGTAAGTTAAAAATATACTTTAATTTATTCACTTCTAGGCTAGTTGACATACTTTATTCCTTCTTACACTTCTATCCCACCTTTCCTCCACAGAGCATACACACTTCAGCCTCCACCTTCTCCATTTTATCCTGACAGCAATCTTGTGAGCTAGGGCCATAGCTCAGTGGTAGAACAACTGCTTAGCATGCAGAAGGCATCAGTTCAGTCCCCAGCATCTCCTGGTGGGACTGGGAGAGATCCTGCCTGAAATCTTGGAGGGCTGCTGCCAATCAGCGCAAACCAAGTATCTTCAGCCTTTGAAGACCCAGGACCTCCTTTGAATCATACATGCATTTGGGGACCCATTTCTTAATCTTTCCCCATATATTGGCAGGGTGGTAGCTCTCTTGTTGCAACCCACCTTGGATGGGGCTGCAGCATGTTAGTGGGTGCCAACCCACCAGCTGAAGACCAGTGGTGTAGACAATACGGAACTGAATGGACCGGTTTCATGTGTTAGTCTGTGTTGGGCTGAGAGAAAGAGGGGAACTGGCCCAAGGTCACCCAGTGGACTTCATGGCTGAGTTGGGATTTGAACCCTGCTTTGGCAGGTCCTAGTCTAACACATCCAAAATATCTGGAGCGTTGGGAAATTTCCCAAGAGTGTCTTCCTACATACATCCCTTCCTCATCCCCTTTAAAAATGAAATAAAATTCTTTAGCGTACTGAGTTTTCAGAATGAAATTTAAAATGTGGTACGCCAGCCTATTTAACTTGGGGGGGGGGGGGTTCTGGTCATTGTGACAAGTGTGGCCCATGGACATTTGCCCCAGATTCCTGCCCTGATGGCTCCACCGCCTGAGAGGACCGTCAGATCCTGGAGCTGGCCTGGCCCCACAAGAACCCTTAAAGTTCCCTCGAGCTCATCAGGGAAGCTCGCTTGCCCCCTCACTGAGCAGGCGGCTCTGTGACCTGGCCCCGCTCCCCACCCCGTCACAATCCCGCAGAGGGCTGCAGCCCCCGTGCAAGTGGGCCGATGGCAGGCGGGCTTCTGCGCAGGCCTCTCCCTTCCTCCAAGATGGGCTGCTGGCTGGTTCTTGGCCTGGCCGTGGACGTTGTCGGGGCAACAACTGGAACAACTGGCAAACTGGTAAGGCGGTTGGGCATTGGGTCAGCCTTAGTCTTTAAATGGAGGGCAGGTTGTAGCCTCCACCTTGGTTAAGGGTATCCCATACAAGGGATCTGTGAACAGTTGCTTCTTTGGATGCCCCGGTGGGGCCTAGAGCCATAGCACACCTAAAACAGGGACACTTTGGGGGGAGGGGATACCTCTATTTGATGTGGGTCATAGGACACTCCCCCCCCCCCGTTGGGTTTACCCAAGAATACACACCCAGCAGTCGGACTGGAATTCAAATGTTATGCCCAACGACCTAAGGCAAAACCTTCACTTCTGTAATCAATAAAGCTGTGGCCTATTTGGCCCACTCTTCACTTACACTCCTTGTCCTGTCTGGTTGTTCCCCTCTATTGGGGGTGAGGGGGCCCTGGCATGCAAGGGAGTATTAAAAAAGAACAATAGCACTGCTGCCCCCTGAGAATTAGCCAACAGGTTAAATGGATCACACGCGTTTTGACCTTATTGTGCATGCACCAGGACCTGCAATTCAGTGAAGTTTAGATTGCCTGAGAATCCTCAATTTCTAGCCCCAAGAGGAGCGCGGGGAGCATTTGTACAGCATACCTTCACACCGCTGCTGACACACGAATGTGTTGTGACACACAGTTTGAAAAGCGCTGGTTTAATGGAAATGCGCTGTCTGCTGAAGATTCAGCAAATGAGGGGTTAATGAGCTGGAGTGCTGGAATTAGATGAGTAATTAGAGGCCACTTGCTTTGTTTCTTGGTATGGCCTACAGTTGTGAGGGTCAAGGGAATGGGGGGGGTGTGGAGAGAGAGACATACCATACTTTTCCATGTATAAGACTAGCTGTGATGGCCTGGGATTCTGATTCAGAGGCTGAACCAGAGGAATCCCAGCCTGCACAGGAGTCCCCGCCTCCAGGGCCGGCTGAATTGGGGCAGGGCCTGGATTCTGAAGCGCCTGCACCTGTGCCGGATCCTCAGGAGCAGGCACCAGGTGATCCCACTCTGGCTCCAGAGGTGGTTGAGGACTCAGTGCCTGCAGGTGAGTCTCCCCCTGGGCCCAGTAACCCTTTAGCCTCTCCTGAACTGCAGAGGCTCAGGGCAGAGAGGCGAAGGGAACTGGTTGCTCCCAGGAGGAGTGCTCGCCTTAAGGCCAAGAGAGGCGGGTCTCCTGGGGGCCGGGACCGCCCCCGGCCTCAGAACAGATAAAGGCCAGTCGACCGGGTCCCAGGTTGCGGGAGCAACGTCATTGTTGAATTCCTGTTCATGCCCGGACCCAGACCTGACTCTTCAGTGCTCCTGTCCCTGCCCGGCTTCCTGTTTCGGACCTTGCCCCGCTCCTTGTGGACTGATTCCAGGCTAGTGACCCAGGACCGGACTTTGACTACGCCTACGGTAACCTCCCCCCCGGGATCAGCACACTAGCTTTTTTAACTGGAAAACAGTGTTCAGAATTGGGGCTTGTCTTATACTCAGATAGTGCAGAAGGGTGATATCAGTCTCTAGAGACTCAGCCGACGCTGTAAATCTCAAACAGTTTGACTTCATCCCCAAAAGTGCACTCTTCCAGTTTCCCAAGACAGATGGATTCCAACCAAAGGAAGGAATCCCAATTCCAACCAGAACCCACCCTGGCTATTACCGTATTTTTTGCTCTATAAGACTCACTTTTTCCCTCCTAAAAAGTAAGGGGAAATGTGTGTGCGTCTTATGGAGCGAATGCAGGCTGCACAGCTATCCCAGAAGCCAGAACAGCAAGAGGGATTGCTGCTTTCGCTGCACAGCGATCCCTCTTGCTGTTCTGGCTTCTGGGATTCAGAATATTTTTTTTCTTGTTTTCCTCCTCCAAAAACTAGGTGCGTCTTATGGTCTGGTGCGTCTTATAGAGCGAAAAATATGGTATATGCTCCTAACAAGCAGGAAGCTGAATTCTTCAAAACTAGAAGAGAAACTTTGATATTTGATGGCAAATTAATAATGATGGGTGACTTTAATGGTGTGGTGTCCCTAGATTTCGACTGATCTATAAAAAAATCAGACTCTAAAGAAGGGAAACTACCTAATGCTTTCTTCAACATGGTGGCCAACATGGATCTAACTGATCTTTGATGTCTCAGACACCCACTGGTCCGGGAATCCACTTTTTTTTCTCAAACGCAACAATTCTTCAAGTAGAAAAGACTTGTTATGGGCTTTGAAAGACCTGACAACTAGAGTAAAAAAGGTTGAGATCCAACCAAGGACGTTATCAGATCACAATGGTATTTTTATGACCATGGCAGACTAAATGATGCGATACTACATCATAAAGAAATTGTTAATAAGGGAATATGCTCCCTACAAGAATTTTTCAACCTCAACCTTAATAAAGGAACAGATCTAAATATGGTTTGGGATGCCAGTAAGGCAGTAATGAGAGGCTTTTTAATCAAACAAAGTGCATGCATATACACCCACCCCCGCCTCCACACATCACGGAAGCTCGAATTTTGCTAGCCCAAAGATGGAAAATGAGCGAGATCCCTGGTAAGGAAGACTGGCAACTTAAGATGATAGAATTTGCAGAAGCAGCAAGTTTAACATAGAATAAGAGGGCAAGAAGAATCTTTATTCAAAGAGGAGTGGAAAAATTTTACTGAATATTTAGAAAACAATTGTGTACAATTGAAAACGCTGGTAGTGTTCAGATAAATTCAACAGTGGTAAATATCTGAAGGATGTCAAATGGAGAAATTATTAGATTTGCTATAGTAAAATATGCAGGAATGTTGATAAGTAAAATGAACCATGAAAGGGGAAGGAGGGAAGTCAATTGTTACATCATATTATGCAAAAATTTTATTTTGTATAAACTGAAAAATTAATAAAAATTGTTTTTTTAAAAAAATGCTAAATAATTTTATTTCATTTTTAACGGGGATGTGGAAGGGATTTATGTAGGAAGACCCTCTCAGGAGATTTATGCCTTTACAAAATGAAAAACGTACATTTGTGGCAGTTTTTTTAACAAACCAATTCAACATATTCCACAGGTGAGAGCAGTGCCAACTTGGCAGGAGTGTCCAGCTCTTCTGCCCCGCATGCCGCTGGCACCCAAAGCTCATCAGGTGTCCATCTCCTCGTCCCACTTGGCGGCATCAGGCAGCTTCATGTTTTGCCACATGAAATCGAGGAACATGGAGGCCTGCAGTAACCGGCCCAGCCTCTGGAAGTGCCGTGTATGGTAGGAGAGACTCCACAGCTGCTTTGATCCCTTCGTATTGCAAGAGGCTCTCTGGCGTCTCATGCTTGAGGAGGGTTTCCACCACTGCCTGAGCCTCGAGGTAGTTCCGCGAGTTTGTGTTCCACGTGATGGAAATCTTCAGCACAGCCTCTGGAAGAAGGGGTTTGGGGAAGACATGTCAGGAAGGAGTGGAAGTTGCAGGCAGCGTGGCCACCTTGAACCAACACACCTCTCTTGCGAAGCGTGGCCAGGTCTGGGCACACATCTGACCTGCGCCTTTCTTCAAGGCAGGGAAGAAGTTGAAACACCCCTCCCCACCCTAGTAGAAAAGCAGCCTGCGGTGTTGGTGGGAGGTTTTGAATCAGAAAAATGCCAGGAGGGCGCAGGGTCAAGCAACCTCTCCTCTCACCCGTCTTTCTTCTTAAACTCGCAGCTTTCCCATGGCTGTTGTTCAAAAGAACAAAAAAAGACTTTGCGAAAGGGCACCTGCTGGGTAATTAAGTTCAGTACACACACACACCCCTTTAGAGGTCGTCCGTGCAGCATACCAACTAACCTTTCTCGTCTTTCCAAAGCTTCAGGAGGTTCTTTTCCAAGTCGTTATTAGTTATTATTAATGAACTCCATTTGCATGTAGGAATTCCTATGACTACAATTAATGATGGGAGAGGTGACTGAGTTTATTCCAGACTACATGGCTTGCAGGAATGGGTTTTATAATATTTATAAAAGTACAACAACAATATGCATTTTAATCTTTGCTCTAGTATTACAGAGCTGGCGTAGCTAATTTGAGGCTGTGTACACACCATACAAGGACGCAGGTGGCGCTGTGGGTTAAAGCCTCAGCGCCTAGGACTTGCCGATCGAAAGGTCGGCGGTTCGAATCCCTGCGGCGGGGTGCACTCCCGCTGCTTGGTCCCAGCGCCTGCCAACCTAGCAGTTCGAAAGCACCTCCGGGTGCAAGTAGATAAATAGGGACCGCTTACCAGCGGGAAGGTAAACGGCGTTTCCGTGTGCGGCTCTGGCTCTGGCTCTGGCCAGAGCAGCGATGTCACGCTGGCCACGTGACCCGGAAGTGTCTCCGGACAGCGCTGGCCCCTGGCCTCTTAAGTGAGATGGGCGCACAACCCCAGAGTCTGTCAAGACTGGCCCGTACGGGCAGGGGTACCTTTACCTTTACTTTACACACCATACATTAAAAGCAGCATCGCTTCTCCCCTGTAAGAATCCTGGGAACTGTAGATTACCCTTCTACCACATAGCTGCAATTTGTAGCACCCTTTACAAACTGCAATTCCCAGGATTCTTTGGGAGAAATGTGCTTTTAATGCCTGTTTTTCCTGCAGCAGGCATGCTCAGCTACCCCTCTGGAAGCTCAATCCCACAAAAAGCTGTGACGGCCACCAACTTGGATGGTTTTATGCAGGAGAAGGCTATTAATGGCCACTAGGCACAATGGCTATGCTCTACCTCCTCAGTCAGTGGCAGTAATGTTCGTGAATAGTAGTTGATGGAAATTATAGGAATACAGAATACTCTTGTTTCCACAGGCCTCTGGTTGGCCACTGTGAGAACAGGATGCTGGACTAGACAGGACAATGTGGCCTCATCCAGCAAGCACCTCTTATGTCCTTACGTGGTTCAAGGGTAGAGATTGTGAGAAGGCATCTTCCAAAGCAATCCCACCCCGCAAATAGCTTTGGAGCCTCCATGCCTCTAGCCTAGCCCTCATCCCTTTTCCTCTTCCCGCTGGAGTCTTCTTTTGTTTTGTTTTTATAATACTTTTTATTGAATTTTCCCACAAACAAAATAAAACAGTCTTTACAATCATTCTTAATATCATCTTATTTACATTGCGTAAAATCATGCCTCGACTCCTTCCCAGTTGCGGTTTTCTTAATATACTTCTTCTCTTACAGTTTCTTCTTCATTTCTATACATTTCTAGAGACAGCACAGCGCGGGGAGGGGTGGTGCTTTCCCTTTCACGCCTGCCACTCCGTCCCGCTCTCGGGCCTTAAAAAAAAACACTGAGAAAACAGGGGAGCAGCTGTGGCGCCGCTGGGTGCCCCAGTCCCCCAAGGATGATCCCCTTGAGGTTTGGAGGTGCGCAGTGCCCTTGCGCAACCCTCAGCGCCCCTGTGCCGCTCGGAAAGCCTCAGAGAGGTTTTTCCGTGCTTCTACGATGCCCGCGGTTAAACCAGAAGTCTCAGAGTCTTCTTTGGCTTGCCAGGCCTGCGGGCTCTCTTCCGGCCAACGCTGCCAATGACAGATCTTAAATACTTGGAAGGCGGAGGTGTCTGTGTGCCACCGGACCGCTTCCCCCGGAGGCGCTGAGGCGCTGACTTTGAGTTCCTGTCAAGGAAAAGGGCGGCAGATAAAAATATAAAACAAAACATGGAATATATATTTTTGCTAGTGTCGTTTTTATTGTAATTATTTATGTATGTTATTACTATTTGTTATATACAGCTCTTCCTCTGGAGGCCTCGGGGCGGTTCACAGCCTATCAAGTCTACCCATATTCAATTCTTATTATTTTAAAAATTGTTTTCCTCCTATGTTTTGAGCTTGTTTTTCTCTGTAAGCTCCCTCGAGCTCGTCAGGGAAGCCCGCTTGCCCCCTCACTGCGCAGGCCCCGCTCCCCGGAGGGCGATCTCCCTTCCTCCAAGATGGGCTGCTGGCTGGTTCTTGGCCTGGCCGTGGATGTTGTCGTTGCCGTCTTCAGGGCCGGCCAGGAGTTTTTCTGCTTGGCAAACTGGCTCTGGCTGAGAGTGGATGTCAATGGCGACTCCAGTAGGCCGCTTCCCCTTTTCCTGTTCCCGCTGGAGCCGCCTTTGGCTTGCCAGGCCTGCGGGCTCTCTTCCGGCCAACGCTGCCAATGACCGATCTTAAAAACTTGGGGTCGGTGAGATTCGGCAATCGCGGCACCTTGCGCCTGCTGGACCTCCTGAGCGGAGCGGGTCGTGTCTTGCTCCTCGTGAAGTAGGGTGAAATGTGAGGAGTGTTGCAAGCCGCTGCAGAGGCAGAAGGTCTGGCCGAGATGGTAGAGCACGGCTTCTCTGTCTGGGGCTTCTTCCTAATCCAGTGGAACACCATTATCATACGCCTCTTAGATGGGTTGGACATGCTGAAGAAGGTGCTGGAGGCCCAAAGACCAGGGTGACTTCAAAGCGGAGGACGCAGCAGGCAGTTCCCTATCAAAGGTGCCAAATCCAAGCAAATGTTAGTTCCAGTCCTGTTAAATCGATCCAGCAATTCTGAACGTTAAATAAGGGATTAATTCCTCAGGCAGTATGAAAAGACTTCCTGTGGCTTTTTAATAGCTGGGAGCTCCCAACCACTGCCACTGTTGACAGCCTGTTGCCCCTTATATCTGCTTGAATGGGTTATGTCACAATGGTTCCTTCATCAGGTGTTTGTGAGCATGAAAATGCTGTTGGGAGTTTCAGCAATGAAGCCTCAGGCATAACACACTGTTTGAAAGACTGAACATTTCCTCTTTTTTATTTAACAAAATTTATATACCACTTTTATAATTTATATACAAATTATTAGGAGAGTAAGTTAAAAATATACTTTAATTTATTCACTTCTAGGCTAGTTGACATACTTTATTCCTTCTTACACTTCTATCCCACCTTTCCTCCACAGAGCATACACACTTCAGCCTCCACCTTCTCCATTTTATCCTGACAGCAATCTTGTGAGCTAGGGCCATAGCTCAGTGGTAGAACAACTGCTTAGCATGCAGAAGGCATCAGGTTCAGGCCCCAGCATCTCCTGGTGGGACTGGGAGAGATCCTCTGGGCTGTTGGGTGGGTGGCCAGGTGCCTTGCCAGCTCAATCAAGGTCATGGGGGCGTGTTTTGGCTCCTCTGATAGACGCACCAGGCACCCCCGATTCCTCTCCGCTGGCGGTTCTGGTGGTAGCAGTCCTGGGAGCCCGGGAGTCAGCCAGACAGAGCCGTTTACTCTGGCTGGCTTCAGGAGCTGTTTTGTGCCGTTGCAGCCACCATGATGCCTCCATAAAAATTGTTTTTTTTAAAAAAAAAACAACAGCACCACAATACTGGTGGAAGGTATTGTGCAGGACACCATTTGCAAGTAAAAAAGGCATAAAATAGACTAGTGAAGAATAATTGTGAATTCTGCTGAACATTTTTAACCATATCTGTTAAGAAATATATATCGGTTAAAAGGTAAAGGGTAAAGGGACCCCTGACTATTAGGTCCAGTCGTGACCGACTCTGGGGTTGCAGCGCTCATCTCGCTTTATTGGCCAAGGGAACCGGCATACAGCTTCCGGGTCATGTGGCCAGCATGACTAAGCCGCTTTTGGCGGAATTTTTCGAGATAAATGGGAAACAAAATACAGATATAAATGTAGTTTGGGACGCAAGTAAAGCGTACATGAGGGGTCTTGGAATACAACAAATGGCTAGGCTGAAGAAAATAAAAGACAATAATATCCAAGAGCTATCTAAACAGATAAGAATTAATGAAAAGGAGTTGATCAAAAATCCAAAAAGTCATGAAATAGTAAAAAAAAAAAAAAAAGATATTGCAATCCCATATCTCTAGTATATTAAATAAGGAAGTAGAATATAAAATTAAATGGGCAAAACAAAGGTATTTTGAGTCCGCCAATAAGCCCAGTAAAAATAAAAATAAAATTCTTAAACTTTTATAAAGATTTGTACAAACAAGAACAATTTGATGTTAATAAAATGGAAGAGTATTTACAACAAAATAAATTACCAAGAATTGAAAAAGAAGTTGAGGCCCTAAACTCCAATATAGAAATAGATGAAATAGCACAAGTAATAAAAAAAATGAAAAGTGGCAAATCGCCAGGTCTTGACGGAATCACACTAATGTACTATAAGAACCTGGAAGAAGTAATCCTCCCTACATTACAAAGAATAATGAATAATATACTGGGAGGGAAAGATATACCACAATCATGGAAAGAAGCACTGATCACTCTAATCCCGAAACAGGGAGTGGAGTTGACGGACATGAAAAATTATAGACCAATGTCCCTGTTGAATACAGACTATAAAATCTATGCTGGAGTGATGGCTAATAGATTTAAAAAGACTCTAAACAAAATAATCAGCAGAGACCAGGCGGACTTCTTACCGGATAGACATATAAAAGAATATAAAATACATATACAAGAATAATAATTGACCTTTTGGAGTATGTGGAAATGAAACCAAGCACTGGCGGTTTTGGATTAACACTTACAGAGAAAAACCAATATTTAAGATTAAAAAGAAAATACGTGACCGTGGAATTTATTTGATACTTACCAAAAGGGTGGAAGGGAGTCCAGGGCTCCTAAATAGAGCCCAAATACAGAGAAATTTGTGTTGGTGTTTTTGTTTTTGTTTGTGTTTTGTATAAACGGGGAGAGAATATAATGCATTATGTAAATAATTTAGAATTAATATGTTTATTAATAGGTGTATTATGTTTTTGTCTTGATGTGTGTAATTGTATATCTTGAATAAAAATGTATTATATATAAAAAAAGAAACCAATTAAAAAGATGGCCATGTTATTTGTTGATGCAGAAAGAGCTTGGTTGTCGAACGCCTTGGTACTCGTACGTTTCGGCTCCCAAACGATCGAAACCTGGAAGTTTTCCAGTTTTCAAAAAAAAATTTGGTAGCTGAATGTCCAATGCAGCTTCCGCTATTGTTTCTGGTGCGCTTGCACCTTGGTTTCTGAACGTTTCAAAAGTCGGAAAGGACTTCCAGAATGCATTCTGTTCAAAAATCAAGGTATGACTGTACTAATCTGTTATCAATGTGCATGCACTCAATTTTTTAGGCTCAGTACAAAAACTGTACATCATAGAATTGTAAAGTTGGAAGTGCTGAAGGGGACATCTAGTCCAGTTCTCTGCAATGCAGGTACCAGTTATTCTAAACATTCTGGAGACGACAGAAGCCCAAGATAGATGCAATAACGTTGACTTAACATGGCTGCTCTTGGTTATATGAGGGTCTTCACTAACTTAACTGGAATGTTTTCCTTTTCTTTGAACATGCTTTCATTATCTTTGAGCATACCCATGTGCCATATCAAGCTGCTTTTAAAACCCCTTTCCATTCCACAAAGCAGTTTATCATGCAATGTTGGGTTGGCACCTCTGTTTTAGAACAGAGTGTGAAGCCACTCTTCACGAGCCACTGGCTCTTCCAAGGAGATGTTGGGGTACTGTTTACCACAATGTAATATTAACATTGTGCATTTGCACTTTAACATTTTCTTCAAAATTCGGTTTTGCCAACCTTTCATGGTTTCTTTTGCACATACTTCACTATCAAATAAATTGTTTCAACCCAAAAAGGCAGTTTCCTGCCAACCTAGCAGTTTGAAAGTACATCAAAGTGCAAGTAGATAAATAGGTACCACTCTGGTGTGAAGGTAAACGGCGTTTCCGTGTGCTGCTCTGGTTCACCAGAAGCGGCTTAGTCATGCTGGCCACATGACCCGGAAGCTGTACACTGGCTCCCTCGGCCAATAAAGTGAGATGAGCGCCGCAACCCTAGAGTCGGTCACGACTGGACCTAATGGTCAGGGGTCCCTTTACCTTTACCTAAAAAGGCAGTTATTAATCTATTATTGAAACAAAGCACCTGGCTCATAAAAAGTGGCTTGGGCAGGGTTGGGCAATGGGCTCTGTGGGGTGGTGAATCCTTCCATCTGTGAGGTAGTTTTTTCTGACCTACTTAAAGAAGCAGTTATCAAACTGTTTCTTAAAAAACCCTCTTTGGACCTGGCCACTAGGGCCAACTATCGACCAGTCTCAAATCTTCCATTCCTGGACAAGGCGATTACATGATTACTTATCAACTCCAGGCACGCCTAGAGGATGTGAACCATTTAGATCCCTTCCAACTGGGATTGTTTCCTCACTGCGAGTTACAGGGAACCAGGCAGAGGGCCTTCTCTGCAGTGGCACCCTCCCTGTGGAACGCCCTCCTATCAGATGTCCAGGAGATAAATAACTATGTCTGATGTTTTAGTATGTTTAGTATGTTTTCATATGTACTGGAAGCTGCCCAGAGTGGCTGTCTGGGGAATGATGTTGATAAAAATAAAATAAAAATACCGGCTTAAGGATGTAAAGTTGTGGTAGAGGGAAGTCACGTGGGTGAAATATTAGTTGCGGTAAAGGTATGTCAGGGGGTTTTGTCTATAAGTTTGTTTTTGATATTGTGTTTATTGTTTGTATTGTTTGATCTGACATATTAAAAAATATAAAAAATAAAATACCTTATTATAAATACAGTACAAAAAAAACATTTAAACTCTTTATTTCTTTTGCAAGTACAAGAAAAATCAGACTTATTAAAAATTAACTATAAAAAATTACTTGCATTGTAATACAATACCAGAACTGCGGAATCCTGGACATTCCATTATAAAGGTATCACTTTTCACAAAATGTTCGATTGTGGAACGTCCCATAATTTTATAACAAAATAATCAAGCCAACATCACAAGCAACTTGGTATTGGCTTCCTGCAGCCATTACTGCATTACAGTTTATTAAAGGCACATAGTTCCTTTTTGTATATAAACGTGTCTGAGTCTCATGTTCATTAAATAACTTCATAATTTTTAAAATAAATCTCCCAGGGGATTGCTTTATGAGGCAGTATTCCCAGATTCCTCAACGAGCAGCCTTTTTCTACATCTTCGGTGCCTCTTTATGAGATCGGGGTTCCATAGTAGGTAGACAGATGCTGAACATTCAGCATTTGCTCAAATCCCAAGTGATCACTACATGAAGGATTAAGGAGGATCCTCCCCACCCCCAGGTGTGATTGTACAAGCTTTATTAAACTTATTTATACCCTCTGATACAGCATGCTATGACTTGTGTTTCCGCCTTGTGACACACTAGATATTTTAATATGTCAGTTAAGATACTTGGTTCTGGAGAATCCTATGTCAGTACAGTGTCTGGATAGGTGATAAATTTAAATCTATACTTCAGTTAAAAATGCAAACAGCAAAATGGTCTTCAAAATGTGAAAACCCAATGAACAGGAATAACTTGCTAATAGTTCTATCTGTTAGTAAACTGAAACCATGACAACAAAGTCTGCTTACACAAACACCTGCCTCTTCCTGCCCAATCCCAGTTACCTCTAACTCAATTTCAATTTACACTCTGTTCTCCAAAATATGTATTCAAATACCAATTTTTAAGGCTAGACCATTATTTGCTAGAGTTCATACTGGGGTGAAAATGTACAGTGTACATTGGGACAAATACTTTGTGGAAATAAGTTATGGAGGACTATTGACAAAAACATTTTTGGAACATTTCGCTTTTTCCTTAATTATTTAAAAAATGATTCTGGGGGACTCTGGAGAAATGTTTCTATGATGTTAAATATGCTATGCACCTATATCCTGGTGGATTCTGTTCATTCACGATATATGGTTCCCAACAGGCATTTCAGAAATTATATGAACAAAAGACATACATTGACATGAGAAATACAGGCTGCCTCTTAGGAAATGATATACAAAAAAGGTCAGCAAACATCCTGATATTTACTTGTACCCTTTCCCCATTTATTTAAATCTCTGTTTACTTCAGTAGTACACCACATTTCTGAACTCCGCATTGTTTATATAGGATTGCACAGAATGTTGGCAGAAAAATCTATTTCTACAAAGGCCTGGTTTAGACCATATTTTCCTACATTCTCTCTCTCATACGTGGCGAAGAGCAAGAGTATATTGTCCTCACAGTCCACCCAACACACAGATTCCACCCTTTAGGATAGCAGCTGTCGATATATGTGGGCAATGTTTCAGGAAGGTGTATGAAAGAAGAAGAATGTCCCAGATTATGCCATGTTACACTGTATGCATTTAAGCCATAGGCAAACATTTCTCCCACATGTGGTTATCAGGTGGGACAGGAATTCCTTCTGAGTTGGGTTAAAAAGGCATAATCTCACTTCACCCAATGTGCATAGAGAGACGTTTGGGCTGGTGTATTTTGAACCAGGCCAAAATATATGGTAAACAAGAACAAAGGGGCAGGGGAATATGCAATACACATATGTGCACACATGCATGTAAGCGCATGCGCGTGCGCGCGCACACACACACACACACACACACACGTGTCTTCCACTTGAACAGTAGGAACTTTGGATCCAAGCCATAGGCTACAGCTATTTCTTTTTGCGTGTTATATTGTTTTTTAGACTAACCCTATAAATTTTGGCATCCCCCCAAAATAAACTTGGATCTAATTACTTGGGAGCTAATCAAGTTTGGAGTTAATACTTAATGGCCAAATTACAGCACAGAAAAGTGTGTTTTGAAATTTTAAATTTAGCATTTCTCTAAGCACGTAATTGTTTTGCCATAGGCTGCTTTGCAGCTCACAGATTTTCCAGCCATAATCAATGGTGTGAAAAGGGGGATGCATTAAATTCAACTAATAGTTCTCACATTTTGTCTGAAGAGTCACTCCCATGGGTGACAAAAGTTTCCTTCTGAATTCACTGCGCATGTTAACGTTTCAGGCTACATTTTCATAAATATTTTCACGTACATAAATCCACGAGGGGAAAAGCAATCACTGCAGTGATAATACTGCATATGATCAGATTAAAGCACATGGTTATTATAACCAACCACTGAAAGATTAAGGTATTTGTATATGTTCTCATTATTAAAGTGCAGATACCCACCCTGATAGTAAGTGCTTGAACTATAATAGAATTAAAGCACTTTTCCTAAATAGGATAGAGCGCTTGTCTCAAGGAAGACTGTTCCTTGGCTAGCCAAACTGAGGCAACTCCACTCTATTCAATAAGATACAAGGTTTGTTTAGACCCAGGGAGTCAGCTGAAAACCCCTACACTGATGGAGAGTGCCGCTTCAGGTTTACGATTCTTAGCCATCTTTTTTTCAGAGTAGTGATCATTCTGCAGACAGTCAGGCTTCTGGCTACTGGAAAACAAAAAGCAGATACACTATTAAAGTTAGTCAATCAAGTATTAGAAATATATGCAAGGCAGACTTGAGTCTGGAACACAAAGCTCTTTAAAGCAGGGGTGAGTAACAGGATCTGGCTGGCAGGCCACAGCTTGAGCTCTCCCAGCAATTGCAGGCTATTTTGATGGGCATTTCTACTGAGGAGAAATGTGGAATAGTATCTTGATGAACTGCTCTGGGAGGTGAATCATAGAAATCCATTGCAAATAAATTCTTTCTGCAGGATTTTTCTTTATTGCACACATGTAATATGCAAACCCTGAAGTGTATATAATTAGTATCCTAAATGTGCTGTAAAACACATAAACATGAATCCTGTATTAGAAAATTGGGCAGAATCCCAGCATATCATAGTGGATAAATGAGTTCATTTCCAAAAAGGCAAGGTCACTACAGATCAATGGGTTGGATAAAAACAGCCTGTTCTGCTCTTCGGTTGATGCCATAGAAGCATTCCTTCAAACCCAGAGTTGAAACAAAAATAGACCAGCACATTCATGTGGTGTTAGTTAATGCTGGCTATGATTAACTTTAACTAGATCAGATCCTATAATACGGTGGTTTAAAATTTCATTTTTCAATTATTCACATTCTTTCAAAATCAATTTCATTACCTTGCAGCAGACCAAACGTACAAACAAGTGCAACTGAATAGCCCATGAATTTATGGCATTGAAATCTAAATCATAATTCATCCTACTAACTTTTGAGATAATACTTTGTTGTAATTAAATCTTTCATTTGACTCATTGAACATCATATGGAAATAGCGCTGAGTTGTTTTCTAGCCCTGCATATTCCCTGATGCCAAACTGGTCATTGCCCAACAATGCAAGCAAGTAGATGCTTTACAATAATCATTTGTAACCCTAACATCTTTTCTAGACCATGCTGTTGTCTTGAATAACACATGTTTTGGAGAGAGTGAGACAACAACCAGAGTTACATTGTTCTAGAACAGATGTATGTGCAGTCAACAGAAATGTGAAACCTTTCTATATAACAAAGGCTTCTTCGTTTTGTTAACAGGCCTCTTTTCCAATTGCCTATTCAAATTCAAATTCTACATAAAATAATCCAATCACCACATTTGAGGACACAACTGGATTCATTTTACTGCTTTCTATGTTTAGACAATTTATATGGGCTTCTTGCTGAGAGAAAGGCCATGGTATAAATTCTATAAAAAACTAAGATATACCTTGCTTTTTCCATAGCAAGTTGCTTCTGCATTTGTTTTCCAATATCATCTTTCATGGTACTGAAGTCTTTACTGTCATCAAGCAGGAGATTCTGTTGTGCAAATTAATGAAATAATTGTGAAAACAATTCCTAATAGTACTCTCCTTATAAAGGCAGATACATTTTTACAAGTGGTATTTTTTACTAATGACATTAAACTGCATTAAGTAATGTTATTAAGAATGAAAATTCTTCGCTATTCTTCGCTACAAAGAAAAGAAATTACATGACCTTCTTCCAAAAATTTCTTGCGAAAGCACTTTCCTCAGTTGGAAAGGAGGACAAAGCTACCCCACAGTGCTTATTTATAAAACTTCTATCCTGCTTTATCAGATCAAAACCTCTTAACACAGCT
Source organism: Podarcis cretensis (assembly GCF_951804945.1). Lineage (NCBI taxonomy): Eukaryota > Metazoa > Chordata > Lepidosauria > Squamata > Lacertidae > Podarcis > Podarcis cretensis. The sequence goes on along the minus strand of NC_137170.1, from coordinate 136,928,388 downwards.
AGAAGTTATAAGCAGAATAGGAATGCCCCTGACAGAAATGGGGAGTGATGGAAAACCAGATCTCCCAAAAGAAAAATCTCAAATCGTAAGTAAAACAAAAGATAGGCTACCATAAATGAACTGGCCTCATTATCTACGGCTGCAAGATACACCAAAACAGAATTTAAAAGCACATAATTTAGGGGCTCAAAAGCACTGTACACTTCTGCACACATTCACCTAGATTTTGTAATTCACAGCTTATTAAATCTGGGTTGTATGGAGATCCAACACTGTGGATCTTTCTCTTTTCCAACTTTGCCTGCAGCAACTTGTACTCCCTGAAAAGCCTCTTTCAGTGGTTTATGAAAACCTGCTAAAACATGTGGGCTCTGTTATCTGGGGATGCAGTGGTGGTGGTGGAGAAATCACTTGGAATTAAGCAGAGGAATTTTGTTGATAAATCAGTTTATTTACCTTCACACCAATAATATCTCCATCCTTCAGGTTGTAGGGGCTTAATTGTAAACTGTCACCTTTCTTCTTCTTTTTTCGCTTTGAAACTTGCTGTGTCTGAATGCAAATGAGAACATGAAAAAAGCATCATAAACTAACAAAGGTTACTTGTGATTTTGGTGCAGAGAGTGAGACTATTTTATATTCCCTGTATTTCCAGGTAAAAAATAAAACATGTTTTTTACAACTGAAAGGTAATTTAAAATTTTAAAAACAAAAACTGATTAGGGGTGAAGATATATGGCTTTGCTAAAAAAAAAAAGTCCTCAATAAACTTCTGAGGATAAATATTCATATTTATTGCTAAGTGTAAATGCTTCCCTGCTTAGGAGCACTAGAAATAGATTACGTTCTGCATCTTGAGATTTTGCAAAACAAAAATCCTTGCGCAATGGGATTTTGTTTCTCTATTCCACACCTCCAGTCTACTGGGCACCCCAAAATCTGCTTCAGAGGGGTGCCCAACCCTCCAGAACAGGTTCGGGGATGTGGGGTGAAGGAGAGGAGAGGAGATGAAGCTCAAGTCCCACTTCATGAGCAGAAATCCATTTACACCACATTGGATCTCATCCACTATCATTTTCCATGTCTCAAATATTAAGCACGTACGTGTGTGTGTGTGTGTGTGTGTGAGTGAGTGAGAGAGAGAGGTATTTTTTTAACACATACAAATGGGGGAAGGGAGAAACATTTTTCCCCCATGTAAAATGTGCCACTTCCCATTTTAGTGGGGGTTTTCAGGGTTTTCCCATTTGGCTTGTAATCTTATCACATACACAAATATGATTGGCTGCATGAGGATGATGATGACAGCATCACATTAAAAGCCAGTGTAGTGTAGCAGTTAGATTGTTAAGACTAGGACTGATGAGACTCAGGGAGATACCATTTAGCCTTGAAGCTCACAGGGTGACACTGGGTTAGTCACTGTCTTTATCCTGCCGCACAGTTTTGTTTTGAGAAGAAAACACATTCTCTGCCTCAAGCTCCTTGGAAAAGGGGCAGAACATAAATGTAATAAAATGTAAGGTAAAAGGTAAATGACCCCTGGACAATTAAGTCCAGTCAAAGGGGACTATGGGGTGTGGCACTCATCTCACTTTTCAGGCCAAGGGAGCCGGCGTTTGTCCACAGACAGCTTTCCAGGTCATGTGGCCAGCATGACTAAACCAGTTCTGGTGCAATGGAACACCTTGATGGAAACCAGAGCGCATGAAAACGCCGGTTGCCTTCCTGCTGCAGTGGTACCTATTTATCTACAGTGGTACCTCGGGTTACAGACACTTCAGGTTACAGATGCTTCAGGTTACAGACTACGCTAACCCAGAAATAGTACCTTGGGTAAAGAACTTTGCTTCAGGATGAGAACAGAAATCATGTGGTGGCGGTGCGGCAGCAGCGGGAGGCCCCATTAGCTAAAGTGGTACCTCAGGTTAAGAACAGTTTCAGGTTAAGAACAGACCTCCAGAACAAATTAAGTTCTTAACCCAAGGTACCACTGTACTTGCACTTTGACGTGCTTTCGAACTGCTAGATTGGCAGGAGCTGGGACCGAGCAACAGCAGCTCACCCCATCACGGGGATTCAAACTGCCGACCTTCTGATCGGCAAGCCCAAGAGCTCAGTGGTTTAGACCACAGCGCCACCCACTTATCACTGATGGGATGAGGCCTCAAGAAGAAAGCCAGGGTTTTTTGGTTTGTTTTTTAAAAAAAGAAGTGGTGCCATAGCTGTAAACCAGGGAAAGAGAAAAGGCAGTGAATTACCATATTTACTTGAATGTAAGATGCCCTTTTTTTGCCAAATTACGTTATGAAAATTAGGGTGCACATTAGATTCAATGGCACATTACATTCGAATAAATACAGTATGTTAATTTTCCTTGACTGTTCCCATCACCTAATCAGATGGAAGAAAGAATATAATGTGCACCTGTTTTTGACAAATTACGTTGAGAAATTTAGGGTGCACATTAAATTCAATGGAACATTACATTTAAGTAAGTACAGTAGTGTCAGTCAGCAAAAAGAACAGGTAAGAACAGTATTAAAAGAATTTATCCCGTTTCTCTCTCTTTCAACCCTTCCTGTGTTAAATGTCATTGTTACACAGACATCTTTTATTTAGATAATGTGAAATGTCAATTCAAAGAATTGTTGACAATATTGTTCCATGTCTCTGGCATCTCTTAGCTTACCCAACTACATATTGGTATCCATTCAAACTTCTCAGGAGAATATTTAGCAATTTCAATTTGCTCCGCTGGTAATGAATAGTATGAAGCAATTCCTTGTCTCAATGCACATGCTGTACACTCTTTGGAGATATCCCATACCAAATCCACAGGATGGTAATAATCTCTTTCCCCTGGTATGCCCATCTGCACTCGCAGAAGCAAATCCTTTGGTCTGTAATAAGAAACATACACAATGCAATTAACATTCTCAAAATATATGTCTACATTAATGTCACAGACTCCATAGATTCCCTACTCTTTAAAAAAAAAAGGTACTATAGAAGGAAAATTCAGAATAATTGGGATTTGAAATAAATATTTTACAAGGTTTTCTAAAACCGGTTTTGATGAATTGTGGCTGAATATCTTACCCAAGATTCTCTTCCTTGTGTAAAGGCTCTATACAAATTTCCACTCTGTTTCCTAGTTTGAATTTACTGAAAAAGAAACATAGTAAATATTTTAAATTCAGAATAGGAAAGGCAGGATAGAAGTTGGATTTTGAAATATCATAGACTGTCAATTTAATGTTGCCAGAACTACACAAGGTAGTTAGAAATCCTCCACCTAATTTATACAGACAGAACAGATTACCTTCCTGAAAAGAATTAATCAAAAAGAGGTCTAGGCCACAATCAATGATGCTTAGTTTGTTTTAATTGCTTACGATAGTAAAGAACAACTGAAAGAATGCTTGCAGGACAACCATACACATGCCTACTGAAAAGTAAAACCCACTGAAAACTTTCTTTTATGAAACTGGATTTCAGCCTCAAAGTACGTGAACCACAATCCCACCAAATTCAAAGCGACTTACTCTTAGTTAAGTGTGTAGGATTGCAGTGTTACTTAAAAATAATGGTAAAAATATATTGCATTAAAATTTATTTAACTGAATGTTATACATAGAAACCTACTGGAGTTGCTGCTTATTGTTTCGTAAAAGCCTGCAAGGGCACTTATTTTCCATTGTCCAAACTCGGAGAAACCCAGGTAGTGGAATACTAAGCTCTTCAGAGAATTGCAAAGCCATCACCTGAAAAGAAAAGTACTTTGCTAGCAATTTTAGAATAAATGTTAGTTTAAGCTCAGAAAACTAGTAATTTTCTAACTTGCAGGACTACAAATGTAAGCATAATTTTTAACCACCACATCACATTTCTTTTAAGAACTTTACTATTTCCCCCAATATTATTGAAATGCAATGTTGCAGAGGATCCTAGGGATTTTTTTATTTTCTGTTAAAATCTACATCACATAAAATCTTCAAAGGATAATTCCCCACACTGCAACCTCTATATGCAGTGCTACTGGGAGCAGATCTTAGACTTATACCCACTCTATTTTTATGCATAAAGCTTAACACCAGAATCAGGTGGAACAATGCTTATTTGAGCACGGAAACTTCGGTACACAACTGGCTTTCATGTTACATTCTAGTTACAAGGAAAGGCAGAGGAAGGTGTACTAGTCCAAAACCCTCCTCCAATCATCTCAGTGTGTAGAGGCTCATAGAGGCTCCTTTACTATCCACACTAGTCTCACCAAACAACTGTTGTCTCTGGGATGTAACACAGGCCTGGTTCACCCATCACATTACATGATACTGTAGTTTAATGTAAATGAGTAGCAGGCCATTGCAGGCTGCTCAAAAGTTTCTACAGCATTTCTCCCCTGCTCCTGCTACACTGCAGAAAAAGAAACCGGAGTCTTGACTTGTTGTGTTGCCTAAAACTGGCTCATGGCTTGTTTCATCCAAACATGGCTTTGTTTGTTTGGACGAAACTAATCACAAACTGGGGTATGGGCAACCCCCCTCCTGCCATGCCACAAGCCAGAATCTGTTGTCCAAACGGGCCTTATGGTTTCTGTTCTCCAAACAATTTACAGTGATAAGCCAAGATCAGAACTTTTTAACATTTATGATTCGAGTGGAGAAAAACTCATTCATATTAAAACATAGTTTGTATTAAACTATGTCTTAACTGGACTACAGCCAATTTTCCATGTCAATGCAGTGAAGTCTCAATGAAAGTTCTATGTCTTGGGTTTTTCCCCCTTTAAGAATTCGTTTACTGTTCAGGAACTTAGTGGTAGAGCACACAAAAGACATTGGGAAGGTGTCCAGGATTAAACCTATTCAAAAGGGTTTCAGATAGCAAAACTGAGGAAAAGCACTGTCTGAGATCTTAGAAAGCTGCTGTCAGTTGCAGAAGGCAGTTCTGGACTAGATGGAGCAATGGCCTGATTCATTATGAAGCAACTGTTTATGCTCATGTTTCACCTCACCTAAAAGTTTCCCGTTAATTAAAACTGACAATTTCACAAATATTACCACCAATCTCTTACACCCTACACAGGAAGGACACATACACAAAAACCATTAATAAAGGAACTTGTGTCAAAATGCAGAGTGGTTCTTGTGATACTGCATGTTCTGCATTCACATACAGAAATTGTAATTCTGATGAAAGTGTAACATGAGTCTTGCAGCTAAGGACACATGAAACAGATGACAAACTGCTAGGAGTGGATATTAGGAAGTGTCTCAAAAGTCCCTGGTTGTACTTACCACTGAAAATGGCATCTAAGCAAATGCCATATCAGAACATACTGGAGACAGAGGAAAGGAAATAAAAAATATATATTAATAGATCTTACTTAATGAGTAGATTTGTCTTCGCTTAACAAAATGTAGTATCTAACCTGCATCTTTAGGTCTTCCAGGAAAGCGTCTCCTGAGATTTCTATATCACCCACATAACATAGGTCAACTTCACTTTGTAGAAATGTTGGTGTATCTTTAAAGAACATCAAGAGTCAGAGTTTAATGAAATTTAGAGTTCTTCAGTTACAAAATTAGTAAAACATGAATTGTGTTAACAATAACTAAACTAAAATGGAGCTCCAAGCTCTGTGCTCTCCCTAACCTAATTAAAAGAGAAATAAATAGCCCTATCTCAGTGCCTTACAAGGGCTTCCCCTGTTTCTTTTTAAGCAAGTGTCTGGTCCAAGAAATGATTATTTACATTGAACTTCAAAAAATAATAATAATTAATAATAATAATAATAATAATAATAATAATAATAATTCAAATACAAACTCTTGCTGACATGGTGATACGGGGATGGCTAAATAGCTACTTCCAGGGCTGAAAATATATTTAGTTTTTGTTTTTGTTTGTTTCTGTGTATTGCTTGGAGACTTATAACTTACCTCCAGATGTGGACAGTTCCAGAGCTTCCATTTTTTTGCAGACAGAGTTTCCTTGGTCTTGCCTGTTCCTTTTGTGCCTTGACTGTGAGAAGGCTTTGTACCACCAGACAGACACTTTCAGGAACCCCTTTGGGAATGAATGAAAAACGTTCTATAATTTACTGCTACAAAGAAACAAAAAATGTGGGCTTTAGAACAGATACTAATTGTAATACTTCTGAATAAAGGATTAAACAAAAACAATGCAGAGTGCTCAACAGTCTATGATTTGCAGATAAATCCCAATGCCCTGCCCCAGGTTGAAGGATGGAGTGTTAGGATGGCACACAGTCGTCTCTCCCCCAGCCTTTATTGAAAATAAGCATATTTTTTTCAGATTTAGCTACCAGGTTTTCTCTGGGAAAACTGATTACATTACTTCAGCTTGCTGTTGTCACTGCTATGCTCAAACTGAAAGGCCAGCTTCCTAAATACTACACTTTAATACAAAAAATGTTATTTCACCTTTGGCGGAAGCTTCCCCTCAGCAACATTCAGTATATCCCCACTGCATATATTTAGTTCCTTTAGTGTGGCAGCCTGAGGAAACAAAAGTAAACATGTAAGAGAATACAGAAAATGCAAAAGATAGCAATGTTTTATCCATAAGGGGGAAAACCCTCCAAAGTTTGTTTCAGCAATGGGAAATCCTCTGCCCCATGACTGCCCCCCACCCCCCTGACGACTCAGGGGTGGAGTGGGTACCAACATGGCTGCAAAGGAACAACTGGGAACCTAAAATGTGTTTCTGATTGTTCCTTGGCAAGTGGGGCGCGTATTTATAGTGCTTGTTGGGGTGTCTGGTATCTTCTCTCTCTTCCAAAATAGATGTTGGCTTATATTACAGGTGTAAGTTCTGTATTACTTTATTAATACTATTGCTACAAGTCTTTGGTTAGAACAATACACCTGTGAGAAAAAAGGGCACCAAATGCAAACCCCTCTGGGATTAGTTCCACTCAGGAACTTCCAATCCGAGATCCTGAGTGGAGCTGATTCTTGTCAAAAGTGAGGTTTCAAAGTCAGCTGATTTCATGGTTACAAGATACACGGTAACTTACATTTCCGACTTTAATTTTCATTTCAGTTTTCCTTCTTGCACTACATCCTGCTCTATGTAATATTTTGCCTGACAAAGAGCTCTAGAAAGCCTGAAAGTTTGCCACATTTTTTGTGACCCTCTGGTTGTCCCAGTAACGGTATTACCCACCTGTGTACAAAAGAAAGGAGTGCACCTAACCAAAGCTCACACAAGAAAAAATAAATAAAAAGAAGGGAGGGGAATGTAAGGCAGTATACCCTATCTGCCTATAGCAGAATCTCAATGCCATTTTTAAATAAATGATTTCCAATTTGTAAAGGGCACTAAAAGTATTGAAGTAGTAATGGGTTAAATAATGGCGCTACAGTTGCACATGTATTTTGGACTAACAAGTATGTTCACAGGAGCTATAACCTTTATACAGTATTTACAAAGTCCTATAAAAGTAATATCAAAAGGAATACTTATGTAAATGAATGTAAAAAATGAATGTAAAAAATTAGCTTTTTTACTTCCTCACTTAACGCATCCCCAGCTTCATAGCACCAGTCAATCTTTCTCAAGTGCCAGTTGTCCCCTGCAAAAGAAACCAGGAAATCATCAAAGTGAAACATAAAAAATAACAAGAGTCACATCATGAATATTGTTCCTGCATATTTATCATTTTATTAAATACAGCGGACCACATACAATGGGCAGAGCCACCCAAATCCTCCTTGTGCTAGGCTGGGGGGCACTGAGATTGAGCAGATGTCCTTTCACTCTGTTCAGCTGGCATCTTGCAGGCTGCCACCACCAGAGTAGCTCCGGAGTCATGTGCAGAGCTTCCCCTTCTGCCCACTGAATAAAAACAGTGTTCCAGAGGCAGGGAAGGTCTGAGCTGGTATCTGGAGACCTCATCACTATTCCAGCTTGGAGAATCCTGCCCCCTCTTTCATCCCTGGTTGCTGTACAGAGCAGGGCTGCAGGTGTAGGGGTGGCCCTGCTGCTATGTGAAACCCCACCAGCTGGCCTTGCACTGCCTCATAAGCCACACTCAGAGAGCATCTGTTGATAATCAACACTTAATGTACTTAAGTATATTGAATGTAATTGATCTACTCAGAGTATGACTAACGTGGGGTTATCACTCAATATAGAGGTCTGAGGTGGTGTAGCAAGAGAGATGCCATTTTGAGAATATTGTATTTCAATTATACCAACTTAGCAAATAATTAGATGTGGGGGATTTTTCCTTAGACTAGGTGACTTTTAGATTCCTGCCAAAGCGCACTAAAATCACAAACAATATTTTGCCACTGTAAAGACCGCTTTATGGCACAATTCTTGTTGTTGGCTTCAAAATTTTCACAGCAGTAATATTTAATACCAATAAAGAACTAAAACAAAGATAATAACATTTATAATAAATTTATACTAACCAGTTAAGCCAGACTTCTTCAGCATTAAATTTAAACACTGAAAGAAAAATACACCATAACCAAAGTTAGTAAAATTTAAATACTGATGAACAACACTCACTCTGGTACATCATGACAATTTATTTTATTTATAAAAATATTTCTAAACTAAGTATTTCCCTGGCCACTCTGGGCAGCTCCCAACTATTAAAAACCCCTGATAAAACCTCAAACATTAAAAACTTCTCTAAACAGGGCTGTCTTCAGATGTCTTCTAAAAGTCAGAGAGTTGTCTATTTCCTTGACATCTGATGGGAGGGTGTTCCACAGGGTGGGCGCCACTACCGAGAAGGCCCTCTGCCTGCTTCCCTGTAACCTCACTTCTTGTAATGAGGGAACTGCCAGAAGGCCCTCAGAGCTGGACCTCAGTGTCTGGGCAGAACGATGGGGGTGGAGGCGCTCCTTCAGGTATACTGGGCTGAGACCGTTTAGGGTGTTTAAAGGCCAGCACCAACACTTTGAATTGTGCTCGGAAACGTACTGGGAGCCAATGTAGGTCTTTCAGGACCAGTGTTAAATGGTCTCAGCGTCCACTCCCAGTCACCAGTCTAGTTGCCGCATTCTGCATTAATTGTAGTTTCCGGGTCACCTTCAAAGGTAGCCCCACGTAGAGCGCATTGCAGTAGTCCAAGCAAGACAGTCCGTGGGCAGGTAGGGTCTCAGCCTGTGTACTAGATGGAAAGGGTAGACAGCTGTCCTGGACAAAGAATTGACCTGTGCCACTATGAACAGCTGTGAGTTCAAAATGACTCCCAGGCTGCATACCTGGCCCATCAGGGGCACAGTTACCCCATTCAGGACCAGGGAGTCCTCCACACCTGTCCGCCCCACCCCCCAAAAACAATACTTGTCTTGTCAGGATTCAACCTCAATCTTTTAGCCGCCATCCATCCTCCAACCGCCTCCAGACACTCACACAGGACATTCACCACCTTCACTGGTTCTCATTTAAAAGAGAGGTAGAGCTGGGTGTCATCTGCATACTGATGAACACCCAGCCCAAACCCCCTGATGATCTCTCCCAGCGGCTTCATATAGATATTAAAAAGAATGGGGGAGAGGACGGAACCCTGAGGCACCCCACAAGTGAGAGCCCAGAGGTCCGAACACTCATCCCCCAACACCACTTTCTGTACACGGCCCAGGAGGAAGAAGCGGAACCATTGTATAACAGTGCCCCCAGCTCCCAGCCCCTTGAGACAGTCCAGAAGGATGTCAGGGTCGATGGTATCAAACGCCACTGAGAGATCCAGAAGAACTAGGAAACAGAACATAGAACCATACAAAAACACACACACACAAAATGTTAAAACCAGGAATTAGGTCAGTATTGTGGGAAGATGTATTCTTAATTGTCTGCATAAGTCTAACAGCAAACATACAATTTAAATTAAAAACTACCACTTCAACCTTAAAAAGGCCATGTTTAAGATTTTGTTTTTCATTCCCTATTACACCACACAGAACAAAATAGATATGTCATTTGCTCATAGCCTCATTTTATTTATTTATTTATTATTATTGTTTGCTAATCTTTGATTAGACTGATCAAATTATGTAAACCTAAAAAGCCAATTCATTTTTGCATTTTAAGATTGATTGGTTTCTCCAGAGGAACATTCAATTCTGAACCACTGTCTACAACAGCACTACAGTGCTATAGTGGTAGTACTAGAGTACAAAGTGGCCATACCAGAATTTTGAAATATCTCTACAGCAATGTGTTTACACAGAATTTATAGCTCCTGTATTTACCTCTCTTACAGTTGTAGTCTCCTCCACCACTATCTCCATCTCTGGACTAGACTGAAGCTCATGGCCCACAATATAATACAGAAAAAGCTAGAAGAAAGATGATTAATCAGGTTTCTTGCTTCATATACAGTAAACTTAGCATACTTCACATTTTAAGATTAAGGCATTTTATGGACACATAATCCAATATGGAATATGGCAGCCATGAAAATAAGTCATCAAATCAGTTTGTAATTTTTGTAAAGTTTGGCATTTAGTGACATATCAATGACCTAAAACAGTAACAAAACAGTCTTTCAATTAACAAAAGCGCCCCTGTTTAATCCTCTGGGGAAGAATGTTGCTTATCACAGGAGATTGGGGAAATATTTCTATGTCTGAAATATGAATATCTGAATGTAAGCATCCATAATGTGTTCTGAATTTAAAATGAAAGTATGTGGCTGAAAACAAGTGTAAGTGCACAATCCTGTGTTCTTTGGGATGGTGTCCCAGGGGCTACAGAATTTAGTGGATCTCTCTCTCCACAGGTGGTGGTGGTGGTGGAGGAGATCCACTTGCAGACTGGATGATCTGCCCTTGTAAGCCCTTTCTCAGACAGTATGGGAGAGGGTGGGAACCACCATCTGTATTTCCCTGCCATTAATGCTCCAATAGCACAGAGGGCACAATGGAGGCATTCCCAAGGGTTAGATCAAATCCACTAGATCCAAAGCTCTCACATACGCCAAACACACTGCTGGAAGAAAGTACCCATATTTTTTGCTCTATAAGACGCACCAGATCACAAGATGCACCTAGTTTTTGGAGGAGGAAAACAAGGAAAAAAATATTCTGAATCTCAGAAGCCAGAACAGCAAGAGGGATCGCTGCGCAGTGAAAGCAGCAATCCCTCTTGCTGTTCTGGCTTCTGGGATAGCTGTGCAGCCTGCATTCACTCCATAAGACGCACACACATTTCCCCTTACTTTTTAGGAGGGAAAAAGTGAGTCTTATAGAGCAAAAAATACGGTACATTTATTTTCACTCCCACTGCACCAAAAAGAAAATATGCCTTCCCCTTACCTTCCACCCTGCCAGCCTGAGCCCACCAAAGCTTAGTGTATGACTGCTCATCCACCACTGATCCTCCCTCTCCCCAACTCAATAGGATTGCTCTGTAAATTCCTTTTTTCAACTGTATTTTTAGTTTGGGAGGGGCATAAGTTAATGGCAGAGCACATATACAAAAGATTATGGTTCATTCTCTGGTATCTTCAGCTAAAGGATCTAAAGCAGAAGGTTAAGAGTTACTTTTTCCCCTCCAGACATTATTGAGAGCTGATGCTAGTCATTCAGGCTACTATTCTGAACCCTGACAGTATAAGTTTCATTTAGTTCTATGTTCAATAACTAGGGAGCAATGGTTCAATACATTACTGTTACCCCTTATAAGATCACAGTTTTTCTGAACCCAAACAAACCAAAGGCTCTGTTGATTGCTAATAAAACATTGACCCAGCACTGGGATTTAAGGAAACAATTTATAAACAAGACACTGTTATGTGGAATTTCAAAGGAAACTACTAATATCCAGTACACTAGCTGTGAACAATGCAGTGACATGCCTTAAACACACTGTGGGTGGAATCTAACACTACCATTCTGCTTGCATGACTGCTTTTCATCCAACACAAGCTTCTGCTTATGTAAGAGGAAGCTAGGTGATTTTCACCCTACCCACTGTAGCCCTCTGCAAAACTGCTCCAGAGAGCTAGAGACCCTCTACAACAACATGGAAGGCGGTGCAGAAACTGAATCTGGGAGGGGGAAATGAAAGAAAATTGCCTCCACTCAGCTTTAGTGGAGGAATCAATGGGAACAAACCATTGGATTAAACTTCAGCAAGGCGTGGGTTTCACCCAAAGGTACACTTACCTCATTCTGCCACTAACAGTGCCAACAACAAAATGACAAGAATAAAAATAGTGACAAATGTTTCCAAAAGCCCTTGTAAAACCTTCTTATACAGTTTGTCTTACCTCAGTGGCTGTTGGAGCTTTACCAGAGCACAGTCCTAGAAGGCTTCCCATTTTCAGCTCTGCTTCTTTAACAGTATAATCCTCAGGCACTTAAGTAGCCCAAAAGAGGAACAAAGAATCATGCTTTGTTTTTTAAAGCAGTAATGTAAAAATTAATCAGGAAACTCCAAAACGCACTGCACCTCATACAAATTAGTAAGACTGGGTTTAGACTTTTGTTTCTGGCCACAAAGGTGGAAGTAGTTCCCCTGAGGCTCTCCAAAGCCTGAGGGAGGGAGGGGGGCCAGAGGAAGCTTATCCGCCCCCCCCCCCCCCGGAATTTGGAGGGGAGGGACGATGTGAGCCCGGATGCCGTCTGCAGCCAGCTTCTGCCGTCAATGGAGGTGGAAAACTTCACCGGAGGCAGGGGTGCAAGGCGCTGAGTTTAGCATGACCCTACCCAACGGCCAAACTGTAGTCTAAACCTCCCTTTAAATCCATCTCAGCCAAAAGAAGGGAACTCACCTTGAAACCTATCTATAGTTGGGGGGGGGCGCAACTCCCAAGAGACTGTGATCTACTCACACAGTTAAAAACTGGCAGTCAAAGTTGTTGAGCTTTTTTCAGGGAGGAGGTAAAATGTTGAGCTGTTTTTAGGGGAGTCACAATTGTTCAGCTTCTTTGGGGGGAGCCAATGATCTGCCAGTGACCTACCGCAGACGTCCAGTGATATACCAGTAGACCACGATCTACCTGTTGGACATGCCTGCTATAGATGATACCTAATAACACCATGGAAGTTGGCACTGATACACCCAGGAACCTCTGCTTCTCAGTCCTTTACTCAAAATAGTTTAACATTTTATCATTAATTATTTTTTCCTTTATTCTTTTCCATTGGCTGTTCATATTTCAGTTAGTGCTTGTACTATTATTTAACTATAAGGTATTTTTGATAAATACAATATAACTACTCTTCACTTTGCCAACCTACATAGCCGTTAGTTTAAAAAAATTATTCTTTCAAAGAACTTCATCCCCTGGTAACATGCAAATGCAAAGTTCCAATTGTTTTATTGTTGTTGGCAAATCCTTTGATCCGTTTCTCCAGATTTAATTCATTTCCTCTTTCTGTGAAAGCAGTTCACAACAGTTCAAAGATTCCTTTTATGCTGATCCTCCAGCTAAAACATTCTGCAGTTCTTGCTTCTCTCTCTCTCTCCCCCCCCCGCCCCCCCCCCCCCGGCTTCTGTTCTTATGCTTAGTCTCCTGGCTTCAGTAAAAAACAACACTAATCCCCTCTTTCTTACCCAGTGCCATGTGGGGGTGGGTAGTCTTTATTCCTTTGCAAATGTTAAAAGTTTAAAAATCAAAACACCCTTTCTCCTATTTACCAACAAGAATAAACTAATGTCTATGTAGCTTGACAAAGTGAAGGGAAGTGCAAGGGGTTGGCCTAGATGGCCCCTGGGGTCCCTTCCAACTATACAATTCTATGATATAATATGCAATGCAACCATAAGGGGGAATCTACACACATATAAACTGTTCTGAAAATGCTTTTTTTAACAGCATTTTTAAAAAATACATTGAATTTTCCATAAGGCTCACCATCATCATCTAGTGTCACACTGTATATTGTACCCAAAACACACTTTAAACCATGGGTAGGCAAACTAAGGCCCGGGGGCCGGATCCGGCCCAATTGCCTTCTAAATCCAGCCCGCGGACAGACTGGGAATCAGCGTGTTTTTACATGAGTAGAATGTGTCCTTTTATTTAAAATGCATCTCTGTGTTATTTGTGGGGCATAGGAATTCGTTCATCCCCCCCCCCAAAAAAAAATATAGTCCAGCCCCCCACAAGGTCTGAGGGACAGTGGACTGGCCCCCAGCTGAAAAAGTCTGCTGACCCCTACTTTAAACTTTTTATTTGCTGCTGTATAGCTGAATCTGATGTCTAATTTTAAAAAGCTGCAAATAACTTTGGTTGCCTGATCATAAACCCTACTTCTTCTGTTTAAAAAAACGATAGCACAACCACAAACATACAGCTGCATTAAGCTGTATTTGGAGGACTGATATGTGAGCTTACCTGGACAAAGAAGTTTTCCATTTCTGCTAATGGGCCTGAGACAGCTATTGTTAACTGCAGCATGGAAAAAGAGAATAAAGATGGAATCAATACAAATCTATGAAGTTTCATTTGCCTGAATTTTTATTCACCTCATTAATAGAAAGACAATTTAATTGAATGGCCAATTGCTCCTCCAGGTTGGAATGCAGAATGTTGTTGTTGTTGTTTAGTCGTGTACGACTCTTTGTGACCCCCTGGACCAGAGCACGCTAGGCACTCCTGTCTTCCACTGCCTCCCGCAGTTTGGTCAAACTCATGCTGGTAGCTTTGAGAACACTGTCCCACCATCTCGTCCTCTGTCGTCCCCTTCTCCTTGTGCCCTCAACCTTTCTCAACATCAGGGTCTTAGTATCACAGAATTGTAGAGTTGGAAAGGGCCACAAGGGTTATCTAGTCCAACTACTTGCAATGTAGGAATCTTTTTGCCCAGTGTGGGGCTCAAACCCACAACCTACAGATTAAGAATCTCATGCTCTACTGACTGAGCTATCCCTTCCAAGCCAGAGTTTCTGCTCATTTATATGCGTATCAAAATAGAGAAACAAATTTCACACAATGAGATTAAATTAATTTGAGATTAGAAACATTTACAAAAATAGATACATGTGATGTTCAAGGACATGTGTAAACATTTCCAGAAAATGAACTGTGTGGTTGGGGCAAATTGTCTTATTTTTAGAATGATTATAATGTTCAGTCTTTGAAACACAACTTATGTGCATTTAACTCATGCGCACTCAGCTTTATGTTTGTGGCAAAAATATAAATGGAAAGGGGGCAGGGTTCTGGGAAAGATGACTTTGGCAATCCCACCTGCCACTGAATCCAATGAGTTTTGTCTCTCTGTGATTTTGGCCTTAGATGTGATCCTCAGAATGTAACCCGTGTATGTTGTGGACTTACTGTAGTAGAAAGTGTTTGATCCCTCTACCTTAATCACACAGGTGCTCTCATGCCTGTATGCATTTACTATTTCTATTTTTAAATATTACTATTTACTATTATATGCAATTACTATTTCTTCTGTCCATACTAAACATCTTCCCTTGATAGCTTTTGTATGTACACAAATACATTTTGTTAGCAGTTTCTGTTAGAACTGATAGAAACCCACATGCCTATTGTTTTATCTACGATTTAAACAAAAGAATATATGGGTTGGATTAGCATGTCCCATGCATATAATTCTGTTCCCAAGGTTGCTCCTGCTGGAGGAAGTGCAGTTCAGAGTGAATGGAGGCTGTTTTCACCTACTCATCCTTCCTCCTGCAGCCGCCTATATCCTCTTAAAAGCTGCCACAGAGGTAAGGAAGAAATGGAGGAAAATTCCTCCAGTAGCAGCTTTTGTTGGATCTGATACCACTTGATATCTTCAACACCAACTCTGAAATAACCAACTGAACAAAATTAAATTTTGTAAAACTATTTTACCTAGCTCCTTGTCCAACTGCATTTCTTCTATTGCTTTAATCCTGATGTCTGCCATCACCTAAAACAAAAACCATTAATTAAATGCAAATGTGATTCAGCAAAGGAATGCAGATTTCATAAATGTTTATGTTTTAGTACTTAGCCCCCTTAACAGCTGATGGCTGAAACATTTTTATTAGCAACCAAAAATTTCATTTTACTGCATTTCTTTTACGCCTATAAAACCTTGTATATTTTCAGATGAATAAGCTGGAGAGGAAAAACCTTATATAGAAAAGTCAGTAAGGTATGTTGACTATGAATATAGACTTAAATGTATTATTGAGCCATAAAATGCAGCTATTTGCATTTTAAAAGAATCTCCCCAACTTGCAACAATTATGTTTCTCCATAACCTAATGAGCTATTACTAAAACATTTTTAACTTCCTTGACACAAAAAGTGTATAATATGGAACTTGTTTATTTTAATTGCATTTCATTCTTTTTTTTGTAACAGACTACTTCCTACATCACATTTCCCAACTTGTGTTCTTAAGATGCATGCAGGTAAAGGACAAGATGTCCAGTAACACATGTATTGGAATTATGCAAGGAGTCAGCTGCAAATACCAAACATATGTGCCCAAGTACAAACAGTAAATACATAAATACTTCAGGTTGTATGAAACTAAGCAGCACAAAGTGCTAGCACAATGCGGTTTCCCCCTTCCTTCCCTTGTGTGTGCCCCTGCATCATCCCCTGAACTGCTCCAGAGGGTGGAGGAAACCCCACAGCAGATTTAGGGGGTGCACAGGGAGGAGAGGGGGTGACTGCTCCGCCGTGCAAGGAGAAATTCTTGTGCTGATGTACTATCTGCTTAACACTGTACTGAGTGCAACCCATTTATTGAAGACAAGCAAAGCTATTTAAATGTATATCTACCATATGTGTTTAGCACTTTAAACGTGTGTTTCTGTGCCCTAGTTTAAAAAGCAATGTGTGAATCAGTCCTCACATTCTCAGCTGACACTAGGGGTGTTACAAATATATGCACATCTTCCTACTTTCCTATAAGCATCTAAAACACAAGCAGGCAAAAGTAACAAGGTAAACAGCTTTCTGGACTTGGACAATTTGGGAAGCAAAACAAAGTAGATGAGCTGAATTGAATGGAAGGAAATGAATCAGTGGAGATGAAATCTCTCAGAGCCGTGCAATCACAGTTGCTTTACTTACTGTTTCAATAGTTGCAGTAATTTTAACTTGTATCTCTTCAGCCTCCAATCTACAGAAATTTTTTACTTGTAACCAGCTGATATCATGCGTAAAAGCAGTCAAATTGCCGCCTGCCACATTCACCATGCTGCAAACAACACATGCTTAGAATGCATAATTGTGCACCACATGTAAGACAAAATGCAGGGAAATGAATTCTAAACAATGGTACTAATCTAAGCAACTAAATGACCCAGCAAGGTAGGGTCTCGTTCTTATGTAATAAACTAATATTGCAAATATCAGTCACAGCACAACCCCAATCCCCCATTGTCATCAAGGAGACACTGTGGTAGGCAGTACTAGACATGCAAGTGTCAGAAGTCACAACACCAGGTGGTAAATTTGATTTTAGTCAGTATCATGTGCCTACTAGATTTCTTGTTCTTTATCCTTCTCCTCTTTTGGTTATTTATTAATTATTCAAACACTGCAATGAATATGTATGGCACACTTCTAAGTTAAGTAATCTTAGTGCCTTAATGTCTGCTCCAAGCAGATTTCAACCTAGAGTTTAGCCCAAAGAAAAAATATAACCAGCTGCATATCAAGATGAATGCAGTTGCACATACATATACTTAGTGCAAATCCGTTCAAACCCTTCAACCCATGGGCTACAGATCCCTTAGAATTCTGGGTCCAAAGGGTTTGGGGGCTTTTGACTGCTTGGAAAGTATGGTGCAGAGCAATCATCTTTTGAAATCAGCGAGACTTTCAAAAGCAGTTTTTGATACGGCATAGTGAACCTGCAGAAGCTCTGGACCCCATCCATGGTAGCTGTGGTTTAAATCTGCTGGTGGGGATTTTTAGCCATATTGCTGCTGATTGAGCCAACTGCGTAACTAACAACAACACTAGTTTTGGATAATCTGATGGACTGCTATACCTCAAGATGCAATGCTGGCATTTTTATGGCCAGCTCAGACCACAGCTGATAAAACACTTCAACGTTGTCTATATGTTAATTTCCTATACTGGAACATCCACCCATATATTTCTTAAAGTATGCCCTATGAATCCTATTCCCACAGAAATCCTTCAGGTGCCTTAAAATTCCAGTTTGACTGCACATAATCCAGGACCTAGATCCAGTCAAAGCCTGCTGACATCATGTATATGGGTACTACTGTGAATGGGGCCAACACAGAATCTCTAACAAAGTACACTGGAAATATGCATTCCCACATCAACAGAAATGAAACTATACAAAAAGACACACGAACTCTGTATATTGGTGGGTTTAGGTAATAAATGTGGGAATGAAACTAATTAAATTTAGGGTCTCTCACAGAAGTGGATCTATAGAAAGAGACAGAAAAGAAGGCGGCGGTGTAATTTAGGCATCTTGAAAAAGAGCTGCAGCACAAAAGGATTAGAAGGAAATGTTGAAAAGGAAAGCAGATTCTGAAATACACATCCCAGTCACATTCAGAATTACCGTATTTTTCCTTCTATAACACACAGATTTTTTCTCCTAAAAAGGAAGGGGAAATGTCTGTGCGTGTTATTGAGCAAATGTGTGGTCCCTGGAGCCAAATGGCGCGAGGGGAGGCAAAAAAAATCAGGCAAAAATCAAATCGCGTGTCTCGGTAAAGGGAAACCTGAAAAGAGGAAGCGGTTGCTTTCCTGCATTCTGCCTCAGGGTCTTACTGCCCACCCACCTCTGTTTCCTTGCTGTGTTTGCTCAAACGGAACCAAGAGCAGGGAAAGCCCCTCCCCTCCAGGCAAGCAGAGGGGAAAGCAGAGTGTCGTCTTTGTGCTCCGTGCTGCTGAAAACATGCAGGAGGGAGGGAGGGAGGGAGGGAGGGAGGGAGGGAGGGAGGGAGGGAGAGAGAGAGAGCGCGAGCTGGCTGGCTTGGGTGGGTAGGTGAGGGAAAACTTTTGCCTTCCTTTCCTCCCTCCCGTTATACCCCTCTCCTGCATTCTTAGCCAGCTGCTTCTCTGCACACCCCTCTTGTGCTCCTTGTCCGTTCTGTGTTTTTCCTTCCCTCCCCACTTAAAATGTGGTTAAAAAGCATGGATCCACATGGATCCTCAGGATCTTTGCATTGGGTCACCCCAAATTCACCATCAGATCACATAGCATGTCCATGGCTACAGCCTGCCCCCCAAAACCACGCACCCACTGTTGCCTGGGGCTGCAATGGTGCAAAAATGTGGTTAAAAAGCATGGATCCACATGGATCCTCAGGATCTTTGCATTGGGTCAGCCCAAATTCGCCATCAGATCACATAGCATGTCCATGGCTACAGCCTGCCCCCAAAAAATCACGCACCCACTGTTTGTGAACGATCTGTGATAAGATCTTAATTGGCACTGGCTGGCTAATTACTTTATGGCCCCAATTAGCCCCAGTATAATGTGGTCCGGCACGCTTCCCAGCTCAGCCAAGCTGCGCAGACCTTCTTCTCTCCGGTTTCGCCTTACAGAGTAGAAACACAGCGGATCAACTGTTGCAGTCTGCTTCAGATCCAAACAAACACACCAAGCACCTGTATGTGTCCAAATTCATCAGTTCTTTATTGCAGCAAATATTTACAGCTCAGCATTTCTCAGATTCTCCTGGACTGCTAGCATTCATGGCGTCCGTCTCTCTCAGAGACCAAGAGAGAACAACAAGTAGAGCTCCTCCCTCCTTCCAAACGTCAGAAGAATGGGAGGCACACTCAGAACAAAATTAACCCAGTAAGTTCTGAATCCCAACACCCCCTCTTGCCTCCATTCCTGAGGTGATTTGTGGATGTACCTTTGCAGACCTCTGTGAGATCAATCCCTTCCCCAATGCCTTGCGCCCTCTCCTGGCGTTCCTGTCAGGCATCTGTGGAACATCCTCACAACTCTCAGATTCGCACTGTGCGAAACTTACCCACGCACCTGTGGCCTGATACCTTTCAGGTGGAATTCCCTTCGTTGTGCGACTGGACCGCCTGGGCACAAACTCAGGCACTTCCTCTGACTCACTGTGGTCAGCAGGTGTGTCCTCTGCACCCTGGGATTCCCCCTCTGACTTAACACGTCTTCGAACCCTTGGAATTACCCTCACAGGAGAACTAGGCTCACTCTTGGGTTCCCTTTTTACAACTTGCGGAGATGCCCCATCCTGCTCCTGACTTTGGTCAGTGAGCTGATCGTCATCAGCAGACTCAGCCCCTGGCTCTCCTTCCTCCTCATCAGAACCTTCCTGCTCTGAATCAGAAAGACATTCTGAAAGAATATCGCGTCTGGCAGGGGTCTTTGACCTTTCCTCCTGCTTACAGAACTCAGCGTGTTTACTGATCAGCAGCTTACTCTGATCACCTGACGGGTACGCAAACCTCCATGCACGAGCCGTTGGCTCATACCCACAGAAGATCATTTTCTGGAACTTGGGTTCACCTGGCCCTCGCAAAGCTTCAGGCACTGGCAGCAAGGCCGTTGATCCGAACTCACGGAGGAAGTGTACCTGCGGTTTCCTCCCGTGAAGCATGAAAAACGGTGTGTCTCCTACCACTGAATTGTAGGACCGATTCCAGGTGAAGCTCACATATTTAACTGCCTCCATCCAAAACTTTGGAGATAACCCAGAATCTGACAGCATCACCTGTGCAGCCTTAACCAGAGCCTCACTTCTTAGCTCTGCCACCCCCCTCTGTTGAGGAGAAGTCACTGTGTGACTTATCCCTTTCTTGTGAAAGAACTTCTGCAAAGCAGACCCAGTAAACTGTGAACCTCTGTCACTAGCAATTTCCCGCACCTTCGTGGAGAACCTTAGTTCCACCTCCTCAATCCAACGTCTAATCAGCTGTGCTGCATCTTCCTTGGATTTGAGACCATGTGTCCAGGTGTTCTGCGAAAAATCATCCTGCAGCGTCAGCAGAAACCTGGCCCCTCCCAAACTTGGTTCCTTCCTTGGATCCAACAGATCTATGTGCACAAGATCAAAAGGTTTTGTGGTTACCCTCTCCACCCTGGGGTAACTGCACCCTCTTACCTTTGCCTGTCTGCAAGCCTGACAATCTAGGACTCTTGCATTCCTCAATTCTACAGCCTTTGGAAACCTCAGGTAGCACCTGTAGTTCTTCAAGACAAGCATGAGCTGTCTTCTTATGCCACGCACAAGAACATGAAACATGAGTGGGAACTGTAGCACGCAGGGCTTGTGCTTTCTCAACCTTCCCCTCACCCTCCAGAGACGTTTTAAGAATGAAGAGATCATTCTGCCCCTTTGCAACTCTGACCAGTTGCTTCCCTCCTTTGGAGATTGTACAAACATCGTGTTCAAAGCAAACCTTAAACCCCTTTTTCAACAAATAAGGTACAGATAAAATACAGTGTTGCACTCCTGGCACAATGCAAACTTCCATCTGCTCCTGCAAAACAGAAAAAAATACATTTGCAATATTAGTCACATTTTTCTTTTCCCCACTTGCAAACTGAACAGTTTTCCCAGCCGGAATTGCCGTGCAATTCCACATCTCGACTGCAGGGGTCTCTGGAATCAGGTTGCAGTTAGCTGCTGAGTCGATTACAAAGCATAAATCAGTGTGTCTCTCAGAGCTGTCCTCAAACAAAGCCATACTGGCAACAAACGTCCCGCTGCCCCCTCTCTTTGGGCTTCTGCAGCAGTTCTGTCTGGTTGTCTTAGCAACCAACTCCCCCTTGCTCAGGACCTTGGCAGCTTCCGTAGAAGTAGCCTCCTCCGTTGCCTTGGAGACCGGACTGGTCTCTGCGTTCCCACACAACTCTTTAGGCCTTATCTTCACTTTGTCCAGGTGGCCGACCTTGAAGCGTCTAGCTCCTCTCCGCAGCCTTCCAGACTTTGGCTGACGACGACGACGATCCCCAGTGGAAAAATACTGCCCAGGGCTCCTTTCAGCTGGCCTGGCCCCCCTTCTTCCGGAAGAGCACTCTGTGCCAGCCCTGCCCTCGCTGAAACTGAGTTTCACTTCAGCACTCACAGTGGAAAACTTTTGAAACTTGCCTTTGGAATTCTCAGCCCCCCCGACTTGCACCTCAGGGACTGGGGCTACAGCCATCTCCGGGCTCTTCATGACTTGCCCAGGGCCCTGGCCTCCTGCTGAAGTTTCACACAAACTTCTCAGCACCTCCCAGGCAGCCCTTGCTGACTTTACGCCCTCCAAACTGGGCAAAAACGATGCGTGTACACATGCTTTCAGCATAGCAAGCTCTCTTTGCATTCTCTGCTGGCTATCTTCAGGCAACGCAGCCTCAAAGCCTGTAATGTCTGTCCCTTCAAGACCTGGATTCAGGGGACGTGGCTCTTTCTGGCTTACATCCCAAAGCCCAGCCACCAGAAACCAACCCCTTACTCTTCTGGACCAGGTTGCCCAACTTCTTAAAGTGAGCTTTTCAAGCGGAACGTCCTCAAGGACCTGGCTGTCTGCCATTCTCTCCTCTTCCCCGGGGCCCCAGCTGCTACTCACGTAAAACCAGTCAGCCCTCCGGCACCCGATTCTTCAGCTGCTTTCCCAGCTCTCAGCTCTCAGCATCAGGCAAAACACAGAACGCAGACCTCCGCTTCGTCTAGCGTCCTCCCAGCTCTTCAAAGCTGACTTCAAAGCAGACTTCAAAGCTCACCGGCAGACTCTCAGCAACAGTTTTATTAGCGCTAATTAGGTCTCCCATAACCTGGGAACGATCTGTGATAAGATCTTAATTGGCACTGGCTGGCTAATTACTTTATGGCCCCAATTAGCCCCAGTATAATGTGGTCCGGCACGCTTCCCAGCTCAGCCAAGCTGCGCAGACCTTCTTCTCTCCGGTTTCGCCTTACAGAGTAGAAACACAGCGGATCAACTGTTGCAGTCTGCTTCAGATCCAAACAAACACACCAAGCACCTGTATGTGTCCAAATTCATCAGTTCTTTATTGCAGCAAATATTTACAGCTCAGCATTTCTCAGATTCTCCTGGACTGCTAGCATTCATGGCGTCCGTCTCTCTCAGAGACCAAGAGAGAACAACAAGTAGAGCTCCTCCCTCCTTCCAAACGTCAGAAGAATGGGAGGCACACTCAGAACAAAATTAACCCAGTAAGTTCTGAATCCCAACACTGTTGCCTGGGGCTGCAATGGTGCAAAAATGTGGTTAAAAAGCATGGATCCACATGGATCCTCAGGATCTTTGCATTGGGTCAGCCCAAATTCGCCATCAGATCACATAGCATGTCCATGGCTACAGCCTGCCCCCCCCCAAATCACACACCCACTGTTGCCTGGGGCTGCAATGGTGCAAAAACGTGGTTACAAAACATGGATCCACATGGATCCTCAGGATCTTTGCATTGGGTCAGCCCAAATTCACCATCAGAGCACATAGCATGTCCATGGCTACAGCCTGCCCCCCCAAAATCACGCACCCACTGTTGCCTGGGGCTGCAATGGTGCAAAAACGTGGTTACAAAGCATGGATCCACAGGGATTCTCAGGATTTTTGCATTGGGTCACCCCAAATTCACCATCAGATCACATGTCTGTGGCCACAGCATGAAGCACAAAAATGATACATCCACTGTTTCATTCAGAATGTTTTTTCCCTTGTTTTCCTCCTCTAAAAACGATGTGCGTGTTATGGTCAGGTGCGTGTTATAGAGCGAAAAATACGGTATTTACCGTGATAAATCTTTTTCATACAAAACTTCTCAGCTGGCATGACTTTTAGCAAATACTCTTAAATAGAGAACAAATCTCTTGCCTACATGTTCTTTGCCCTAAATCGTGTAAGATAGGAAGGAAAGAAAAGGGGCTCCACTGAGCTTCACACCAGGCTGCAGCTACAGACTGATGGACCTTGCTCAATATATTTATGCTTCTGGTTGCAAAAACATTGTTACCAGCTGTGAGTCCTTGAGATTGTGGAAAGAGGTGGTGGTAGGACAACAGAATCCCACTTGAATTATATCAAAGATGTTTATAAAGTGGTAGCATGTGCAAAAAAAAAAAAAAAAGCATTACAGAATTCCTGTTCATGGTCCCTGGTAACCTGGATTAGGTGCCTTGCAGAACTGTTCAGGGCACATGGGGTGAGGGGGAGGCGAGAAAAAACTGGGTTGAAATATTTCATTTCTCACTCTTCTGAGACAACCTGTCACTGTCAGCTTGAACCTGAATGCCTTAGCAGGATGGAGCAAGACATTTCTAGAGAAGAAGAAAGGAAAAAAGTGTCCTCTCCCACTGCTGAAGCCTCCTTGTGCAAGGCACAGCCCCCAACCCTAACAGCCTCTTCAGGGCTCCTCCACCCCTTGTGGGCCATTTTGACAAGTGGGTGGGGTGCCTACCTGTCAATCACCTGGTGCCACCATGGCTTCAGGTGGCCAATCTTCAAAGGAAAGAATTGGGACGGCATTTTATGTGCACCCTAATTTTTTCCTTTCTTCCTTTGCAGTCTGACTTAAACTCCAGTCAGGCTGCAAAGGAACATCCCTATCAAAATGGGGATTGCAGGTATCACCAACAAATCCCTACAAACCTTGCTTCTGGCAGGGATTGGCTGCACTTGGGAATTTTGATCAGGAGCTCCCAAGTGGAACCAGTCCCAGTACGGCTTGCATTTGGTGCCAAATTTAAAACGCACCAATAACAAACCCAGTTTGCCAAGAAACTATAGGAAGTTTCTTTGCCGTCACATCAACACCTGTCCCACACTTAATGTTACATATTAGGTAAAATATAGGGCAGGTGGGTGTGGCTTAGGGAAAACTGCCTCACAGGAAAATTAGGACCTCTGCTGAGTCTCACTTGGATCACACTCAAGAGACACCTGTATGAGTGGGCCCTGAGATGGCCATTTCCCATTCTTTCCTCATAAACTGCCCTCAATACTGCATGGGTCCTAGAGGTTTTTTTAAATCACCAAACACATAACTGGCTTGTCATATAGCTTTCCACAACTGAATTACACAATGAAACATAAAAGGAGAATAAACACTTAATCTCAATTCAATTCACAAGATTTACCTTTGGTCATGGCTGTCTAAAACTAGGATTGAGCTTCCATTCTTGAGCCCAATATTTCTGAGCGTCTGTTTCATATCTTCTTCAGGAATGACTTTCCAGTTTTCAGAGTCTTTCTCAGACCCTGAATGGTTCTTTAAGACAATCCCTTCGGGGGACATTAAAGCATCACAAATAGCTCTCAGGTTTGAACTACATGGAAATACATGCTGGGATTCCATAAATTGCTGTCCCACTCGTCCTTCGTTATGTCCAGCTAAACGAAGAACGTTTATAAGAACAGGTTCATGGTCAATGCCAGTCAGAACTTCCACTCCATCAACCTATAGAAACAAAGCAGAATTATTTGAGCACAGATAATGAGCTGAGAGAACATTTAGTTAATGCTTCAAGTGCAGGTTTCTGTAAAACCATGATCTTCCTTGTATGCCACAAGCAGTATACTTTGAGCAATATCCTTAATTAATACTCAAAAATTTGTTAAGGTGTAATAAAATGTGAATGCTTCAATCAGGGAGTTGGCAAGCCTCTGTGCTGAAATATTTAATTGATTTCAAAGGCAGGTAATTTTACTGTATTCTTATTAAATCACTGTACGTTCATAGAACATACAAAGTAGTAAATCATTCAAGTCAGATTTTAGAATCATAAAATTGTAGAGTTGGAAAGGAGCCCAAGAGTCATTTAGTCCAACCCCCTGCAAAGCAGGAATCTTAACTAAAGCATCCAAATAGATGTTAGTATCCATTCATATGCAGCTATTCAGAAGGGGGTGAAATGCCTCTAGGTAACTGACAGGTAAAAACATAATACATTATCACACCACAAATGTTTAAAATGCATAGCATGAACACCCAACAACAAAGCCCATTTCAACCACAAATCAAAAAAACACACAGAATGCTCATAAAAAATGCATTTGGCCACTAGATGAGAAAAAGTGTTAGTTATACAATAGTAAAATTGCCGGGAGGGGGGGGGGAACAACAGGGTTGATAGGGATATCCAGTTGTGTGTGCTTGCGCCCTTGTGTAGGAAACTATTGTGGCTATCATTTAATTTTTGAGCTTTGTCAAAATTGAAATAATATGCACACAGTTGGCACAGGTAAGCAAACTCCTAACAAGAAAAGCAAATGACACAAGAATGATAGCAGAACAACAAGATCCTGCCACAAGGAAATGAAACCAATGTTTCTTCTAGGCATAAACAGACTCTAGCCATTAATTAAGATATGGCATGCAATTCAACAAATAATAAGCTTTAAAGTGAAAATAAACTTTAAAAACAACAAAATGTGTTTGTCCCATTCACAAGGTAGATAGTCTTGTACCTCTTTTCCATTCCACACAAATATATTGGCTCCATCAGAAAGTCCAATGCCACTCAACGTAGAATCATCCCCTAACAAACAAAATAGTTTTTTAACTCCAAAAAGACACACTGAAAAGTAAAAAGGCCCTTTAAAATTATATAAGCCAATTATGTCTAAAGAATCTCCAACAACATTTGACTTCGTTTCACTGTAAAGTGTAACTTTATTAGCTAAATGCTTTCTCCTTCTGAAACGGAGGAAACCCCCAAACTATGCAGCCCAAAAGCCAATTTACAGCATTAAGTTAATTAATCTGTATTCTTTAGTTAGGCTTGTTCTAAGTTATTTATTGTGAAAGAATTTGTATCTTTTTGCCAGTCTAATACTTCTGCCACATAGGAAAGAAATAGTAGGACCATCCAAAATTTACTAGTAAACAAGACAAAGGACAAATCTACGGTATTTTTCATCAGCACCACACAAGAATCTTTGAAAATGTATTTCCTTGATGTGTTTCATGTATGTTTATGTTGTTGTTGACATACGTCTGTCTCAAGAGACAGTATGGAGAATTGCGCCTTTGGGGATGAAGTCAAACTGTTGGAAGGTTGCAACAGGATCACATATATAAAAAAACCTACTGCTTGTATGCCTTTCCACCTGCAACTATGTAGCTGATCCAGATGCAGCAATGGGGTAAGAGAGCTTTGTGGCAACACTTACGTCAAGTGTAACCACTTAACCTGCCCAGGAAACATTATGCCCAGAAGTATTTGCCAATGTGAAGTACAGTGATATAAAAATTATTTAAATTTGCTTCTGAAATGTCTGTGTTAAAATTTATTATTTTACAAGTCTGAATAGTAGGAATGCCACCTTTCTCCCAGGGCCTGTAAGACAGAGTTGTTCCGCCTGGCCTTCGGCTTGGAGCCAATTTGATTCCCTCCCTCCCTCTCTTTCCCCCCCCAATAATATTTATTCAAATTTTAAGAATTACAAAGAAAAAAAGAGAAAAAAGAAAAGTAAAAAAACAGAAAAAATACAAACAATAAAAAAAACCAGATCAAACCTTTACATAGCTTTCTTTCCTTTGCTTATTTCCTTGACCTCCTCACGCCTCCCGTTTTTGTATTCTAAATCAATTTGTTATTTCAGCAAATCCTTCCAACCTTGTTTTTATCTTAATAATTTATCTTAGTTTTACATTCTCTCTTTCACCAATTCATTTTTACTTAATCCTTTATGTCATTTCTGCTAAAACCACATAATTTTCTTTTCCCAACATCTTTGTAGCAATCCTTAATTTTACAATATTTTTGAAGATAAACTTTAAATTTTTTCCAATCTTCTTCTACCAACTCCCTCCTTCCCTCTCTTTCTTTTTTCTTTTCCTTCTCCTCCTGCGATGAGGCTACATTTTAATATTTTAATGTTCCATTATTTTAATGTTGTATTTTATTTTTGTTTTTAAGTTGTAATCATTCATCTTGTTTTTATTATTGCTTGTAAGCCGCTCTGAGCCCGGCCTTGCCTGGGGAGGGCGGGGTATAAATAAAAAAATATTATTATTATTATTATTATTATTATTATTATTATTACTAACAGATCTTTGCTCATCAGCTAATTTCCCCTCTCCAGAGACTTCTACTTCATGTGCATATTCTTTAAGTCTGGATGCCCACAGAAATCACTGCAGATAGGAGCCCCAATCTGCCAAGCATAAGAAGTTTGAGGAAACAGATTTGTGAGCATTTATCTACTCGTACCATATAGGTGCAAAGCTGCATCACAAGGGTATCCTCACATTGTATCTTTGCACAAACTCGATTACTAGATGCAGCAGGATGAATTTAGCCTTATGTAGATCATGTGGCTCCATGCAATGAAATGAGTGCATCTCCATTTGGGGGCTCTTTTTCTGTCACTCACTTCTCCCAATCCCATTCTAAGCAAATTTTAGACTGCCAAGTGAGGGAATCCACATGACTGAATGCTCCTCCAGATCAATAATTGCACATAGAAAAATAGTGAGAGAGAGTAAGTTTAGCTCACCCTCCCTCCCATTATGATACGACGTTTGGAACACCAAAGAATTTTAAAGAAAAACATCCAACCATGTGGTCAGGAACAGCTATTTATGTCAACAAGGCAACATGCCTATGCCTCAAGCCCAGGGGCCAGATGCAGCCTTTTGTGGAGCATGGTGCAACAGGGTAGGGTGGAAGGCAAGGAGGCAGTAGGCTAAGCCAGAGCCAACCACTTCTGGCTTTATTCCCCTCTTATACCCTGCTGAATTCTATGAAGGCAGCACTGAGACTAAGGAGGAGCCAGTGCCATCCTTTGGGCTGGTTCTAAGTAAGGAGGAAACATAGCTGTCAACCTTTCCCTTTTCTTGCGAGGAATCCTACTGAGCCAGTGTGGTGTAGTGGTTAAGAGCGGTAGTCTCGTAATCTGGGGAACCGGGTTCGCGTCTCCGCTCCTCCATCTGCAGCTGCTGGGTGACCTTGGGCCAGTCACACTTCTCTGAAGTCTCTCAGCCCCACTCACCTCACAGAGTGTTTGTTGTGGGGGAGGAAGGGAAAGGAGAATGTGAGCCGCTTTGAGACTCCTTAAAGGGAGTGAAAGGCAGGATATCAAATCCAAACTCTTCTTCTTCTTCTATTCAGAATAAGGGAATTTCCCTTTTAAAAAGGGAAACGTTGACAGCTATGGGAGGAAGGCAAGGGCAGGCTGAGTTTGGTTGGGTAGTGCCCCATTTGCCCTGATGGACCAGTTGCTATTGCCCTTCAGTTTTCTTTCCAGCCCTTGGGACTCTTCATAGGTCACCCCCTCTCTCCCCAGGGCAGGCCAAACCACTCATCAGCCCTGCTGCTCCATGCCTTCCTCAAGCTGTTTTTCCGTAGCTGGAATGCATCCTTGTTCTGCAGATGGGGAAAAGAGGTTGTGTGTGTGTAGAAACCTTCTGGCTTTTGGATGTAATCTACTATATCAAAGGCAAGTCGTGTCCATTGCACCACCCACTTTTGGCTTCTTGCACAAATACCCACTACTGCCACCTGGGCTGAAAAAGGTTCCCCACTATTGCTATGCCTCATTGACTCAATGCTGTGTCAATGGCATGTTTAAAAGAGGAAGGTAATTGCGCATATTAGAAATGTGGCATACATAAAATTTTAATTCTATGGTAACTGATATTAGTGAAGATGTCTACCATAGCAATCAAGATGCTTTTAGATGCATACGTATCTTTGAAGAAAGGATTAACTGGTCACTCCAGCATAATCCAATAAATACGTATAATCTTAAAAGTATTTGGAGTGGGGGATTGTTTTTACAGTTACATGTATGTAATTTTAAAGATATCTTACCTTCAAGTGTTTGGTATATATGCAGTCCAGCTGGAAGAGGCTTTGCAAGGCTGAGAACAAGGTTTCCTTCCCAAAATTCCAACAACTATTCACAAAAAGTGAATATATTTCAGAAATGCAGATATGGCTATGTAAATCATGTTGTTTATAAACAATTCACACAAGTAGCTGCGGCTCTCCTGAAGGATGCCATAGTACTAAATAATTTATAATACATAAGGGTCATCTTACAGTAATCCACTCTACAAGTTACTAAAGTACATATCAAAGTATGTAGGCAAACAATCTTGCTTGTTCTACAAGCCTATTATTACTAAAGAAACTTAAACTCGGTGAAAGTTTGGGGAAATAGAATAACAGCAAATACCTGAAATACCAATTGCTGAAGTTCTCCCAGTGTTTTTCTCTTATCAATCGTAAGATCTAGAACACTTTCCTTCTGAGAAACTGCTGGGTGCAGAGCTCCATTGTAAAATTTATAGTGAGAAAATATATGGAGATGTAAATCAATATTGTTGTTTGCCAGGTCATATTCTGCCCTTTAAGAAATATTAACAGAAAAGTATGTTCAGTGAAAAATCTGAGCAAAATTGAACAAAAAACTTAATTTTCTTACCAATCATACCTTCAGAAACTTCCCACAGTAAAGACAAGTTCTTTAATTTGTATCTTACTTCATAAAATGTCATTCTAAAAGTCTTATTTATTTTTTACTAATTATGCATGTTGCACTGTGCTGGAATTTTATAAGGAATTTAATATTTTCAAAAAGTGTAATTGATTCTCTGATCAGAGAAGGCTCTCTGATCCAGTGAAGACTTCTGTGATTACAATGGAGAAAGGTAATTTGGTTGATTCCCCATTCCTTCTGCACCCCTGCACATATATCCAATTGCTCAAGAACATTGGGGGAGATTCTGGAACAACATGGAAAGTGGCAAGGGATGTGGGGGGCTTGAAGAAGAAAGCTGTGGGTGGCTTGTTTTTGCAACTATCACCTCCCTTCCCTTCCCGTTCTGTTCATAGAAGCCTGCACCAGAACAAAAAGCTTCCAAGACTGCAAGATGATTGTATGATCTTTGCAATCCTGATCAGAAGCCCTGCATGAACTACACACCACCCGTTTGTCATCAGAGCTGACTTACCTCTTTTTCTGCAGTTTGATATTAGCGGCATCCATTTCATTCAAGAGATGGATGGGGACCCGGTATCTTGGATTTCCTCGAGCTGTGTCAAAATAAACTGATTAATTGAATAACTGAAAACACATATTAAAAGGGCTAGGAAGTGCTGAAATTCAGATTTGCATGCATATCCTTTTTACATCACTAGGGCACTCTTCCTCTGGCTTACAGTTTATTAAACTACAAACTAAGAGAAAGTCACTCAAAAACTTCCATTCCTCAAAAAAGATGCTGAAGGATCATGGAAATCCCTAAAACTAACTGCTCAGAACACAACAACTGTTTTGGTAAGACTACAATCCTCACAATACTTAATAACAAGTTTTGCTACTGAAGTCAGTGGAACATTCTGATCTATGTTATTTCAACATTTGTCTCTAAATTTTTGTCTTTTTAAGCCTTGTACAAACTGGTACTTCATGACTGTTTAATAAAGAGGAAATAACTAAAAGCAATATGAAGACACAAAGCACACACTATACTTTTTGTACCTTCAGATGGTCTTGTCATTTGGGATTGTCGATAGAACAACATGTAGGCACTCTCATTCCCCTGAAACTGTTTCTCAATCTCTTGCTCTCTGATTGGCTGGACTTTGGAGTCATTCAAATCAAACCAATGGGATTCGGATGAATATTCCCGTAAACCTGTTGTTGCTTTTTCTGATGACATCTTTACCTCATGGTTCTGAGGGATGCTTTGGGATGCTGATCCAAAATGGAGTTTATGACGATCGTTCAGCTTAACTTTGCTTTCATCAGAACTTAGAAGAAATGTTGGATAATGACTCTGCAAAAACTAAAGGGTAAAAGAGAAAGGGGGTGACAAAAAGGTCTTATTAAAATCCAGTTTAAAATGTTACAACTATCAATTAATTATACTTACTATCAATTAACTTCCTTCAGATATGAACTGTATTTTTCTGAATTTGGCTGCATGAGCTGCTCCCACCTATTCTCTCACATTGTATCTTCAGAAGTTCACTCTTCTGTTTTCTGCTACTGTATTTGGTGTTACACCCTTAACCATATCTAAAATTAGCTGCAGCTTAAAGTAACTAAAACAAGTCAGTATCATAAGCCAAATTTGAAGCTGGCTTAAAAAAACAACAACCATAGTTTGTTCATGTTTGGATGTTAATGCTAACTTTTGGTTAGTCAAAACCAAAGGCAAAATTTCCATCTCGCAACAATTCCTAAGATTTATGAGGTGCAAAGAAAAGGGCTGTTCAACATATATTTGCCTTCCCCAACTTTTATTTACCTATCATTACTAATGGAAGATAATGTGTTTAATATATTTTTTTCTCTTTATATGTAGGGAAGCATATGTAAGATCCATTGGAAACTTGGAGATTTTCTGTATACTTCATTGTTATATTAGTTTGTACTTAAGTCTCTTTTCCATAATCTGAGGAAAGGCTTTGATAGAATCAGTCAATCAAATACCCAATATGGTCAACCAACCATTAAAGAAAAAACAAAATATAAAAATAGATCACAGCTTCACAGGAACAAAGGTAACAAAGTTAAGAGCTAACAATCTTTGTTCAGTGTTGCAGCATATGCTCCTGGTTTGACCACAACGTAAAAATCACACCACCCTATATAAAAATCAAATATTTTAGCTTTGTGTTTCGCTAAATCAATGCTTCTGGCATACCTATTTGTCAGGGAATGGCTAGACAGCGGGGTGGTGGGAAGCACCAGCTGGGGAACCAAGGGAAAGCCCAAAGTACAAAAGCTCAGAGCCAGAGGATTGGTAGTGGGACACAGAGAAGAGGTCAGAGGGAGAGGATTGGGAGGAGGGGCTGGATGCTGAAGGAGCAACAGGGTTCAGTGAGCAGGAAGAGCCGGCGACAGGGAGCAGTTCAGACACTGAGGCTGACACCGAGGCTGCGGGGTCAAGAGGCTGCTGAAGAATCCAGGGACTTTCCCGCTGCAACAAACTCCCCTCCTCCCTGATCTTCAAGAACACAGAGAATAATGAGGAGAGCAGAACAGAAACCAGAGGTGTGCAGACACAATTTGAGTCTGCTTGGGAAACATCTGGGAGAGGAGGAGCCTGAGAAAGGCTGGAAGGCAGGGACCTTCAGTCCTGGCAACTGCTCCGTAGGAGCAAGACCTGCTGGGAAGTGGAAAACAACAGGATGGCCACTCATGCCACAGGAAAATCACCACTAACTCAGGTAGTATCACTTTCTATGTTGAACTGTGTAAGACATATTGTAAAGTGCAAAAGGATTAAAGCCAACAGAGATAAAACAGAATTATCTTCAAATACCTTCCGTATTGGTCCATGCTGTTTACGGTATTTCTTGTTCCAGGACACACTTTTTTCCTCCAAAAGTTTCTGTGCCAACCGATCCACAGCAATTTCCTTAGACTCTTCCTACAAGATTAGATAACTGTTGATTGATCTGCAAACACTAAAATTAATTATTACTCAAAATGGGACAGGCAAGTGCTAGCAGAGGGGCCAAATCGGGTCCCAAACATGCTCCCTTCCCCCATTATAATACAGCTCACCTAATCACTCCCAAACACAAACAGATCCTTTAACACACCCTCTGAACTGTGAGCACCAAAGTGGCTTTTTAAAAAGTTCCTCTTTATGTACCAACTACTGACTCCATGACTGTCTTGGTTCATGTATAAGAGTCAGCGGCTGAAGGACATAAGTGGGAAATTCTTTCAAAGACAAATCTTGTGTTTGCTTCTCAGTTTTGCTAACTTGTGTAACACAGAATTTTTTTTTTACACACAAAAAGAAAATTATTTTAACACACATAAAGTTCCAGAAGATCTTGAACTTCAATATTTAAAAAGAAAAATCTGAAATGTTCAGTCTCAGAGCTGAACTTAAAACAGCAGTGTTGAAATGTACAGTTTAAATACATATCATCTTAAATATAATTAAGGAGCATGAAAGGTATTCTGGCGTACCCTACCTCCAATAAGATGTTTCTTAAAATTCGTAATGGATTTTCCTTCTCTTTTGCATTTTCAATATCTTTCAAATCCTTATCTTCATCATTCATGTTGCTTTCCTCCTCCAAGAGATCAAAAATAACTTCAAAAAAGAAAAAAGAACTAGAAAGACAGAGCTGTACATTCTGTTATGCCAAAGGCAGGCTAGCATTTTTAAAAAGTCTATCTGCCTTCCACTGATTATCATGTAGTACTCAACTGTCATTATTTCATGCTTTTTATTAAATGTATTATTAATGTATATCAATACCAATTCTCACTATTGAACCTTCATGTAAAATTGTG
Organism: Podarcis cretensis; assembly: GCF_951804945.1. Classification (NCBI taxonomy): domain Eukaryota; kingdom Metazoa; phylum Chordata; class Lepidosauria; order Squamata; family Lacertidae; genus Podarcis; species Podarcis cretensis. Next base: position 136,894,226 of record NC_137170.1, on the reverse strand, counting down.
CTCTACAATGCAACATATATGAGATTCCTGGCCTCAGAGATGAAGTTTCGGTCCTGAAATCATGTAAAATCTGATACAGAGAACTAAGAACCTTTAAATACTAGAAATCATTTATACTTATCTAAATAATCACATAAGATGCTTTAGGAGGGAAGTAAATAATCAAATCTAAACTTATATGATCTCGTCTCTTTATATCATAGAATCATAGAGTTGGAAGAGACCACAAGGGCCATCGAGTCCAACCCCCTGCCAAGCAGGAAACACCATGAGAGCACTCCTGACATATGGTTGTCAAGCCTCTGCTTAAAGACCTCCAAAGAAGGAGACTCCACCACACACCTTGGCAGCAAATTCCACTGTCGAACAGCTCTTACTGTAGAGTAACTGAGAAAATAACAAAGTGGAAATTCATCTATACACTGCGACAGGAACTGCATTTAACAGTCTTAGGCATGAAGATACAATGGGATAACTCCCATATATGTGGTCATCAGCTCCTTGGAGGAATGATGATTTATGCTTTACTCCAGTGTGTGTTCATATAAAAATGCCTTAATTCTTTATTTGCAAAGTATACACATATAGAAATCAACTTACTAGCACCTGCCAGTTTCCTAGTTCATCAATATCTCTGATGTAAACATGATAATGTCCTCCATAACAGCCACCTTTGTGTATTATAACAGAAAAGAGCTCATACATGTATTTGAAATCATCCACTTCAGTCTTAAAAAAAAAAAGACAACAATAATCAAAAGCTATTTCCACAACTTAGGTAAAAACAATCAAAGACAGAGCAAGAAAAACAGAATGCATTGAACTGGAAATATCAAAGTACAGGCCATTACATGGATATTCCAATGTGAGAGATACAGCTGAGTGTTTTGGGGCACTTTAACATTTATAATATAAATAGCCACCATCAGGAACTCTTCTCATCCATTCCTCCATGGTGTGGACAACCTACTTACTCCAGGTTAGACTCCTGCACGGTTGTGCACAGTGACTGTCTTTTTGCCTAACATATCTTAGACAGGGATGCGGGTGGCACTGTGAGTTAAACCACAGAGCCTAGGGCTTGCCGATCAAAAGGTCGGCAGTTCGAATCCCTGCGACAGGGTGAGCTCCTGTTCCTCGGTCCCTGCTCCTGCCCACCTAGCAGTTCATAAGCACAAAGTGCAAGTAGATAAATAGGTACCACTCTGGTGAGAAGGTAAACGGTGTTTCCGTGCGCTGCTCTGGTTCGCCAGAAGCGGCTTAGTCATGCTGGCCACATGACGCCAGCTCCCTCGGCCAATAAAGCGAGATGAGCGCTGCAACCCCAGAGTCGTCCGCAACTGGACCTAATGGTCAGGGGTCCCTTTACCTTAGACAGTTGTGGTAGGGATTAAATGCAAAGAACCATGTATGACACCCTGAGCTCCTTAAAGAAAAGAGTGGGGTGTAAGTGCAATAAATAAATGTTTGACCAAGCAGCCCTAAGGGATACTATAGTAAGATATGTACCTCTTCTAACCTTTACAGTAAGAAACTGGACATAGAATTAAGTGAAGATTGTATCAGTAAACAAGAGCACAGCTTCTGCAATTATCCCCAAAACACCCAGCATAAAACATTAATGATTCAAAGTGATGAAAATTTAGACACATAAAAATAGTTCAACCTGCTCACAAAAAGGCTTGAGGTTTATCCGGATTGGAAATGCATAGCTGCTTATTTCCTTGTATCGTTCACACTTCTCGAAATTGAAGTTAAATCTCAAGAGGGAGATTGTGAGAAACGGAGGCAACTTGCGTAGTTTAGCAGACTGTAAAATAAGTAAAACGTTTTTAGGAAAGTGATCATATTTTGGTGACCAAAGCTATGTTTTTCTATTTTTATTTTATTTTATTCCCATTTTAATGCATTTTATTTTATTTGTATCTTATTGCTACTAGTACAATTGGGTGGAAAGGTGGAATGTAAATTTTACAAATATAATGATAGTCCATGAATAAGACAAAATACACGGGGGGGGGGATCCAAAGAGAAGACAGCTTAGCCTAATTTTGCAAGGTAAAATTATACAAGCAAATATATATAAATTAAAACATACAGATTTTATTCATAATCATTAAAAGTACTTAACAAGAGAATATATTTTAAACATTCTGGAAAAGTTAAAATCATCCCATATTTTCACACTCTAGTAATCCATATTCGACAATAAGAACTGAAAGCAGGTCTGCACCAAATGCCTACATTTGCAGGAGGATCATAGCTCTGCAATACATTTATTTCATGAAGCTCCTTTAAATTTCACGGGAAGTAGGACTTTCAGAAATGCAATAGAATACTTGCCCTTCCCACGATCTATGTCAGCCTTTCCCAACCTGAAGCCCTCCAAAACATATCCAGGGCACCATTTTGAAGAGGGGTGACTTGAGCATCTTGGAAGAATTACCATAGCTCTGCACATGATTACAAAACATTTCACTGGCCATTTCTCCCAATTACAACAGGAATATGTTTCCATCATCTAGAGTGCAACCATCCAAGCACATGACACAATGAATGGATTTTACATTTAAATGAATTTTGCGCAGAAGATAATTAGCCTTATTTTAGGATGTTATATACAGTGGTGCCTCGCAAGACTAAAATAATCCGTTCCGCGAGTCTCTTCGTCTAGCGGTTTTTTCGTCTTGCGAAGCATCCTTATTAGCGGTTTAGCGCAGTGTTTCCCAACCAGTGTTCCGCGGCACACTAGTGTGCCGCGAGACGTTGCCTGGTGTGCCGTGGGAGGGAGGCGGGCGAGTCGGGCGGCGAGAGGCCTTAGGCGCCCTGCAGAAAGGCGTCCTCTTTGTGGGTGGGTTCTCCCCCCTCCCTTAGCGCATCGTATTTAGTTGGGGATTCTGGAGAGGGGGGCGGGGGGCACGCTGGCCCCGAGCGGAACAGACGCGCCGTCGTCCCCACCTCCCTCTCCTCAGTAGCTCCGAGCCGACTGACTGAGGGTGGGACGCGGCCAGCGGCGTCCTCTCTCTCTCTCTCTCTCCGCCTCCCAGCACCGCTTTTCCCGAGGCGGGCGCGCGCCTAAGGCTGAATGGGAGCAGCCTGGAGGCTTGGCGGCCTCTCAGCGGCTCATGACGGGCGTCCCCGAGGCGGGAGGTGCTGAGCAGGGGCTCTGCGAGAGGGCGCGAGGGATGCGTGGTGGTGCCTGCGCGCGCGTGACTTAAGAGGGCGACCTGCTGCCTCTCCTCTCTCTCCCCTCCCTCCCCTCATAGGCACGGAGTCCCCGGCACAGCTTGGCGCTACTACAGCTACAGCTGCTGCTGCTCCTGCTTGGATGAAGGCGGCTGCTTCTTCCTAACGCCCAGCCTCTGAGGGACCGCAGTCTCCCGCCCTCTTTTTTTTTTTTTTTTTTTTGGCGGGATGCTGAGGTAAAGGATCCCCTCGCGCGTGGGCGGGCATCTCTTTGGGCAGGGCGCGTGTGGAGGCTTAAGGTGGGGAGTGTGGAGGGGTTGCCGCTTGCCATATTGTATTGGGCTGCGGTGTGGGCGACACGGCTCTCCAATGGCCTGCCCGCGGAGGAACATTGAGTTGGAGCATTTCGAGGAGAGGGACAAAAGGCGCACTGAATAAAGTATTTTATAATTTTTCATATTTCTGTTTACTTACTATTTCATAATAAAGTAATTATAAAATACTTTCTTTGTGTTTATTTGATTCCTATTAAAGAGAGTTACTTTATATATAGTCAATATAGGCACAGAGTTAATTTTTTAAACATTTTCTAATGGTGGTGTGCCTCGAGATTTTTTTCATGAAACAAGTGTGCCTTTGCCCAAAAAAGGTTGGGAAACACTGGTTTAGCGGATTAGCGCTATTAGCAGCTTAGCGGCTTAGAAAAAGGGGGGGGAAAGGGAAAAAACTCGCAAGACGTTTTCGTCTTGTGAAGCAAGCCCATAGGGAAATTCGTCTTGCGAAGCGCCTCGAAAAACAGAAAACCCTTTTGTCTAGCGGGTTTTTCGTCTTGCGAGGCATTCGTCTTGCAGGGCACCACTGTACTCAACATCTGAGTAAAGAATACTTGTAAAATACTACCTTTGTGGCTTCAACTAATTTATTGCATGCTCCACATCGATACAAGTTATCTTTCTCAAAATGTTCTTCTTCCACATACATATTCCACAAGGCTTCCTCCAAGCCAGATACATCTTTGACAGCAACTGTTAGGTCCAGGAAATCCTCCTACGAAGCCGAGCAGAGAGGAAAGCCCTCCTTTAAAAAGGTATTTTAAAGACATTATGGACTTATTTGTATAGCTCATCAGAAAACTACAACCCGAGTCCACCAAGGCCAGGAAACAATGGTTAACAGTTTCAGAACAAGTCAAGCTAACTTCAAACCTTGATTTACTATCCTGGCCTGTTCTGAATATGGCAACCAGTTTCCTGGTGTCGATAAAATGGGAAACTACTGTTAAATGGAAATTTTCCTGTTTTTCTGCTTGCTAGGGCTGTGTGGGGTGAAAGACTTGTTCATACCTTGGCTTATTGTAAGGTTATTTTGGCTCAAAAGCTGTGTCAATTATGCATAGCAAGAGTTAAAAATATACAATTGCGATTTGCATTGCAATCCCAAAGATCTTTGAAATTTTGGGCAAAGGTGGGGAACTGGACTAGTTTCTAAGATTACATTTGTACCATAATGTTTATTTTAAAAACATTACTAATTCTAATAATCACATTGAGTTCTGAACAACAGATAGCTGTATTGAGAAATTTTAACTTGACTAAAATTTGATCTGCACATTTCTAACAGGACTGCATTGCTAAATGTGAAGCTGCAGAGGACTCCCGGTTAAAAATTTGTCACTGGAAACACAAGAGAGCGCACAGAATACTCTTCTGAAACTTGCCCACGGAATTACCTGTCTCTCACTGACATTCTTGCACTCTTTACAGACAATGTGATTAACAACAGTCCCATGGTATAGCTGGTTTATTAGATTATGACCAGAGGTCCCAACAAGGGAGGTTTCTAAAGCACTGAATAGAATCCGATTTAACTCCTGCACATCATGTTGTCTCATTTCCTGCAAGGTAAGAGATTATTTTTAAAAAAAGAATTGACATTGCTTGAAAAGAGTTTTCCTCTTCATTTCAATTAAGATCCAATTATGCAAATTAACCTAATTTACAACGTCCCTAAAGCTCTTGCCACAGCAGTGCTCAACAGATGTCATGTTAACCCAGCAGTGTCTTTTTTGTGGTTGCTTATCTGTCATTTTAGTTTGTTCTTCCGGTGTCAGGGACACACACTAAATTGGAATCTTTGTGGTCTTTCCAACTGATAGCTATATAACATGAACTCCCATTATGGGATGTCCTCATATCTACTAGCGGAGGGACAGTCAATGTGGTGACTTGCAGGTGTTGCTGGACTACAATTCCCACTGGCTTTTGGCCATTAGCCTTGCTGGTTGGGGCTGATGAGAGGTGAAATCTAGTAACATTTGGAGAACATCACATTAGCCATTCCTGTGCTAGAGTATGGTCTGCAATGGAACTGTGGCCTAAAGCACAATTCCCATTTTAACTGTCTGAGCATCTTTCATGCGTTCCAAAGGCAAGATGAAGCTATATTGAAAGCAACATATGAAAGCATTTTAAGAGCGCAAACATGTCATGGACTACCACTAATTGTTGGGAAATTATACTATTTTAATATTTTGCCTTTCATTTCCTATTACAAAAACATACCCGAAACAAAAGAATCTTCAAAAATAATTATGCCCTTAACTTGTATGCCTACCAATTAAAATTAATAAACTACCAATGAAATTAAAGTTTGAAGACCTATGAAATATTAACCAGGAAGGAGGGAGGAACCACCTCAAAGGGTTGGATCCTTCCCAGTATCTTGCCGTCCCGAGCCTCTCCTGAGGGTCAGGAGACTATGATGAATGGGGTGGATTATAGGGGTGTGGGTCGAGAAGCAGAGCTGTGGACCATCCCTACCCTAGGCTAATATATGGCTGACAATATAGGCCGCCAGGCTAGCAAAATACTTCGCAGGGATTTCATACAAATGTTAAAGGTTTTAAAAATTGTCAACATTATTAATAAATTATTTGGCAAATGTAGTGATACCATATAAATATTCATATTCCCTTCCTTTATGAAGGAAACTGATATTTACCTTCAGTGAAGCTCTGAACAAAAGTAGTTTGACAAAATATAACGTTTTTATTTCCTTTTTTTCTGGAAGGAAAAGGAAACACGGGGAAAACCACCTTCAGGGCAAGCGATGCTATCAATGAATACTATATTGTACCTCATTACTATTCCATCCAAAGCTGTCAGTGAGGTCTGTTGTAGATGCAGCGTGTTGATCTAGGAGCAGAAGTTGGGCAAACAACCGTTGGAGCTGTAATGGGATTATTCGAACCTAAACAGAAATGATCATAAACTTTAAGAAGCTGACTTTCCATTAACCTTCAAGGAACATATTTATTAAATTAAAAAAATTACATACAGTGGTACCTCTGGTTACGAACTTAATTCATTCTGGAGGTCCGTTCTTAACCCGAGGTGCCATTTTGGCTAATGGGGCCTCCCGCTGCCGCCAGTGCGTGATTTTTGTTCTCATCCTGAAGCAAAGTTCTTAACCTGAGGTACAACTTCTGGGTTAGTGGAGTCTGTAACCCGAAGTGTTTGTAACCCAAGGTACCACTGTACTGACTTTCATTAAATACCAAGTCAGTATACAAAAACACAATTCAATCCAAACAATTCAATGTACAATAAAAAAAATCTAATAAAAACAAAACATCACATTTACAGTAGCTAGAAATCTTCCAGCTGTAATCAAAGATGAGGCAAAAATTGAGTAAATGGATATATTTTAAGCAGCCCATTAGAAGTTCACCACAGTAGATACCTGCACTATTTCAGTGGGGAGGTCACTCCACAGCCTGGAAGCCACAACAAAGAATGGCCTCCTCCAAGCTGCTTCAAGATGAACCTCTGCAGGCTACGAGATAACTAACTGTGCTTCCTCAAAAAATATTAGGCCATAATTCAACCAGATTTCTAACTTACACTGATTTCAGTGGGAAAGAATTAAGTACAGTTCAGTTCTTCCATTTATATCAATTAGGCTGAAGTCTGCTTAGCTTTGGCTGGATCATGCATTTAGCAAACTACTACATCTGTTTAGTTGAATATTATATAGTAGGGTGAGAAACCTGTAGTCCTCCAGATGTTAGGATTACAACTTCCATCAGTCTGGCCAGTGATCAGGTATGACGGGAGTTGAAGCCTAACATATGGAGCGCCACAGATTCCCCGTCTCTATTCAATAGCCATATGAACACATTTAGCCCCAAAGTGCTTTTTAAATGTTTTCATTTCAATGAAGAAAAGGTTTGGCTAATCAGGAAAGAACTTGTTATAACCTGTAACAAACACAACTAAACAAATATACTGTATTTTTTGCCCTATAGGACGCACCTTTTCCCCTCCAAAAATGATGGGGAAATGTGTGTGCATCCTATTGGGCGAATGCAGGCTTTCGGTGAAGCCTGGAGAGCGAGAGGCGTCGGTGCGCACCGACCCCTCTCGCTCTCCAGGCTTCGCGGACCTCTCCGCAAGCAGCGGGAGTCAGCGCTGGGCTCCCACAGCTTGCAGAGAGCTGCCTGTTTGGGGGCTGGGGTCAGGGGAAGCTCGGGCGGGCCTCCCCCGCCCCAGCCCCCGCCTGGGGGGAAATAATTTTTTTCCCTTTATTTCCCCCCCAAAAACCTAGGTGTGCCTTATGGGACGGTGCGTCCTATAGGGCGAAAAATACGGTAAATGAGGTATCCTATTACAAGTCATTACTACAGAATTGTAGAGTTGGAAGGGACCCCGAGTCATCTAGTCCAACCCCTGCAATGCAGGAATCTCAACCAAAGCACCCATGACAGACAGCCATCCAACTTCTGCTTTAAAAGGAAGGAGAGTCCTCATGAGGGACTCTGTTCCACTGTTGATCAGCTATTACCACCAGAAAGTTCTTCCTAATGTAACTTCTTTTCTTGTAACTTGAAGCCTTGGTTTGAGTCCTACCCTCCAGAGCAGGAGAAAACAAACTTGCTCTCTCTTCCAAGTGAAACAACTCTATAAAAATAATTTTGCTTAAACCCAATTTCACCTAATTACTTTTCTTAAGAATATATCAAGGGACAGTCCAGGCTTTCCCCTGTGCATGGTAATAATGCCTCACAGCTTTTAAGTGCACAGAGCTAAGACAGATTTGATATTATTTATATTGATTAGTCACTCCAACTACAGAGAATGCACTTGGTCAGAGAATCTTTTTAGACACTGAACTGCTCACTGTTTAACATGCTCAGATATCTAAAGTAGATGTTCATGTAGTGATGTTAGTGCAGAAATTCTTCATGTGCAAATAACTAAAGGTTTGTGTAATGAGTGTTTGCACAACAGGACCTGTGTGTATTCTGAAAGCACTGCACCAGAACCTATGCAGGAAAATCCCTGCTTTGTAGATTAAATGAGCACATGAAGTAATGTGTGGATCCCCAGCTTTGCGTTATAAATACATTATCCGTCATCTTCATAAATATTTTATTTATTTATTGCATTTATACCCCATTTTTCCTCCAAAGAGATCAAGGTGGAATACAGACTTCTCCCCATTTTATCCTCATGATGATCCTGTGATGTAGTTTAAACTGCGAATGAGTGGCCCAAGCTAACATAGTGAACGTCATAAACCTTTGAGCTGATTGAAGTATAGAATTGAATACCTTTGATTCAGGCTTACTGTTGTCTTCCAAAGAACCAAGTTCTTCAGGGCCTATAGAAAACAGTGCTTCTACAACAAAAATGAAAAATACCAATATGAGAACAAATCTCCTACCAACACCACAATTATAAAGAAGTGTGCAAATAGAAATCAGACTTCATTTTGCTCCTTTGCCCTCCAAATGGGTTTGTATCACAATTTCCATAGGCACCAGCTAGCATGACCATTTTGCTTTTGTCCATTCCCCATGGGACAAAAGGTTTATTTATTCTGAGGAAGTTGTCAGTGTTGGTCCTTGCACAATTTGGCTTTTCAAAAAAACAGTGAGCTTGCAGAGTTTAATGTCTGTTCAAAGAAAGCAGACAAAAAGGATCATTTTAATACAGTGGGAAGCAAGCGAGCCCTGCCCATTCATCCACAGAAAGATGAGATGATCTAATAAGGGAAAGCTAAGTCTGAGGCACACAGACATGAAACAGAAATATTATTCGGATTCAGGATCAGGCACTATGGTGATGACCAACTTACAATAACAGGCAAAACCTCAAATCAATTCTGAATAAAATAAGTCTATGCTACAGCTCTGGATCAACAATTAGCCATCTAGCCTAATATTTGATGCTGGAAAAATATCAACAGTCTTACCCAAATGCAGCGGTACCTCGGGTTAAGTACTTACGTAATTCATTCCGGAGGTCCATTCTTAACCTGAAACTGTTCTTAACCTGAAGCACCACTTTAGCTAACGGGGCCTCCTGCTGCTGACTGATTTCTGTTCTCATCCTGAAGCAAAGTTCTTAACCTGAAGCACTATTTCTGGGTTAGCGGAGTCTGTAACCTGAAGCGTATGTAACCCAAGGTACTACTGTATACTTTTTCAGAGTATACATTTGTTAACTTTCATTATGCCACACAAGCCTGTTTTGTTACTTTCAACCTTTGTATCTTTCATTGTGAATTTTACTCAATCCTTAGATACTCTGGTCTATAATCCAATACAACATTTAGAAATACATTTAGGAAGTTTTTTATTCATTCATTCCTAGGTTATATAGTAAGAAAAGTAAGGTAAACTACTTTGTGTGAAATAACACAAAATACGGCATTCAGAAAAAGCTATTTTAAAATGTAAAAATACTGTACAGTACCTCTAAATTCTGGTGTGAATAGTAGAGTCTGAAGAAGTGAATTAAGGTAACAGGTTCCACCCTGATTTTTTATTCCACTTAAATTGGTGCTTTCTCTAGGAACAAGCAGCTCAGCATCTTTGTGTTTTGATTTTTGCTTCCCACATTGATTGTTTGACAAAAAGGAGAAGTCTTCATCAAATAAATTTCCAAACATTGTGAAATTATAACACAGACCTTTAAAGAAGAAGATAAAATAATCTTTTACTACAGAACTTTCTATTTTCATCAATTATGTTACACTGGTGTTATCTGAAAAAATATCCATATTTTAAAGTAAAATTAAAACCATGAGAAAGATGCTTAGATAATATTTGTCCTTTGAAAATAGCCAACGATAGCACTGAATGAATGTCTTTGTTGAGGTTTGCTAATGACTGGAGGAAATTATTGCCATTTACATGGCTGGAAGTCTTCAGACTCCTATCCTTCTGACATGACTCCATTCACAACATTGGGGGGGGGGGGATAAATTACAACTATGCATAGATTTCAAAGATATAAGTATGGAATGAAAATCAAGAAACAGTGGACAGAATGACTGGTCAAGGAAAGTGGTTAGTCCAGTTTACACATCATATCTCTTGTTACATACGATGGGCCCTGTATAGAGCCCCATCCCATATGGAAATAAATGTATTGGTATTTTTACTAAGCAGTGACTTATCAAGGCATATATGGAAATACCTGGTAAACTGATGGTCTGTAATATCTTGATATATGGCAAGAGGAAGTTTACTGCTCCACTAACCAACCTATTTTTACTTAAAGTGCAGATTTATCCTAATCCATTTATTTTATTTACTTATTTCATATACTTTTCAGGCAGACCTCAAAAAGTGATTACAATGATAAGCATTGCTTTAAAAAGGTTATAACAGAAATGGCAGGGTGGGATTAACTTGTTTAGAAAAAGCTGTTACTGCATCTTTTTCATTCCCCCTCAGGACATGGTGGCTATTTAGATTTGCCCCCTTGGTGGCAGTTGTGGGGAGGAGAGAGGAACCACTATGGGAGCTGGCTGGGGTTCCTCCAGCATATATATTGTCAGGACATTACATATGCCACTTAGGACGACAGTCATACCTCGGGTTACAGACGCTTCCGGTTGTGCGTTTTCGCGTTGCACACCGTGCCAAACCCGGAAGTACCGGAACGGGTTACTTCTGGGTTTCGGTGCGCACACATGTGCAGATGTGCTAAATCGTGCTTTGCGCATGCGCAGAAGCACTGAATCGTGACCCGCGTGTGCACAGACGCAGCGCTGCGGGTTGTGAACACTGTGGGTTGCGAACATGCCTCCCGCCTGGTTCACGTTTGCAACCCGAGCGTCCACTGTACCTGGAAAGTCCTTTATACCCACACTGTGAAGCAACTCATAGAATCATAGAGTTGGAAGAGACCACAAGGGCCATTGAGTCCAACCCCCTGCCAAGCAGGTGGAATCTTCTTTCTTGTAGTTTGGAACCATTGCTCCGTGTCCGCTTCTCTGGAGCAGAAGAAAACAACCTTTCTCCCTCCTCTATGTGACATCCTTTTATATATTTGAACATGGCTATCATATCACCCCTTAACCTCCTCTTCTCCAGGCTAAACATGCCCAGCTCCCTTAGCCGTTCCTCATAAGGCATCGTTTCCAGGCCTTTGACCATTTTGGTTGCCCTCCTCTGGACACCTTCCAGTTTGTCAGTGTCCTTCTTGAACTGTGGTGCCCAGAACTGGACACAGTACTCCAGGTGAGGTCTGACCAGAGCAGAATACAGTGGCACTATTACTCAAGCAGCTCCAAGTGGGAGAAGACATGTTTTGGAGCTTTCCATCAGGAAACAGAAGCAGGGGGGAGGCAGCATAGCCCAAGGGCAACTAGGCAGAAGGAAAGGAGAAGCCAGGGCAGCACCTGCCTGTGAAAACACTCCACGCCCCACATCGGGACCCGCCTAACGCCCAGCCCAGCTGCCCTCTGCGGCCTGGAGGGGAAAGCAGGTGGGTTACTCACACGGGCAACATGCGCAAGTCAGTTTTGGCCCCCGTGGAAGTAAGGTAAAGGTAAAGGTACCCCTGCCTGTATGGGCCAGTCTTGCCAGACTCTGGGGTTGTGCGCCCATCTCACTTAAGAGGCCAGGGGCCAGCGCTGTCCGGAGACACTTCCGGGTCACGTGGCCAGCGTGACAAAGCTGCATCTGGCGAGCCAGAGCCGCACACGGAAACGCCGTTTACCTTCCCGCCAGTAAGCGGTCCCTATTTATCTACTTGCACCCGGAGGTGCTTTCGAACTGCTAGGTTGGCAGGCGCTGGGACCGAGCAGCGGGAGCGCACCCCGCCACGGGGATTCGAACCGCCGACCTTTCGATCGGCAAGCCCTAGGCGCTGAGGCTTTAACCCACAGCGCCACCTGCGTCGTCCCCCCCGTGGAAGTATCAGGCCCCAAAACACTGGAGAAGAAACCTCTGACCCCCCCCTCCTGGCGCTCCTGCCCTGCTGGGCCTGTCACCATCCCGCCCTGCGCGTTCACACGGGGAAACGGTCCTCGGTCCGAAATCGAGGCGCCTCCTCTCCCCGGGCAACGCAAGAGGTGACGCCAGGGCCTGTAGGGGCAAACAAGTCCCGTGGTCAAAGGGGCCGGGAGGAGGAGGGTGCGAAGGATCCGGCCGGGACTCTTCTGCTCCCTGACGCGTTTCCTCTCTGTGCGAATGCTCGGTCACGTGAAAAGCGACAAGCAAACAACACACCGCCCGAAGAAGTGGGGCCCAGGCCCCCGGCGGAAGCACCTCACTGAGGACTAGGCCCGTGGCGAGGCCTGCAACGCCAGCCTCCGAAAGGAGGCCGTTTCACGGGGCCGCGGCGGAGGCCCTGCTCCCCCCTGCCCACCCCCCGCCCGCAGCCCAGGGGCGTTTGGGGGGGGCAGCAGCCGCGCACCTCAGCAGCAACACCGGCCCAGCCCCGCCGCTTCCCTCTCGCCTGCGGAGCCGACGGCGCCTTGAGGAAGAAGCCCGAAAGCCGCCGCAAGGCCGCTGGCCTTCCTCTAACCTGCAGCAGAGGTTGCTGGGAACTGTAGTCTCCACCCGGCTTCTAGCCCGAGCGCCGCCGAGCCGGCCGCAATGGCTTGTGGGAGTTGTAGTTCTTTCAAGTGCTTAGCCGGTTCACGTACTGTAATTCTATCTGTTTCAGTATTTTAACTTTTGTGTGTTACAAAGAATAGCTGTGAATTTTTCTCGATTTCCTTGCTTTGCTTTTTTGCAAGCCGCTTTGAGGGTTTTATTTTTACAATCAAGCGGTGTATACATTTCTAGAAGCAAAAAAATTAGTAAGTGGCACGAAGCTAGTTCAGGTTTCTGGTGGGGTAAAGGTGCTTCCTTCCCTCCCCCCCCCCCAAGTTTCGCTCGTTATTTTTCTTTTCTCCAGCTATTCCAGGTATAGCTAAACATGGGGTGTGTTTGTGTGTAGAGGTGCAAATAAAGTGGGGGGGGGGGGGCCGGGGGAGAGCAAATTTGTAATGGATGTCTGGTGTTCACCTGACAAAGGATGTTATATTGATACTGTACTAGCTGTCTCTGATATATTTTACTTTTATTGCTGAACAATTTTGGTTACTGCATTGGTTATCAAGACTGGCCCAGGGTGAGAACTTCAGTACATAACAGTTTTTCTAGAAAAAGAGGTGCCAGAACTCACCATGAACTCACCCTTGTTCTAAATGTAACTTGAAAAAAGAGACATTAGGCATACCTTTGTAAACCCAGAAATCTTTAATATTTAAAAATGTAAAAAGTAATTACTGTAAAGTAATTAGAATGGCAATGGCACACAGCTGAGAAGTGCTGGAACTGAGATCTGGCAAGTTATGCCCCCCCCCCCAAGCCCTGGCTGTACCCATGCATGCTGCCTTGCTCTGTCACCGCATAAATTTGAGAGGGCCTAGCCCCTTCATTGAAAATATGGAGGGTGGAGGCACCCTACTTGGTGCTCTTGGCTGTACTTATTGCATGGCAGTGAAGTCACCCAGGACTTTCAGATCAGAACACATTGTTTCTAGATAGCATTGAGACTTGGACATCTCTTTTTCTATACAGTATATAAAACATTCAGCAACTTTTTAAAAAAAATTCTCAGAACTCTGGTACAATTTCTTACTGCTTAACAATCTCCAGTTAGGGGGGCGTTGGATATAAAAGATAGCTCTGGAACTAGCTTGTTTACCCAGTTTAGAGGTGAAGGTACTTTAGCACATTTTACAAAAGCTGTTTAAAACAATAAAGAACAGGATGATGAAAGAACTTGAGAATAGCCACTATAAAATTGAGTTAACAGATTAACCTAGCGTGAATCAACACAATCAGCTTGAATTTTAAATGCATTTCTTCCTATCCATAGGAAGGTAATCAGTTCAAAGTCTGTTGTTTTAACATTTGATCCAATTTCAGGGATATACGTACTAAAGTCCTGATGCAAGGCAACAGTGTGATATCTAACCAATGTTTAACTGCTGGGCAGATATTAGTACAATCAGAGGTAAATAGAGGACAGGACTCTTGTACCTTTTATCTTAATCCGTTCCTTTGAAATATGCTCACCTTAAAGGAACTTTAACTTTTGTGCCTATTCTGCAGCATGAATGAAGAGAGTGCCATTTTGCCCTTCGATTCAGGCAGCAAAATGTTCTGGACCAGCCATGTGCTCCCATTTGTATGAACGATTGATATTAATTAATCAGATACAGAAACTTTTTCTTCTTTTGCAAAATAGTCACTTCAAGAATTTAGTTTTAAGTTGCTTTATTTTTAAGACTTGTCCTCTTCATCATTGCTGGCCAGCAGAAGACAGGCAGGATTAGAAAGACGACAACAACAACAACAACAACAACAACAACAACAACAACAACAACAACAACAACAATATCCTGCCCAAGAGTGGTTTCCCCACTCTGGGAGGCTTACAGAATATATAAAACAAAATAAAACATCAAACAAAATCTTCCCAACACAGGGCTGCCTTCAGACGTTTTCCAGTATTTAAAACATGGTAGCCCAATCCTGTGCATATTTACTTGGAAAGAAGACATTGGAAAGCAATGACTAGGATTGCAATTATACTGGGAAGTATCTCTTGTACTACTTGTGTGCGTGGACAGTAAATGCAGAAAAGAGGGAGTAGATGATGGTAATGGGAAAAACAAAATACTGTCCTGTAGTAACTGATGCACTATGACGTTCCAGAGGTAAGCTTGAATGCATTAATCCTGTGTTCAGTACCTCTGGACCTATCAGGCAGGTAAGGGCAGAAAGTGGGATCGTAAGAGAGAGAGACACCTGCTAGCGTACTAGAAATAGCTCAAAAATAACCTGCTTTTGAAATAAAGCCAAAGTGATGAGCCAGCCATCTTGGCTATGAAATGAAGACCAAAACACCTTTATCATGAAGAGTAGGTAGATGGGGCTTTCAGGCTTAGAAGTGAGGAGGGTTATTTTTAATTTTTATTGTGTACCCTAAAACACTGCATGTTGATGTAGCAGTCACATAACATTGACCACGGGGGGGGGGGGGGGAGTCACTTCCCTTTAAAAATGTTAAAGGCACCTAACCCAGCACAAAAACTTCTATTTATTTCTAATAATTTTGTCAAGAAATAAAAATGTTATAGGAATTAATTGCTTTTTCCCTTTAAGTAACACACAAATGTTAAAGATGCCCTGGACAGCAACAAAAACCCACCTATTAATATTAAATTTGACAGGCTTCATTCTGTCTGAATGGGTACTATGCTCCAAATTTCATCCAATTCTATCAGAAATGTTGTAAGTTTATAGATATTTATTAATTTTCCAATTATAGTCCAGGAGGAAGTAATCAGGAGCTTCAGAAAATGAGGTGACATTTCACCTCAGATGCAAACCACATAATGTCAAATCATGCTGAGGCAACCTGTCATCTCAGCAACCTGTTATATGAGCAAACAAAAGTGAGTTCGAAGGTGAATATCTTTCTTTTATTATTTATGCACAGCCCTATTAGCTAGTATAATTGGTAGGTAGTTCCCCTCTAATATTATGCAGAAGATCCATTTTAAGAGCGAAAAGGCAGGAGTCAGAAATCTCTCTACTTTCATGGCACACAAAACACACTAGACTCCATGAAATTTCATTAACTCAAATTGAAGACTGCTTAACTTTTCTATAGATCTTTTTAAGCTTTGCTTCCACGTGTTTACTACACATGAAAAAAGATATAGCCCCTGAGATTATGTGCCCTGCTGCCTCCACTGCTCATATATAACACATACACATTCAGTGACAAGTTAGCTGTATGTGTATAGGTGCTCCATACTGGTAATCTAATTTATTCTGGGGAGCTACTTCCTTTTACATAAGCACACCAAGCCCAATCAACTACTCTGAAGTGAGGCCTAAGCCCTCAAAATCCAGTTTAGATTACCAAACTTTGAGAAGTATAGCTTAGGTTTTACACACACACATCTCATCTCCAGTGTGTCAAATCTCCCATTGTCATGTGTAGTTTGGCCCTTGGGCTGAGCTGATTTCACAGCAGAACTTAGTTTAATTTAAGCTAACCTCTGAGCATGTCCATAGTTAACAGCTTTTTGTCTGTGAAACACTCCAGTTTCCTAGCACAGAGGCAGACCAACAGACAAAACTATGGCTTATCAACTCTGATCATAGCTGTCAACGTTCCCCTTTTTTGTGGGAAATTCCCTTATTTCAGCGTCGTTTTCCGCTGCTATCCTGGATTGTTAGAAATCCCGCACACTGTCTCCGGGACAGGTGAGGCTGCTGATCCCTTATTTTCAAATCTGAAAGTTGACAGCTATGACTCTGATATTTCACCCGACCAAAGTAAGCACAAAACATGGTTTAAACCCGCATTCAAAATCACAGTTTCTGCTACTGATGATCATAAGCTATGTTTTAATTATTATTTATTAAATTTGTATACCGTCCTTTATCGGAAGATCACAGGGCGATTCAGAACATAGAAATACAAAATGAGAGCATAAAATACATAAGAAAAACAAACCAATAACTCCCATCCCACACTTAAAAGGGCATAGAATGTTAAGCAGCCAAAGGCCTGGTTAATGAGTAGCGTTTTTGGCTGGTGCCTAAAGATTCCACAAATCTCATGGAGGGGGCACACAAAAATGGGCCTCAAATGAGGATTTCAGGGTCTGGGTTGGTTCATATGGGGAGACGTGGTTCTTGAGGAATTGGAGTCCTGAGCCGTTTAAGGCTTTATAGGCCAAAAGCTGCGCTTTGAATTAGGCCTGGAAACTAACTGGCAGGCAGTGCAGTCGGACCAGGATTGGCGTAATATGCTCAAGCCATCTTACTCTGAGGAGCAACCTAGCTGCCAAATACTGAAGTTTCTGAACCGTCTTCAGAGGCAGCCCTACGTATAACATGTAATAATCTAATGAAGAAGGCACTAACTAGAGTACAGACGGCAGGAGTTAGGCTGCCTCTGTCCAGATAGGGGCACAGCTGGGCTACCAGCTGAAGCTGATGGAAGGCACCCCATCTATAGCAGGCAGCCTCCTATCCATCTGGTTTAGGGAATCACCCACTAACAGCGCCTCAATCTTATCCAGACTGAGCTTCAGGTTGTTGGCTCTCATCCAGCCCCCCTTCCTTTACAAACTTCTCACGAAACCACAGTTTATAATCACATTTTGATCTGGTCTCTGAACTGTCATGTCTCTTATCAGCAGTTTTCCCTAGCTGTTACAAAACCTGTTTTTACTACTTTGCACTTCAGATTAGCCTCTCACTTCCATTCCTGATCCTTCCTAGTCAGGGCCTTTTGTTAGTTCATAAATGAGCTGTAGCATTGCACCATTGCTTATGGTACTTCATTTTCAGGGCAAACAGGAGGGCTTTCATGGCCATGAACTTTCAGCAGATCATGTTGGACTAATGATTAATGCAGACGGGTAGAATATCTGGCTTATAGACTAAAGCAAGATTAGTTTTTTATTCCTGCGCTAAACAAGTACACAATACAGAAATACACAAGGGTTTCCTCTTATTGACAGACTTTTTCTGGGTGAAGAGATGGCTTATCTTTTTCATCGGCCTATCCACTTGACTGCATGGCTTCTGTTTTTTATTGCTATCATTAACTTTACTGAAACTGGGAAGCTGCTGGTGATACCACAAGATGGAAGCCACTGGCTCAGCATGAATGCTGTTGTCAAGAAGCTCAGTGAAAAGGGTCATGAGGTAACAGTGGTGGCACCAGAAATTAATTTGCTCTTAAAGGAATCGAAGCATTATAAACAAAAAACATACCCAGTGCCGTACAAAAAGGCAGATCTTGACGCTGGATTTCGAAAGTTTGCTTCCAACCTTTTCCGTAAGGTTTCTTTTCCTTACACAATTCTCCAAGAATATCAGAACAACATGTATATAATAAATATGTTTTTCTACAACTGTGACAGCCTTCTGAGGAACAAAGAAATCATTAAGTACCTGGAAGAGACTCAGTTTGATGCACTTTTCACAGATCCAGCTTTGCCATGTGGAGTCATCCTCGCTGAACATCTTTCCATCCCTTCCGTGTACTTCTTCCGTGGATTCCCATGCAGTTTAGAGCATGCAATTTGTAAATCTCCAAACCCTACTTCCTATATCCCAAGATGCTATACCAGGTACACAGACCAAATGACTTTCATCCAACGTGTGATTAATCTGTTTGTCAATTCTGTAGAAACATCACTTTTTAAAACTCTTTATAATAAGTATGAAGATATTGCTTCAGAATTTCTACAAAGAGATGTTCACTTGCCAACACTTTACAGAAATAGCTCTATCTGGCTTTTACGGTACGACTTTGTATTTGAGTATCCCAGACCTGTGATGCCAGGTATGGTCTTCATTGGAGGGATAAATTGTGAAGAAGGCAAAATCCTGCCACAGGTACGTCCATTACTTTTTATTCACAAATTCTTTAAGGATAAAAATTGCATTTAAGTAAGAAGTGCTTGTGCATGTAATAGTACACGTAAAGGATATGAATTGCACATTGTGAACGTCAATCATGAGGGTTACATTTGCGTAATTTCCATAATGAATGGAACATCATCCAGATAACATTGCAAATGAAATCAAACCGTTTAGAATACACCAAGTGATAGAATTTAAGAAATGGCTCCAAAACTAATGTTGCAGTCTTATGCACACCTACTCAAGAGCAAGTTACATTTAATTCAGTGAAACTTACTTCCAAGTAAACACACATAGGATGCTAGGGGTATATTATAAAAGAATGTTCTTTTATATATATAATAATATTTATTAAAACTTCAAAAAAATTACAAAAATGAAAAAAGAAAAAGAAAACAAAAAATTCAAAATACAGAAAAAGTAAAAAAGCAATTAAAAACATTTCAATCTTTCCATGTCTTGTCTTTCATTTACTTATTTCCCTGACCTCCTCACACCTCCCTCTTTTGTATTCTAGTTCAATAGTTGTTTCAGCAAGTCCTTACCCTTTTTGCATTTATCTTGATACTTTATCGTAATATATTATAACTTTACATTTTTACATGTTAACAATCCATTTTTATGTACCCCTTAACCACATTATATAAAAGAATGTTCTGATTACACTTTGTGAACTAGGTAAAAGTCTGGTTTATAGTTGCATGGGTGACTGGCTGCATAGAAACTATATCAGAGCTGCTAGGAGATTGCTGCGTATTTGCTGGGAGAGGTCAATGGGACTTACTTCTGAATAGACATATTGTGCTGTTGGAGTATGTTTTGTTGGGTGTGTTGCAGCCGGTTGGACTTGAGCATGTGGACCCAGATGTATGAGTAGATTCAGCCCTGGGTCTGCATACCCAGGTTTCTGTGGTGGCCAGAAATGCATTTGCACAGTTAAAATTTGTGCACAATCTGTGCCCATTCCTGTAGTCTGATTACTGTGGGTTTGCCTTTGAAATGTAGTCAGAAACTTCAACTGGCCCTAAAAGGTGCAGACAAACTGTTGACGGGCTGGTAGTAAGGAGCATATGACTCCCTTGTTACAGCAGCCCCACTGGCTACTAGTCTGTTTCTGGCAACGGTGAACATCTGGAATTCCTAATAAACTGCAGGTCTAATGTCCATTAGATACATCTACAGGGTTCCCATGAAGAAGATACAAATTATACCGACATACAAATTCCATTGCAAACACACATTTTAAAGGACCAATTTCCTTTGTTACGGACAGAGGATCTAATACTTCTTGATCTATCCACTTTGCAGTTACCTCTGGCTCCCTTTCTCCAATTACAGTCAAAGTGATCAAATATAAATATCTTAATTAAATTAGCTAATGGGGCTTGAGGGTTTTTTAGGTGGAGCACGCCAATCCTGATCTCTTGTGATAAGCATGGTAATGCTAAAGGTACCTAAAGCCATAGCTATGGGGGGGGGGGCAGCAGGGTTAGACAGGTGTTTTGCCCCAGGTGAAGCCTCCAGAGGGGCACCACTGAGGCTCCCAGCCTGTGTGTGTGTGTACACAAATGCTTGGGGGGGGTGCAAACTGGGTTTTTGGCCCCAGGGGAAATACAGCCTATTTAAACAGCAGTGACATTCTGAACTAATAAACATGAAATAAATATGATTGACTTAAAAATGCTAAAATGATTCCGGTTGAATGCCCTGTATTCCTTTGTGGTACTTATTCCTTTGATAAGGTATAGGTTGGATTCCTACTGTAGGTCAGGTGTTCAGCAGTTGGACTTGATGACTCAGTGGGCTTCGTTCTCATTCTACATGGATTTCTTATTCTACCTAAGCTGGAGTTGTGGGCACAAAAAAGAAAACCACATACTTCAGCATTTTTAACTGAAGAAGACAACCTTTACAGTGGTACCTCGGGTTAAGTACTTAATTCGTTCCGGAGGTCCGTTCTTAACTTGAAACTGTTCTTAACCTGAAGCACCACTTTAGCTAATGGGGCCTCCTGCTGCCGCCGTGCCGCCAGAGCCCAATTTCTGTTCTTATCCTGAAGCAAAGTTCTTAACCTGAAGCACTATTTCTAGGTTAGCGGAGTGTGTAACCTGAAGCGTATGTAACCTGAAGTGTATGTAACCTGAGGTACCACTGTATTTCATATTCAGGTTAAAAACTGATGTAATCCATAGTCTGACATCAAAAGATGACTATTGCATTTGTAAATGCTGTGAACCACCCTGATTGAGAGCAGTATACAAATTTAATAAATTAAAAAATAATAGAGGATTGTTGGTATTTTACTGCCGATGGATGAAATATATCCTAAGCCAGTTTTGATGAATTTATAAATAAATTAGGAGTTTATTATTCAGTTTGACCCTGATTGATTCAGCACTTCTGAAATAGCCCAATTTTACCTGGCCCAATTCAGAAGTTCTGAGTTCAGCTTGGGTCAGATTCTGATTCTTGATTTGGGAAAACTGAAGCATCACACTTCCCTCTTTTCTATGGTCTTCTTTTTTAAAGCTATGACTTTTTTTTCCAGAATTAGATGAAATTAAGTTTGGGGGGAAACAAGAAACTGTTTTGAATGGCCAGTTCCTCCGACAGCTGCTCCTTTGCAAAGGCTCCAAGGTCCTGACGGCAAATTTTCATTCTCACTTTTCTCCCACCCCTGCCCAGTACAGTGAAATGTACAGCCTTAAGGTTAAATTACCTGACAGTTAGAATTCCATAATGGTTTTTGATTTTTGTGCAAAGCAGCCATAGATATGCAGCTACTTGGAGTTAAAACATGGCCATACTAAAATGCCATTTTCCCAGTCAAAATGACCCACAACTTTCTTTTCACTCCATGGAGAAAAAAAAGAGCTCCTTCTTGATGGGTAGAGAGAGCAGCTTCCTGCTCCACATTTAAAGCTTCCAAGTGCATAATGGAACTAAGTAAAGAGGGTTTAGGGCAGCAGTCAGGGAGATAAACGTAAGGGAACAGCTACCAGGAAGCGAGTTAGCAGAAACAGACCGGGGATAGAGAGAGTTGGGGAGTTGAAAGCAAGTTTGTTTGAATAAAGTTGGTTCATATTACTCCTGTTTGATCATGCATGTAACTGACATCATGTGGCATACCGCTTGTCATATATCACTTGGTAAACAAAGCAAGCTGATGCAAGCATATGTTTGAGTAGTGCTGCCTGCAGTTTGACCCTCAGGGATTGATTTGGAACAGCAAGCAGATCACGCCACAAACATGTGAAGAAGTGCATGCTGTATTAAGGAGGTCACTTCCAGAGAAGATGTCTGGTACATTATTTTTGGGCACCCATGTCTGAAGAAGATTTTGTGCAAGCTACAGAATCAGGCCAAATTTCTAACTGATCCAGTGCAAGTATTTCACCAGTGTCACTGGGGAAAGGGACTCTCATTAACCAGCAACCTTGTGCTTTATACCAATCATTAACAATATGGGCAGGTAAATCCAAGGTTAACGGCACGCTGCTCAGGATTTAAAAGGTAGCGTTACATGGTTACATAACAAATATAGGCTGTCATTGAAGATGGATTCTGCCGTGCCTCGCTTTCATGGCAGTGCTGTCTGTTTTGTCTTTGTTCTCATCTGCTTTGGAGAGGCAAAGAGGCTGCTAGTGATACCGCAGGATGGAAGCCACTGGCTCAGCATGCGTGCTGTAGTGGAGAAGCTCAGTGAAAGAGGGCATGAGATAGTTGTGGTGGCTCCAGAAGTTAATCTGCTCATGAAAGAATCCAAGTATTACACAAGGAAAACATTTGCTGTGCCGTATACAGCAGATGATCTTTCCCAGCGTTTCCGTTCGTTTGGCAACCAGCCCTTTGATGAAGTCTCTTTTCCTGCCATGATTTTAGGAGCATATAGGAGCTTAATGCATCTCGTTGAGATGTTTTTCATTAATTGCAAAAGCCTTCTGAGGAACAGAGAAGTCATGAAGTACCTGGAAGAGACTCAGTTTGATGCACTTTTCACAGATCCAGCTTTGCCATGTGGAGTCATCCTCGCTGAACATCTCTCCATCCCTTCTGTGTACTTCTTTCGTGGATTCCCATGCGGTTTAGAGAATGCTATCAGCAAATGTCCAGACCCAGTTTCTTATGTCCCAAGATGCTATAGCAGCCACACTGATCACATGACATTTGCCCAGCGAGTGTTGAACCAGCTCATTAGCTTCTTAGAGACGCCACTTTTTAAGAGACTGTACATTTCTTACCAAGAGCTTGCTTCAGAACTCTTTCAGAGAGACGTTCACTTACCAACACTTTACAGAAATGGCTCTGTCTGGCTTTTACGATATGACTTTGTATTTGAGTATCCCAGACCTGTGATGCCAAATATGGTCTTCATTGGAGGAATTAACTGTGAAGAAGGCAAAATCCTGCCACAGGTAGGTGCTATGTATCAATGGTTTTGAGCTTAGATCTGTGTTGCTACCATGCTCTTTGCTACGAACACAGCCACACTTGAATGAATTCTCAAAGTGAGATGTTGATTTCTGTACTCCTGTTTGAAAACAAGGTCGGTAGGGGCATGGGATGGGACATTTGTGGCTGTAGCTCAGCAGTTGTGGAGATAAACCTTTGCTTAAAGAAAACTGCCTGGTCCTGTGATTATTTGATCTGAGAAACATGGCCGTATTGACTTGTTACAGCAGGGGTTTGTCAAAATTGCATTTCTGGTGCTTGTTGATATTGAGGGATAGTGTATAAACTATATCTACTGTTTTCCATTTCATTTGTGACTTTTAACTGTTATTATATTTTTATGTCACAAGTTAGTTGCAACCTCTTTAATAGGCCCCATCCAAGCTATACTGTTATTCAGGAGGGATGGTTAAGGGTGGGGGGGAATGAAAAAGGTGTTATTTGAGTATGATACAAACCAACACCCCCACAGAGAACTGGATCAGATTAAAAAGAGCAGTGTAGTAGAAGCTGGGGAGAAGGAGGAGAGAGAAATAGAAGAAATGGGTATGTGTGCAGTTATATCCCTGGCCTTCTTTACAAACTATATGAAAAACATGTCAAAATGGAGGAGGAACAAGAGTGCCTGGGTGAATCTAAAAAGGAAGGCATTCCTTGAGCACAATGTTTTACTGGGCAAGGATCACATGATGAGCAGCTACAGGGATGGGGGCTCAAAGCAAGGAGACTCAAGAGAGTCAGCCTGCCTGGGTTTATGCCACTAACTGCTCCCCTAAAATTACACTGGTTTCAGAAGTCTAAGCTCAGTTATAGTCTTAGAAAGAAAAAACAAATGAACTAAATGCATTTGCAATGAAGTATCAAGGTACAGAAAAGGAAAGAATTAATGAGATGTCCTTGACAACAGGGAATGCTTGACTCTAGATGGATGCGTACATTTCAAGCACTCCCCCCCCCCCCCGGAAAAATAAACCTGGAAACTGTGATTGATTAAGTGTGCTGGGAGCTGTAGCTCTGTGATTAACAAAACTACAGTTCCCAGGATTCTTTGTGAGGGGAGCTTTAATTATTGGAAGGTCACAGAGGTTTCAGTAGCCAACTGATAAGTGATACAGTGTGGTTTTGATTGAATTATCTTCCAAGTTCAGCTGTCAAGTCAGCAGAAAAAGTCTGGGGCATTCTCCTCTGCATTTCAGTAGGGGGGGGGGTTGTTGGCTGGAACTGAGAAATGCATCCTGTTAGCTCTTGCCGGGGATCATTTCCAGATAAAACAGAGAATTGTGAACCAAGGGGATAGTGTGAGAAGGAACAGAAAATGGGGGCAAATTTTTATTTTAGACTTTGGCAGCCTAACTGCAGACCTGCAGCCCCCACTATGGGTCGGCCAATCATGTTACATCACTCAGGAATCAGGTGGACTCTAACGTGTCACAATACCCGATAAGGAACGCTCTGGTCTAAAGAGTTGTAGTAGCAAGTACTTAATGCCCTGATAAGGAGTGACAGCCCCCAGTACCTGCCAGTACATTCCTGCATGTGTTACTATGATGGATGATAGGATATTGTGCAACTTGACACCCAGTCACAGCGCACCAGTATACAGTAGGCCTGCAGCTTACACAGGGGTACATTTCAGGGATTGTGCCTAAAGCTAAAACCATGAATAGTCAATATACAATGGCAGGTGGTATTGCCAAAGTACTTTTTCCCTCCCCTTTTTATTCCCTCCCTCTGCCCCCTATTCATTCATTCATTGCCAAGTGCATAAAGCTGAATGCGCACAAGTTAAATGTGAGTAAGTTGTGGGCTTACTATACAGGAGAATCAAATGAGGCTATATCCCTTGGCTTATGCTGTGCATACTTAGAGCCCACAAGGTGGGAGAACATGTGCTTTGAGGGTCACTGAAGGAGCAGTGAAATAGGCAAGTTTGCTGATGATACAAAATCTTCAGTGTGATGAAAACAAAAAGAGATTGCATTCAATGTAAGCAAGTGTAAAGTGAAACACAAAAGCCAAAGAAGTGTGGATGGGACATTTTCTCCTAGTCTACTGGCCCCGTCTTCTGCAGCTGGGGAGAAAAGCATTAACTTTCTCCCCATTTGTTGCCATCTCCCCCTAACTGCACCCCACTTGGCAATTAGTCTCAGTACATGGGAATTTCCCCCAAATTGCTGCGCCAGGATGAGGCACAGGATTATGAGACATTGTTCCGTTCTTATGGAGGCAGATTTGTGTAGTATCCTCTTTTTGTTAAAGTGGAGCTTTTGCTTGGGAAAAAGTCTTCCACTTCAGTGTCAGAGGTCTCTGTGGAACAAATGATGGTCTTAGCCATTCTCATCCTCCCTCAGAATCTATACATTTATTTACAATATACCCCATACTTATGTTAACATTGCCAAAGCTCGAAGTTACAGTATTGGCTGTTTGCATTTGCAATTACATGCACATTTCTCTTTGGTGTTTTGTACAATAAGCTTGGTTTCAGATCCTCTTGTCTCATTGGGAGGGGTGGAAAGGCAAAACCTCATCAGGTGAGAACATCACTCTCACTGCTTGAGGATCTGAACTGGCTGCAAGCACTTCCTGTGTCCTGGAGACTCCAGTACAGGAGGAGCCTTTTTGCCAGCACCTTTGAAACCCCAGCAGACCACCTTGCCATCCTTGGACTCCAGTCTGGAAGCCCCAGCCGAACAGTGGTCTTCCCAGCACCATCACTCAGCTGCTCCTGAAGTAAGTTAGAGCCAGGGCTGGCCCAAGACATTTTGTCACCCGAGGTGAACCACAAAATGGCTCCCCCCCCAATCCACCAGTGAAAATCAAGAACAGAGGGGTAATAAAGATCCTCATAGAGAACAAGGAGGAAGTACAGATCTACATCAAGAGCGGGGTGGGGGGAATCAAATCAACCTTACCCAATGGTTGAAAATAGTCAAAGACTATTTTGTGTTGGGGGGGGGGGGCTGTTCTGCATCACACTGGGTGGGTGCAGAACCCAGGAGACCCCAGAAGGCAGCCCTCACCATTTTCTTGCTATGGGTGGGAGACGAGCAATGCCTCCTTTTTGCAGAGAGACCTCTGTAGAGGTGGCCTGGGGGTGGGCTGCCAAGGAGGCGGTAGATCTGCCCCCAAGTAGCAGCCAGCAATGCATTTCTTGGAGGCTGAATCTGCTGCCCCTGTGGATCTTGCTGCCTGAGATTTTGCTCTCTCAGACTGAGAGTCACATGGAGCTATCCAAGGTGCTGTCTTTACTGGTCTGTGACCGAAATAAAATTTGATGCTGATACTATGTTTTCTTTGAATTTTGCCTTATCTGACCTCTGTGTTGCCTGACTTTGATTCAACAGAACCTGAATTATTACTTGTTTTCCTTACTAGCACACAAACTCACACCTAACATATCTCCGATGTTTGTGTTACAGCTCCATTTGGCTAAGATAAATGGGTTCTTTAAAAAAGTCCAGCATTCCCTTCCTCTGGGTGAAAACAGGAGCTCCCACATCCCTGGTGTCAGGCTGGCAGCTGGCTAGGAAAGCAAGAGCAGGGAGTGATAGGAGCAAATGTGGAGAAGAGAGATGTAGCTCAGCATGGCTCATGATAAGGCTGGCAATGGCGGTGTCGCTGTCATAACTGCATCCCAAACATGCTCCCCTGGCACCACCCAATTAAAAGAAATTTATCAGACTTTGTGAGGAGTAGGAAGGGGAATTATGGGTAAATCTGAGGCTATTGGTGATAAAATCTCACATTATCACTGCTCAGATAATGATGAGTCATCAGCTCAGAAGCTGAAAGACTCCTGCAGAGCACAGTGTTATATTAGGTGGTGATGAAACTGTGCAAGAAGTTTATTTAATATGAACATTTAAATTAAATAACGTGTCACACAACTACAATCCTATAGAGCAATGATGTTTTCAGTTGAAGAATAAATAGGATTCATTATGTAAGAACAAGAACTATCAAGTCCACACTGATAAATTCCTAGCAGGGTTGGAGAAATATCTTGTTTCCACTGGCCTGATCCTTCTCAGGGTTGACCCTGTGGGCAAGGTGCTTTGAAGTCCTGAAGTTGAGACTTAAAAACACCTTGCAAGAAGCTGGTAAAACAAGTATTCCCCCTTCATTTTAGCATGGATTTCAGTGCAACCCCTTCCTGAATCTCTCAGATGCCCACCAGCTGTACTTGCCCATTGGCTGACATCATTTATGACAATGGCATCTGATGGATGCAAGGATGGGATTAAATACTGCATTGACTCTGTGCCTGTTCCTTAGCTGAGCAGGCTCTAACCACTACTCATTCGCTCACTTCTTTTATTATAATTACAATGGAAAGTTTTTATTGTTTTCAAACATAACAACTGCAAAGGTATTCTCTGTAACAATGCAAGCAATAACAAGAAAATGAAGGATGGCTAAACATTTTGTATAATTCCAGTAGTACCTTTTATAAGCTTTAGCACCTCCCAAAGTAAATGTTTAACTAGAAGCCTTGGCTTTTAGTTAAATGTTTACTTCAAGAGAGCACACAAGGTCAGACTTTGCACTCTAGTATATAAGGGGCTGGCTTGGAGCATACAGGTGATACTTTCTGAGAGAGCAGCAAGCAGACAGACCAAAAAAATGGCTCCCATGGCCTGCTCCCAGGCATACATTTCCATCCTCATGCTGCTTCTATATTCTTTGAGTTTTGTTTCTGGTGGGAAACTCCTGGTGGTACCCATGGATGGAAGCCACTGGCTCAGCATGCAATCTATCCTGAACCAACTCAAGAAGAATGGACACGAGATAGTCGTCGTTGCACCTGAAATCAATATGCACATAAAAGCGTCAGATGATGTTTATACTTTGAAAAGTTATCCAGTGCCCTTCACCCAAGAAGAAATGAATATCTCTATTAAAGAATTTGGAAATGACAATTTTCAAGAGCTTCCTTTTTTGGTCAGGTTTTTTAGAACAATTGAGAGAATGAAACAGACAAATGCTATGTTCTTAGCTGCTTGCACACATTTACTATACAACCAAGAACTGATGAGCTATATCAAGGAGAGCAAATTTGATGCTCTCTTTACAGATCCTATGATGCCTTGTGGCCAGATAGTTGCTGACTACTTTGGCATCCCTTCTGTCTTTTTCTTACGAGGAATACCATGTGGTTTTGACTCTGAAGCTGCACAGTGTCCGAGGCCTCCTTCTTATGTCCCAAGAGGTATGACAGGAAACTCAGATCATATGACGTTTGCCCAGCGTGTGAAAAATCTGCTGTTCCACCTGGCAGAATACTTCCTCTGCAGTTTTGTCTACTCTCCTTATGCAAGTCTTGCTTCAGAGTTTCTGCAGAGAGATCTGAGTCTCACAGAACTTCTAAGTCATGGATCCATTTGGCTGATGAGAATGGACTTTGTGGCTGAATATCCAAGGCCACTAATGCCAAACATGATTATAATTGGAGGGGTAAACTGTGCCTGGAAGAAGCCGTTATCTCAGGTTGGTAATGCTGCTGCTGCTTATTATTATGATTATTTTATTTTCGTTGTTGTTAAATTTATTATGACAGGATTCTGAATTCTGTAGAATTTCTTTTATGAGTAGAACCATGATTTTTAGACTTTCTAGTCAATCACCAGTTTGGTGCAACCAGTGCTATTTTTTCTTTTGTGGTACAGTTTGATATTAATTCCAACCACCACCCCAGCAAAACAAACAAACAAACAAACACCTCAATAGAAAACATGCAATGAGTTCACTAAATACCTAATCTATAAATAGTCTATAAAATATACAAAATATCTATAAGAGGTAAGAACTCTCCTAATAACACCTCATTAACTGAACTGAAAATGCTTGCCTGAATGAGATTTCCCCTGGTGCCTAAAGGAGAACAATGGCACCAGGCAGCGCTTCTTGATAAGGCCAATGGCAAGCCCCCCTTCCCCATCCATGCCTGCAGCATGCGCTGATGTTGTGTCTAGTTTCTGGGCAGCCACAGCTGAGTCAGAACAGCTCATACCAGCTCATCCACCCAGCTTTCAGGAACATGAGCAATATCGGTATTCTCATTCTCAATCAAGTCATGAATGGCTCAAAAATTAGGTTCCAATTTTCTCCATGAGCCAGATTGCAACAATGATTATCATGAACGATCTCAAGCAACTTTGGCCAAGGAATTTGGGGAAATGGCATAATTCAATTGATGCCGAGCTGAAGTCTTGGAAACACCTACGGCTTAGTTGCCTGGACTGGATTGCAGCAATTCAGAGACCTCTGTTTTACCAAGATTCCCATTTTTGTTTCAAACCCTCCCTGTAACTATCCCCTCAGATATCTTTGTTAAATGGCAACTGTTGCTTAATGGATTTATCGCTTGGGGAAGCATGGTCATGTGACCAGTAAGACCCTCTATAGACCTTGGATGAAGGAAGGACTGAGAATGCCTGATCTGAAGTACTATCATGAGGCTTTTCATCTAAAGCAGCTAATTAAAATAGCCAAAGGGACCCTATGAATTAATTCCCTCTAGTCCTTCAACGCAGGTGGCGCTGTGGGTTAAAGCCTCAGCGCCTAGGGCTTGCCGATCGAAAGGTCGGCGGTTCGAATCCCTGCGGCGGGGTGCGCTCCCGCTGCTCGGTCCCAGCGCCTGCCAACCTAGCAGTTCGAAAGCACCTCCGGGTGCAAGTAGATAAATAGGGACCGCTTACCGGCGGGAAGGTAAACGGCGTTTCCGTGTGCGGCTCTGGCTCTGGCTCTGGCTCTGGCCAGAGCAGCGATGTCACGCTGGCCACGTGACCCGGAAGTGTCTCCGGACAGCGCTGGCCCCTGGCCTCTTAAGTGAGATGGGCGCACAACCCCAGAGTCTGTCAAGACTGGCCCGTACGGGCAGGGGTACCTTTACCTTTACCTTTACTTAGTCCTTCAATATGTGTGCTGCTGTTTCTTAGTATATCTAGACCTATATTAAGGGATGTATCTCATCTTTTTCTGAAGAGAGCATTGATAATGTGGAGGAAGTGTAGAGGTTCTCTGGCCCAGGGCACCTCTCTGCTCTTTCCATATTGGAATCATCCAGCCTTCAGCCAGGAAGAGGTATGAGCAATTCCACTTGTGGAAAGATCGGGGTCTATATAGACTGTATGACATCTAGCAGGCGCTCAGCATGTGTCTGAAGCCAAGTATGCATGGTAAACAGCTGCCCTGGACAAAGAATTGACCTGCGCCTCCATGGACAGCTGTGAGTCCAGAATGACTCCCAGGCTGTGCACTTGGTCCTTCAGGGGCACAGTTACCCCATTCAGGACCAGGGAGTCCTCCACATCTGCCCGCCTCCTGTCCCCCAAAAACAGTACTTCTGTCTTGTCAGGATTCAACCTCAATCTTTTAGCTGCCATCCAGCCTCCAACCGCCTCCAGGCACTCACATAGGACCTTCACCGCTTTCACTGGTTCTGATTTGAAAGAGAGGTAGAGCTGGGTATCATCCGCATATTGATGAACACCCAGCCCAAACCCCCTGATGATCTCTCCCAGTGGCTGCATATAGATGTTGAAAAGCATGGGGGAGAGGACAGAACCCTGAGGCACCCCACAAGTGAGAGCCCAGGGGTCTGAACACTCATCCCCCCCCCACCACTTTCTGAACACGGCCCAGGAGAAAGGAGAGGAACCACTGTATGACGGTGCCCCCAGCCCCTCTAGACGGTCCAGAAGAATGTTATGGTCGATGGTATCAAAAGCCGCTGAGAGATCCAGCAGAACTAGGAAACAGCTCTCACCTTTGTCCCTAGCCCGCCGGAGAACATTGACCAGCGCAACCAAGGCAGTTTCAGTCCCATGATGAGGCCTGAATCCTGACTGGAAGGGATCCAAATGGTCCGCTTCTTCTTTTTTTTTTTTTTTTATAAATATTTATTGAGATTTTTTAAAATACAAAATGCAAAAATAATAAACAATATAACATAGATCATAACACATTTTTCAGAACTTCTTTGGACTCCCTCGCATCTCCCACTCCCACTTACATCGTTGTGAATTTTTTCCAGCAATTTATCATCTTGTTTATATTCTTAAATTTTATTCAGTTAATTTAATCTATTCTCCACAAGTTTATGTTTCCCTCAATCTCACTTATCGTCAAGTTCAATCTAATTCAGTGGTAGGCAATTATTTATGATCTAGCATCCTTCTTAGCATTCAACCAAATTACAATACTTTTGTAGATAAATCTTAAATTTCTTCCAGTCTTCTTCAACCCTCTCTTCTCCCAGGTCTCGGATTCTGCCAGTCATCTCGGCCAGTTGCATATAGTCCATCAGCTGCATCTGCCATTCTTCCAGTGTGGGTAGATCTTGAGTTTTCCAGCTCTTGGCAATGAGTATCCTTGCTGCCGTTGTTGCATACATAAAAAATGTTCGGTCCTTCTTTAACACCTTCTGGCCGACAATGCCCAGAAGGAAGGCCTCTGGTTTCTTAGTAAAGGTATACTTAAATACCTTTTTCAACTCATTATAAATCATTTCCCAGAAGGCCTTCACTCTAGGGCAAGTCCACCAGAGGTGAAAGAATGTTCCTTCATGTTCTTTACATTTCCCAAATGGTCCGCTTCTTCCAGGCGTGCCTGGAGTTGTTCAGCAACCACTCGCTCAATCACCTTGCCCAAGAATGGAAGATTTGAGACTGGGCGATAGTTGGCCATATTGGCCGGGTCTAGAGTTGTTTTTTTTAAGAAGTAGTTTGATAACCGCCTCTTTTAGTGGGTCTGGGAAGGCTCCCTCACAGAGAGAAGCATTCACCACCCCGCGAAGCCCATCGCCCAGGATGGATCAAGGTGGTTGGTTTCACTCGTCCAAGCAGCCTGTCCACATCCTCAGAGGTAACAGATTGAAATTGATCCCAAGCAACTTGACTAGACAGGACTCTAGCACTCTCCTGCCCTGGCCCTGCTCCCATGGTGGAGTCTACCTCTTCCCGAATCTGAGTGACTTTATATAAATCCGGTAATGGGCACCAGGTGATTACCGTACATTCCCTTTCTGATCAAATGTGTACATGGGCTCAGGTGAATGTAATGTGCTCTGTGGGAAGCTACCCTTGAAGATGGTTTGAAAATTAGCGCTACAGTATGTGGAGGCCATGGTGCTGACGTTGGGCACTTGGCCACACAAAAGCTTTGGAGCTCCCAACCTGCAATGCATGTCACTAAAACTAAAGCATTAAAAGAACAAAAAACCTTACAGCATTCAATTATATTGTCAAGTAGCACCTTAAAGGTAAAGGTAAAGGTACCCCTGCCCGTACGGGCCAGTCTTGCTAGACTCTAGGGTTGTGCGCTCATCTCACTCTAGAGGCCGGGAGCCAGCACTGTCCGCAGACACTTCCGGGCGGGTCACGTGGCCAGCGTGACAAGCTGCATCTGGCGAGCCAGTGCAGCACACGGAAACGCCGTTTACCTTCCCGCTAGTAAGCGGTCCCTATTTATCTACTTGCACCCGGGGGTGTTTTCGAACTGCTAGGTTGGCAGGCGCTGGGACCAAGCAACGGGAGCGCATCCCGCCACGGGGATTCGAACCGCCGACCTGATGACCGGCAAGTCCTAGGCGCTGAGGTTTTACCCACAGCACCACCCGCGTCCCTCCCAAGTAGCACCTTAGAGACCAACTAAGTTTGTTCTTGGTATAAGCTTTTGTGTGCATGCACACTTCTTCAGATATACACGACTACCTACCAGAATCCATTATATTGTATTTGTTTCTCAAAAAAACCAAGCAAGCCAGATAGAAAAGCTTAAACTCTTGATTCTGTAAGGAAGCAATTTGATGGGGAGACCGGTCCTCTCCCTGTTTTTGTTGTTTATTTTAACAGCAACAGAAAAAGGAGCATGTGCTCCACTGAGTCTAAACTGTAGGTAAAAAAGAAGATGAAATAAATACCAAATCAAGCTAATAGCTAATGGGCAAAACAGAAGCTTGCAGCTTCTGCAATTGCATCTATATTTTTAAAATAAAAATAATACAAAGGACTTGTGCAAAAACAGTCTTGTAGAAGACCTCTGTGTTAAAAACATTATTTAAGGGTTGTACATATATACTGCAGTTACAGTCCCCAAAGATCTTTAGGGCATGCCTTCAGTGAGCATCAGTCAGTGGCAATAGACAAGGGGTAGGCAACGTAAGGCCCGTGGGCTGGATGAGGCCCAATCGCCTTCTCAATCCGGCCTGCGGACAGTCCGAGAATCAACATGTTTTTACATGAGTAGAATGTGTGCTTTTATTTAAAATGCATCTCTGGGTTATTTGTGGGGCATAGGAATTCGTTCATTATTTTATTTGTTCATTATAGTCCTGCACACCACATGGTCTGTGAGGGATGGTGGACCAGCCCACGGCTGAAAATAGTTACTGACCCCTGCAATAGACGAATTAAGATCATTTGAGTTGAGTTGTTGCTAGATTGTATTTAGGTGAGCAGCGCACAGAAGGTGTGTGGTGATAAAAAGCACCACCTAGACATCACCATGTACATGAGGAAAAATTTAGGAGCGAGAAATTTAATAAACTTTAAAGAAAAAAAGAACAAAATATTCATCTTGCTGGAATGTAGTAACCTTTAACATCTTCAACAAGTAGTTATGAACTTTTATGACCTCCGCTTGTTACAAAACCAAAGTGTTTAACTGTGATGAATCATCTTCTATAACTGTAGTAACTTAAGATTTCATTAATGTAAATAACTCAACTGGAATTCTTATGATTAGATAATGGTCTAATGCTGGTGGCTATAGGTTCAGCAGAGTCAACACGTTAAACATTTACTTGATGAGTTCAGGGCCACTGGCAGAGGAACGGGAGTGCAGAGGGAGCAGACTGCCCCCCGCACCACTATTCTGGTAGTGTGCCATCGTGGCGCCCCCTGGACACGCGCCGTACATCCCCACGTGTGCGCCAGGTGTCACGCCCCCCAGGTGGCGCGTCGCACCCCCAGAACATGTGCCACGCCCCTGCGGGCAGTGCACCATGCCCTCGCAGGCGGCATACCACACCCCCGGGATGTGCGCCATGCCCCTGGAGGCAACGTGTCATGCCCCCAGGGCACACACCATGCCCCTGCCTGCTTAGGTGAATTTTACTGTGCAGTAGGTGAGAATGTTTTAAATAATTCTCACTTCTGGAAAAGGTTGTTCAAGTATTTAAAAACATATCTCAGATTATTTCCATGTTTGCTTCTACTTGTATGACAGAGAGCTAGCAGAGCAACTTTGATGCCATATCTTATTCCAGTCCTTGGTAAACTTCTGGGTTTTTTTTAAATAATATTTATTCAAATTTTAAAGGTTACAAAGGGAAAAAAGAAAAAACAAAAAGGAAAAAAAACAGAAAAATACAAACAATTAAAAAAGATAAATCAAACCTTCCCATAACTTATCTTTCATTTGCTTGTTTCCTTGACCTCCTCACACCTCCCTTTTTTGTATTCTAGTTCAGTTAGATATTTCAGCAAATCCTTTCCATCTTTGTTTTTATCCTAATAGTTTATCTTAATATACTGTAATTTTACATTCTCTTCTTTCACCAATTAACAATCCATTTTTACTTAGTCTTTTATAACATTTCTGCTAAAACCACATAACTTCATTCCAGCATCCTTCTAACATTCCTTAATTTTACAATGTTTCTGTAAGTAAACTAAATTTCTTCCAATCTTCTTCCACCGACTCTTCTCCCTGGTCTCGGATTCTGCCAGTCATTTCCGCCAGTTCCATGTAGTCCATCACCTTCATCTGCCATTCTTCCCGGGTGGGTAGATCTTGTGTCTTCCAGTACTTTGCAATAAGTATTCTTGCTGCTGTTGTAGCATACATAAAGAAAGTTCTATCCTTCTTTGGCACCAATTGGCCAACCATGCCCAGGAGAAAGGCCTCTGGTTTCTTCAGGAAGGTATATTTAAATACCTTTTTCATTTCATTATAAATCATCTCCCAAAATGTCTTAATCCTTGGGCATGTCCACCAAAGGTGAAAGAATGTACCTTCAGTCTCATTACATTTCCAACATTTGTTTTCAGGCAAATGATAAATTTTTGCAGGCTTGACTGGTGTCATGTACCACCTGTAAATCATTTTCATTAAATTCTCTCTTAGGGCATTACATGCCGTAAATTTCATACCCGTGGTCCATAACTGTTCCCAGTCAGCCATCATAATGTTATGTCCAACATCTTGTGCCCATTTAATCATAGCAGATTTCACCGTTTCATCCTGAGTGTTCCATTTCAACAGCAAGTTATACATTCTTGACAAGTTCTTGATTTTGGGATCTAACAATTCTGTTTCCAATTTTGATTTTTCCACCTGGAAGCCAATTTTCTTGTCCAAATTGTAAGCCTCCATTATTTGGTAATAATGAAGCCAATCTCGCACTTTGTTTTTTAGTTTTTCAAAACTCTGCAATTTTAATCTATCGCCCTCTTGTTCCAAAATTTCCCAATATTTCGCCCATTTGGCCTCCATACTGAGCTTTTTCTGAGCCTTCGCTTCCATTGGTGACAGCCACCTTGGAGTTTTGTTTTCAAGCTAGTCCTTATATCTTATCCAGACATTAAACAGTGCTTTCCTGACAATATGGTTTTTAAACGCTTTATGTGCTTTGACCTTATCATACCACAAATATGCATGCCACCCAAATACATTATTAAAACCTTCTAAGTCCAGAATGTCAGTGTTTTCAAGAAGCAGCCATTCTCTCAGCCAACAAAATGCAGCTGATTCATAATAAAGCTTAAGGTCTGGCAGGGCAAATCCACCTCTTTCTTTAGCATCAGTTAATATCTTGAATATTATTCGAGGCTTCTTGCCCTGCCAGACAAATCTAGAAATATCTCTCTGCCACTTCTTGAAACAATCCATTTTATCCAAAATTTGCAGTGTTTGAAACAAAAACAGCATCCTTGGCAATGCATTCATTTTTATCACAGCGATTTGGCCTAACAATGATAGCTTCAGATTTGACCATATTTCTAAATCCTTTTTCACTTCCATCCAACATTTTTCATAGTTGTCCTTAAATAAATTCACATTCTTGGCAGTCATGTTAACCCCTAGGTATTTCACTTTCTTAACCAGTGTTAATCCTGTCTCCTTCTGAAACCTCTCTCTCTCAGTCACTGTTAGATTTTTCTCTAAAACCTTAGTTTTCATCTTGTTCAACTTAAAACCCACTACCTGACTAAATTCTTGAATTAGTTCCAGTACTCTTTTAGTACTAGATTCTGGCTCCTGTAGTGTCAATACCAAATCATCGGCAAATGCTTTCAGTTTGTACTGTTTAGCTCCGACTTGTATACCTTTAACCAATTGGTCCCTTCTAATCATGTTTAAAAGGACCTCCAAGACTGATATGAAAAGCAATGGAGAGATTGGGCAACCTTGTCGTGTTCCTTTCTCTATCTTAAATTCTTCCATCACTACATTATTTACAATTAATTTAGCCTTTTGTTCTGAGTAAATTGCACCTATACCATTTCCAAACCCTTCACCAAACCCCAACCTTTGTAAATTCTTTTTCATAAAACTCCAAGAAATGTTGTCAAAGGCTTTCTCCCCGTCCACAAATATCAGAACTGCTTTGGTATTAATGTTCACTTGTAGTTTTTCTAGGATATTAATTATGTTCCTCGTATTGTCAGACAAGTGTCTGCCCGGGAGAAAGCCCGCTTGATCTTTGTGAATTTCTTCTACTAGCACCTTTTTTAGTCTTTTAGCCAAAATGTCTGCAAAATTTTTATAATCCACATTAAGCAGCGATATGGGGCGGTAATTCTTCAGCTGTGTCTTTTCAGTCTCTATTTTCGGTATAAGTGTAATATAAGCTTCCTTCCACGACTCTGGTGCCCTTTTCCCTTCCAATATTTCATTACAGACTTCCTTTAAAGGTTGTACTAACCATTCTTTCAGGGATCTATAATATCTTGAAGTCAAACCATCCGGTCCTGGGGATTTACCTACTTGCATGTTCTGAATGGCCCCTTCTACCTCCTAGTCCGTGATTTTGTAGTTCAACATTAGCTTATTTTCTTGAGAGATTTTTTGTAGTCCATTTGTTTTCAAAAAACGGTCAGTGTCCTTTTCTTTCTGCGTCTCCTGTGTATATAATTGTTTAAAGTACCTCTGGAAGCACTTTCTGATCTCCCCTGGATTCTGTATATTCTTTCCTTCCACTTCCAAATTTGTGATAGTATTAAGTTTTTGTCTTTTTTTCATTTGCCAAGCCAGCAGTTTTCCACACTTATTTGCCGATTCAAATGTCTTTTGTCTCATCTGTTTAATTTTCCATTCTTTTTCCCGATTCATCATTTTCATATATTGTACTTGATATAACTTTATCTCTTTCAGGATCTCCTGCGACTTTGGTTTCACTCTCAATTTCTTCTCTCCTTCCTTTATTTTCTCCAAAATTTTATCTTTTTTCTCATTTTGAGCTCTCTTCTTAATTGCATTTTGTTGTATCAAAAATCCTCTCATAACCGCTTTGCTTGCGTCCCAAATTACTCTTTTTTCAACAGTGGTGTTCATGTTTATCTCGAAATAATCTCTCAAAGTTTTTTAGGCCTTCTTAGTCACTTCTTCATTCCTAAACAAAGTGTCATTCATCCTCCATCTAAAGGAACCAATTGGTGTTAGTTTCATTTCCATCTTGACAGCATTATGGTCGGAGCAAGTTTTAGGGCAGATTTCTACTTTTCTGATCTTCGGAGCCAGCCCTCTAGTTGCCCAAATTTGGTCAATTCTTGTCCATGTCATTTTGGCCTCAGAGAAGAAAGTTCTCTCTCTTCCCAGAGGGTTCTTCATTCTCCAGGTGTCCACTAAATCCATATTGTCAGTCATATTAAAAAAAGGTTTTGGTAGTCTACCATCCTTAGAAACTACCTGTCTCTGTGCTTTATCCATATTTGTAGATACCACTCCGTTCATATCCCCCATCAAAATCATATTGTAATCCATAAAATCCAACAGTCTCATGTAACTTCTTAAAAAGTTCTGATTTTCCCTCATTTGGTGCATAGATGCCTACTATCAGAAATTTCTCTCCTTGTGATTGGATTTCAATTGCAACGAATCTTCCTTGATCATCTTTAAATAAAAATTTCGGTGATAGGCTCTCCTTTGCATAAAGTACTACTCCTCTTTTTTTAACTTTATCTGATGAAATAAATTCATGGCCCAATCTTTTATTACTCAGTATCTTCCTATGTAACCTTGTCACATGTGTTTCTTGTAGGCAAATCAAGTCCAATTGTTCCTTTTTCAATAAATGAAAGACTCTGTGCCTTTTTGGGGGGGAGTTCAGTCCATTAATGTTCCAACTTAATATTTGCAATGCCATGGTGTGATTACTCTGGTTTTCCTCCAACCGCACCCAATGCTTGCTCTTCTTCTGTTGGTGGTGTTGGTGTCACATTCACTGAATTATCCAGTCCAAAGCGTAGTTTTGTTATGTCCAGTATTCCTTTTTTTGGTGATCTTCTGTCCAATGCTTTTTGTTCTGGTCCTCTGTCTGGTGATCTTCTGTCCGATGCTCTTGACTCTTTTCCAAGCTCCTTCTGCAGATCTTCTTTGTAATTATTCAAAAAATTAACTTTATCTTCTACTGATTTTATTTTTATTTTCATTCCTTTGAAACTGAAGGATAGGCCTTGGGGAAATTCCCACCTAAAGTTGATTTTGTTCTTTCTCAGCAGGGCAATCAAATCACTGTAATTGGACCTAAGATCCAGAAGGTATTTAGGGATGTCTTTGAAGATTTCCACTCTTGACTGTAGTTCTGGTTCTGGTAGCGCCAACCCAAAATTTTATCTCTCTCTTCTTTAGTTCGGAGAGTAATCAAACAGTCTCTTATTCTATTCTTCTCTTTCTTCCCTCCTCTTCCAAGTCTAAAGGCACTCACAATTTTAAATTCATCCTGTTCCAAATCCAAATCCCAAAAATCTGCAAATTCCTGCATGAGAAAGTCTATCAAACTATCCTTCTCCACTTCAGGTACAGCTCTAATCCTCAAATTCGTCTGTTTTTCCTTAAGCTCAAACATAGAAAGTTTCGACTTGTGGTCTTCCAATTGCCTCTGCAGGTCTGGGACTCTCTCTGTTTCAAGTTGTGTTACCTTAACTTCCACGGCAGCAACTTTTTCCCTGGCTTCCTCTGCGGCCTGTCGTATCGTATTGGATTCCTGTATCAGTTTCTCGATGGTTTCTGTATTTGTATTCACCTTTTGTCCCAAGTTATTTAAACTTTCTGTATTTATCTTAATTGTAGAAGTTGCATCATCGACTTTCTTATTAAGTTGTTCCAGTGAGTCACTTATTTTACTTAATGCATGCGCTAAAGCTTCTTCTGATGACATCCCTTTTGACTTAGATTGTGTTGAAACAGCCGCAGATGAGGCAGAAGGGCCAGATGCTGACGCTCTTCGCTGCCAAGATTTCCCAGACCTTGTTGTTTTGTCTTGGAGTGGCAGATCTACTTTTTCTTTCCCATCTGCCATAACACTTAAAAAATTCCAAGGTCAGTCCCACAGTCCCACAATTATATCTTGCAAGTGGAAAATTCCCCTGATCCAACTCTTGTAACAGTTTCAGAAACTTCCTCTGGGGGAAATAGTTACTATCTGTACTTATATTAATCCAAAGTAACTTCTTTTAAAACACAACTTAAGGTAGAAAGTTAGTATCGATTTTCAGTTATTTTTCCTCCTTTTTAAGATCAGGAGGGAGCAGCTAAAAACAATGTATCTCTCTATTCACCATCAAAGCACATTCCAAAGCACAGCAGTCTTATTGTCCTATTTGCAGCCCATTCCCAGGTTCTGAGCGATGTAATTTAAACTTCCTCCCCTGTCTCTTGCAGGTATATATAGTTCAAACTTCCCCCCTCTTCTCCTGCTTCCAAGGGGGGGGGGATTCACTATTTTTAAAAGCTGGAAAATAGTCCTTTCCGATCAGCTTTCCAAAGCTTTAGCTTGCAATCTCTTTGCTTTGATCCATTTACAAAAGCGGAAGACGGACTTCCTGTTTGAGCCTCCCCGCTTCGATGCCAAATTAAATCTTTTTTTCTTTAAAATCTTCCAATTTATTCTACTCACGGGTAGTTGCTTTTAAATTCAAATTGTCCACAGGAAAAAGTCAGCGCTCTACGGCAACAGCTGTGCAGCTTCGCTCCGTGGAAAAAGCAGTCGATTCACAGCACCGCGCCACTCACCCCACTTTGCTCCGGAGCCCCGAAATCGGGATTCCCTGCGAGTAGGGGGGGGCGTGAAAGGTGCCTGCCGAATCCCACATTCACAGGCTTCACCCGTCTGTGATTTTTGAGGGGTCTCCGCCTTCGCCGTGGCGACCAGACCCAGTTCCCACAGAGCAAATTCCTGCTAGTCAGAGGAATTCCACCAGTCCTTGGTAAACTTCTGGTCCCGCCGGTTTCGGATCCTTCCCATTAGTTTATCAAGGAACTTATACAGCTTATTCAGATCATATGACATTTACTCAGCATGTAACAAACATTTTAATGATGGTTTTAAATTCTTTATTTTGCACTTTATTTTTTTGTAAAATATGTGTATCTTGCTTCTGAATCTCTGCAGAGGAAGATTACAATCTTGGATTTTTTTAAAGTAAAACATCCCTTTGGTCGCTGAGGTATGAATTTGCATTTGATTACCTCAGACATGGTTTTAATTGGAGAGATAAACTCTGAACAGAGAAGGCATTATCCAAGGTTTGAAACACTTTCTCACTTTCCGGGTTAGCGCCATCGGCGAATGGCGGAGTTCCTCCGACTGGAGGAACGGGCTCCGTGGAAACTGGGTCTTCCCGCCACGGCGAAGGCGGGGACCCGCTAGAAATCCCAGGTGGAGGAAGCCTGGGAACGTGGGGTTCGGCAGAGCACCAGGAGCGCCTCCCCTACTCGCGGGGAACCCCATTTTGGGGCTCCGGAGCGAAGTAGGGTGAGCGGCGCGGTGCTGCAAACTGATTGCTACTTTCACGGAGGGAAGCCGCATAGCCATCGCCGGAGAGCGCTGACTTTTTTCTGTTGACAATTGGACTCTAAACAAGTACCCGTGAGTAGAAACGGAAAATTGGATCAAGAAACATCCTAATTTGGCACCAAAGCGGGAAGGTTCAAAACAGGAAGTCCGCCTTCCGCTTTTTGTAAATAGACTGAAGCAAAAACCTTGTAAGCTAATAGCCTGGAAAATTGTTTTGTAAAGGTCAAAATTTCCTTCATTTATAACCACTAAAATCCCCAACTTGACTGTTTAAGTCTGCAGGAGAGGGAGTAAAGAAAAATAAGTTTCCACCGTCTCAAACCTGGTAACGGGGGTCAGAGACAGAAATTGTTTGAGACGTCCGTTGACTGTGAATGGAACATTTTGACAGATAGCTAAAATAGAGAAACAAATTGATTCCAATGTTGCCTTTTGCATTCTAAAGAAACAAAATACTTGAAAAATGAAAGTAACTTTCTTTTGTTGGATATGCTTTAAAAAGACGGTTACAAATAGAAACTGTCTCCTCTAGAGGGAGCTTGTCAAATTGTTGCTGCAGTTTACTTGGGACTTCACAGCTGCGAGATTAAGATCGTGGAAGCAGACAGCGAACTTGAATAAAAATGTGTTTGGAGGAAGTTTTGGTGCTTGCTTTCTGCAAGACGAGCACTTTGTTGGAGCAGCTGCATGAGAAGATGGATTTGATGAATGAGAAGTTGGATTTGATGACTGTTGTAGTCAGGGAATGTGAACAAATAGGGAATGCTGACGCAGAAATTATACAGAGACCAACTCAGGAAACTGGTTCGACTGTGCAAATGCAAGGGCAGATGATAATGGAAGAGGTTGCGATTGTACCTCAAGCAATACAAATGGAGAGATCTGAGGCCCTGCAGGAGCATAAGCCGTTGTTTTGGAAGATTGAATTTGGAATGGGCCAGTGGGAGTCTGGAGCTGAGGAGGCTCTTAAACTTGGACTTTGAAATATGTTGTTAAATATTTTTTGGATTATATTGATGACTGTGGGGAGTGGGACTGTGGGGAATGGGCTGGTTGATGAGGGGAGATGGAGATAATTATGGGCTGAAATCCCCCAGAGACCTACTCCTCAATGAGTATAAACAAGAAGAAGAAGATCTGCAGAAGGGGCATGGAAGAAATTTAAGAGCCTCGGACATAAGACTACCAGGTTGATGGACTAAATGGAATGGACAGTAAGGACTGACATAACCCGAGACCAGGAAAAAGGGACGTTGGATGAAAATTGGAAAGTCTATAAAGAAAAATTTTTAATTTGGGGGATTAGTGTAAAATT
Organism: Podarcis cretensis; assembly: GCF_951804945.1. Lineage (NCBI taxonomy): Eukaryota > Metazoa > Chordata > Lepidosauria > Squamata > Lacertidae > Podarcis > Podarcis cretensis. Next base: position 136,851,497 of record NC_137170.1, on the reverse strand, counting down.
AATGAATATTAGGGGAAATGTTGGAATGAAACTGTCTGGCTTTAGTAGAAATGATATAAGGAGTTATGTATAAATAAGCATTAAGTTTTAAGTTTCAAGGTGTTTTACGGCAAGATAAGGTTAAACAAAGTAACACAAATTTTTAGCAGTAATGTTATAGAATAAGGTAAAATTGGATTATGAATAGGTGAGAATGTAAAGTTACAATATATTAAGATAAATTATTAAGATAAAAGCAAAAATGGAAAGGATTTGCTGAAACTGCTAATTGAATTAGAATACAAAAAAGGGAGGTGTGAGGAGGTCAGGGAAACAAGTAAATGAAAGACAAGACATGGAAAGATTGAAATGTTTTTAATTGTTTTTATTTTTCTGTATTTTGTATTTTTCTTATTTTCTTTTTCTTTTTCATTTTTGTAACATTTTTGAAACTTTAATAAATATTATTTTTTAAAAAAATGAAACACTTTCTCATGAAATTACTATATATCTGCAATTTTACAGGACCTCCATCACATGCATTATGCTATGATCTGTGCCTTGACTAGTGTTATTAAGGAGGTAGCAACTCTAGTCAATATGTTGGGATCCTTGACAAACTGATTTGCTTTTGTTTCTACTCCACTGATGCCAAACATGTTTGTCTGGAGCTAAGCACTATTTTCATGTAAAAAAAGGATAGTGGGTGATACCCAGTGCTGAAGCTTCGCCAGTGCAATTGACTTTGTGCAGGCAGTGGAACTCTGTCCTTTCCTATTCCCTTCCAGCCCACCCCCGCCCCCCAAAAACCATCAAAATCAACTCCAGATGGTTGGAAGTCCCTCCGCTGCATATTCTGGAGATGGATGTGGGAAGCAGAGGAAACAGGAGTCCCATTGCACTCACTGCACAAAGCAAACAGAGGGAGAATTGAATATATCTCAATATATATTTAAAATAAAAATATTAAAATGAATGTCTGTTACCATATGCTACACTGGCTTGCTGCCATCTGACTAAGAATTTTTTTTTTTTTTAAGTAACAAGAGAGGATGATGCAGCAATTGGCACTGGCTACTCCTGGTGCTGATGCTAGGCCTATCTGCTGCTGCCTCTGCAATCTGCCTCGCTCTGGGTGGTCATGGGGGTAGGCTGTATAATACCTTTAATTTCTGCCTTTCCTCTCTATGAGGAAACTCACAATAATGAGTTGCTAGCTGTAATGCTTGATATCAGAAATAAGATATTCCGGCTCCACTTGTCCTCTCTTTTACATAGAAATATGTACAAGAGATTATGTTTTCTTTAATATTGCTACTGGCCACCCCAATTCCTGCTGAGCCGTGCAGAGGATTCCAGAGGTCTTGGCCGTAAACCAGGGTCTGTGCTCCTTTGGGGAATTGAAGACGCACTGTCGTAGCTTTAAGAAATATGGTTTATTCACCTATTTACACCTTCAGTCTGCCTGGAGGGAGTCCAGATCTTATAGTATGGTTGTGTCCAAAGAGGCTTGTTCCCCACAGCAGTACAGCCCTGGAATCCAAGGCCTCTCTCCCAGCCTCCCTTCAGCCAGCCTGCCCAAATGGTTCTGTCCTTTGTTCTCAGCTATTCCAAGCCTTATGCCAAAGGCCCCAAACTCTTCTGTGACATCACACCCAGCATAGGCACCAACTTCTAGGGACCAAGGCAGTTTCAGCCCCCTGAATATATATATATATATTTTGAGGGGCAGCCACCCTCAATATTCAGATGATGTTGCACATGGGACATCAGCACATTGCACAATGTTGCATTGCCCCCCAATCCTCTGCAGAGGCTGGCTCCTTTGACATCCAGTTACCCTGTCAACCTTCCAACCCCATCTCCCCATATCTGTTTACACCTCAGGGCAGAGGAAAGGACTCTTGCCTTGCCAATGGCCCTGTGTTGTTTTTAATGGCCCTACATTGCCAGGTTATTTTGCATAAGCTAGCCCAGAAATACTTCTGCAGCTTGTATTTTGCCTTCATATCCCAAATAAACAGAATTCTACCATTTATTAATTTATCGGGTTTAGGGAGGTCCCCTTTCTAGCAACAATAAAGTTGATGCTCCATAGGAAGCTCACAAAAAAGAGTACAATATATGACATTATGGTAACTATACTGCCTGACCTCCGTGAACTACAGGATAAAACTACAAACTTATGCTGAATCATCTGCAGGCAAATATTGCTACTGATATTGTTTCGTTAATGTACAACATAAACTCATTTGGCCCTATTCTTATCTATTTAGTAAGTTTGAATGTAGCCCCGGTCATACGATCAGTGGAGGACATTTATTAAACATTTACCTGATGCTTGAAGGGACGCGGGTGGCGCTGTGGGTAAAAGCCTCAGCGCCTAGGACTTGCCGATCGAAAGGTCGGCGGTTCGAATCCCTGCGGCGGGGTGCGCTCCCGCTGCTCGGTGATGCTGTGGGCTACACCAATATTATACTCAGCAACATCTGATTTTGTGCATTAGGCATACAGTATATCAAAGTCAGGGCTTCTTGTTACCATGACAGGAACGATGAATTCAAGGTCTCAACGAGCCACTGGCCTTGCCTTTCTGTTCTGTGTTGCTTGTTCTAGTTAACACTTTAAAATTTAAGGGTTACAGAAGCACACCACATAATTGTGCTAAATCATCTTCTACAACTTTTGCTGCTGAAGAGTTTTCTTTTTTGTTGTTGTTAAAGTACGACATGAACTTGGTTGGCCCTGTTCTTATCTGTTCAATATTATTTCATGCACAGCCTTTGGTCCTGATAAAAGTAGCATCAGTGGAGGGCACACATTAAACATTTACTTGATGCTTAGTATGAGTGAGTCCATTGGCTGCACCAACGTTATACTTGCAACATCTGCTTTCATATATTAGGCACAAAGTGTGTAAGGAAGTCAGGACTCCTTGATACCACGATGGCAAGGTTGAATTCAAGGTCTCAACTGGTTGCTGGACTTGCCTTTTGGTTCTCTTTGTGGCATTGTGCCGAAAGTGGGAAGCTGTTGGTGTTGCCTCAAGATGGAAGTCATTGGCTGAGCATGCAAGTGGTAGTTGAGATGCTTGCGCAAAAAGGACATGAGGTTGTGGTTGTGATGCCAGAAAACACTTTGGTCATGAAAACGTCTTCTGAGCATTTTACTGTAAGAACACATTCCGTGCCTTACACCCAGGAGCAGTTGGACGAATTTTACAGGGCAATAGGTGAGAAAAATTTTTATAATCCTCACCTCCTGGAGAAGGTTGTTCAAATCTATAGAAATATATCTCAAGTTACTACCATGTTTGTTTCTGCTTGTCGGCATCTTTTATACGACAGAGAACTCATCCAATTCCTCCAGGAGAGCAACTTTGATGCTGTGTTTTCTGATCCTGTGCTGCCTTGTGCTCCAATCCTTGCTGAATATCTTTCCTTGCCTACAGTCTACTTCTTACGTGGACTTCCATGTCATTTGGACTTCCAAGCTGCTCAGTGTCCAAGCCCCATTTCTTACATCCCAGAGGCTTTTACAAATAACTCGGATCATATGACATTTACTGAGCGTGTGAAGAATGTTTTAATGACTCAGTTCAATTCTTTAGTTTGCTACTTATTTTATGAAAAATATGAACAGCTTGCCACTCAGTTCCTGCAGAGGAAGATTACAGCCTTGGAACTTTTTAGTAAAACATCCCTTTGGTTGCTGAGGTATGACTTTGCATTTGAGTACCCCAGACCTGTGATGCCCAACATGGTCTTTATTGGAGGGATTAATTGTGCCCAGAAGAAGCCATTATCCAAGGTTTGTAACACTGTATCATGACATTTCTAGTTATTTTATTAGTGTTACGCCCTCTGTCTTTCTGTATGTCCACTATAGCAATTTATTGTAGCTCAGTGGTACAGCTTTCCATCAGAAGATTCCAGGTCCCTGGAGCATCTCCAGGTAGGGCAGGAAAAGACCCCTTTCTGAAGCCCAGGAAAGCAGCTTCCAATCCATGCAGAATATACTGAGCTACACAGAACCGAGGTCTGACTCAGTAAATCGAGATTCCTATGCAGTTCTTTTTTTCTAGACAAAACAGTGCTGGGTGGGGGCGGGTCGCACAGAGGGTGAAGATTGCCCTCTGCGCCCTCTATTCTTCACCTCCAGGCGAGCACTTGTGGGACACGCAGAGGGGGGCATGACGTGACGTCACAAAACACTGGGCCCCCTCCATGTGGGAGGCAAGGTGGCGCTCCTGAACCCAAGGAGCAGGAGCTCTAGGATGTGGAATCAGTGGAGGATTCAATATCCCTTTTGAATACAAAAGGCAAATGTTGCAGGAAACCCACAGAACTGGGCAGGAGTCTCAGGAAGACATGCATTAAAGATTTATTTGAACTCATCAACCAAATATTTTGCTTCAGGACAATTGCTTATAGGTGGATATTTCTGATGGGGAGGATTGCTTCCTTCTCACATAGCTATTCACAAACTTGAACTACAGACCTGAATGCAGAGGGGACTGGTTTAAATCAAAGCAATTTTTAAAAAAATCACAGAAAGGACCAGCTTAAACAATTACATCAAATTGACAATCTGAAAATCCAACTTTTCCCAACAAACATGTCTACTAACTGGTTGCTATAACTTTTGAAATTAGTGATATTGTAGTTACCTGGTTCAGAATGCGAATAACAAACTTAGTTGGTCTCTGAGGTGCTACTGGAAGGAATTTTTTTATTTTGTTGTGGGGGTGGGGAAAGAATTGCCCTCCCAGCAGTGGCAGTGCTGCTGCTCAGCGGAATGGAGATGGAACAGGGAGTGGCAGCAGCAAAGTGACAGAGCTCTTGATTTGTGGTGGCTGCAAAGGGGGGTGGGGACAGATGGCTAAACTGGGGGGGGGGGGACAGATAAATACCAGCTCAAGCCAATTGCTGATGGGCAAAATAGAGGCTTGTGGGGTGTTTTTCTTTTCTTTTTGCAGAGACATGGTGTATATTTTTAAACAGAATTAACACTGGCTTCCTGTGCCAGAGCAGGCCTGCACAAGACCTCCGTGCTCTTGTTGTTGTTGTTGAATATTGTTACAGTAGTTATAGCCTTCAGATGTGTTTTTGTTGTGCCTTCAGTGTGTAGCAGCATTTTGGTCACTGGAAACGAAATGGCTAGTTTGTATTCAGCTGAGCAGCATATACAGGTAAGGGGTATGAAAATAAAAGCCCCTCCTACCCAGAGGGGTACATGACAAACTACCTTCCCCAAAAAATAAAGTGCACCAAAGACTCAGCTATATAGCTGCAAATAAAATGTTTACATGTGTTTTAAGTGTAATATACAATGTGACACTAGATGGCAATAGTGAGCCTTACGGAAAATTCAACGTATTTTTTAAAAACACTTTTCAAAAAGCATTTTCAGAACAGTTTTTATATGTGTGCAGATTCCATCAAAGAAGCTTCCCTGTCAGCAGTGACTACATTTTTGTACTGGGCCATTTTTCCTCAGTGGATTATCCATGGATTGGGAAAATCTGGATTAAATGTGTAGGAATTTGGGGCTGCCATTTTGTTAAGGATGATGTGTACACATTCAAAAACCTTGCTCACATAACTAAGAGCAAATGCACATTAAACGGACATGTGGAGAAGCCCTTTATTTGTCTGGACATGTTCCAACTTGATTGGTAGATCATCATTGCTTATTCTAGTTAAGATTTTAAAATCTGAGGGTTACAGAAGCACACCACATAATTGTGCTAAATCATCTTCTACAACTCTTGTGGCTGAATAGTTTTCTTTTTTGTTGTTGTTAACGTACGACATGAAATTGGCCCTGTTCTTATCTGTTCAATATTATTTCATGCACAGCCTTTGGTCCTGATAAAAGTAGTGTCACTGGAGGGCTCACATTAAACATTTACTTGATGCGTGAGTCCATTGGTTGCACCAACGTTATACTTGCAACATCTGCTTTCATATATTAGGCACAAAGCGTGTAAGGAAGTCAGGACTTCTTGATACCACGATGGCAAGGCTGAATTCAAGGTCTCAACTGGTTGCTGGACTTGCCTTTTGGTTCTCTTTGTGGCACTGTGCTGAAAGTGGGAAGCTGTTGGTGTTGCCTCAAGATGGAAGTCACTAGCTGAGCATGCAAGTGGTAGTTGAGATGCTTGCACAAAAAGGACATGAGGTAGTGGTTGTGATGCCAGAAAATACTTTGGTCATGAAAACGTCTTCTGAGCATTTCACAGTAAGAACACATTCCGTGCCCTACACCCAGGAGAAGCTGAATGAACTTCTGAGTTCGATGACTGAGCATGCTCTTAAGAATCTGAATTTCCTAGAGAACATGGTACAGTTCTATATAAACATATCTCAAGTTACTACCATGTTTGTTTCTGCTTGTCACCATCTTTTATACGACACAGAACTCATCCACTTCCTCCAGCAGAGCAACTTTGATGCTGTGTTTTCTGATCCTGTGCTGCCTTGTGCTCCAATCCTTGCTGAATATCTTTCCTTGCCTACAGTCTACTTATTGCGTGGACTTCCATGTCGTTTGTACTTCCAAGCTGCTCAGTGTCCAAGCCCCATTTCTTACATCCCAGAGGCTTTTACAAATAACTCGGATCATATGACATTTACTGAGCGTGTGAAGAATGTTTTAATGTCGATGTCAGCTTCTTTATATTGTTACTCATATTATGGAAAATACGAACATCTGGCAACTGAATTTCTGCAAAGGAAAATTTCACTCTTAGAACTTTTTGGTAAAACATCTATTTGGCTAATTAGACAAGACTTTGCATTTGATTACCCCAGACCGGTGATGCCCAACATGGTCTTCATTGGAGGGATTAACTGTGGCCAGAAGAAGCCATTATCCAAGGTTTGCAATTCTTTATGGTGAAATTGTTGTTTACGTATTTACCGCCTTTCGTGACCTTCTGGCACTTGTCTTATCCTTCATGAATGATATTTCCTATTGTGCATCTACTTAAGTGTTAGGACATAGACATCCTAGTTGCTCCATTGAAGGAACAAAGCCTTTTTTTTTTTTTTTCATTACCACCAACTCTTTAGTGCAAATGAAGTGGTAGATTCCAGCAATAATAATTTTAAAGAGCTAAGGCACTTTCCAGTTCGTTCATGCACCAAAAACTCTGTTGTTCCAATTAATTGTTCAGAACTGAAAAGCCTGTTAGCTTTACTGCTTTCTTGAGTGTCCATGTTGCTTCAGACCTGCAGGGGAAGGGAATTGCGCCTGAAAGGCCCAAGGAAGAAACTGGTTAGGCTGGTACTTTTATGGCTGAGCTCTACCCCCTAACCGCCACGGACTGAGCCGGAGACATGTTCCCTATCTGGGAAATGTTCTGCCCCTGAGCTATGGTACTGTCCTTTGCTGTACTGATCACCTACCTATCTGCTGAAAATGCCATTCAGGAAGCTGAGGGTTCATGAAATCTGCTGTGAGAAAAACAGAAAGTGAGTTTGGATAGGAGAAACAGTCCCCCACATAGCTAGAAGGAGTTCTGAGCTGTTGCTTAGATGCAAAGGTAGAAGCAGAAATGCTAGCCTAGCATTGCTTACAGTGATGCAGGTATTTTCTTTCTTCCTTCCTTCCTTCCTTCCTTCCTTCCTTCCTTTCTTTCTTTCTTTCTTTCTTTCTTTCTTTCTTTCTGTCATAACCCCTGCGTAAACTGTGGGCTTACTGTATGCAACTGAGCAGATAGTGAGGAAGGCCATCCAATCTGCAAGAGGAGAAGCATATATATGGTATCTTTGCTAATCTACCTTCAAGAACCGTAGTCACCATTATTTGAAACCCAAGAATTGTTCAGGTGAGCAGCAAAATGTAGGGGATGCAGTGATAAGGAAACCACCCATGTGTGACACACACACACCCCAAGTCACTAAGGAGCTTCCACACCGTCAGCAACTGTGGTTTTGTACAGTACTTGGTCATTTTTACTTATCCATATATTTAGGAAGTGGGAAATCTAGATTAAATGGAAATTGGGGGGATGGTGCTGGCTTTTTGCTCAGAATGATGTCAAATGGAGATTGCAAAAAACTCTACTAATACACATGACTAACAGAAAATTGACAGTAAACTCCTGTGTGGAGCAGTCCTTTGTTTGAGTATTTCCCAAATGATCTCTGGATTGTACTGCTTATTCTTAGTATTTTTTTAGTTTGAGTACAGTGGTACCTCGGGTTAAGTATTTAATTCATTCCAGAGGTCCATTCTTAACCTGAAACTGTTCTTAACCTGAAGCACCACTTTAGCTAATGGGGCCTCCTGCTGCCGCCGCGCCGCCGGAGCACAATTTCTGTTCTCATCCTGAAGCAAAGTTCTTAACCTGAAGCACTATTTCTGAGTTAGCGGAGTCTGTAACCTGAAGCGTATGTAACCTGAAGCGTATGTAACCCGAGGTACCACTGTACTGTATTTGATTTTTAAAGATAATAGTTTTATTTGCTGGCTAAAGGGTTTTGGGGGTTTATTTTATTTTGTTTTATTTTATTTATTCAATGTGTATACCACCCTTCTTCTGAAGACTTCATGAGGGTTCACAGCATAAAAATACAGAACAATACCACAAAATACATAACAAAACAAGAACAAAACCCAAACAAACCAATAACCCGGATTCCACGAAAGGACGTAGACTGTTAATTAGCCAAAGTCCTCGTTGGTGCTGCCTGCCTGTCGCTGTGCACAAGCAACGTCAGGGACTGACGGATTGCTGTAATGGTTATAATGGGTTGCTCGTGCGTAAGTTACCGCCACTCCTGGCTAGGTAGCCTGGTTAAACCTGTTCTGGCTGGACAGCCCTTCACTTCGTGGCTGTTCAGTCGCTAGCAGAATCCGTCAGTGGGCGTTTTTTGAACTTTTTCCAGCAAAGAAGTTCTTTGACGCCAAGTCTACGCCTACTTTCCCTGTGTGGAAGTCTTCTGCGCAGGGTGGGTGTGGGTAGCGGAGGACCCGTGCTCTCCCCACTGGTCTCCAGCGAAGAGTCTTGGAGCCCCCTCGCCGATTCTCCCATCTGCCCTCCTCTATCCCTGGTGTTACGCTGATTTCCTTCCCCAGCCGATGAGCTCCCTCTCTCCCTGCTGGGCCCCTCTCCAGCATCGCTTGAGAGCCTTGCCTCCACCTCTGGCTCCGAGGTCAGTTCCCTGACACGACCTTTGACCAAGATTTAAACATTCCACACTGCCTTAATAAATGTGTCACAGAAAATAAATATTTGCAGAAGAAGATAGGGCTAAAGGCTCACAAGAGGCTTTGTTTCCTGTGCTGTTCGCCATGGTTTTTTTACATTCATTTCATTTTGGGTTGGAATTATGCCACAATGCAACCAGCAAGAAGATTTCTATGCGTCAAGGCATTTGTGTTTTGCTTACTCTCTTTTTCTGGAGCCTTACGGATGGAGGAAAGGTGTTGGTAATACCCCATGATGGCAGTCATTGGCTCAGTATCCATCCAGTTCTGGAACATCTTCAGCAGAGAGGACACCAAGTAGTTGTCGTTGCTCCTGAGACGAACTTATGGATAAAGTCATCTGTACATTATACATTGAAAACATTTGCCGTGCCTTACTCAAAGGAATACTTGAAAGCAGAATTCCAAAAGCTTGGTCACAGGATTTTTGCACGTCAGCCTTTCCTGGAAAGAATGACTGGGACATTTTCAAGAATAAGAAATATTACAATGCTTCTATATAATAATTGCAAGCAGCTTTTATACAACAAAGAGCTGATTTCTTACCTTAAAGAAACCAAATTCAACATTGTAGTTATGGATCCAGTGTTTCCATGTGGGCAGATCTTGGCTGAGTATTTATCCCTTCCTTCTATTTACTACTTGCGGGGAATTCCATGTGGTTTAGACTTTGTGGCAACACAGTGTCCAAACCCACATTCTTATGTCCCAAAATTTTTCTCGGGCAATACAGATCACATGAACTTTAAACAGAGAGTGAAGAATTTTTTCATCGGCTCGCTGGAATTCATGATATGCTATTTTCTTTATTCACCCTATGAAACACTGAACAAGGAATTCCTGCACCAAGATATGACAGTAGCAGACCTTTATAGTCAAGCATCAATTTGGCTTCTGCGCTATGACTTTGTTTTTGAATATCCCAGGCCTATCATGCCCAACATGGTCTTCATTGGGGGTATAAACTGTGCAAAGGAAAATCCACTAACTCAGGTTGGAATCCACCTCTCCACTCACCCTTACTGGGACGGTTCAAAACTTCAGTTTAAAAATGGAGGCTGAAAAAGGGATTAGGACTGAGATATTTCAGTAGATTGGAAAAGTTAATAGCATGGTGCCATCTCCCTTTTGACATAATATCAGAATGTCTGCAGCCATACTACCCTGAACACGCCTGATCTTGTCTGGTCTCGGAAGCTAAGCAGGGTCAGACCTGGTTAGTACTTGGAAGGGAGACTTAATATTGGAATCAAGAGGCACAATGCAATTACCAAGGAGCAGATTTAAAATAATATGCACAGAGGCCCTGGGCTTATAAATCCTAATGCCTAATACCTTAGCTGAGCTTAGTGAACCACCTTATTATATCATATTTATGTCAGCCTGCTAACTTGCTTTGCTGATGTGGAAAACTTTATTGTGTATGATTATTATTTATTATTTTTATTGGTTGCTGTACTTATTGCATTTGTGTTTTCTGTTCTAACCTGCTCTGTGATGACTTCTGGGATGAAGAGCAATTTAGAAATATCCTAAATGAATGAACTCATATGATATGTTGTAACAGAGATTCCTGAAATTCAATATCCTGACCAATGTCTAAGACTGAATGTGAGGGCAGGTAGACCATTAGGCTGGTCTAGGACAATTCTTCTCAGGGGCAAAAGAAAAATATAAGCCAGGGCAGAGGAGAGATGGGGGCAACAGGAGGGCCTACACAGAAGGATTTGTTCTGGATCCGACACTGCCCCCCCCCCCCACAGATCAGGTCCTAGAAATGGTCTAATGTTTACACACACACACACACTTACCCAACAAAGGTTACTTCTTCTTTTAGCTTTTTTGGAGAGATGAAAATATTCCCACGTGACGCAGAATTCTGACCAAAAGTTTCTTTGTTTGTTTTGCCTAGGAATTTGAAGCCATGGTAAACAGTTCTGGCGAACATGGCATTGTGGTGTTTTCCTTGGGTTCAATGGTTTCTGAAATTCCAATGAAAAAAGCTATGGAGATTGCTGAAGCGTTTGGAACAATACCTCAGACGGTAAGAAGGAAAAATGGTATTCATGTAGGATGTTAAATATTTTGGTTCATTATGCATGTTTTGCTGTCTGCTTTAAAAGTGGCTCCGAAGCTGAAGTTGACACACAACCCTTTGCCTCAGTCCAACAAGCAATCTTGCAGCTTGACACAGCATGAACTGGGAAGCTGTTCACATACAGCTCTTTAGAAATATTGCCATGGTAATTTAGATGCCAGCTGCTGGCTCAGACCCTGCTCAAAAGCTACACCTGATATTGCTGCAAGAAGACAACAGGGGAACAAGATGTGAATAGTTCCCTGACAGTTGTCACGTTTGGCTGCATTCCAGATAAAGCTGCCAGAGCTGAGCCCTCGGCGGGTTCCCCTAATTGTACAGCAACCGCAAGTGGAACAATGCAGAAAACCCTGCTGATCTTCATAACCAACATTCTGCAACTAAATTTCAGATCATATGGACTAGGCCTTGTTTCTTTAAGTTGGGGAGGGTGGGCTAAAAGATTATCCACGCGCACCACCTGAAATCCAGAGACATCTATTGGAAAAAGTTTTAGTGATGATAGATTGTAGTATAGCCATGTCAGCTAATCAATTACCAGTCTAGAAACTGGCGGAAGTTTGCCTTCTCTGCATTTTTTTGCTACCATAACATGAGACTTCTTTCCTCATTCCTCTGAGAATACAGCTCCTTCGCTGCTAAGAAGTGAAAGGAGTCAATAATAAATGGATTTCCCAAACTTGCCTCATCCTTCTTGGAAGTAAGAAATAGCTGCTTTAGCGGCCTCCATCCTGTTGCCCTTTGTCAGACTTCCGAAACCTGGTGCCTTCCAGATGCCTTTGACTACAGCTCCCATCTGCCCCAGCCAGCGTGGCCAGTGGTTAGGGAAGATGGGAGCTGTAGTTCAGAACAACTGGAGGGCATCACAGTGGTGTGGAAGAAACCATGTTGCCGTGGTAATATAAAAATAGGCTCCCTCAGTGCCTGGATTATTATTTATTTATTTTTAAAATATTTTTTTGTTAAGTTTCAAAAGAAAAGGAAAGAAATGGTTTACAAAATTCTACAAGATACAGTGGTACCAAACAGGATCTGATGAAAATATACAAATTCTTTATAAAATCATAGATCACTGTTAGACAAAAACGGACATAAAATAAAACCAAAATAAATAAACTACAGGTAAGTGAATGTGTGGGAGGTAGTGACTGGAGCTATTTATAGCACAGACAAGAGAAAGTGACAAAACGTAGAGCCTGTTATACCAAGGGAAAGTGATTAAAGTATTCAAACGCCCTGAGTCACTGAGCCATATTCATTTGTAGGCTGAGGGTGTCCTGGGCCATGTTTCTCTTTGCTTACAACTGAAATGAAGTCAAACTAAACAAATACAAAATCTTCCTTCTTTCTTTGGCCCCTAAGGACTCTCAGCTTGTTAGTTAGTTTTTCTAGCAGGGCCATATCACACAGAAAGATTGGCCCCATCTATTTCCCCCCAAAACTGTGATGGTCATTCTAGCGGCAATAAGCAGCTGTACTATCAGCACTTTGTGCAAATGGTGCAAGTTTTTATTACCGTCAAATATGAGGGTAAAAATAAAAGGGCTAATTGAGATGCTAGGATAATGTGGCGGCTTAAGATCTTATCCATTTCTCTGAATGCTGTTGCTGAAAATTCTTGCACTCTAACACAACCCCGCCATAGGTGGATGTATGACCCAATTTCTGAACATCCCCTCCAGCACCTTGGGTAAGCTGATGAATTTATATACAAGTGCACTTTCATTCTTTTATATACAGGCAGTACCTTATTTATTTGTTGTTAACCGATATCCCACCTTTCCAACTAATGGGGCTCTTTGAAGAGGCATTGCACCCTACGTAAGAGATATGAGAGAATGCTTGTTCAAGTACAATCTGAAGTTTTTGTAAGTGTTTGAAGTGTAAAGATACATTTCCTAATCTATGTATTTCCTTCCTCATGAAGGTGCTATGGAGATATACAGGAGAAACACCCCCGAATCTTGCAAAGAACACAAAGCTTGTGAAGTGGCTACCACAAAATGATCTGCTTGGTATGTCTGGGGCAGGAATTATGTTGTTGTCTACAACCAGCCCTTAATGCTGCTTCAATGCCATTAGCCTCTTAACAATACCGTGAGAGAGTGTATCTAAACACTGTTTAGCAAAGTGTAAAATAATGTGATGTTGGATGGACATGCTCCCACATTGCTCTTGGTCATGTACACTCAGAGCAAAGCCCTGTAGCTGAAAAAGCTGGGCTAGGAAAAGAAAACCCTGCCTGGCGCTTTATGCTCATAGTGTGCATAAAAAACCAAGGAAATGGTTGAAAGGACAGTGGGCACAGATGCCAAAATGTGAGCCATGAAATAGGGGTGAGGGGGAAATTTCATTCAGTTCGCATTTAAAGGCAAGCTTACTTCATTCGCACTATCCAAAACAATCTGTGAACTGAATCACAGCTGTCCTTCAAAATTCACACGGCTCTGTATTCCGCAATGCAGGTAATGTACAAAATGTATATACTATGGTGAGGCATGCATAAAAATGCTGAAAGTAGTAAAAATAACCTACAGGAATCCATTATATTAGGAAAAATTCACACTAAAACATTAGCGAGTTTTCATGGTAACTAATAATAATAATAATTGCAAACTGGCATAGAGGTATGGAGAACTGAACATAAGACAGGTAAGATGAGAAACTGGAAGAAACCAAAACTGACTGATTTGCTCATCCTTACCCTTAACCACTTGCTGGAGTGAAAATTGCATTCAGTTCTGTTGAAAACAATGACTGACCAAAGTACGATTGGCTTTAATGGAATTTAGCACCAAACTAGACAGGATACTGGAGGCAGCTGATATCCTGATTTCTACAGGTGCACGATTGGTCCCAAGAGGACAGGACTCCCTGCCCATCACTTGATGTTCAGTGTCCCACATCTGACATTACATGTGGTGTCAAGTATGGGGCAGGTGGGTGTGGTTTGAAGAAATCAGCCTCACGGGCCAAATCTGGTGGGTCAGTTCTGGCTCTCAGGCCAAAGGGTCTCCACCCTTTGTATTGAATTGAGGGATCAGGGATGGAGAACCCAAGCCTCTTTATCTGGCCTTCAGGAGTCAACACCGGCCATGCCCCCAGGCCACATCCTTCACTGGCCCTACTCTGCACCCTACCTGCCTGGGCTGTGCCCTTGAACTGTGATAGCACCTCTTCCTTGCCTGGGTGGAGAGTGGCAGGACCCACCACTGGTCTGGAGTCCTAGAAGGCTGTCCATGAAGGAATGTGACACTTTGGCTGACAGAGGGTCCCCACCCCTGGCCTAGATGGCCTAGAAGGGGACCACTTCTCTCCTCCCACAGTTCTGTACCATCCTTCTGAAAGACATTTTGCTAGACTGTACATAACTGTCCAAGGAGATCAGCTTAATCATATAGCTGTTTAATTTGAACTTCAATTGGCTGCTTCCATAAAAATGCAATTTTAAAACTTGGCCTAGATACGTTGTCGTTAGCAGAATAATAAACCTGTTGGTATTTCTCCACCTCCTGCTCTTTCCTCAACAGCTCATCCAAAGGCCAGAGCCTTTATCACTCATGCTGGCTCCCATGGGGTCTATGAGGGAATCTGCAATGCAGTACCAATGGTGCTGATGCCGCTTTTTGGAGATCAAATGGACAATGCAAAGCGGATGGAATCTCGAGGAGCAGGAGTGACTCTGAATGTAGTTGAAATGACTTCCAAGGATTTATCTGATGCACTGAAGGCTGTTATTTATGATAAAAAGTGAGTAATGAGTGGTACAAAATGAGCAGTACAAAACTCATTTTTGGATTGGCCCAAAGTACCGTATTTTTCACTCCATAAGATGTACTTTTTTCCTCCTAAAAAGTAAATATGTCTGTGCAAATGTCTGTGCATCTTATGGAGCGAGTGTGTGGTCCCTGGAGCCAAATTGCTGAGGGGCAAAAAGCAGATGTGCTTTTATTTTTAGAAAGAGGGAAGGGGGTGTTGAAACAAAGCCGCTGAGCAGCTGATTGGCAAGCGATCGGGAGGGAGATAAGGGACTCTAGCGATAAAGGAGGTTGTCTGGGAGGGTGGAGGTAAAGACAGCGAACTTGCAAGGAGAGGAGACAGGAATACTAAAACAAGCAATGAGGAGAGAAATTAGAAGAAAAGGAGGAGCAAAAAAATGCTCCAGCTAAGGAAAAGACACTAAGGCAAACAAGAGGGAAGGGGGTGTTGAAACAAAGCCGCTGAGCAGCTGATCGGCAACCAATCAGGAGGGAGATAAGGGCTCTAGAGATAAAGGAGGCTGCCTGGGAAGGGGGAGGTAAAAGCACATGGATCCTCAGGATTTTTGCATTGGGTCACCCCAAATTCACCATCAGATCACATAGGGCGTCCATGGTTATAGCCTGCACCAAAAAATCACGCATCCACTGTTTCGTGGGGCCACAATGGCACAAAAACATGGTTACAAAGCACGGATCCACGTGGATCCTCAGGATTTTTGCAGTGGGTCACCCCAAATTCACCATCAATTCACATATCATGTCTGTGGCCACAGCATGAACCATGAAAATCATACATCCACTGTTTCGTTCAGAATATATTTTTTTTCTTGTTTTCCTCCTCTAAAAACTAGGTGCGTCTTATGGCCAGATGTGTCTTATGGAGCTAGAAATATGGTACATTTAAAATCAGAATATGCAAGGAAGTATACCATGGAAATATACGGGGCGGGGGGAGTGTTCTGCACTGGGTGTGGGGGGGTTGTAGGGTGCCATGGGGGTCTGTTGGGTGGCAGGGGGCTGCTGGGGGTGGACTTCCTGGTGGGATGGGAGCTTGAGGGCAGCACGGCGGTTGCTTGGTGATTCAGGCCCTGCAAGGGGGCAGAGCCACTGCTTGTCATTGAAATCAGCGGGGGTTGCTACACGGCTGCTGGTGACAGGTGAAGAAGAAAGTCTCTTCTAAACAACCCCTCTGTTTTTACTGCTTTGATTCTTTATCGGGACTCTGGGTCCTCTGCAGTAGTGGTTTTAAAAATGTCTTCTCTCAGACCGTGGCATTTTCAGAAGCTAATCAGAGCATTATCAAAGAAAAGTTAAGTAATGGCAACGTTCTGTAAAAGAAAGCTTTCCCTACAATGAGCAGCTGCAAGAGAGCTTGGAGTATCTTCTAATGCGTAGTGCTAGCTCCCCCAAGGGGACAATAAGGGGGGCAGGGGGGAGGGCCAAGAAGCCGCGCCAGTGCTCCAGGTGAGCCAAGTGCCCTGGAGTATTCTCCCATAATGCGCAGGAGTTTCCAGGGGTTCCTTCACAGACAGGTTGATCTGGAAAGCATTCCATAACCATCACAAACCACTGTCCTGCACAATATTCCATCTCTGCTCCTGTTTCTGCTGTTTCTACCAAGGGTAGCCAGCAAATCTGCTGTTTGTTATTATACCCTCTGCTGATTCATAACATCCTACTTCCAGTTTACGCAGTCACTGCGGGGCAACTGAAGGGAATGGAAAAGGACGTCCTTGGAGGAACTGTCAGGAAGCAGCAGTGAAGGCAGAGGGCATCTCCCTCCACATTGGGGAGTGGCCCTGTTCTTGACTACCTACCAGCTCCTGCTTCCCTCAGCAGGCCATATTCTGTGTTTAAGAGACACTGACTGAGATCATCCCTCCTCCAACTGCCACCTGCTGGTGGTCACCAGTATCATCAGTTGCTCCACAGAAGTTCCTGGACACTGCATCATTCTCCATTTTTATCTCCAAGGACCTGTGATTAGCAGCAGCTGTCACATAGGAGACAGATCAGCTATGTGAAAGATCCACCAGAGAAAAATTAGGGTTCAGCTACTAAAAGCACCGGAACTCTGGCCTGTATAAGCTGCATACAGAGTATCCCGAAGTGTGTGCATCAGCACACACAGGAACAGGGGAGGGGTTTGCATCCCATGTCCACAGTCTCTCAGAACAGTATCAACCCCACTTGGATTTCAAATGCTTTGGAAATCTGCTTCTATGCTATGTGTTTTATTTCCCTGTATTATTTATTTCCTAAAGAGGTTCTTTTCTTTTAGGTATAAAGAGAACATCCAGCGTCTCTCAGCTCTCCACCTGGACAGGCCCATTGAACCTCTTGACCTTGCGGTGCATTGGGTGGAGTTTGTGATGAAGCACAAGGGGGCTCCCCACTTGAGGCCGGCAGCACATGACCTCAACTGGATCCAGTATCACTCTCTTGACGTCATTGCCTTCCTCCTGGCTGTTGTACTCCTTGCCCTATTTATCTCACTGAAGTGCTGCCTGTTTTGCTGCAGAAAGTGTTGCTGTAAAAGTGGAAGGATGAGCAAGAAAAGCAAATCAAAATCACATTGAAATGGGGTGGGGCATGTAAGATGAAGAGGAACAGAAGAAATTAGGTCCTGCTCTTGGGGTTCAGAAGGCAGAGGTAGCCAACATGATGTCCTCCAGAGGTTTTGGATTACAACTCCCATCAGACCTAGCTAGCATGGTCAGAGATGACAGGAGCTGTGGTACAAAATATCTGGCGGGCACTATGTTGTCTACCCCTCCCAATTTGCAGGAGCTCTTAAAAACACATACATGATGATTTGCAAGGTCACTTCCATGCCTATATATGAAGTCAAACTATTTTAGTCAATGAACAAGCAATCTGATAGCCAATGGACCTGTGAACTTCCATACAGATCCCACAGTTCTGTAGTCAATTGATCTGTTGGGGAATCAATTGTTTGCATAACTTACCGGTATCTTGAACTGATGGGTCAAGGTCCACAAATGGGGTCAGTGGTGCCACCAGCGTTTTTGAGGGAGGTATATTTTAACAGGAAGAGAGAGATGGAAAACACAATGGTAATGTTCAGATAGCAGAGAAAGGAAGCTGGGCTACCTTTAACAATTGAGTGAGAGAGTGGACTCTGACAAGTGGAGCGCATTGCACAGGGTTGATAAAAGCTGCTTCTGGGAATGCCGCCTTCCATAGGAACCCCCTGCCCCCTCATCCTGGAAAGAGAAGAACAAGGTATGGCCTTATAATGCCAATAAATATAAGGAGAAGGAGGACAGGCATATGCAATATATTTAAAGTGGAACCTGCTTTGCTGGCGGACCTGAGAAGGTTGGCTATTAATGGTATACATGAGCCATTCCCATGTTAGTTGAGTGGGCTACTGGTGTCTAAAGTCAATCCAAGTCCAAGCACTTTCAAAACATAAATGCCTTCACAGATGACCCTCTCCCTTTGAAATGGCAGCACAGCCGTGTTTGTTGGCTGCAAGTGTTAATCAGAACATTAGAACAAACTCCTGTTTCCCCTCCTACTTCAGAAATGTTGTTGTGACAGCATCTCCTGTAGTATTAAGAAGACAGTGAACATCCTTGTGAGCACCATACTAACACTGCCTGTTCGGCTGTCTATAAGGGGCCCTTTTCAGAAACATCCTGTACATAGAAACATAAGGCCAGTGGTCCATTTAATCCAGCACCCTGTTTTCATGGTGGTCACTTTGGATACCCGTGGGAAACTGGCAAGCCAGGACCCAGGGCCAGGAGCCCTCTTCCCTCCTGTGGGTTCCAGCAACTGGTATTCAGAATTATTACAGCTTCCACCCATGGAGGCAGAGCAGGGCCATTATGGCTAGTGGCCATTGGGAGAGTCTCCTCCTCCTCCTCCTCCATGAACATGTTTGATCCTCTTCTAAAGCCATCCAGGTTGGTGGCTGCACTGCCTCTTGGGGGAGGGCATTCCATAGTTTAACTATGAGCTGTGTGAACAAATACTTTATCTGTCCTGAATCTTCCAATATTTGGCTTCCAATATTTGGACAATATTTGTCCATTATGTCTAGTCTTATGAGACAGAGACAGATATTCAGAAACATGGAACAATAATTTTGTGAGATTCTTGCATTGCAGGAGGTTAGATTAGATTACCCTTTGGGGTCCCTTCCCACTCTAAGAATCTATGATGTTTAGTTGGAATCTCCTTTATTGTGTCCTGAAGGTTTGGGTCCTACTCTCTGGATCAGGAGAAAACAAGCTTGCTCCACCTTCCATGTGACAGCCCTTAAGATATTTGAAGATGGCTATCATATCTCCTCTCAGTCTCCTCTTTACTAAGCTGAACAGCCCCAGCTCCTTCAACCATTCCTCATCAGGCTTGGTTTCTAGTCCCTTGATCATCTTGGTTGTCCTCCTCTGCACATGTTGCAGCTTGTCAATATCCTTCTTAAATTGTGGCACAGGTGTGGTCTGACCAAGGCAGAATAGAGTGGGACTATTACTTCCTTTGATTTGAACACTATACTTCTGTTGATGCAGCCTTGAATGGCACTAGCTTTTTTCCCTGCTGTATCACACTGTTGACTCATGTTAAGCTTGTGGTCCTCTAAGACCCCAAGATCCTTTTCATATATACTACTGGCAAGCCAGGTGAAACTCTAATTAGGTCAGCAGTTGCACCTTGGCTAGGTCACCTGGAAGAAAAATGACCAAATGCAAGTATTATTCAGATAAATCAGTCTCCTAACATACCTTCAAAGTGAGAGTTTCTCTCCCATTTGAAATCACTGTGCCATGCTAATTAATTAAACTCTGCTGATCTCTGTGACTGCTGTTCTGCAAATAAATCTCAAATAATATTGTGTAGTTCTTCTTTCCTTAAGTAGAAGCGTGCATGACAGATCATTCATGTTGAATGCTTGAAATATGGTGACTGGGAACATGTATGGATAGGTAGTTACAGATCTGATATCCAGTCAGAACACAATAGAAGCACAGATTGCCAAAGGAACAGCTTCTATAATGCATGTGTATCTTTTTCAATTGTTGCAGGGAGCACAAATGCTATTACTTCCACTAATTCATCTGTTGCAGGAAAAGAACATTTTTTAAGTTTACCTTTTCCTTTCTTTATTTGGTTATATACTATGCACCCCCATCCAGTATTATAGCCCCTTCCCCCAGTATGAACAGTCACTCTCCATTTCCTGCAGTTAACTACTAGTCCCTTGAAAAGGACAAGGTATTGATTGCCCTTCAATTGTAGGAGCTAGACCAGGGGTCAGCAAGGTTTACTGGCCATGGGCCGGATCACTCCCACGGACCAAGACCATGTGTGTGTGTGTGTGTGTGTGTGTGTGAGAGAGAGAGAGAGAGAGAGAGAGAGAGAGAGAGAGAGATGTGGAAAATGAAAAAGTTGCTCTGGTGGATGCATTTGTAGTTGAAGAATAATGCTGCACTATTTACTATGTCCAGTAGGTGGTGGTAGAGGTAATTTTTTAAAAAAAAATCAGCTGTGCAGTTGCACACTTCTTTTCCCAGTTTTGCAAAATGTGGCTTTAAAAACAAACAGGGCTTCCTCAAAATACTTAGGTGTAGGGGAAAGCATGAACATACCATGCACCATGCATAATGTTGGTATATGTCTGTTTTCTGCCTGTATACAAGCTGTACATGTATATCATGTGTACACACAGCAAAACTGATGTGCCTTGATCATCACAGGTGGTTTGCCCACCTTTTCCTGCTTTCCAAGTAGTGAAATTATTTTCATGTTTGACACGGCCCTTAGTTTTCTTTTTGGTTAAAAACAGCTTTGGTAAATTGTGTTTTTACTTTGGGAGTAAGCTCCCTATAACTCATGGTACTTCGAGACTGTTCCTATTTTGTGGGTGGGATTCAATCACACTGGCAAATTCAGGTTGCACAGTTCAATTGAATTTGGAGCTCTTGAGCTACAAACCACCTTCCAACAAAAACCAAAACAAAACCCCAGACTTTTGTAGCAAGGAAAGTGACATGAAAATGCACTGTAAAGTTTGAGACAATTGCTTGATGTGTTTGCAGGGAGGTTAGACAACATATCAGGATGAATGCTCAGTCAACAGACTGTCTGAAACTGACCTCAGTGAGGATTGCTGTGGATAAATATGCTAAAAATTGAGCAGCATGTCACAACTGAGCTGTCTAAGCTAGCTCCCAAACAGAGCACATCAAATCTAGTTATTTATAACTAAAAAAGTATCTATGTGTACATTAGACAAACATGTAAGAACATACTTTCTGATAGGTCTAATAGGTCTGTCAAGAAATTGGATCGTTAAGCATGAGTGAAAGCAAAGTAAACCAACTCTTACATTGTAATCAATCCACAATTGGTGCAGGTTCAGTATCCCATTTGACTTCCAGCTGAAGCAGTGAAACAATGCCTTCTGCTAGGGTAGGTCAAAGAATCTTTTCAATTTCCAGTTCACTCTACAGTGGTTCAGACTACATAGACATAGAAAACTGTTCTGGGATCTCAATCACAAGAAAGATAACGCAATGGAGTGTTATTGTTGCAACGTAGTCACCTTCTACACACCACTGCTGTAATGTATTTTTAATCTTTTGTTGGAAGCCACCCAGAGTTATTATTATTAGTCTCCATGTACCTTATATATATAGGGAACTAAGAAATATAGATGTGTGTATAATTACATCTTTCTATATACATTTCTATATACGTAGAAATGTAAGGTGTCATCATGTTGCAGTTCCCATGGGAAACTACGCAAACTGCAATATGGCAATAGCAGGCAGAGTAACTGTGCAAAGCAGGCAGCCTGGCAGCATGAGTAGGTAGAGTGAGCAGCAGCGGATTGTGGGATTAGACACAGGGGTAGGCAACCTAAGGCCCGTGGTCCGGATACGGCCCAATCGCCTTCCCAGTCTGGCCCGCGGACGGCCTGGGAATCAGCGTGTTTCTACATGAATCAGACAGTGTTGGGCTTTGGCTTGATCCTGATGACCCTCAAGTCTGAGTATCAGTTACTCGGTTTGGTGGGGCTCTGCAAACTTAGGGTATTTGCTGAAAAACACTACTATTGGACTATTGGGTAACAGCTTGGAGTGAATCAGACAACGTTGGGTTTGGGGGTGATACCTATGACCTTCAGTTTCAGTTTAAATTACTCAGTTGGGGGGGCTGAAAATTGTGGAGTTTTTGCGACAAAACGGTTGCCAAACTTTGGCCCTGGTTTGAAGTGATTTGGACGCTGTTGGGTTTTGGGGTGTTAACTACGAACCCTGGTTTGATGGATCAATTTCTGTTTTGGGGGGCTGCAAAATGACTGCAAAACTTTGGCACGGGTTTGGAGGGAATCCCAAATTTTGGCATTCATAGCATCCAGGGACTGTCAGGAATGCAGGTTCATCCACAGGTCAGGAGAAGAAGTCACGGATGGCTATCGGCTTTTGTTCACAATAGTGAAAACACAACTGAGTTCATCTAGGCCATGGGTAGGCAAACTAAGGCCCGGGGCTGGATCCGGCCCAATCGCCTTCTCAGTCCGGCCTGCAGACAGTCCGGGAATCAGCGTGTTTTTACATGAGTCAAACATGTCCTTTTATTTAAAATGCATCTCTGGGTTATTTGTGGGGCATAGGAATTCGTTCATATTTTCCCCAAAAAATATAGTCCAGCCAGCCACATGGTCTGAGGGACGCTGGACCGGCCCATGGCTGAGAAAGGTTGCTGTTATGTACTGAGTCAAATAGGATCCAAACTGCAGCAGTCTGATTGGTCCTAGAACAATGCAGCAGTATGATTGGTTGGCAGGAACCACCCAGTCATGCTCCAGATTGAAGTGAATCCACAACCTGATTGGCTTACAGTAGAATTCCGGAATGAGCCAATCATGTGCAGCCCATTGTGTAAATAATGTATATAAAGCAGATACTTTGAGGGGACATTCATTCCTCCTCACCACTATGAGCTGAATAAAGAGCATGAAATCACTTTGCGACTCTGAGTATATTTCACTGGCGACGAAGGTGGGATCCCGCTGAGCTGACTGCCACACACAGCACCGCAGCACCGCCACCTGCCGCACCGCTGCCTCGCACCGTGTATCCAGGCTTCAGCTCCGGGACACAAGGAACTCAGAATGGCAACCGACAGCAGCTTCTCGCCGTTCAACCCAGCATCCGGAGACTGGGAAGCGTACGCCTCCCGTTTCACCTTCCTCCTAGAAGCCAAAGGGGTCACCGATGAAGAAGACGCCAAGAAGAGGGCAATATTCTTCAGCGTTTGCGGAGAGGAGACATTTGAAATCGCCCGGGCTCTCCTTGCGCCTGAAGACGTTGC
Organism: Podarcis cretensis; assembly: GCF_951804945.1. Taxonomy (NCBI): domain Eukaryota; kingdom Metazoa; phylum Chordata; class Lepidosauria; order Squamata; family Lacertidae; genus Podarcis; species Podarcis cretensis. The sequence goes on along the minus strand of NC_137170.1, from coordinate 136,828,088 downwards.
TACTGTTCCATACAAAACAATAATGGAACAGCTGAAGGGGCACTTTTCGCCACAGCCCTCAGTGGTAGCTCGTCGAAATGCCTTCTATGCAAAGCGGCAAGCCCCTGGGGAAACCATAACTGGGTTTGTGACCTCTCTCCGCCAAGCCGCCCGGTTCTGCAACTTCTCAGAGCTGGAGAACATGCTTCGTGACCGCCTCGTCGGTGGCCTGAGGGATGAGAAGCTGCAACGACGCCTCTACGCTAAGAAGAACCTAACGTTCCAGGTCGCTCTGGAGGAGGCCCTGGCAACGGAAGCTGCCGAGAGGTCGACGCAAGAGGCACGGCCGAGCCAGCCATCCCAACCGAGGGTCCACCACGAAGACCTCACCGACGACTCAGGATCTGACAGGGAGGAGGTGCACCGAGTACAGCAGCGCACTCAAGCAGCCCACATACCACAGCTGCCTCGACGAGAAGGAGGGAACTGCGCAAGCTGTGGAGAAAGTCACGAGAGGAGGACCTGCCGTTTCCGCAACGCAGAGTGCAGGCAGTGCAGAAAAGTGGGACACATCGCCCGGGTGTGTCGGGCTCGGCCCACCCGATGCCAGGCATCAGATGACCAATCCAAGAACCCCAGGTCCCGGGGCCCAACGCACCAAGGCAACTCGACGGAGCTCACGGACTTCCAGGTATACCAGTTGCCCCACCCCAACGTAGAAAAAATTTATGTAGAGGTACAGATAGAGGGGGCCCCATGCCGCATGGAGCTTGACACGGGTTCAACTCTATCCATAATCTCGGCAAGGACCTTAAGGAAACTGTGTCCTACTGGGGGTCCCAAACTCAGGCCGGCCCCATTCACCCTCCGGGACTTCCAGAAACGTAAGGTCCCCACAATGGGGGTGGGGACCTTCAGGGTGCAATACCGAGGGCGGATGCGGCAACTGGACTTACTTGTGGTCAAGGGCCCCTACATTAGCCTACTGGGATTGTCATGGTTTGGACCACTGGGGCTAGCTGTCACCGGGGTGAACCACACTAGCTTACAAGTGGACGTGGACGCCATATGCAAGGAATTTCCGGGGGTTTTCGATGGGAAATTGGGACAGTATACGGGCCCCCCCATTGCTCTACAGCTTGACCCCGCAGTACGACCGGTCAGGCTCAAGGCCCGCCGGGTCCCGTTCGCCCTGAAACCCCGTATAGATGAGGAATTGGACCGGCTCATGGAGCAAGGAGTGCTGGAACCGGTGCCTAATGCCCCCTGGGAAACCCCAATCGTCACACCTGTCAAGCCTAATGGTTCAGTCCGCATCTGCGCAGACTACAAATGTACTATAAACAAGGCCCTCACGGCCCATGCATACCCAGTGCCAGTGGTCAGCCATGTCCTTGCCACCCTGGCTGGGTCGAAAATTTTTGGCAAGCTGGACTTGGCCCAAGCATATCAACAGCTGCCAGTAGATGAGGCCACAGCAGAGGCACAGACGATTGTGACGCACAGAGGAGCATTCAGGGTAAAGCGGCTGCAATTCGGTGTCAGCGTGGCACCAGGCATATTCCAGAATCTAATGGACTCTCTCCTTAAAGGGATTCCTGGCGTCACCCCCTTCTTCGATGATGTGTTGATTGCCGGGCCCACACCAGAGGAGTTTGAGGACCGCCTCCGCACCGTTCTGCACCGTTTCCAGACAGCAGGTCTCAAGGTGAAGCGGGAAAAATGTCTACTAGGAGTGCCCCAGGTGGACTTTCTGGGATTTATGGTGGACGCAGAAGGGGTCCACCCGACTGGGGACAAGGTACGGGCCATTTGTGATGCCCCAGCGCCCAAGAACAAGACTGAACTTCAGGCCTTCTTGGGACTATTGAACTTTTACCATTCCTTCCTTCCCCACAAGGCGGCGGTAGCGGAGCCCCTACACAGACTCCTGGACAAGCGGGCCCCTTGGGTGTGGGGCCAGCGCCAGGAGGCCGCATTCCAGGCAGTCAAGGACTTGCTTGTCTCAAACTCGGTCTTGGCACACTTCGACGAGAGGCTGCCGGTGGTGCTAGCATGCGACGCCTCACCCTATGGCATTGGCGCTGTCCTGGGACACCAACTCCCAGATGGAAGAGAGGTACCGGTGGCATACTTTTCCCAGACACTCAACGCAACTGAGCGGAACTACTCACAAATTGACAAGGAGGGTCTGGCAATCGTGAAGGGAGTTAAAAAATTCCATGATTTCTTGTACGGGCGGCCCTTCACCGTGGTGACTGACCACAAACCGTTGCTTGGCTTGTTTGCCCCCGAAAAGCAGACCCCCCAAGTGCTGTCTCCTCGCGTCCTCAGGTGGTCAATTTTCCTTACCAGCTACCAGTATGCACTGATTCACCGCCCTGGGAAGGCGATGGGCCATGCGGACGCCCTCAGCAGGCTGCCACTACCGGAAACAGGCCCTGACCCAGCACCTGCACAAGAGGTTATGAGCCTGGAGCTGCTTCCTGACCGCCCCATTCAGGCACAAGAAGTTGCACACCATTCCAAGAAAGATAGGGTCATCTCCCGGGTCCTGGACTGGGTGTGGAGGGGATGGCCCAGCAGCAGCCCCGGGCCAGAATTCGCCGGCTACACAACCCGCAAACATGAACTGTCGGCCCACAAGGGGTGCCTGTTATGGGGAAGCAGGGTCGTTGTTCCCCAGCCCCTCCGAAAAAGGGTCCTCACAGCCCTACACGAGACACACCCTGGGGTAGTAAGAATGAAGGCCCTTGCCAGGAGTTATGTGTGGTGGCCGGGGATTGACGGAGAGATAGAGGCCTGGGTCAAACACTGCCAGGCCTGCCAAGAATCCCGCCCAGATCCCCCAAGGGCCCCAGTCCAGTCCTGGGAGTCCGCCCGAGCACCATGGTCACGACTGCATGTGGACTTCGCTGGCCCCTTTCAGGGGAAAACATTCTTCATAGTGGTGGACTCCTACACCAAATGGCTGGAAGTCGCACTGGTACCGTCCACTTCTACGTCCGCAGCCATCCGGGTACTACGCAGGCTGTTTGCTACCCACAGGCTCCCTGACACTCTCGTCTCAGACAACGGGACTGCATTTACGTCAGGAGAATTCCAAACCTTCACAGCGCAGAACGCCATCCGCCACATCCGTTCGGCGCCATTCCACCCTGCCACCAATGGCCAAGCAGAACGCATGGTGCGGACCACCAAGGAAACCCTTCGCCGCATGACGCAAGGGGATTGGGAGTACCGCCTTGCCACATTCCTTCTAGCACAGCACAGCACCCCCAGCTCAACAACTGGCAGGAGCCCCGCTGAACTACTAATGGGTCGGCGCCTTGCAATCAGATTGGACCGCCTTCACCCCGATAGAGCTCAGGATGAGGTAGTGGTGGGGGAAGGCAGGAACCCCCGGACCTTCGAGGCCCAGGACCCAGTGTACGCAAAGAATTTTGGGGCAGGCCCTGCATGGGTACCCGCCACAGTCACCAGGGTCACTGGCCCCGTGTCGTACGAGGTGCTAACAGATGGGGGGCAATGCTGGCGCCGCCACTGCGACCAGATACGCCGACGATTCCCGGGAGAAAACCAGGAGGAGGAGGACAGGTCAGAGGAGTCCCAAGGGAACAGTGGGGCAGTGAGGCCCATAGAGCAGCAGGGGCCAGCAGGAGAGGCAGAATCAGTAAATACAGAGAGGACCCGTGAGGCTGAAAGGACACCGGAACCAGAACCACGACTGAGCGAGCCGGTTGCGCCAGACCAAACAGCCCCATCACAGCCAGCATCCTTGGAACACGAGCCAGAACCTGAACCCCGGACCAGGGAACACCCCAGGCCGCAACGCACACGTAGGCCGCCAGCGTACCTTGAGGACTATGAATGCGACCTCCCGGGCAGGACTGGAACTTAGAGGGGAGGGGTGTTATGTACTGAGTCAAATAGGATCCAAACTGCAGCAGTCTGATTGGTCCTAGAACAATAGGATCCAAAAGGCAGCAGTCTGATTGGTCCTAGAACAATAGGATTCAGAATGCAGCAGTCTGATTGGTCCTAGAACAATGCAGCAGTATGATTGGTTGGCAGGAACCACCCAGTCATGCTCCAGATTGAAGTGAATCCACAACCTGATTGGCTTACAGTAGAATTCCGGAATGAGCCAATCATGTGCAGCCCATTGTGTAAATAATGTATATAAAGCAGATACTTTGAGGGGACATTCATTCCTCCTCACCACTATGAGCTGAATAAAGAGCATGAAATCACTTTGCGACTCTGAGTATATTTCAGTTGCTGACCCCTGGATTAGAGCAAGCTGAGGGGGGATGGGGAGAGGGGAGTTTGGGACAAACTATGTGAGGATGGGAATCGGGGATGGGATGGAAGTGGCAGATAGGCTGGGATGGCTGTGGTTGGAAGGAGTTGGGGGAGGAGAGTGTTTGTCAAGGGGGTGGAGAGTGGGTGTGGTGAGCAATGTGAGCCGGGGCAGCAGCTGCAGAGAGGGGGCACAGCTGACCTGCAGTGTAAATTGCTGTGGGGCTGTTGAGCAGCCAGCTGGCTCAAGCTAGGAGGAGGGATCCAAAGGGTGGAGATGCAGGGCCATGAGAGACGAGGAGAGAAGAGAGCCAGAGGATAGAATCATAGAATCACAGAATCACAGAGTTGGAAGAGACCACAAGGGCCATCGAGTCCAACCCCCTGCCAAGCAGGAAACACCATCAGAGCACTCCTGACATATGGTTGTCAAGCCTCTGCTTAAAGACCTCCAAAGAAGGAGACTCCGCCACACTCCTTGGCAGCAAATTCCACTGTCGAACAGCTCTTACTGTCAGGAAGTTCTTCCTAATGTTTAGGTGGAATCTTCTTTCTTGTAGTTTGGATCCATTGCTCCGTGTCCGCTTCTCTGGAGCAGCAGAAAACAACCTTTCTCCCTCCTCTATGTGACATCCTTTTATATATTTGAACATGGCTATCATATCACCCCTTAACCTCCTCTTCTCCAGGCTAAACATGCCCACTCTGAGTGGCTCCCAACAGAATATTAAAAACACAATGCTATGTGGCACATAGCCTAGGGTTGCCAACTTTTAACCCAGCTCCTATAATTCTCACTTTTAACCTGCCAATTGCTACTGCTGGCTAATTGGTCATCCTAGAAGTATATCTACAGCATAAGAAGAGTTAATAACACCAGTCACACCACTACGTTCTTCTTACCTGAAACAGATCCTGCCTCACTTTGCCAGGGCTTTTGTTTGGTTTTGGTTTTTTGCAGAGAACATTCCAGTTTCCTTAAAGCAAACAGTTGTCACTTGATTTCTTTTCTCTCTCATCCCTGCCAAACTCTCAGGTCAACATTTTGTTTCCTGGTAACAGCTGAGACACAGATAAACATCTGACACATTGCTGGCATTGCAGCAGCTTCTAGTTCCACAACAACAGAAGTCCCTGATATCCGGTCTTGAGAAGAATATGAAGAGAAAAAAAGATAAATATTCCTGTCTTCCCACCCGCAGATTTCATCCAAAAGTGATATAATAGCAGCCTTCAACTCAGGTGCAAATCATAGATCTTATCTGCTTGATTTGAAGTATTTGTCAGGAAGGTCTCTGCAACCTAGCAATGAATTTGCAAATGTTATACTCAACTGAAAATACAAAAATTGTGAGTGGGAAAGATACATTAGCTCCAAACATTCATTACAACTGTATTCAGCCAATATCATAGATGCACATTATATAAATTGGAGGGGGGCGAGTAAAGATAATTGGTCCAAATAAATTAATCTTGGCATTTCATTTGAAGTCTTTCCCTAAGAATTATAGCTTGCCTTTTTCACACCCGGCCTCTGTCTCAGTGACATCTGTGTTGTGCAGTGCTGGTTGGTGAGTCAGCAGAGGTATTTAAAGATCATTTTTCTCTTTTTCTAGGTCACAGTGCTCCTTCTGAGATCTAAACCAGACCTGCCACAGATGTCAGTCGGTTTCTGCATGGTAGCTTTTATCTTTGTGAAGGCAAGAGGCTCTCTGGTTCTCGTGTGCTGGTCAGGGCCTGTGGACTTTGTCAAAATATTGATACGCTACATCTTTCCCTAGAGCACAGCGCTCGTGACGGAAGGGGTAGAAAACCGGTTAAGAGCAAGTTGGAAATAGTTATAAGTTTTGGATTTGGGAACTGGCAAAACAACCTTGGGCACCTCTGGAGATATTTTGTACTCAGATCAAAGCAAAACAACCTTGGGCACCTCTTGACTTCCATCCAGTGCCAGCATTCCTCAGGAGATAGGAACATTTCTGGCATTCTTTTGAAACCGGCAAGGAGTATGCCATTCTTCATCTCCCCTTAGCAGAATTTACTCTTTATGGAGGTAGAAAATAGAGAGTTGCACATAGCCTTAACCTCTCATAAAGATAGAAAAATTGGCTGTTTTTCTGTGTGTGCAAAGTAGCACCTTTCTACATGTTGGTATCACCAGGGCTGCCCCCCCCCCCCCCCCCCGGAGGCAGACTGAAGCAGCCTCCTGGAGTGGCAGAATCCCACCGTCAGCCTGCTGGCCTGGCCACCACTGAGCTGCATGGTGGTTTCTGCCAAGATCTTGTGAGCTCTGTGGAAGCCACGGCAGTGGTGCAACCATAATAAGCAAGGTTTGGGCAGGTGTGTGTGTGCCTGTGATGGCAAACCAGAATGGGCCACCCTTGCGTATCATGATGGTGAAAACCTTAGATACATTTTATCTGTGTTGGAACCATACATCCTGGATTCTTCCTTTATCAATTTTTTATTAATACTCCTGAAGGCTGACATTCAGTCCCCAAACTTACCTGACAAGATTTGGCAGTGGAACATGAGTGGTAATAGCAAATAATAAGGTGCCCCTTTAGACATGTGTGAACTCAGGACATCTCCTTCTCCATGGCGTAATCAGGGTGTACTCGTAGAGAACACCTAGGATGACTTGATCCAGCACCACCGAACCTCCCCACAAAATAATAATAATAATAAATATTATTATTATTATTTGTTTATATGCTGCCCATTTAACTGGGCTATCCCAGCCACAAAAAAATAATCTAGCCTCCCTGCAAACAAATCAGGATGGATACTCAATAAACGGGTTGTCTGGAAATGCCCTAGGTTGAAAGAGTGGTTGGAATATTCAAGAATGCCAATTTTCTCCAGATTCCCACACCATATTTTATGCTTACAGATCTGAAATGCAACACAGAGAGCCCCAACTTTCTTAAGTGAGATGTTTGAATTGGGGAGCAGAAGGCTACAAGAGGGTCTCTTCCAATGGTTTCCTTCTGTGTCTACCTGCAAACCTAATTTTCTCTATTCTAGCACATGCTAGAATAACCTCAGCAGGGTGAGAATGATGTGTGTCGGCATAGCTCTGCCTGCATTGGGAGGCCCATAGTCGCTATTCCTGGACCCAGCAGGCAGCAGGGAGGGGCAGCAGAACTGAGCTGGCTAAGTGGAAACTTCAGGAGCTGCCAGGTACGATGTCACTGAGGAGGCTTTCACTATCTGAAGGTGCAGACTGGTGGCTCTTGTTATCCCAAATCAGCTCTGTTGCTCTAAACTGCATTTGGCACTGCAGTTGACCTTCCACACATTCCATATTCTGTCCACAGTGGTGAGTGTGGCATATCACTCTTGCTGAGTTGGAAGGAAATACCCACTTCTGAACATGCCAATTTAAAAATCCATTTTTGATCAACTTTTTAAAAGCTCACTAATTTAATTTGTGCTAAAGCATTTTTTAGGCACCCTTGTGTAATTAATACTTTAAAAAATAAAGTTATGCTTAAAACTGTTTTGTTTTTGTTACTAACCAAAAGATTGACTAGGGACGCGGGTGGCGCTGTGGGTAAAACCTCAGCGCCTAGGACTTGCCGATCGCATGGTCGGCGGTTCGAATCCCCGTTGGCGGGGTGAGCTCCCGTCTTTCGGTCCCTGCTCCTGCCCACCTAGCAGTTCGAAAGCACCCTTAAGTGCAAGTAAATAAATAGGTACAGCTTTATAGCGGGAAGGTAAACGGCGTTTCCGTGTGCTGCGCTGGTGCCGGCTCGCCAGCTGCAGCTTCGTCACACTGGCCACGTGACCGGAAGTGTCTGCGGACAGCGCTGGCTCCCGGCCTCTTAAGTGAGATGAGCGCACAACCCTAGAGTCGGACACAGCTGGCCCGTACGGGCAGGGGTACCTTTACCTTTAAAAGGTTGACTGGAAAGATGACTTAAAAAGCAACAGACTTGCACTGAAACCCCTTTTCAATTGCAGAAACACACACACACACTTTAGTGCAAATTAAAGACTGATTATAAAAAACCATGCTGCTAAAATGGCACAAACAAAAAAATGTAATAGTGTATGTGTACAAAAATAAATACATAGCCACAGGTAACTTATTTCATCATGTAGACAGCAGCCTGTAAAAAAAATGAAGAAAGTGTTGGTAATTCAGAATAAACAGAAAGTTTGTGAAAGGATTCTGCATGCTGAGATTTTTCAGATTATTTTGCTACCCTTCCTAGAATCTCTTGCTTATCTTCTACCAACCCCCTCAGTGGCAGAGGAAGCCCCCCTCCCTCCACCTGTGATACGATTACAAAGCAGGGAGAGAATTTTGCTCAGAAAATCTGCCCCCTTGACCTGCTTTTTCAGCACTCAAGTCTCCCCACCCATCACTAAAGAAGAGAGGAGTAAAGGAATTTTTCTCAGCCCTAGCCAGAGAGGTCAAGGGTTGAAACTTAAACCTTTTGCATGTAAAGCAGAGGTGTCACCACAGGGTGGCAGACCCTTCCCCATATGTCCCCGGATTCACCAATCTGTCCCCGGAAAAAATCTGTCCCCGGATTTTAATTAATGTCCCCGGATTTATGTCTGGGGACTTCTGGTGAGGCAACATGGTGGGCGCCATGGCAGCGAGCAGCACTGGAGGTCCCGGCCATGTCAAAGTTCCAGCCAACCAATCCACTGGTGGGGGGGCTATTTAAACCGAGGCGCGAGCCAGAGAGCATCCTTCTGGCTCATTTCCTCGAACAACGCTTGCCCCAAACTTCTGCTGCGGGCTCTACGTGCCTGAGTTGGGGGAGGGGTGAGCGAGGCTCTGAGGCGGTGAAGAAGAGGAGGAGAAGCATAGAAATGAGCTGCAGCGCCCCTTGTCCCCGGTGGTGCTGCGCTGCCTTCCTGCTGGGAGTGGGGCGCCTCCTCCAGCACCAGCAGCCTCTCTTGTGGGGAGGTGTTATGTACTGAGTTGAATAGGATCCAAATGCAGCAGTCTGATTAGCCCTAGAACAATAGGATCCAGAATGCAGCAGTCTGATTGGTCGACAGGAGCCACCCAATCCAGCTCCAGGTGGAAGTGAATCCGCAACCTGATTGGCCTACAGGTGAATCCCAGAATTAGCCAATCATGTGGGGCCCATTGTGTAAATAATGTATATAGAGTAGATGTTCTGGGGGAACTTCCATTCCTCCTCACCACTATGAGCTGAATAAAGAGCATGAAATCCACTCTCGACTCCGAGTATATTTCTCGCTGTGTGCGAGTCCGCTGTTTGTCCACCTCTGGTAACGAGATACCACCACCACCAGTTAAATCTCCATAGAGACTGCACTCGCCCTCCAGCAGTCTCCCGGTTACGGGAAGCCGGTGCCTTGTGTGTGTATTTTCATGCGTGATTTCCCAACACCAGCGAGGGCCTTTACTCAACCTCTCTCCCCACCAACCTCTTTTTTGTGTTTGTGTGTCCGTATAGTTAAAGCTATGGTTTTCCCAGTAGTGATGTATGGAAGTGAGAGCTGGACCATAAAGAAGGCTGATAGCCGAAGAATTGATGCTTTTGAATTATGGTGCTGGAGGAGACTCTTGAGAGTCCCATGGACTGCAAGAAGATCAAACCTCTCCATTCTGAAGGAAATCAGCCCTGAGTGCTCACTGGAAGGACAGATCCTGAAGCTGAGGCTCCAGTACTTTGACCACCTCATGAGAAGAGAAGACTCCCTGGAAAAGACCCTGATGTTGGGAAAGATGGAGGGCACAAGGAGAAGGGGGCGACAGAGGACGAGATGGTTGGATAGTGTTTTCGAGGTTACCAGCATGAGTCTGACCAAGCTGCGGGGGGCAGTGGAGGACAGGAGTGCCTGGCGTTCTCTGGTCCATGGGGTCACGAAGAGTCGGACACGACTAAACGACTAAACAACAACAACAACAACAAAGATGGCCTTGTGTTGAGGTGCGTGCCCAACAACTTTGGGGGTCCACCCCTAAAAAAGGTCAAGAACTCAGGGCAACCCTTTCCTAAAAAAATAAAGCATGGAATTAAAATGGGGGAGGAGTGTCCCCAGATTCCTTGAAAAAAATCTGGTAAGCATACAAGTCTATAGCAAAGTATGTCTTCCAGGACACTGGAGCGTAAATTTGCATGGGCTGCTTAGGGCAGGAAAATTTGTCATTTGCAGGGAGATGGTCTTTTGTTGCCTTCTAGCTTAATGGCTCTGGGATTGAAGTGGGTGGCTGTGAAATAAGGTCCTGCAAATGACAACTTATGCTTCATGAAGGGTGGGGGAAAGAAAGGAACGCCAGGGTGGTCATGCAAAAGGTCTGGGATGGACTAGACCAAGCCTGTGGCCTGCATGGTGGTTTTCCTCACATTTCCCTCAGTGCCAGAGACTGAGCAAGCAGAAACCTACTGACATCCACTGGTTAAGCCTGAGGTTCTGTTGCCTAGCAACCGTCTGTGGTTCATTTATTTTGCCCAGAGACTCAGCTGGTATGCAGGGACGGTCAGGACAAAATTACAGGAAATGCATAATTAACTATCAGCAAAGAGATACTGAATATGGGGTACGATTCCTAGGCCAATTAAATGCTAAAGACTGTGGAAGATTATGAAGCTGCTTTCTGCTGTTGCTTGAGCAAACCTGCCTGTCTTGCAACTGATCCCTGGTTACAGCAGCTGCCCGTGAGGCGGGTCTTTGGCGCACCTTGGCGCAATTGGGGAGGAAAGCAATTGGGGCTCCTCAGCTCCTCCATCCCTGCTCAGGAGGTCCCAGGAAGGGAAGCCCTCCCCCTCTACCCTCCGCTGTCCCATGGGGGTGACAAAAGAAGGTGGGAGCAGACTAGTTTCTCACAAAGGAATGAGAAGAATGACACCTCATATCTCAGGTTCTAGAAATGCTAAAAAATACTCCTAAAAATAATTAAAATGAAATCTGGGGATCAGGAGATTATGGTTCATCCACAGGGATTGGGCAGCTGCTCTGCTCTGTTCCACAGGTGCCCGTGGCTCCTGCTCTAGACTTCTGTCCTGGTTCCTGCTTCTAAAAGGTGACTCTTCTTCTTGGAAAGTGACAGAACATGATGCAATGTTTTGTGTGTTTATGTGCCTTGTTTATGCCCTTCCCTATTTCTCCTCTCTTTTCATTCTTTCTTAACCTTGCCCACCCTAGGCATCAAAAACTGTTTTAGCTGAGCAAATCACTTGTGCTCCTCCTTCCATTCTAAGGGACCTACTTAATATTTCCACTTGGTGGGGTAATAATAACCACATTATTACCAGGTTATGCAAGTAGGCTGAGGTGTGAGTTGACAATACAGTAGTACCTTGGTTCCCGAACAATTTGGCTCCCGAACAAATTGGCTCCTGAATGCCACAAACCTGGAAGTAAGTGTTCCGGTTTGTGAACGATTTTTGGAAGCCGAATGTCTGTTTCGACTGTTGGCATTGTTTCCAGGGCCAATGAGCCAATCAGAAGCCGCGCCTTGGTTTTGGAAGTCAAACGGACTTCCAGAACAGATTGAGTTTGAGAACCAAGATACTAGATGTTCTTATGAACTAAGGAGCGCTGGCGGAGGAAGAGGAGTGTGGGAGTAGCACACCTCCCCCAGCAGCGCGATCCCGGTGGGATGCCATCGTGGCTGCCCCCCCCCATGCTGGGCGCCACGCCACTGCAGGTGGTGTGCCCCACACCAGGACGCACGCCACAACCCTGCAGGTGGCATGCCACATCCCCAGGACGCACACCACGCCCCAGAACACACACCACGTCCCTGCAAGCGGCATGCCATCCCCGCCCACACCTGCTCTCCACCACCCCCACCCCTGGTGCTGAAGCATGAAGCTCCACCACTGCTAAGGAGAAGGGCTTATGACTGATGACTGGAGCAGCTATCAGGCTGGGTATTGCCCCTCCAAGTTACTGAAAATATCATGTTGGAGTTTGAAAAGTGGGGTTCAAATGGCACTCAACCACAGATTCCCTCGATGTTCTTAAAGAGCAAGTCTATCTTCATGTTTATGCTGGATGGGCAAAATAGGGTCACCTCTGCCAACTTCGCATGTTCCAGTGGAGGAACAAAGCAATACACCAACACAATGGATCTGCAGCAGCAAAACAATACCATTGTGCTGGAAACAAGTCCTATTGCCACAGACAACAGAATCTACAAAAGCAGTATTTGCCTGAAATCACCTCATTGGGTAGATAAATAAATTTTACTATCCCAGATGAAAGTCCTCAGACTCTAACCACCTGCACACCACAGTGGTTCTCGTAAGCTCCATGATCTTATCAAGAAAGCAAGAAACACAGATGAAACTGCAGACAGAAGGTAAAGAGGAATCATTAAGCCTGTTTCTCTACCTTCCAAATCCTTCTCAAACCCCTTATCAGGCTTTTAAGCAACCTTGATAAGGTCCTGACATCTGGTATGCAAAAAGAATTTGCTTCAATTTCCTTGCTTGCCTTGGTTCATTGACTTTATCTGGCCTCAGAAATCCAGGTCAAATGCTTCCTTTGTGAAAACATCCAAAATTAATTTGCTCTGTCAGCACCTATAACATCCAATGGATTTTAAAAGCTTGCTCCTAATATTCCAATTCTAGCATCAGCTGATTCCTGTGAATCATGGAAATGCATTGCAAGAGTTCTGAAGCAGGAATTGTTCCCAAAATGCCCTCAAAGAAGGCCTTTTGGATTGTGACAACAAAGTAAATAATTGAGTGCAGCACAATAGAAATCAGTTACAGTGGTACCTCGGGTTACATATGCTTCAGGTAAAATACAGGGGACGCGGGTGGCGCTGTGGGTTAAACCACAGAGCCTAGGACCTGCCGATTGAAAGGTCGGCGGTTCGAATCCCCGCAGCGGGGTGAGCTCCCGTTGTTAGGTCCCAGCTGCTGCCTACCTAGCAGTTTGAAAGCACCCCTAAGTGCAAGTAGATAAATAGGGACCGCTTTCTAGCGGGAAGGTAAACGGCATTTCCGTGTGCGGCGCTGGTGCTGGCTCTCCAGATGCAGCTTCGTCACACTGGCCACATGACCCGGAAGTGTCTTCGGACAGTGCCGGCTCCTGGCCTCTTGAGCGAGATGAGCGCGCAACCCTAGAGTCGGTCACGACTGGCCCTGATGGGCAGGGGTACCTTTACCTTTACCTTTACCAGGTTACATACGCTTCAGGTTACAGACTCCACTAACCCAGAAATAGTGCTTCAGGTTAAAAACTTTGCTTCAGGATGAGAACAGAAATCGTGTGGCAGCAGTGCAGCGGCAGCAGCAGGAGGCCCCATTAGCTAAAGTGGTGCTTCAGGTTAAGAACAGTTTCAGGTTAAGAACGGACCTCCGGAACGAATTAAGTACTTAACCTGAGGTACCACTGTATATGAATTCAGTCCACAAGTGATAGCATTGAACCTCTTGAATGTAATGCATTGTAATTCAGTTGATTCTTTGTTCAGTGAAAGCAACCTTAAGGTTCATTAGAGATTGTCCTGGGAGGTGAAATGTTCCCTTACTGGCTTTTCTATATTGTCATTTCTAATATCAGACTGGTAAATCCAATGCCCTTTTAAAATGTGTTGAGGGGTGTTATTGAGTTGTTTTTGTTTTGATTGTGTATTTTGTGTTTTCATGTTGTGATTTTATCCTGTGAGCTGCCCTGAGACCGGCAGGTACAGGGCAGTATACAAAATTAATTAATTAATACGGGTGATTTCAGCGCGATATAGGATGGAAGTGTAAGTGTGAATCTGCATCCTGAGTTCAGTGCTCATCATCTGCTTTTCTGGTGGGGGAAGAAACATTTAATGAGATGCAGATTTTTTCAGTAAAAAAGGTAATCAGAAGTATTACAGTACAAGAACACTTTAGTTTCAAAATGCAGGAGGAAAGTGAGGATATGTACAGTACTTCCAAGGTGAACTTAACTGCAGCATTTTCCCTTCAGTTACTGCTCTGAATATACAATAAAATCAAATGGCTTTAAATGGTCCTTGAAGTTTGGCTGAAATATGCATGATGATTCATTGGAAAGAATAGCATTTTTAAAGACCACGGAAGGTACACTGTATGCCAGAAAAGGGCAAAACATAATAATCAGCCAGGCATGAAGGTGCAGAGAAAAGGTTTACAGTCCCATTGGCTACACAGCGAGAGCACATTAAAACTCAAGAGCATAAAAAGCATGTTTTTCAGTTTCTCATGCTCATTTGATTTCTCTTTGTTAACAAAATCCATGACTATAGAAACTTCTATTCCACCATCCTTTTCAGTGTGTTTCCCAGTGTGTACATGCATAACTGTTTACACCCCCTTGCTGCATCCTTCCAGTACATTTGCCACCCTCCCTGTAGACAGCAGGGGCAAGTGGAATGCTCCATTATATGCAAACTCAGCCTCTCTTAAGTCTTCTGGCATGTCAGGTTAAAAATGTGGGTGCTCCCGTGGAACACCACATGGTTTCATGCCAAGGACAAACGCCCAGCCCCCATCAAACCAAGGAACACTCTTGCATGCTCATTTCATTTATGCTACAACTACCTGGACTGCCTGGACTTAAAAGCAAATAGGTAAAGGGACCCCTGACCATTAGGTCCAGTCGTGACTGACTCTGGGGTTGCGGCGCTCATCTTGCTTTATTGGCCGAGGGAGCCAGTGTACAGCTTCCGGGTCATGTGGCCAGCATGACTAAGCTGCTTCTGGCGAACCAGAGCAGCACACGGAAACACCATTTACCTTCCCGCCGGAGTGGTACCTATTTACCGTATCTACTTGCACTTTGACGTGCTTTCAAACTGCTAGGTTGGCAGGAGCTGGGACAGAGCAACGGGAGCTCACCCCGTCGAGGGGATTCGAACTGCCGACCTTCCGATCGGCAAGTCCTAGGCTCTGTGGTTTAACCCACAGCGCCACCCGGGTCCCTAGAAACAAATACTGTAAGGAGTCAGTTATTTTGGTTAAAGAAAATGTGATGAATCCATTATTTGCAATCAGCAGGGCCAGGCCCTCAGAGCTACAGTCTCTTATCAGGCAACTAAAGAAAGAAGCATTGAGGGAAGGCTTAAAACAGAGCTGTGAAGTTTTACCCGTTTTAGTTAGAAGGTGACAGCAGCACAAGAGTAGCTGCATTTCCGTTCCTCCCCACCCAGAGTGAGGGCAGTGCAATGCAGGAACTGGCTACCCTTGCCCCTTCAGGGGGTGTTGCCATGTCAAGTCAGATTGGGTACTTGTCACTGTGACAAGATCACATTCACAACTCCTCCCCCTCCTGCTGCCCCCAGAAAGCAGCAGCTCAAGTCCATGTGGAGCAAGAGAAAAAGCCATAGTGACTATACCAGCAAAAAAGGGTAATAATATAATTCTTTCAGCATAAAAGCCCCAAGAGCAAATCTTTAGAGCAATACGGATAATGTGGCTTAATTTTGATTCGTGGTTTATGTCCAACATATCCAATTGTTAATTATAATTATGGATTAAAGGATTGCAATGCAATACAATGCATTACAAAAGAAGCTTATGGATTCTTGTTGTAATCCAGGATTCAGTTCCTAACCCTAATTAATCATTTTTCATAAGTAAGCTATCCACATACAGAAAATAAGCCACAAAGCCCTGACAGCTTTCACACACATCTCCAGCACGTACACTAACAAACAGCTCAGAATACAAAGGTCTACACATATGATAATGTGGACTGGAAATCCTTGAGATTTCCTAGGAACTAAAATATAGTGGGTGGTACCCAATGTAGCGTGGGACGCAGGTGGCGCTGTGGGTTAAAGCCTCAGCGCCTAGGGCTTGCCAATCGAAAGGTAGGCGGTTCGAATCCCTGCGGCGGGGTGCGCTCCCGCTGCTCGGTCCCAGCGCCTGCCAACCTAGCAGTTCGAAAGCACCTCCGGGTGCAAGTAGATAAATAGGGACCGCTTACCAGCGGGAAGGTAAACGGCATTTCCATGTGCGGCTCTGGCTCTGGCTCTGGCTCTGGCCAGAGCAGCGATGTCACGCTGGCCACGTGACCCGGAAGTGTCTCCGGACAGCGCTGGCCCCTGGCCTCTTAAGTGAGATGGGCGCACAACCCCAGAGTCTGTCAAGACTGGCCCGTACGGGCAGGGGTACCTTTACCTTTACCTTTACCAGCGGGAAGGTAAACGGCGTTCCGTGTGCTGCGCTGGCTCGCCAGATGCAGCTTGTCACGCTGGCCACGTGACCCGGAAGTGTCTGCGGACAGCGCTGGCTCCCGGCCTATAGAGTGAGATGAGCACACAACCCTAGAGTCTGGCAAGACTGGCCTGTACGGGCAGGGGTACCTTTACCTTTACCTTTACCTTTACCCAGTGTAGCACAATGTAGCACCCTTCATTGCAAGGATTTTGATTTGCGCAACAGGACTTCCTCTCATCCCACAGTTTCCCCAAAGTCTGTTTGGGGTTCCCACCCACCCCTCTAAACTCTGGAGTGGATTTGGAGGGAGCACAGGGCACACATGGGGCACAGAGAACCTCCTTATAATGACCGGACACAGTAGTTTAATACTGCCCCCTGAAGCATTGTCCAGGTCTTATATTCTAACAAGAAAAGGCAGAGGTTAAAAAAAAGATCATGACTGTAGAATGTTATTTTCTGCTTACAGAAGTTGCATGTACCTGCTATCTTGCTGTCAGGACTGCTCCCTTGTTGGGAAACAGAAGCAGAGGTGGTGTTAGTTGTAAGTGAAATGCTGAACCCAAGACAAAGACAGGTACAGGTTGCTAGGATATTGATGTTCCGTTTCACCTAAACAGATGTGTGGAGCTGTTGTATGTCACATGTCTGTTTACATTCCAGCACAGCTTGCTGGGAACTTCCGTTTGTGTATAGCTTTTGCCTTATGCTTCTTGCTCTTCGACATGAAGGAGAGCGGCCATTTTTCTTTGTCTTGATCTATGCTGAATAAACTGCTTGTAAATATGCTTTACATATGCCTCTGTCTGCCCATCCATCACAAAGAGATTGTTATCTCTGCTGACTTGTGTGCTCAGCTTCTGAAAGGCTTGTGAAGCTCTGAGTCGCAGTTTTGATGCAGAACCAAGGACTGGATTTTGACTGGCAACCGGCCGGTGGGCTGGAACCAGGTGGGCCTGCCAATTGCCCCTGTTCCCTTGGTCACATCACAACACAGATACCCACCTGTGGAAATGCATTATGAACATGTCAAAGGTGTGCTCTGTGGCTGGGCTATGGATGCCAGCATTCAAGACCATCTATAGAACAGACACACCAGTTTTATTGAACTGTGCGAGTCCGCTAGGGAATGGGAAGCTTTGTGCCTCACTATGTTGTTGGCTCTACAGTTTTTATCATTGCTGACTGCTGGTCATGCGGGCTGCACTAAAGGGATTTGGGAGCCCCACCACAGCTGAAGGGCCACAGGTTGCCCATCCTCATTGTAAGTGGCAGGTAGGTTGTAGCAGAGAGCCACCTGGTGCACTGCAGATGACAACTGCTTTCAATTCATTTTCTACTTCTGCAGATTCAGACCAGTGTGCCCTTTGCCCACTTTATCCTCAAAACAAACCTGTGGGAGGAGATGTAGTGACTCATCCAAGATCACCAACAACCTTCATGGCTGAGTGGGTATTTGAATCCAGGTGTCTTTGCTCCTAGAGTGAACCACAAGGCACCAAGGGCACCCAGGCCACCAACAGCCGTCTAGTGCAGCCTCCTGAAATTCAGGGATCTCAACTAAAGCATCTATGACAGATAGTTATTCAACCTCTGCTTAAAAGCCTCCAATCACCCCCCCCCATCACTGTCCATCAGCTCTCTCTGTCAGAAAGTTCTTCCTGATATTTAGTCTGACTCTCCTTTCTTGTAACTTGAAGCCATGGGTTCAAGCCCTACAGTCCAGAGCAGGAGAAAACAAGCATGTGACAGCCCTTAAGATATTTGAAGATGGCTATCATATCTCCTCTCAGTCCCCTCTTTTCCAGGCTAAATTTACCCACTTCCCTCATTCCTCATAAGACTTGGTTTCCAGATCCTTGATCATCTTGATCACCTTCCTCTGCACATGCTCCAGCTTGTCAATATCCTCCTTAAACTGAGGCACCCAGAACTGGATACAGTACTCCAAGTGTGATCTGACAAAGGCAGAAGAGAGTGGGACTATTACTTCCCTTGATCTGGATGCTAGACTTCTGTTGATGCAGCCTAGAATAGCATTAGCTTTTTTTGCTGCTGCATCACACTGTTGACTCATGTTCAGTTTCTGGTCCACTAAGACCCATAGATCCTTTTCATATGTAGTACTAGTAAGACAGGTGTCCCCCATCTTATATTTGTGTAGCTGGTTTTTCCTGCCTTACATTTATCCATATTGAAATTCATTTTGTTAAATTTGACCCAGTTCTCTAATCTCTCATGGCCATCTTAAATTCAGATTCTGTCTTCAGCGGCATTGGCTACCCCTCCCAGTTTGGTGTCATCTGCAGATGGAATGAGCCTCCTCTCAAGACCTTCATCCGAGTCATTTATAAAGCCGTTGAACAAAAAGGGGCCCAGGACAGAACCTGCAACACCCCACTTGTCACTTTCCCAGGATGAGGGTTGTCACTCTTTGGGTGGTCAGTCAACCAGCTACAATCCACCTAACCGTTATCTCATCCAGTCCACATCTTACCAGCTTCTCTGCAAGAATATCATACAGGATTTTGTCAAAAGCCTTACTGAAATCAAGATAACCACGCCCACAGCATTCCCCCACACCCACCAAGCTTGTAACTCTTATCAAAAAAGGAAATGAGATTCGTCTGGCATGGTTTTTTTTTGGAAATGAGCTCAAGGTTGTAAGCAGTGGCGCTGAACTGCTGAGCCTGACACAGAGGAAGTTACCTGTTCAATGAATGTTTGTTCCTATTGATTTAAGTCATACTTCTTGTGTATATTTCTTGATGCTATGGGAAGAAAGCTTTCAGGTGGGAATTGGAACATCTGAGCCCATTCAGTTCTGGTGAGAACCTGACACCACCCCAGAAAGGGTCTCTGCAATAGTTTTTATTCCAGCCTTCATAATGACTAAAATCTACATCTGATGTGAAAGTTCAATGAGAATATGCAGAGTGGTCATTGCTTCAAAGCACAAACACACAAAAGTCTGAGTCAAGCTCTCCCAAAATGAATCACACTGAAACAAAGCAGTGTTCAAATATCTGCTTTAATTGTAGTTTTGACAAGTTTTTTTTTTATTTAAAAAAATGTACAACAAACTACTTGTACAGTGTATTAATGTAAAATCCAAAGCAAGCTTACAATGTAAGGACATACTTTGAGTGAAAGGCATTTGGCTGAACATACAAACCACTCCAACTATGTGCTAGGACCTGACCTTTTTTTTTTTAGTCAAAACAGAAAATCAGTCATGCAGCAATTGCATCAAACTAATCTAGAAAAGCTGCTGTTGTGATTTGATAGTTCTCCATAGTGTAGGTGTTGGTGGTGTGTAGTAATCATCCAGGGGAGCTTTTAGACTTTAAGTCAAAACATGAAAAAGTGTGTAAGACCTGAGGTAGTTTGATAAAAATGGCAGAAAAAGGCAAACCAGACCATTTCCCTGCCTCCCCCCCCCCAAAAAAAAAAAATCTCATGGAATATTTCATCCAATTTATGGAAATGAAATCTCCCCCAATAGCCAGCTTTAAACTCCCACTGTTAAAATTGATTAAAATCTCATTGCTGTGGCTCGATTCTGCTCTTACAAGACACAGAAGTACAAACTAACTCTGTGACTGAATCTGTAGAGTCCACAATCACAGTAACCAAGTTTCACGGGTGAAACAGGTGCAGAATAAGGCTACCTTGAACACATTATCATTCGCTCAGTGATTGCGCACATACAGTGAGAACATTTATACACAGGAGGGGGCCTGCATTCTCACATCCCCATCCATCTGTGGGGAGCCTAGACTATCATGTGCAATATATTCCCCTCAGGTTTCCGTGTATCTAGAGAGAGACTAACCATTCCACGGACTTGTTTTATTTCTGAAAAATATCACAATGAAAGAGAAGCCCCACCCCCAGCCCAATTAAAAATATTTTACTCTTAATGCTCTGGCTTGCCATCTTGCATCATATTTTTGTATGGGCTACAATACAAGGGGGGGCTGTTTTTCCTTCCCTACACTCAAACATGCTACTCAGGATCATGTGCAGATTTTGGTTTTGTCAAGAGAGAAAAACAGGCATGCTTTGGAAAAATGACTTCCATGAGCACGGGATAAAACCACTAGCCTAACCAACTTCAAACATGTGATGTGAACACTTGCATAGGAATCTGCTTCAATCTCTTGCAACAAAACCCCAAGTTTAAGGTGCTTTTCATTAGACAGAGTAGGAAAGTACGTAGGGAGGCCATTTAAAAGGAGCCGGCTAAGAAAGCAAATAAATGACAAGCACTTTCCTCACTAATTAAACATGTACGCAAACAATAGGAACACCTTTCCAACAAGCTTGGATCATGCTTTCTTCAAATTCTGGAACTGTTGATAGGAAAGTTGTGTTGTATAACCCAAGTTGCTTAAAAGGTCAGCTTGTTCCAAAGAACAAAGCTGTGACATGTTTCTAAAATGGGAAAACAGGTTTAAAACATTACTAATAGTAATCACGTTCCCTTTAATATTCAACATTTGAACAGTGCCTTGGGAAATTTAGTAAATGTGTTATGAAAATCTCTTGTGCAAAAAACCAATTCACACACTAGAAAAAATGAAAACACTTCCCACATGAAGTATTTCGGAATCAAGAGGTAGACTTAAAGGGCTTCACAAAACCTTCATTTGAAAGTTGTACAACTAGACTTCTTTCTATAGCTTTATATGGTACATGACATCACAGAGGTGGTGTCATTTCAGCTCTTGAATGCTCATACAGCACATAAGGTGAATCCGAGGGACCTAAGGGCTAATAAATGAACAGAATACCCTTGGGAACACAATGAGAGAGTGCTGTCAAGTCAAGCATTTCTGAGTGACCAACTAGGCACCTGATCAGAGGTAGGTCTAGTTCTTACTTAAGGTGGAATATGTGTCTAGGCTGAAAATACTTCAGACTGCATGCAGGGCCTCACATGGTAAGTATGCTCTTCACAACTTGTGGTCCTCCAGATGTTTGAGGCTATACTGCCATCATCCCTATGCGCACTAAGGCGGATGGAGCTCAAGAACCTTTGGAGGTTGCAGACGGCTGCGCTATGTGTTATGGGGAGGGGGAACGGACTATAGGCTTCCCTTTGAGGAGCCAGTTTTCTGCATCCAGAGAATGTGTGGACACATTCAGTCATGTGAATTTCAAGTGGTGCAGCCTCAACACAGGGCAATGACCCTCGAAAGAACTAATCCTAAAACTTCAGCTTAATCAATGGCACACTTAAGAACCACTATCGAATACTTGTTTCTGCATTTAAAATAATACAATGTAAACTTCTGGTGACAGTCACCTGCCAGCAGAGATGGTCATTACACTAGTATTAGTGCATGAACCTGTGAAATGCTATTTGACCATAAATGGTATCCATTACAATTTTCTAAAATGTGAAAGGGGATGCATCAGTCCTATAATCTGAAATTGTTTCTAGTTATTTCTAATCATGGATCTGAAGCAGCTTGGGCACTAGCACATAGTCCTAAATTTTAGGTAACAAAATCACTTCAGTGGGAGTGGGGGAGGAAGTGTGCTTTTTCTTCCTTACAAAAAGGTGTACATAAAAGTGAACCATGGAGAGTCGTTATAAGACCGAGAGGATCATTGGATGGGGGGGCGTGTTAGCACACTAATGTATAAACTGTTTTCAGAGCGGCACATTAGAAATTGCAAATGCTTAAAAGATGCCTGACTGTGCTTCACTTTAATGCATATCAACGACTCATTGAGGGATGATAGTTTTAAAGGGGGCAAAAATGTGTTTCATGTTACACAGAAATGGTAGCTCTCCAAAGTAATTTCAACTTTCAAGGCTGATATCTGCAAATGCCTAAAAAAGTTCCATTTTAAACGTTACAAATTAAGAAAAGCTGTCAACCACAGAGCATAGAAAACACGAGTCTTGAGTGTCTTCTGCACCAGGGAGAGGCAACAGTAAGAAGTTTGCAGTCTGAGCACAGAAACTATTGCTCAAAACTTTGGCTTTGCAGAAGTGTCTTCCCACTGTGTTTTAGTTAAAAACATAGAAATAAGAAGCATCGAGAAGTTAGGGCTCCCCTTCATATAGCATAATCATCATGGTCTTGTGGGCTGAAGGCAGATGCCCTCAAAATCTCCAGGGAGTTGACTAAAATTAGTGTTCCAGTGAGATGCTTCCAGCGTTTTGTGATGGGATTTTTCATCTTGTCAAGGCCAATGTGCAGCTCTTGTGTCACATCGCGGTAACTGTCTCCCATCTGATTGCTCCATGTGAGCATAAAGTCATATGCTGGTTTCCACATTGCCTGCCAAAGACAAGAAACCAGCATTAACAAAGTATACAAGACCGATCTGCCGTTAGGATTTATGTCAGCCAAACCAAACCATCTTGGGTACACCGTCTCTGCAGTCTCAAGAGCAAGGGCTGTCTCATTCTTATAACTGGACCACACGTGGGATAAAAATCCTGAAATATATACCTAAGATATTCATCCATGTGAATCAACACATACAGGCCGAAGTGTCACAGCCTTGACACCAGCTGCGACTTCAATGAGAACTAGACCAAAAGAAAGGCAGGAATTTCAGTCCTAGAATAAACCATATCAGAACAAATTTATGAGAAATACTGAGCAGGCTAAGCTACATTTCTTTTTATTAAAGGGTTTCCCGCAAAACCAAACGCTAGAGGACAGAATAAGGAAAAGGTCTCAGTCACAGCACACTAAGTCCAGAAATACTGCTGTCAAATTAGATGCTTAGTGTGCTGCAAATTTGGGTCTAACTCAAATTTTCAGCTGACAAATGGCTTGGTATTATTGTAAGTACTGAAGGGTTTTCAATAACTCTTTCAACATTACAAATAGAGGCAATAGTTAGCTGGACGGAAAGAAACACCCGTGCTGTCTGCGCCAAATTTCCCTGCTCTGTTGAACCACTCCAGCTAAATGTGAACATGGAAAACAGATTAAATCAGAGGGTGGCCAGCATTCAGATTGCAAGTATCAGGAAGGGCGAGCCATTTCACTTTGATACCTTTTTGCGATAAATACAACAATTGCAAGACCATGGAAGAGGAATAACACTCAAGGCAGAATGCATTTCTTCCTGTGTGGCCACTTTTTTTACCACAGCAAACATGCAACAAATTGCTGTGCTCTTTTGTCATCATTCAAGATCAAAAAGGAAGCTGGACATAATAGCAAACTGTTTTTCCAACCTATAGTGCCGAGTGAACCATCCAGCAAAACTCAGAATGTATTACATGAAAGCTTTCTTACCTCACTATCTACAGCTCCGTTCTTGTCTCGATGGGGGGCTTCATAAGCATCCATCTGTTGCTTGGAGACCTTGGCAAGTTTCTCAGCAAGCTCTCTCCAGCGCTGGGCCACTTCCACAGCCGTAGTCAGAAGCACAAAATCCTGAATTAGCCTCACAACCAAGCCCTGGCAGTCCATTTTCAGCAAGGCCTGAAGGAATGCAGAACAAGTCAAGTTAGCCATGGACACCCAACCTCACTGGAGCATCAGGCCATTTCTGTAGGAGATCAGAAGATAGAGAAAAACCACTACCATTTTATATTTATATTCCCCTCTCTGTCTGGTTACCGTATATAGATACTCCAAACAGGAGTACGTTCAGGTAATGTTTAGTTCTTAAGCCAAGCAAAATAGAAGTGTGTAACTAATTTGTCCAAGATGTTAGCCTTATGAGGAACAGCTGAGGGAGTTGAGTGTGTTTAGCCTGGAAAACAGGAGACTGAGAGAAGATAGAATCATAGAATCGTAGAGTTGGAAAGCCCCAAGCATCGTCTAGTCCATCTCCTGCAATGCAAGAATCTCAACTAAACATCCATGACAGATGGTATCCAACCTCTGCTCAAAAACCTCATAACACTTGAGGGAGTCTGTTCCACTGTCAAACAGATATGATAGCCATCTTCAAATGGCTGTCACATGGAAGACGGAGCAAGCTTGTTTTCTTCTGCTCCAGATGGTCAGGCAATGGAGGGGAGGTCAGGTCCAGCTAGCATCCCGGAAGAGGGAAGCAGTGACAGAAGCAGTGTAACGGTCAGGAGGAAGGTCACTGGGTTGGCGCGAGAGCCAAGTTCAAAAGTACAGGCGCGCAGGGCAGCAGAGAACGAGGATTGGGAACCGGGTCCTAAAGCCCGCCGGAGGCAGGGGGAGGAGTCAGGGGACTCAGCGTCAGAAGAGTCCAGAAAGGGGAATGCCCCAGCGGACAGGAGGACCCAGAGGAGAAGAGAGCAGAGGAAGAGGTGGAGCAGGGCTAGAATCTTAAACTGGTGTCAGGGGGGAGGAGATTCAGACGGAACTTCGGCGGTCTAGGGTTTAAGACGTAGAGCTGCGCGCTACGGCTTTGGAATGGAAACTGAACTTCAATAAAGACTTTTGTATATAACGACGACCTGGCGTTGGTCCTCTGTGAGCTGGGACCTTGGGCAGCTCTGACACCTGCATTCCGGGGGTTGGACTAGACGACCCTCGGAGTCACTTTCAACTCTACAATTCTGATATTCTATTCTAGGACCTTGCTATTCCATTAAATTAAATGTAAATATCCTATTTTAATTACGTGTGTGCAAAGGCACTGCAAAACTAGCGTGTGCATTAGGATATGCAGCATAGACAGGAGAATCCCCGTGGTCTGGCCTTCAATAATGTGCATTAATTACATTATAGCCCACATGCTCTTAAAAGTGATTACTACACTCCTGCTGGGATTAGCAAATTTGACAACAGGAGTTTTAATTCCTCCTAATTGTACTATTTCAATTTCTGGGGGGAAAGAGGCTGTGCTCTAAAGTGACCACTTACCTGGCACTTGGCTATTACTTCACAGTAGTAACAATGCTCTTCCTTAGCATTTACTGAAGTTCCTGCTTTATACCAAAGCAGCAGGCAGCATACCATAGAAGAATACTTTAAATTCAAACGTCACACTTCAAAAGAAGTGCCGGAAGAATGTAATTCAAATGTATGTACTCTTCAATATTTTGATAATGCCTCAAAAGTGGGCAAACTTTCATTTCCAAATAGCTGATTGGATATTAAGTAGCTTATAGGTAGTGGAGTGATAGCAAGTTTCTGCACCAAGGAACTTTTTTTTTGGTATGGACATATTAGGCATGGTAGGACCATTGCAAGGGCCCTCAATTCTTAAACAAAGTGGATTCTCTCCCCGCTAAGTATTTTCCCCCAAGCCATTAAAAGCTGAGTCAGGGCACCACACACTTATGTCTCAGTATGAAATGATGGGAGCTGGAAGTTAATCTTATTAAGGCAGACCTGCTGCCTCCTACATGTTCCCCCAAACTCCAAAACCAAGCCTGAAATGAGCCCTATTTCGGGGGGGGTCCCCTAACTCCATTGAAAGAGTTTGCCCTGCTCTTGCTCTGCTTCACAGGCCTATAGCCCATGGGCAACCGACTCATCCTCTGACTTTCTAGAGCATTTCCTCCCCCATGAACTCCAACAGTTGATTTCCCAGCAGGCATAAGTAGTACAGTGGTACCTCGGGTTACATACGCTTCAGGTTACAGACTCCACTAACCCAGAAATAGTACCTTGGGTTAAGAACTTTGCTTCAGGATGAGAACAGAAATCGTGTGGCAGCAGTGCAGTGGCAGCAGGAGGCCCCATTAGCTAAAGTGGTGCTTCAGGTTAAGAACAGTTTCAGGTTAAGAACAGACCTCCGGAATGAATTAAGTACTTAACCTGAGGTACCACTGTATCTTCCAGTTTACAACCCCTATTTGTACACTTCTTAACATCCTGCCAAATCAAGGAGAATATCCAGGTAATCTGATAATTCATTTGCGTTGATGGTGCTACACAACCATCATGCCTTTGCAAACTTTTGCGCTACTCCCACTGGCAAAGCAGAGCCGGCTCCCTCCTGTCCTGTCCCTTGCTCACACTCCTTACTGAACGCCCACTTCCTTCCTTCCTCATCATTCTGTATCACAGCAGCTTAACCGAAGGATTCCCCTTCAGGCAACCATCACTTTATAGCATCTTCTAAAAGAGCTTTCATCATTAAGGTAGAATTCTTGTAGGAATTAAACCAATCAACATGTATTGTGTATATGACATGTGTTGTGCATCATGGTTTTAGACGCTGGGTGTTCAATTCAGTTTCCTTTAAACATTCTTTTTTAAAAAGGGGGCAGCTTGATTGCAGCTTTAAATGAGGGTAACTACTGTGTAACACTTCCCTGAGCACACAAAGTTTTCTATACTCTTGAGAAGTACAATAATTATATAGCTGGTTCCACAAGATGGATTTCTGGAAGGTCATTTTTACTTAATGAAAAAAGTAGCACTTTTATTAAGAAGGCCCAAATCCCGAGAGACCTGGCTTTCAATTTGTCAGTTGCAGTGCACTTCCTTGCTCACTGAATCAAAGTTTTAATGAGCAATTTCGGAGGGGGATACAACCCAAAGATGAAATTTACCTGTGGTTACTTAATCTAAAAATGCACCTCTGAGCTGGGAAAGGGATCCAGTCAAAGATTTTTCTGTGATTGTCTCTTGATTTAATCACCTGAGATACGTTTA
This sequence comes from Podarcis cretensis, assembly GCF_951804945.1. Classification (NCBI taxonomy): domain Eukaryota; kingdom Metazoa; phylum Chordata; class Lepidosauria; order Squamata; family Lacertidae; genus Podarcis; species Podarcis cretensis. The sequence continues at coordinate 136,801,108 of NC_137170.1, read as the reverse complement.
TAAAAATGGCAAGGAAATGCACATTGTACAATGCCATGTATTTGCACTTCAGTCATTGAAAACAGAATGGATAGCAGCCCAAGCCTAATCATGATTACTCCTAAGTAAGCCCCCTTTATCTTAATGGTAGCTACTTCCAAGTTTAGGTCTGCAGCCTAACACAGTCAAGGCTGCAATCCTAAACTTATTTACCTGGAAGTAAGTTCTGTTGAATTCATCATAATAACATTGTTTGGATTGTGCTATCAATAGGTGTAATGTACAAGGGGATGCTCAGCCATTACCTCAGGCACCCTGGTTTCTTGAGAAGCACCTGGGTGGTACTTAAATATATGGCAGCAGTGAAGAGGAGCTGGTTTTGGTGCTCAATTGGGCTAGAAACAAGCAGCAGCTTTCACAGCCTTAGTTATTTTTCCCGCAGCCTGTTCAGGGGAGCTCTTAACACAACAGAATGCTGGAAACCAGGTGACCATTCCTGATTTAATACTTCCAATAACCAGAATACTTACTGACATCAGTTCCTTCTGGAAAGATTTCCTATCCTTACTGTCGGAATTATTACAGTCTTCTTTCAGTTTCTCCAGCACAGAAGCCACACATTCTGGCTCACTGTCCAGCTCTGCTCGACAGAAGAAAACAAGTGGCAAGTTGCTGTATCCCAGAGCATCTGCAAACGCACGCCAGCTGCTAATGTTTTCCATGAGCAAAGTCCTTACTGAAGCATAGATATAGGTGAGAAACTTACAAGGCCGCAGGATTTGCTCCAGCAACATACTCGTGGTGAGCTCGGGCCCAGAGAAATAATTCGGCTTGGCTTTCCCAACAACTAAAACATTTTTGGTATGGACAAGGCCAATTTTACCCTGATAATAACCAATGTACCATTCCTTTGTCCAAAGTTGACCTTTCAACTTGATTTTCTCCTCACTTAGCAAGGCTATGGCATCCCCTTTCTTATATTCCAAGAGATAATGGTTTTTGTTTTGCCGCACTACAGTTTTCAGTAGTTTCCCATATTTTAAGCTTGCCACTATCCGATCCTGGAAGACAGGGTATTTGCTGGTGGTTGCAAGAGGAGACAGGATTATTTTCCCCACTTCATTTTTTTTCAGGAACCTTCGCTGCCCAGTTGACCTGATAGCACTTTTGGGAGGAGGCTGTGGTGTTTGGACACAGAACTGAGTCAATATGGCATCCTTAGCATCCTTGACTTGTATTCTCAGAGTGAAGTCATACAGTTCATTGGGATCGTGTGACATGATGGGGAATATGAGGCGGCTGACTTTGCCCAGTTTCATCTGGAAGCCCCTCACGATTTTTGCCTGCTCGCTGGCTCTTACCTCATAGTTAGTCATGTTTGAAAACATGCACAGCTTTAGGTCTTGCGGCCTCGCTAAGGTGAACTGGTGCTTCCCCCACAACTGCAGCGCCACTGCCGATGTACAATGTGCATGACGTGTGACTTCATTCACCAACAGAGTCTTGGGGGCACAATCATGTCCAAAGATGGCCACCACAGTTTTAAAAGAAGGGTGTATGTGCTTTGGCCCATAGACTCCAACTGTGATTTTTTTACTAATGTAATCCCAGACAGTGTAAGGATATAGAATGTTCTGTCCCTGGGCCACAATGGCTATGTACATGCATGGCTCCAGGTTTTCCAGCTGAACCTGGATGGTGTCTCCATAGCAACAGCCAAGTCGCACCGGTGTGTATGGACCGTCCTTCATGTCGCTGCGCAGGCACTGCACTCCCACCAAACTCTTGCTCACTGGGTCATTCTTCACTTCCGCTGAAATTTTCATCTCCAGCAGGATGGGGGTTCTGGTTTCCATGTTGCTCAGCTTAATCTCTAGTACAGGGCTGATGGTGCTGCATTTGTCACTGTTGAGCTCAAGAGGAGGATCCAAAAGAGCCTTCATGGAGATTTGTTGTGTGTCGCCAGCACCCACATGCCCTTCAGGAAGACGCATGTTAATATTTGTATCTGGAAGCTGAACTGCTCCCCCAGAACTATCCAGCTTGCAAACGATGTTGGTCTCCACAGGTTGCGTCTGACCCCAACCAGGGTTCTGGCCCAGCAAATCCAGGTCGTGGCAAGACCTTGCTAATTTTCGATGGTTCAGCCATGCAGCTCTGAAGTCTTCTCTGCTCTGGAATTCCTCCGGGGTAGGAGATTTCAACCCTGTGAAGAAGCCCGAGGATTCTGGGTTTTCTGACTTTGCCTGGAGTACGGAGAGCTCTGATAAACTGTAGGAGCGCTTGCTTCTGAAAAAAGGATTGTCCCGCCTGCTTGGCTGCTCAAACTCAAATCCATTCATTGATGGACCCTCATCAAGATGGTTACCTAGGCTGCTGTCAGTTGCAGAACTTGACCCTGTAAAGGTGGGCACCCCTGTGTCAAACAGCAACAAATCCACAGTGGTTTGGTGGGAGCAATCCTTGTTCCTATCAGGCATTATCTGCAAATTCCCATTCAGAAAAGGGTTAGTCTGCATGTTATTCATAAAAGGGTTGTTTTTGGCTAAGCTCAGGTTTAAATCTGTCCAGTCTCCAAGCAGGTCAAGCTCCTTGGCTCCCTCATCGGAGCTTTCTAGCAGATGGTCTATCATTCCACTGTCCGTCAATGAAGAGTTCCGGTAGTTTACAGGCTGAACGTAGGAGGAGGGGATGTAGCCCATCTCTGTGGTGTTGTGAGCATACCACCACTCACCTCCTGAGGTATCTAAGACATAAAGGTGGTCACCCTTGGAGAACTTCAAGGTGGTGAAATTGTTGGGGCAGTAGTCTTTAATTGCTACAACTTCCTTTGCATTTCCAAATGACGTAGGATTGTCTATCATCAAGGCACTAGGAGAAGGCACTGCAAATCAAAAAGCAGAACGTAGTGAGCAACTGCAGGTGATAACAACCATCTACCAACATTGCACAATTATACCGTAGCTCTTTTACTTGTACTCTGAATCAGGATATTTGCATGCATAAACACACACATGCGTGCGCGCGCACACACACACACACACATTATTTTTCAAGAGATTAATGGATTCTGCATCATTAGAGACTAAGGCTGCAATCTTATACCAAGTTTAACTAGGAGTAAGCCTTGTTGATCTCAATAGGGCTCATTTCTGAGTAGACATGAATAGATGTGCATACATTGCACTGTAAATCTCTATTGGGGAAAGGGTGTGATATGGGTGAGTTAACTACTTGCAGATTTGGAGATTAATGTGTGGGCAAATTCGACACTAGATCCACAAGGAGACGCTGTGCTAAATGTAGGCTGTGGCACACAACAATGGGAAAAGAAGTTGATTGAGAATGACATTGGCCATGAACTGATTCAGCTTTGTTATACAAGGCTTTAACTAGTATTTGTTGTACAAGCATTGGCAAGCATCAGGTTACTCCTGTATCAGATAGTTATCTTTTTAAACAACTGCCTCATTAACTTGCAAATCCAATTCCAGGCTAGCAAGAGCCAAATCTAAACAAACAGCTGCATAGGTGAGAAGGTCTGGCAGAAACCTGAGGGACCCATCCACTTTCACATTCTTCCACATTCTCCAGTACTGAAATGCAGGTAGCTCCAGGTTGGAAAGAGTTAACAGAGACTTAATGGTAGTGCAAATTTTATCCAAGTCATGGAAGATAATTTGTCCATGCAGGAAGGCTTACACATTCAGTAGTGAGAGGGCCTGATCTCAAAGGCTCACAGTAATAAATTCAAAGGAAAAACAAAATATGAGATTCCACGTTGCTGAATCTTAAGTGGAATTAAATCTTAGAGCAAAGAGGCAAAGTGTTATATCATTGCCGAAGAAGGCTCAGAACACCATGTACAATGGAGGAAGCTGCTGCATGATAATGCTTCAAGGTAACTTAGACAAGGGGGAAAGCCACACTTTAGGAATGCTTTGCATCCATGATTCTTAAGGAAGATAACTGCTGAGCAGGGCAAACCAAAGCAGAGCTGATGTAAATGAGTAGGGAGAAATGAAGATACTAATCTGCGGCTGAGAAGCTTAGAGGTCTTAATGCACACAAATCTGGGTTACTAGATAATCACCGTCTGAGCATATTAAAGGAGACAGCGCATTAATCTTAGGGCCTAAAGGAACCCTAAAGTCACCCAGTCCAAATGTCCACATTTGTGTATATATTAAATCTCTATCCCAACTTTCCACCAGATAACATTCAAGGTGGCCAACCACAATACAGACACAATACAATAAATCAGTAAGGAAACACTCTCATAGGTGGCTGAATGTTTAAAAGAAAACCAGACCTTAAGGCCAATTCACACATCACATCCTATACAGAAGGCTCCTCATGGTAGAAACTGGAATTAGAAGCATTGCTGGCTTAAAGAGCATTGTGTGTGATGACCCTGTACATATGTCAATCCTTGCATGCCCATGCAGTGTGCAGGCTTTGGGAAGCCACATAAATAGCATCCTAATGATCATTTATGCACATGTGTAGGATCACACACACCCTCCGCTCCAGGCATGGAAGGATAAATGTTCAACATCTATTATGAAGACCTTAATGCCCTTGCTGGAATTGAACATACTTCATATAAACACCAACTTCATTTGGATACCCACTCAGACATTGGGAGGGCATATATTGGGGGGGGGCACTGTTTTTTCTGTTCATTACTATGTTATGCATTTTTGTATTTTTATATTGTAAACTGCCTGGCAATCCTCGAGTGAAGGGTGGTATAGAAGGTAATAATAATAATAATAATAATAATAATAATAATAATAATAATAATAATAATAATAAACAAAGCTTGCAGGGCACCAGTAAAAATCGAAACCAGTTAAGAGGCCTGCACTCTGTTTAAATAAAAATGCCCATCTGTTGTCAGCAGAACATTATCAGAGAAGGAGCTAGCCAGGCTTCTCTGGGCAAGGGGTTCCAGAGTTTGGAGCAGCCACTGAGAAGACCCTCTTCCGCATTCCTACCAAATGTGCTTCAGGCATTGGTAGATGAAAAGGAAATGCCTCTTTCTAAGGCAAAAATCTTAGCATATTACTACTTCCTGTAGGTTAATAATCACTGACAGTATAGACAAAACAGCTGTTTACCACCCAATCCCCATCAGTAAAACCTGGCTGGTGAAAAAGGCGAACAACTACACTGATTGCCAGTATTTTCTCAGGCATAATGCAAAAGATTGTGTTCATAAATCACTAATGGTTTGTGACCTGGATGAGTGAAGGATCACCTTTCTCCCATATTATGACACCAGGCTGTCTTCTCCAGCCACCCTGCCCCTGAAGTCAGGCAGATAGCAACTAACCAAAGACTTTTAATGCAGGCTCTGAAACTGGTCTCTCAAAGAGATGCCTGTCTGCTGCTTGTTTTTTGTACAGCAGAATATTCAGTCATCACGAAAGCCCTGCCCTGTACTCTAAAATGGCGCAGCCTCAGCGAGAATTAGGTCTTGGTGACTGCACATACACAAAGCAGCAGGTTTTGCAGATGGAGCCTTATCACTAATGGGGCAAATGCAGGAGGGGCTAAAAAAGTGTGTTTTGTGTTGGAGACATTTAAAGCACACAGCAGGATACAAACGGGTGTGTTTCATGCTGAGTGGAGGAGGCCAGGACGATCTCTTCTCCTGGTAATGTGAAGTTATTCATCCTCTTTCCACTCTTGTGGATAGAGGGGAAGACAAAGCGAACACAGTAGCAGAGCCCACCCCAGGGACAGGTGGCTAAGGAAAGCCGCTTCACTAAACCAAAGTTTTCCATCTCTGGATCAAGGTTAGTTTCAGTAACCATTAAGTCAATCTCAATCTTGTATCCACTGACTGAATTCCAAAGCAGAATCATGCAGCAAATATAGCTGCTGAAACAATACACAATACTTTCATCGTACTTGATACAATGTATGTGGAGAGATGATTTCCAGAGCCCATGGGTAAAAAATTTACAGCTGAAAATTACGGCAATGGGAATCTCCCCATCCAAATTACTAGAGCAGGACATAGTCCCAGCTAAAAGAACAGTAACCTGTAAACTAGAGGAGATGGACTTGCAGCAGAAAATGGTCTTGGGCAATGGTACCTGCTCACCTCTAAATCTTGGTTTATTACCCCTCTTAAGGCTCCCAAACTATTTGAATTCTTTAACTTCCTCAGCTCATAGATATGCCTTTGTAAAGGCAAGATTCAACACCTTCCCATCGAACGTGCTGAGAAATAGATTCTCCAATGGACAGATATCGCTCTTATGTGATTGTAATTGTGGGGCACCGGAATCGTTGCATCACATAATTTTTGACTGTCCTTTTCACTTACCGGCCAGGAGCAAGTTTCTTGCTCAATATCTTAAGGGAATTGCCGATGATACAATTGAAGCCAAACTGAGATATCTACTAATTGATGATGACCCCCTAAGATCACTCATGGTTGCCAGATTCTTGATCAGCGTCCTATCCCTAAAGAAGAGAAACGGACTCCTGTGTGGCTCGGATAATCCCTTTAAACCATGATCTATGTTTTAGGTGATATCACCATTGTTTTAAACCATGATCTATGTTTTAGGTGATATCACCATTGATATCCTTGATTAATTTATGAGCAGAGGGCGATGTATAGGTTACAAATTTATTGTAATGTATGATGGTGGTCTTTGTTTTTATTTTGCTTTGGTTCCTGTTTGTCTTTTGTAAGTTTTGGCGATTTTAAATTTGGAGGTTTAAGTATATTATGTTGGTATGGGAAACTGTCGTGTAACGGGCCAATGGCCGTAATAAAGATCAATCCAATCCAATCCTTTCATCGTAATCTGCCCGCCATAGCATTTCCTATGAGGAATTAAAAAATTCAGCTCCTGAAATTTCTCCTTCAAGCCATGCCACACTTAGTTATTCTAAACATAGAATAACTTGGAAAACATTTTAGAAGAGCATTTATGCAGAAGTCTTTTCATTCCAAAACAATATTTTGAAGTATTATGTAAGTAGCATGATCAAGAAATAGGATCATGTGACACTTTAAGGCAATGCATCAAATCACAGTCAAGGAAGTGTAACTATGGTTTGGTGTGGTGTGTGATTGACAAACTATTGCTTCCAATAGTCTGGGAAATCAGAGTCAGAAACTATGAGTTTGCAACCATAGCTTATGCTAAATGGTTTGTAGTGACCAGAACAGGGCTTTTTCACTTATCCCACCCACCATGCTTTGCCTGCTGCACATCTGGAAGACAAAGCTACAAGAGCAAAAAGCATGAGCTAAGGGAGGGGTCACCAACCCCGCTGGAGATTTCCACTGCTGCTCCTTGGGAAGGGTCCCAAACTCTTAAGCTTTCGTTTTTTAAGAAGAAAAAAGAAGTGTCTGCTCCTTCCACAAAGTTATGGGGCAAAATGCACAGAAACCTACTAAGCAATTTCTATGAAATGAGAGTCAATGTGGTGTGGCTGCCTTGCATGTTTTTCCAGGTACTGTGGAATGCTCCCTGTTGCCGTTACACAGCAGCAGCATCGGTGGGTGTGCGTTCGCAAAACCCACACTGTCTGATCTCCACAATCAGGACCAGCAGGATGTAGCTGACTTCCCATGGTAAGCAGAAGGTTGTCCAGGCTAGATGTCTTTCTCATTTGGTGTTATGCCAAATGGCTCCCCATGGTAGCCATTTTGTATTATAACATGCTCCCTGCCCCATAGCTGCTAGCTTGTGACTGGTGCTGCCAGTGCTCTCTCACAATTTGAAATATGCCCACTGCTCTGAAAAGACTGGTAACTACTGAGTTAGTGATGTGATGGTGCATACAGACTCCCTTCTCTTGTAGGCACTTCAGTTTTGGTGCTCCAACTTACATACAAAAAACCCTCTCACCTTTGACGGAACTGAAGCTGGTTTCAGAAAATTCTTCACTCAGGTCAATCAGTGTCCCCTCAGATCTGCACCGTGGGAGCCCGCTGGCATTGGCAGCACGAATCCTCTGGGCTGCCATCTTGAGATTTGTGCCCTTCCCTGAGAATCTAGTGGGCCATCTTCTCTACAAGAGTTGTGCCATTTTTCTTTAGAAGCTTTAAGCTACCAGTGCGTTTAGGGCGCTATTTGTTTTTTGGGGGTTGTTTTTTTTACAACTTGAGACAAATCTGAAAAGAAAAAGAGTGGAAGAGTTACAACATGGTTTCTCTTAAGCATTTCCAACTTTGACATGAGAGTCTGTTGTAGAAAACTTCTCCTTCTCCAATTTCACTCTAAAGTTTATAGTCTGAAAAACACATCTGAGTGTATTATTTTACTACAACAAATAATCAAAGAAAGGGTGGGGGAAACTCAAATAATCTACTTTTGGCTATTCATGTAGCCATCAGGCAAAAGCTGGGGGGGGCTATAGGATCCTGTTTCCCCACTGCAAAGTACCATATTGCTTACTTTAAAATATGTTGAAGGAGGGGTAACTTTCTTTACAACACCTGCTCAAGTCACTCTAGTACAGAAGGTTTTCTGTCCCATATATATCCAGTACGACCAGAGGCAGACTTCGGTTTTGACCAGTATACCTTTCAAAAGCAACATAATGGTTCCTATTCAATCTGTTTTCTTTTGGCCAGGGTAGAACAATCAATAAACCTGTAGCCCTCCAGAACTTGCTGGCCTTCCACACCTCTCATCCTTGACCACTGATCCTGCTGGCTGGTGCTCAACATGGCCAAGACTGTACTGAACTACCGTCTAAGCAGAGTAAGTTTGGGCTACAAGAATCTAAGTTATGTTGACACAGAGTTCTCCTCCTTAGAGAGGACCTTCTCTGTACTCGACCTAGTTCAAAATAAGCAGCCCACCAATGGGATATATTTCTTTTGGGTGTTCCGCAAGATTCGCACGAATACACATACTTTTCACACTACTGAATCAGTCTTTCCAGCAATTTGATTTAGACAACTGCTCAGATTTAGCATAGATAAAGTCCAAAAGAGAAATGCAATTCATCAGGTGAAAACACAAGGAAATATAGATGGTCACATTTTCCAGCAACTTGTCCAGGATGTGAACAGTTAACCAGCTATGTAGCCAAGTGGACAGCCACTCCCAAAGTAGTTATTCTACCAGTGCTTCTCAGCCAGAGTGCTTGACTGCTCTCCATAAATGTTTCCCACATTTAGTATCCTAGCACCAACAGGTGCATAAAATGTAGCAGCAATTACTTTTATGCCTAGTGACTGCTGTGATGATGCCCCTGGTCAAAGCCTTTAACCACTATCAGCAATGTAATATCTTAACAAAAATTATTCCACTTAAGTCCTTGTTTATGAATGGGAACATTCATTTCCTGTTTCAGTTAAGTAACAATGACATTAAAGGTAAAGGTAAAGGGACCCCTGACCATTAGGTCCAGTCATGACCGACTCTGGGGCTGCAGCGCTCATCTCGCTTTATTGGCCGAGGGAGCCGGCGTGCAGCTTCTGGGTCATGTGGCCAGCATGACTAAGCCACTTCTGGTGAAACAGAGCAGCGCACGGAAACGCCGTTTACCTTCCCGCCGGAGCGGTACCTATTTATCTACTTGTACTCTGACATGCTTTCGAACTGCTAGGTTGGCAGGAGCAGGGACTGAGCAACGGGAGCTCACCCCATCACGGGGATTTTAACCACAGACCTTCTGATCGGCAAGCCCTAGGCTCTGTGGTTTAACCCACAGCACCACCCGCGTCCCCCACAATGATATTAGATGCGTATTAATGACTAAAGGTAACGAGTTGGATCCAAAGAATTGCAAGCAGAAGCGAAGAGGCACTGGTCAGCGTTATTAAAGGCATGCTGGCATGGTTAAACTATTGCTATTGGGCAGGGAAATTCCACAGCAGTCGTCCTCTTGCCTTTGCCTGCAGAAGCTTCTGTGTAACTGGGGCACATCTTTGGGTTCAGGTTGGAGCTCCTTACACTATCATGAGAGTGAAGGTGCCTCCCACATGCAAGGGGTCTCCCTCGGTTCCAAGACCAGGGCTTTGTTTTATTAATAGTTTGCTGATGTTTCCAGTTTATTTTGCAAAGTGCCAACTAGGGCTGGGCGATATCTGGTTTTCAACACCGCAATATATCACCAGCTAAACATCGTGATATACCAATATATCACGATGTCTGAAATAAGAATGGGAGAGATGGCTTCCTTTAAATTTTTTTTAAAAAAAAAACTTTATTTTTTAATACGTAGGAAAGCATCATCTCCTGAAATGACTAATCAAACAAAAATAAAATTAAAAGGAATCCTCAAAGATATAAAAAAAAACACACCAAAACATTTTAAATGGGAACCAAAAGGTCTTGGTTGATCTGATGGAAATACAGCCTTTTAATGATCCTTTGACTAAATAAATCCAAGTCAAAACCCAACCTCAGATAGACAATTGCTGTACAAGGAAGCTCTACTTTTGACAAACCATTTACTTTTATTGGAAGGGATGGTCATTTTCTCTTTGGTCATACAGTCATAATAGTTCTTAGGATTCCTCAAATGAGCTATTACTCTCTGAGGAGATCTACGTGCGCGCGAGCGCGCGCGCACACACACACACACTTACTTTTTATTATTTGGAGAGACTAACTTTTCCCCAGCTTCTTTCAAACAACAAACATTAGCACACCCTTTTTTTCCTCCTTTCTCAGAATTGGCCGTGTTTTAGGCTGCAGAGGTCAGGATGTTACTTTTAAAGACAAGTTAAACATGGGGGAACTTTTAAGCTTCAAAAATTTATGGCAAAAGTTTTTCTTAATATTTCTAAACCTTAGAGTGCATATCTTGAGTTCAGCTGAAGCCTCTGGAAGCTGCCCATGCCATTACAGACACGATGTCAAAAAATATATTGCCTACTTTTTATGCAATATGCACCTTTAAGAACAAATGTGTTGAGGGGTGGGTGTGCCCGCACAGGTGTGTGTCAGGGTGAAAGAAAGCCCAGTTTCACCCCTGCAAAAATACAAAGCAAATAATACAAATAAATCTCACATTTATTTTTCACATGGCCTAGTCCTCATCTGCAGACTGCAATAAATTGGCAGGCATAGATGCAAACACAGTGCTTGCATGAATATGGGGGAAGGAAGAAATGGAGTTGACGTCAGAAGAAAACAAAAAGGACAGAAAATAATAATTATGTAAAAGCAAGTTACAGCAATGATTAACAAGGCTGCGTTGGTGTTAAGACACACAGCCTGGCATTGGTAAGCTAATTAACACATGAAGGATAATAAAAAATCTTGTCATTTCAAGTTGCAGGTGCTAGAATTGAGTTTCTGTTCAAAAGGCAATTCAGCAGTTTCATGCTGGCGTCTCCCTTCAAAACTCCTTTTTTCAGAGTGACCTGGCAGGCTCAAATGTTTTCCTGCTGGTTTCTGGACATTGCCATTTCAGATGTGAGTTTTCCGCCTGTTTATTTCATCCGAATTGACAAGCTGCGTTCAAAAGAAGCAAACCTGAAACCATGTTTTCAAGTTTTGTAGCAGGATTATTTTAAGCCACTACTTTAATAAAATACATAAATCACTCATTCTAAAAGACCATGTACCACATAAAGAGGTTCTGGTTTTGTATTTCCCCCAAATTTCCAGTTTTTCTATTTAGAAAAAACTTTCCCCACCCAAAATTTTCCAGTTTTCCTCGGTGTTCTCCTCTCAGTACAAGTGTGTATTAAAAAAATTTAAGATTTGGCAGCCCACCCCACAAGTTTCAGGCTGCAGAACCACAATCTTATGTGCAACAATTTAGATCTTTTAATGCAGCAGAGCCAGTAGCTTTGACTTCCACATTAATATTCAACGTACTGATAATCATTCAATTTTTATGTTAAAAAATTAAGAGAGATTTATGTCTGCTAAATGTCAGGGACTTCTCCATTCCTTTCAGAGTTACAGTGGTACCTCAGGTTACAGACGCTTCAGGTTACAGACTCCACTAACCCAGAAATAGTACCTCAGGTTAAGAACTTTGCTTCAGGATGAGAACAGAAATCGTGTGGTGAAAGCAGGTGGCCCCATTAGCTAAATTGGTGCTTCAGGTTAAGAACAGTATCAGGTTAAGAACGGACCTCTGGAACGAATTAAGTACTTAACCCGAGGTACCACTGTACTCTGCTTGAGAGACAGACAAGAAGTCCAGGGCAGAAGAAGCACATCACCAATAACCCTCCACCAAGAGGCCTTCAAAGGAACCTGGTTGTTACCAAAACAGTAGAACAGAAACAAGATTTCAGAGCTAAACAGTAGCGCTAAGCTACAACATATCAACCCGAAGACCATTTGTAAAAGTGAGCAAGACTTCATTTATAGCCTGAGATGGGTTGGGACTTTGATCTGGAAGCAGAGACCCCCTAAACCCCATAGTTGCCTAGAAACTGTTTCATGATTCCTCAAGGACGGTTTAAAACTATCATTTTGAACTGTTTCCTCTCCCCCCAGTCCTATTCAGCAAATACCTAAGAAGGGGGAGGAAGTAAAACCCATGTGCGGCGGGGGGGGGGGGTTGGTTGGTTTGGAAAAACATATCCTTATCTCATTGCACCCTGTAGATCAGTTCTGACAGGTGGGTGGGACAAGACATTTGTCAATCATCTGGTGTCAATTATGTCGGGTGACTGACACCTGTCAAAGTTGATTGAATGGTGCTTCCCAAACACCCAAATGGAAGCTGACTCTACACGTTTCACCAATTCATTCACATGGCAGAGATGCCTGTTACTGTGGCAGCACCAGAGAAACAAGAGTGTGGCCCTTGGCCCCCCATCTCTTAACTGTGGGTAGCAGGGAGCCAGAGCCAGCTATTCGCCTCTGCACTGGCACAAGAAGGCTCAACAGTTTCGCTGCGAAGAGCAGTCCAAGCCTCATCTACAGAGAAAGCCAAGCCAGAACAAACCGAAACACGGATTACTCCAATTAATGACACAGCTGACTGTGGTGGATATGAAATGGGAATGGATTAGTCTTTGTAAAGAGCTATTTACTAAAGGTAAAAGGTAAGGTTCGAATCTGTGTGACGGGCTGAGCTCCCGTTGCTGTGTCCCAGCTTCTGCCAACCTAGCAGTTCGAAAGCATGTCAGTGCAAGTCAATAAATAGGTACTGCTGCAGCAGGAAGGGAAACGGCATTCTTACCGCTCGAATTGCATAGCTAACTCCCCCCACAGCAGTTGATATATATTGAAACAACACAGAATTTGCACCACTTGTACACATTTTGCTCTTGGCCATGGCCTGATATGAACTAATACAGGGATGACAGAGCACAGGGTGAAGAAAAATAGATCAACGTTTTAGTCAGGTACTGTTCTTAATCAGCTGCGTTAATTAAATTACAGTTATTAAATCTTGCCTGGGATATTATTAAATGTGCAAATAAGATTCAGACATGTAAGGTGTCAGATTGAAGGCCACTTGGCACCTGCTGAGTTTGTGGCTAGAGGGGAGATCTGAGCCATAGTTAATAATCCATTATACTACAACAGATTAATGGTGAATGTCAATAACTAGAATACTCTGAGGTGCAGGGGTTAGAGTTCTCATCTTAAATTGGGTGACTGTCCTCAGAAACAACATTCTGTTGAGAAAGATAGATGGGTTAACATGCATTGCAGGGGTTGGACTAGATGACCCTGTGGTCCCTTCCACTCTACGATTCTATGACTCTGTGTCTTTTAGGACAGGACAACATAATGCAACAAACTCTCCTGGGCCCATGCATCCCAGACCAATGCCTTTTATTGAGATAGTTGCCAGTCATATTAGAATCCTTTCCTTACATTTCGGCAGAACATCAAGCAAACTGGTCAGACAACAGCATCAAACAGGCTAGTGTGGTCTGAAGCCTAACAAGTCATATTGATGTGGCATAGAAGAAACAGAGAGAGCTGGGTGCAGAAAAATCCAAAAGCCCATCATTTGGAAATTCCACTATTAGGATCAGCCAAAATATCACAAAACAAATGAGTACCGGTAAGCCTTTGAGTTCTCCACAAGTCTTCATCAGGCTGGATGTTAAGCAAAATGGGAAAGGAGAAGATGGGTGAAAACTGGCTTGATGTTGAGACCACAAAGCCTGCATTTAATTACCATCTTAAGATGGCAGAGACTGCAGACTTACTCTAACAAGTTGCACTCAGGATGCAATAAAATAAAATAAAAGAATGATAGCTCCCTTGTCCAAACCAAATCTACTAGGGTAGGAAACAGTATATGGGCAGCCTGGTTAAATGGGACATTGTGCATTTTCGGAACAGAAATAAATCTCTTAGCATCATATGGACACTTTTTTAAAAAATCACTGTTTCTGCTAATTGGCTAAAAGAAAAGTTTATTTAGAAGAACATTTACATCAAATAAATATCAAAAGGAGTCAATCTTTTTAAATAAATGTTGGAGGTAATGAGCTTGAGAAGAAAATATTTACTTTCCAGCACTGCTGACATAAAATGTATGTCATCACAAGACAAAGATAAAACTCTTGCAAGGAAGCACTCAGAAGCAGCCCTTACTCTGAAAAGGAACACCACAGAATTAAAAGAAAAAAGAGAAATGGTTCATCATGGTGTCATAAAGTGGCCATTACTCTTGTGTAGAGCTTGCAGTTATCAATTGTCAGGTGACAACCTGGTCCTATAAAGAAGAGGAGACTCCTTTTCCCTTCCAGAAATGCACAAGGCCTTCATTCAGTGCAAAAGCAGAGGGTTCTGTTTAGGAAGCAGACTTAGGACTGGCCCATCTAAACAAGGACATCCCTCCGACTGGACTGGGCCCACCAAAGTCTCAGGCAGTGTTTGAGAACTTTCTAACTAGGGGTGACAAGTATTGAACCTGAAACCTTGAACATTACCATTATTATTTATTAAACTTCTATACATCTGAAGATCACAGGGTGATTTTCAATATAAAAACACAAAATGCATGTCATAATAACAAACAAAAACAATACCTCCACAGTTTTAAAGGCCATAGATCGTTTAATTAGTTGAAGGTCTAGGACTCCATCAATGTAGGAATGCATTACAGTCCTGCAGGTCTCTCAGGTGCAGTTAATCAGAGCAACAGTAAAGTTTCCCAAGGAAATTTGTGAGTCTTTGGGAAGTTTCCAGTGTTCCAGACAAGCTGAGGCAGCAAGCCAGGTCACAAGACTGGGAACTTTGGATACAGATTTCAATACTTTTAAGCAATGGTTGAAAAGGCCATTACATATTATCTCAAATTCTTGCAGTAACAAATGGTTTTCCTTTAACTAGCAAAACATTAACCATTGCCTGGAAAAAGCTGAGTCAATTCTGACTGCAGCTTGTGCAATGTGAATTGGGTCTCTTTGGTATGATGCAGTATTTCAGAGAAGATGCAGATCCGTGTGTCCTCCACACCCCAGACTCCTTTAGGAGCAGGAGCAGGAGCAGGATACAAATTGAATAAATAATAGAATGGTGATGATTGTGTTATCGTTTTCTTCATGAGGAGTATACTCCAACAAGAAATCTAACTCATCCCCCCCCCTTCTGCTTCAATCTAGTCCCTTTAAAACTGCATTTCATAGTATCAGAGTTGGAAGGGACCATGAGGGTCATCTAGCTGGACCCCTGCGATGCAGGAATATGAAGGTGGCCTGTATCAGCACCCTGTTCTAACCCTGTAAAACTGCTTTTCCTCTGAAATTTAACTGAGTTGAACTGGTTTGAAATCCTGCTTGTTCAGATCCGTTCCTGGTGGAACAGGCACACATACACAAAAATTGCTACCAAGGAAGACCATAGAATAGATAGCATATTGCTCATTCATCCCAGTGACAAGTAGGAGAATGAGCTACAGTACACACCACACAGGCTTTTAAGAATTACACATGGGGAGTGCAACAGTAAACAGGACTATGCAATACAGTAAAGGGGTCGTCAGTGTCTTGTCATTAATGGTGTTCCTCTGCCTTCACAGCTGCTACTTTGATCATCCCTGCAACATGGCGAGACAAGCTACTGCAGCTACCAAATGTTTTATTGTCACTTTGACTCAAGAGTTAACAGTTCTGTATAACTCCATGTGCAGTTGCCACACGGAAACTGTTGAAATGATGCTACAGGCGTACTTCAAGTTCTGTGGCGGGATTAGTCAAGTACTCAGGCCTACTAGCAACCAACCACCAATGCCGCTGATGCTGCCACGTTAGAAACTGACTTTTAAGCGCACAATATATAGAGATTCTGTGCTAATTTGTTCGTTGCCAAATTACTCTGAAGAATTACATTCACTTTTTGCCGCAAATTTAGGGAAGGTTCACAAGGCTCCCAGAAATAAGAGACGTTACATCTTTGGCTAACCCCATTTCACTCTCCGTGGAGAACAAAATTCCAGACCAAGCAGTTTTCTGTTGAGTAAAATACTTTTTCTATTCTCATGTACTGCCCTGGATTTCTTAGTCTGTCATTCATTTCTTCCACAGATAGATGGGAGTAAGTGGAGAAGCCTTCTCATTGGACCCAATATCATCTGGGAGCTCTTTCACAAGCTTCTCAACACGGCTTATGCAACTGTACTCTGCTCAACTGTGCAGCTGGCTCCATGCACAAAGTGCCATTGTAAGATTGCTAGGGAGCATTGCTTGGTGAAGGAGAGCCATGGGCAATGCAGAGCTGCAATGCCAATGTCTCAATCGGCAGAAAAAACAGCAGCCTGTCAGATATCAAGCAATGAAGTGGTAAACACACAAAAACTTGCTCTGCTGAAAAATCTTTAACCTCCCAGAATGTCTTTGCTCAACTACAACCTTTCTTTAACAGGCTACAAATCTAGCTGTAACATACTGTACTGGATTTGACACAAGACACATCTAGACAAGATAGCTCATTAGTGATCTGCATTTACCATAGATAGGATCCTGTGGGAAAGATAACTCTCCTCTTCACTTACAGAACTTCTCAAGGCAGTCAGAATGAGGAAGAAGGAGTTAGCTACCCTATACCCTATAGGGCGCACCGGCCCATAGGACGCACCTCATTTGGGGGGAGGGGGGAATGAATAAAAAAATTTATTTCCCTCCCCCCAGCCCCCAGAACAGGCTGCTATCCGCAAGCCTGGGGAGCCCGGCGGCAACTCCCACTGGCTTGCGGATAGCTTCCTGAAGCCTGGAGAGCGAAAGGGGTTGGTGCGCACCGACGCCTCTCGCTCTCCAGGCTTCAGCGAAAGCCTGCATTCGCCTCATAGGACGCACACACATTTCCCCTTCATTTTTGGAGGGGAAAAAGTGCGTCCTATAGGGTGAAAAATACGGTATATCTCAGGGACTGAAAGCCATGCAGGGTGTAAAGCTAGGACCGTAGAAGCTTGTTTTATGCCTTCAGATTCTTCAAGAGAAACCTCTGGCCCAAGGATAGCATAGCTTCATCAAAGCTCTTTTGCCATTCCTGATTCACTGTATTCTGCTAGTTGATACAGGTCAGAGAACGTCAATGAAGAAAAGAAGGGCGGGTGGGGGATGAGAGTATTGTTTACAACCTAGCAGTTCATGGAATAAATGCTGCATATCCACAATCTGTGCAAGCCAATCATACTCGTAGCTCTTGTTTCTGATAGAGCCATTGAAGCAGAGCAACAAAATCCATTTATCAATGTTGAAAGTTTAATTGTTGGTAGTATTTGCTTATTCACTCATCTAGCAGAATCATACAGTCAATAAAAGGCCTGGATCCACCAAGTCCCTTTGTGCAATTATGAGGATGCATGTTTGCATGACCATAATTATAAAACACACACACAGCATGAAATCTGCCTGGTTTGTGTTGATTTAACCATGCTATTTCCTGCAGAATTAATGTGCTGGCTACATGACAAGCTCTTCCAGTCCTCAAAGATATACTCCCCCCCTTTCCCAAGTGACCACAAAATTGGAAGAGAAGGCCAACAGCGTAGAGAGGCTGGACCTGGAAATTGCTGCTTTGGCTCCTCCAACTAGTAGATGGGTATTTCTGTCTAAGGAGAGAAGTGACACACTGCATAGCCTTGAAGACTTTCTTCCTACCAAGCCACTGTTCCACCAGAAGCAAAGTCTGCAGCCAGCCTGCCATGAGATGAGCACAACTTTCAGTGCTCCCATCACCTCTTCCTAGTTCTGCTTTCCCACTCACAATTGTTAACATTTAATCTCACCACATGAGCAAGCTGTTGTTTAAATCCTACTGGATGCCCTTGTGATGTTTTGCTCAGTTTTGGGTTGCATTACTGGCAAGCTCAAGTTCTTTGTTCTGTCTCAGACCAACAGACATAAAAGATGTTTTATAGCAGCTAAGAATGTGAACCAAGAAATAGAACGCCACTAGTTCAAACCTCACTATAACCATACATCTACTAGGTGACATACCTCTCTCTCTATCAGACCCAGACCTTATTTATAACATGGGTGATAATATTGCAAAGAGGATTGCACACAAAGCTAAACTGTGCCTGAACAAAGCGCCATTGGACTATCTTACTCCACCTTCCTCCTCCACCAGTGGCTAAAAGAACAACTTTTGCAGTTAGCTTCACTTTTCAAGGATCCCCCTGGCTACTTAATGTTAACATTGGAAAAGTGTTGCGCCTAGAAGTGGGACGTATTGAAGGGACTTTTCCTGAACACATGGTCGAGTCTGGGCTCTTGCTTACCTGAAAAATAAACTTGTCAGCTTAGAAAAGCACAAAAGAGACTATTTCCATCATTTGGTATCCTTTTATTCCATTCATTGAAACAGAGGCAACAACCACTGGCCACACATGGAGAGACAAGCTTGGACACTGATTTACATCCTAGATGAATTTATGATGTAATGGGCTCATTCCCAGCAATGTTTTTACACTGCCAAGTGCCTGTAATGTTTTTTTTGTTTTTGTTTTTGTTTGAAAGCAATAAAGTGTGTGTGTGTATATGAGAGAGAGAGAGAGAGAGAGAGAAAGAGAAAGAGAAAGAGAGAGAGAGAGAGAGAGAGAGGGAGAGAGAGAATGTTAATATACGAACTCAAGGTCCTGGTTTAAAACAAACCCTGGCAAGTTTCATAACAAGCTAACTTCAACCCCTGATTTCAATCTGTGGGAGCTAAAAATGGTTCCACCTTTGTCTGTATCATGCCGCCAAATGAAACACTCATTTTCTTGCATACTCTGTGTACAATCGTTTGCATTTATGTTTTACTTCTTAGAATTTTGGAAATTATGACGAATATTTTAAAAAGCATTGCTGCTCAGATGCAGCTGGGCTGCTTATCCTCTTCCAAGACTGGCTTTAACAGAACAAAACAGAATGTTGGGCAAGATTTGTACTATTGTGAAGTCAAGCAATCCCAAAACAGCACAATGAACAGGAAGAGCCATAAACTATATATTTAAAAGGTGGGCCTAATCATAGAATCATAAAGTTGGAAGGGTCCCTGGACCATCTAGTCCAACGCCCTGTGATGAAGGAATATGCACCCATATGCAGATGAAACCCATGACCTTGGCGTTATCTGCACCATGCTCTAACCAACTAAGCTGTGGCTGGTTTGACAGCTGCAGCCATTCCTGGACCACAGTAGTTCATTGCAGTTGGATTACTGCAATGTGCTCTATGTTGGGCTTCCCTTGTGCTTGATCTGGAAGCTGCAGTTAGTGCAGAATGCTGCGGCACAATTGCTGACAGGAGTGAGGCTCAGAGGTCTGAACTGGTTGCTTATTTGCTACTGGGTTCAAAGTGTTACTCTTAGTATATAGAGCCCCTAACAAGGTCACCTTACGCTACTGTAATGGTTCTAGGGGTTGCTCATGTGTAAACCGGCGCCACACCTGGCTGGGTTGCCTGAGTGAACCTTTTCTGTCCGGACAGCCACTCGCCCGTGGATGTCTCAATCACTGGCAGAATCTGTCAGTGGGCGTTTCTTGAACTTCTTCCAGCAAAGAAGCTCTTTGACGCCTAGTCTCCGCCTACCTTCCCTGCGCGGAAGCCTTCTGCGCAAGGAGGGTGTGGGCAGCGGAGGACCCTTACTCTCCCCACTGGTCCCCGGCGAGGAGTCATGGGACCGCCTCACCGATTCCCCCATCTGCCCCCCTTCTCCACTGGTGCTACGCTGATTCCCTTCCCCAGAAGATGGGCTGCCTCTCCCCATCCCGGGACGCTCTCTGGAATCCCTCTGGAGCCCGCTCTCTCCCTCTGGCCCTGATGGCAGTTCCCTGACACCTACACATGCCCTCTTGACCACTTCAACAGAATTGGCACTACTGCAAGTGCCACAAAATACCCGTTCTGCTCGGCTGTTTAGCGTGGCAGCACCTGCACTTTGGAACGCCCTGCCTACTGAAACTAAGCAGGTGCCTTCACTGCACTCCTTTTGGTACCTACTAAAAATATTCCTATTTAGACAGGCCTACTCAGATGCTTAGGAACTGAATGTAATTTAAATCTGTTTTAGCATTTTCACTTTTGTATGTTTTAAAGTGAGGTTATAATTTTTTTTCTTGATTTGACTGTTTCATCTTTTGAAAACCACTTTGAAAGGTTTTTTTCCCCCAATCAAGTGGTTATGAATTTTATGAAATAAATAAATAATAGGCACCGTATGTCAAACACACTTTGAATTAAAGGAGGGCTTAAGAGAAGCCTATCGTACGGACAGAGTTAAGACAAACTGTTAGTAAGAGCAGCTCACCCTTTCTTCCCAACTCCCACCCTCAGTTGATGATTGACAGTTGTAGTTCACAACAGTGCAAAGAGTTTGGAAGCTACAAAAAGCAAATAGAGATGAAAAGAGGATCAAAAGGGGAAATTTGTAGAAATGTTTATTCTTTGAAAACTGTTGCTGAGGGGAAAGATCTCGACCATATATATTTATTGAGATATCCACAGGCTTTCCCTCCTCACCCAGATGCTTGACAATATACCTTTGAAATAAAAAACAACAACCAAAAATAGGTTGTTTGGCTTACAGTATCCTGCAGAGATATTTAATTCTTCAGGATACCACTGTATATAAATTCTTTTCTCTTTCATCGCTAAAGAATGGCACAGCGAAGAGCGTTACGTAACAGAAAACTAAGAATAGTCCCCAAGGGGATAGTGACAAAACATGAGAAGAATGATCTGGTTCTTTGCCAAGCCAGCTTTCCTTTATGCTGCTATGGAAAAAGCACTTCTGAAAATGAGCAGCTTGCTTGGTCGGCGGTCACTGAGGGCCAACCACACTCATGGGGCAGCAGGGAACACAGCTGCTTCTTGAATCTTGCTACGGCTTGCACACAAAGGTCCCCCCTGCAAACTTAGGCTGTCCTCACACACTCTCAAGCCTAGAGCTACTGCTGTTTTCCTAACACTGTCCAAGAAACACACACTGAATGAAACATAGAAATGTCCTCTAATGCTTATCCATTTATTTTAGCTGTCTCCAGCACCATCTACCAAAGGAGCAATACAGTGGAAACTCGGTTGTCGAACGCTTCGGAAGTTGAATGGTCTTCTGGAATGGATTATGTTCAACAACCGAGGTTCCACTGTACCAGCCTTAACGTGCTATGCAAGGACACCAGAGCCACACTCAGACATGATGGCACAGCTATAGCTTGTCCTATACACTGTTGAACAGGACACAATCTGTCTTGCAGATTAGCAAAGAAACCATGGTTTGCTTCGCCCAGTGTTGGTTGGCTGCCCCACCGTCTCCTCTGTGAACACCTGGCTGACTGCAGTCAGTCACTGTAAGAAAGAAGACCCTGGATGAGATAGACCTTTGCTCTGATCCCGCAGGGATGAATTGTTATCCTGGTTGTCTTTGCAAGGGCGGAGGCTTGCTACAGTCTCACTGCGTCACCATTTTCCCTACCCATAGCAGGCTACAGAAACAGGCTGACCGCTCTCAGCATACCCCCAGGCCAACCACAGTCCTCAAGGCTCCCTGCCTTCCTAAACATGAAACAGAGAGGCTTGCTGTCACTGTTCCTCAACCCAGAGTTTCCCAGCCTTGGGTCTCTAGCTGTTTTTACACTACAGTTCCCATCATCCCTGACCACTGGTCCTGCTAGCTAGGGATAATAGGAGTTGTAGTCCAAGAACAGCTGAAGATCCAAGTTTGGGAAACCCTGCCTGAACCCTTCCTCTCAAGACATTGCCTACCTGGGCAGCCCCTCAGGCATCTAATGAAATCTGCTAGCAGCCCCAAATTTGTGAAAATAAAAATCAAGTGCAAGCAGAACTTGGTCAACAAGGGAGAATCGAGAGCATGTCCTGCTACCACAAAGAGTGGAGGAGGAAGAGCAGCAATAGCCATTTTAAAAAAGAAAGAACAGAGGACGACAGCCTTGAACTTTTTTTTGAACAAATGCTCAAAATATCAGGCCCTCACCCATCAAATTTTACCCATGATTAAACCTCACTGGAAACAGCATTATTTGATTGACTTGTGACCACGTAACTCTCACTGCTACCAGTGGATCTTGGTCATGGCTAACTTTGACTGATTTATGTCCTTATCTTTTTGGAAATGCTTCTCTCTCCTCAGGGAAGATTTGGAAAGCAGTGAAGAAATCATGTTTCCCCTCCTACTTGCAGAATAAGAGATTACACTGCACTAGAGGGCAGCTCTGCTAACTAGATTACACAGGATTTAGTTACAAATCCCTATCCTAGAGTATTTCACCTGCAAAATGGCTTAGGTGTCTAGCACACAGTAGAACACTTTGATGATTTCCACAGATGGCAATGTACTTCACAAAGTGCAGGAAGTGGCCCAGGGCAGAAAATACAACTCTAATGGTGTGACATTTTTAAGAACTATAACAAATAAAATAAGTTAGAAGCAATAAATGGATTCTTTCATCACCTCAGTAGTATACATATTGTGTTTCCCTACATTTCTGTTAAGGTAGCTGAAGCAGATAAGGCAGCCTGCAACGCTGGATTCACCCCCCAAAACTGCCACCATTCTAGAAGCCTGAAGAAGCTACTTTAAAATGTTCTGCTTCTGGCACTTCCCTGCTCATTTTATGTGGCAAAGAGGTGTGCTCTCGGAGGCTCAGGTGCTGCAGTTACTATTCCAAACATGGTTGGTAACCTCTTAAATATAAACTAACTTCCAATCAATGTTCTAATCCTGTGCAAAACACATTACTGGAGTATTTGAACACATTTAGTTTCAATTCAGCTGCACGGATTTAATCTAGGGGGGGAAATCAATCCGTATATGAATTAGCGGTTTCTAGATTTCTGTGGCATTATTACGGAGGGCTGATCTCAGAGACAGATTGGTTCCAACTCCACCACCTTTAATCTCCCAACACTGCTATAGATAGGTAGTCAGACTAAAGTTTTACAGTGTAGCAGCCGCAGCCACACACTCAAATACTAGTGTCACCCCAAGAGCAGGGTTGCCATATTTTGAAGAGAGAAAAAGAGGACACATTTGTCAGCGCTGGGGGGGGGGGGGGCGGGAGTGGGCACATTCTACAATTCCCCCTCAAAATATACAAAAACAAGGACCTGGTCCTTTCCTGCATCATGCAAAACTCACACAGCATGCATATGTTTTGCACTTGGTTGTTTAGTACCGCGTAGGCAACATATAAAGTAGCCCACTCCCGGACATTTTAGAAAATTCAAAAAATCCAACCAGACAGAAATTTTACCCCTGAGAAAGAGGACACGTCCTGGAAAAAAAGAGGACATATGGCAGCCAAGAGAGAGAAAAGGGGAAGGGAAAAATTGATTCTAATATGACAAAAAGACCAAAATGCAGAACTTGTCTATTGGTGAAATCTGATTAAATTATGCATAATAATTTTGTGCTGCAGAAAATTAAGATCCTGCAAAAGACTCCTGTGTTTGGAGAAAGAATGGAATCAAGCAATATATTTTTATTCAGGGATTGAAACTTTATGCCCAACAAAATGAGCTACACTTACACTGTGATTGCCAGCAGAATGGACAGCTATCTTTTCCTTACTACTTCCTTTCAGCATGATGGCTTAATACTATTTGCTGTTGTAGTTGCATACTTGACTTTATCTTATAGGACTTGACATAGATGATCACTTAAGGCTATGGAAAGCCACTTAAAAATGAGGATCTGAGTCCAGAGGATGGGGGAACTTGTGGCTCTAAGCCTCCCTTCCCCCTCCCCCCTTCCCACCCCCTCCAGCCTCCCAATTGACCAGTCTCGGAAAGCCAAGCCAAGATCCAAGAGCTATTCTGAAACTTCGTTCTAGTTGCTTTCGGATTTAGGGTACAACACAAAAACCAAATGGAATCTATTAACTTCAGGTCACCATTTGTGATTGCAGATCTCATGTCTGGATTATACATAATTCCTGCTTCACAAAATGCTGAAGGGATTTTAAAGATAGCATAGGGACACCATTTTGCAACACTGTTGACATTACTACCAGCCTTTCCTGTATTTGAAAGTCAGACGTGGGATAAATATGCAGTTTTAACTTCTACCAGTGTTAGCAAATGAGATATATAAACTAATTGCCAAATGGCACCTTAAACCTGGATTACGGTTGTCATTTTTTGCAAGGAAATTTATTGCAAAAAATATTTTTCATTTCATTTCTACACAGCTTTATATTTTAAAGAATAATCTCAAAGCAGTTTATGACACATTAAAACATCAAATAAAACAATCTGGAATAAAACAAAGGCAAGCTTCAAGGAAAATATTTCAGATTTTTCTCTAAGTGACGTTTTGCTTTTCCCGTATTTATTTATTTACCTACTTAATTTATAGAGCTGCCCCTTACCAGGACTCCAGGGAGCCAGTGTGGTGTTGTGATTATTAGAGTGTCAGACTAGGCCCTGGGGAATCAGGGTTCAAATCCCCACTCAGCCAGGAATCTCACTGAATGACCTTGGGCCAGTCATGGCCTCTTCGCCTACCTTGCCGGGTTGCTGTAGGGATTAACTGAGAAGGTGGGTGATCCATGTATTCCCTGGAGAAAAAGGTGTGACATGAATGCAATAAACGAGCTCTTCTGTTCACCTGCTTAAGAAAGCTAGAGGGGGCTCTGGGTGGAAATGTCAGTCGCCAACCGAGCATCCAGGGATCTTCACATGGTCACAACTGAACCAGCGTCAGTCGCAAAATGCACCTGGCTAACACTGCCTGGAAGATGAGGAGCATCCACAAGTACAGGCGGCTTCCTGTTTCAGATGTAGCAGCTGAATGTCAGAGCAATAAGAAAGAGCTGTGCAAGGACAGCGCCAGGACTGAGGGACTTGCAGGCCTCTTGCCACTTGTGTTTCCTCTTCACAGCAGTGATGGCTGTAAAGGACCAAGATGTCCAAACAGTCACACTGCTGTATGAGGGCAGGAAAACTAGTTACATGCAATATGATTGACAATCAATTACCCTTTATCCTACAGGGCCATGTTCACAGGTCATATGCCAAACCATGAGTGCATTGTCCTTGCAACTCCCCCATTTGTCCCGCAACAGTGAAATAGCACTTACTTTTCAAGCAGCATAATGACCAGGAGCAAAATTTAAGACTAATACCAACCCCACTCCCGGCCTCACAATACGGATGCATTTTGCCCATTGTACTTTCAGCTTCAGAATAATTATGTAAACAGCAGTCCATCTTTCCAGATGGACTCACTACCTGTGACGGCAACTAAAACTCTGTGTTTTAGTTCCCATCTACAAATGGAAACTGAAGCAATTACATAGGTTCCTTCATGGGTGCAAAACTAGGGCAGACCTCAGCTCAGACTAAGGAAAAAGTAAGGAAATATAAATGCACCCTAGTTATAGTTGGGAGTCTCCTCCTCTTGAAAGCAGTGGGGAAGCAGGCATATTGACACAGTGCAAGCCAGAGTCGAGAAATCAGACATGCTGGCTGGATGCTAAAAAGAAAGGAAACAGAGAAGGAGAGAAAGAGTGCTAAGCCCAGGAACAACTTCTGTCTCAGCTAGGAAGCTGAACACACTAGGGACTTCACAGAGAGGTAGGACTGGTAGGCATTAGCATGAATGTGATGAAATGAAAGCATATTAAAATTAGAAAGCACTAAACTGCAGCTAAATCACTGGCTACTACTTGCTGGAATCCAAGTTAAATGTTAATAAGTAAATGTATTCCAATAAATTGTTAGCCTGGGGGCTAAGAGCACCACTGTAGAATAGGCATCGCTCAAGAGCTGGTGGAGCCACATGGCGTCTGCATAGCTCAAACATTCCAGGTCACAGATGCATGCTCTTGAGAAATATTCTTGAAAGCCACCACATTTGGGCCATAACATTCTTGCACGCAGGAAGAAAACAGCATCATTGTCCTATTGACCAAAACAAAACCAAAAAAACACCTCCCTGGTGCCTGAAAAAAATCAAATTTGCAATACTGGGTTTTTTAATGTGCTAGAAAGGGGCAGGGTGCAAAAAATGCTCCACAGGCTTCTGGAAATCCTGGAAAACAGGCTCCACAAATAAAAAGACTAGACATTTAAGACCCCTGCACAAATAAAAATCAATATTTGTGTGCAGTGATGTTGTTCTAGCCAGCATGGTTTGGAGAGGAAGACTACACATTACAAAAGTATGTGTAGTATGTAAGAAAACCCCAACACCTTTTATCTTAAAAAGGGGGCCCTGAGCTGAGATGCCACAGGGGTGTGTATCTGTGACACATACCTGTCTATTCCTCCCACCACCTGCTTTTCCTCTTCTTCAAATTACGGCCCCTTGCAGGTTTCTTTCTCCACAAATATTGCACTAGCAGATAACCACAGATAACCAGTCTTCTCCCCGGCTCAAAGATACATAGGTTTTTCTTGCCAGGTAATTATAACTTATGAATGACAAAACATAATAATTAATAAATCAAATAGGTAACAAATCAAAAGGATTTCTCCTAAAGTCATTCTCTCACCATAGATGGTGGACCCAGGGAGGCCCTCATTTGTGTGCCCCCTCCATGTGAGGTCCAGACAGTGGCAATAAGACAACGGGGCCTTTTCTGCAGTGGCTCCCCATCTGTAGAATGCTCTCCCCAGGGAGGCTCATCTGGCACCTTCACGGTGTATCTTTAGATGCCAGGGGGAAGCGTTCCTCTTCAACCAGGCCTTTGGAGGATTAATTTTCTACAGCCTTTTCAATGTGTTTGTAGGGTGATGGTCATCATTTTGTTGTTTTTATTTTAACTATTTATTTGTGCATTTATCTTGTGAACTGCCCCGAGATCCTTCGATGAAGGGCAGTATATAAATCTAATAAATAAATAAAAAATAAATAAAATAAGAAGAAGACCTAATTACAAACATTAGCTCAATAAACATTAGCTTTCAAAACTGCTGGAACTGAGGACAGATTTTTATATTTAAGCATGCCTGTATGCTGAGGACACCTCTCTCTGTAACATCCAAAAAAGGAGAGGCCTTGCAAGTCCTGATGCCTAGACTCTGTGGTGAGCCAAAAAACTGAATCCTGGCGAGACAGCGGCACTGTGAGTGGGTGGTTCACAACCCTGGATAATTGGTCAATTGCCTGCTTTGGACGGGGCTGTACTTTCCCCAAAGAGCAAGTTCGTAGTGGCTCATGGACTCATCTTTGTTGCTAGAGTTCCAAGTGACCTTGGTGGCTAGGTGCGCTTCAACTACCAGCTTCAGCTAGCAGGACAGATGTGGGCGTTTCTGGATTGGTATAGCCTGACAGCTGTCATCCATGCGCTGGTAACATCCAGGCTGGATTACTGCAATGCGCTCTTTGTGGGGCTGCCCTTGAGGTGGGACCAGAAGCTGCAGCTGGCAGGATATTGCCAACAGGTCACGCCACTGTTGAAAGAATTGCACTGGCTGCCAATCAGCTACTGGGCTAAGGTTAAGGGGCTGGTTTTGGTGTATTGGTGTCCCCTGCTGCCCTGGCCTCCTTTGGCTGGAAGGGCAGGATATAAGTTTAATGAATGAAAATAAATAAATATCTGAGCCCCACCATATAGTTAAAAAAGACCTCAGAGATTCTCAAGCAGCAAAGCAGACTCAAACTGCATCTAGAAGCAGCTGCAGTGTCATCCAAGGTTTACTTAGGCAGAGTTTGCAGGCTCAGCTGTGTCTGATCCACACAGTCCATGAAAGGCAGAATTCTCAAAATCACTTCAGGCAGTTTGCTTATCTTGTCACAAACAGAGCCATGACTAAGCCTCACAGTTAGAGGGAATAAAACAAGTGAGCCGAGGGTTTGTTTCTTCCATGCTGTCACCACACATAAATATTAAGGGACCTTCTCTTCCAAGACCATCATTTGCAAGCAAGGGTGCCAACTTGAGTAAAATATGGGAGGGGGCAGGTAAGCCCCACCCCACATAATTAACACATACACACCATTTGAAAGGCAACACCCATCAACTTGGGGGGGGGCACAGCCCCTCAAATATTTTATTGGGTGGGCCGAAGGGACATTGGCCCCTTGGAGTTGGCTCCTATGTTTGCAGGATCAGGACTGAGCCAGGCAGCCACTCATGTTGGCATGCAGCTCAAGTGCTGTCCCTCAGAACCCCCTCGCCTGCCCTGTACTTTTAAAGCATCGTCACTTCAAGCAGTCATGGGCTCCGCCAAACAATCAAGGAGAATTGTTGTTATGAGACCCCTATTCCCCCCAGAGCTACAATTTCTACACAGTGGCTTGACAACCAATCCCTCTTCCCAGGGAACTCTGCAGATTGCAGCCCTTTGATGGGGAACGGGGTCTCCCAACAACGCTGAGCACCCTTAACAAACTATAGTTCACAGGGTTCTTTCAGGGACTGTTTAAAGTGCTATAAAGGTAAAGGTAAAGGTAGCCCTGCCCGTACGGGCCAGTCTTGACAGACTCTGGGGTTGTGCGCCCATCTCACTTAAGAGGCCAGGGGCCAGCGCTGTCCGGAGACACTTCCGGGTCACGTGGCCAGCGTGACATCGCTGCTCTGGCGAGCCAGAGCCGCACACGGAAACGCCGTTTACCTTCCCGCTGGTAAGCGGTCCCTATTTATCTACTTGCACCCGGAGGTGCTTTCGAACTGCTAGGTTGGCAGGCGCTGGGACCGAGCAGCGGGAGCGCACCCCGCCGCAGGGATTCGAACCGCCGACCTTTCGATCGGCAAGCCCTAGGCGCTGAGGCTTTAACCCACAGCGCCACCTGCGTCCCTAAAGTGCTATGGTGCTGCCTTAAATGTAGTGAGGTTAGGGTCTAAGAGAGGGGTGGGGAATCTTCCGCCATCCAGAGGTTGTGACTCAAAGTCCCGCCCCCCCGCCCCCCCCCCCCCCCGGTCAGCATGGACAAAGGTCAGGGCTGATGGAGCTGTGGTGCAGCAACATCTGCAGGGTTCCCCATCTCACTGTAACACATCAGAGTGCATTACTGGTCACTGTACAGCCAAATCTTCCGATGTACCAAGAGTCCTGGATTTGTGTCTGCTGCAGCCTCTTGGACAGGCAAAATGTCTTGAATGGGACCTGTCTAGAATTGGATACTACCAAAGTTCTCTCAGAACTTGAAGGCAAATAGCCCGATCAGAGTGATGCCAAGTAAATGTTCTGCTGCCCACTGCTTTGTGGGAATAAGTAGGGTGTGTGGAGAACAAACTAAAGCACTAAGAACTGATTTGCCCAGTACAATAAGAGAGGTCATATCTACTTTCTGACTCCTCACCAGAGGCCTTAGCCAACAGCTTTGAAAGTTTAGCTATCCCCATGCAAATACTAAAATGTCATAAAAAGATTGTTTTTCTAATCTGGACTGAGTTTCTAGTTTTATAGTACATTATAAATACTTAAACGTTTGTATCATCTCAGTAGATGTAAAGGGGGTTAGGGAGAACACATAACACAGGAACTGTTTGCGCTGCTATTCAGGTTGCTGCAATGATTTACACAACTGAAGAACAACCTTTTGCCCGTAAGCACTTTTTTTGCTACTACTAGCTATAGTAAAGTTTAAAAAAATAAACAAAAGCATCAGCAGAATATAATGTCCTGTAAATATCATGGAGGAATGGCCAATTTTTTCTGCTGGTTTATATTAGAAGATTTGGGTGCAACTTATAATAGGCTGCTTGGATAAGGATAATAAACAATGATAATTTTATTTATATCCCACTCTTCAGAGATAATTGAGAGCAGTTCACTCAATACAGCAACAAAACCTAGTAATTTAAATTATTTAGCAAACACAATGAAAACCACAGCACACACCCATCTATAAGCTATAATCAACCATACAAAATACAGCCGTGGACAGAAACAAGCCAGACCACCAGCCAACACAGAATTACCCCTCCCCAAAGGAACAGGATCATCTGGATCACATCTCCCCTCCTGGTTTTACTAACATTCCCCCTTTGCGGTGCTATGCAGGAGATCCTCAGAACAAAGCCTGGTTAAACTTTTGGTGTAAAAATTCGACTTAAGCGTGGGGTGCAAAAGAACAGCCATTGTTTTCAACACATCAGATCAGCCTTCTCCACGTGTACTCGATCGACTTCAGAAGGGCTCACTCCCGCGATCACAGCCTTGGGGAACTGCGGCGGGTTCTTCTTCTGGATCCGCAAAGCCACACGGGGCGCCGGGAGGAGGCGCCGGTCCGGGGGCCCAAAGGGAACCCGCCGACCCCACGGGGCCAGAATTTCCCTTCTTGGCATCCAGCTGCGAGCAAAGCCGGGGCAGCCCCCCCCCCTGCCCGGCCTCCATCCAGGTCGCTCGCCCCACAGCTGCTCTTCCCGTTCTCCGAGGAAAGGAGACCACCCCCCCCCCCCGCCGGATGAAGCCACCAGCACGCCGGAGCCAGGAGCGGGTGCGGCCGAGGGCGCGGCGCCAGAGCCCGGGGGGCCGGGGAGCGGCCAGGCCCCCTCGGCCAGAGAAAGGCGAGCAGCGGCGCGCAAGGGAGCTCCCTCCAGGGGCGCGGCGCTTGGGCCCGGCGACGGGGCTTCTCTGCCCCCGCTCCCCGCTCCCAGCATCCCGGCCGGGTATTGCATGGTCCAAGGGAGAAGCCCCCCCCCCCAGCAAGCCTTCCGCCCCCGGGTCCGCGCCCCGCCCCACCTCGCTGTCCGCCTCCCTCGGGGTCCCTCCAGCCGAGAAGCTGCCCTTCGCCCGCCGACAAACACCCCCCTCCCTCCCTCCCCCGGACTTGGAGGGAGATGGCTCAGCCCGCGCGGGGCTCCCTTACCTCCTCGGCTGGCCGTCGAGCCGCCGCGCCAGGGCCAGCAAGGAGGGCAGCGCTCCGGCGCCCAGACCCTCGCCTCGTCCGGCCGGGAATGGAGCCCAAGAGGAGGCGAGGCGGGCGGGCGGGCGAGCGCCTGGGCGTCCCCTGGACGTCCGCGCAGGGACCTCCTCGCTGATGTCACTGGAGGGGCCGGGCGTGGAAGGGGGAGGAGGAGGAGGAGGAGGAGGAAGGCACCCGGCGGGGAGCCGCCCGGCGCCCCTCGCCCGCCCCCTCGGCCTCGCCGAAACCCTCCCCCCCGCCCCTCCGCCGGGCTCCCTCGCATTTAAGGGGAACTGAAAAAAACAAGCAGCAAGCGAGCGGGAGCCTGGTTGCCGTTTCCCCCCTGGATTTCGGAGGGCTGTGCAAGGGGCGCCCTCCGCCTTTCGGGGGGGGGGGAAGGAGGGCCAAGCGCCACGGCCTCTTTCTCCGGGCTCAGAAGAGCGATCACGGAAACGATGGTGGAAGGAGGGTCTGATCCCCCCCCCCGGGTAGGACTTGGAGGCAGAAGGTCAGGTCACCCCCACTCGGGAATAAAGAAGAGGGTCACCACGGAGCTGGAGAGTTGCTTAAATATATACATTTTACAAATTCCTTCTGAGAATTCTGGGAGGGGAGAGGAAATGTTGGTGGAATTTTCAGAGGTGGGGTATAGGATTGCCACCTGTCCTCTTCAATACAGGATTGTCCCTTATTTCAAAGTAAAACGTTGTGTCCTATATTGATTCAATACAGGACAGTTTGCCCTTTATTTCTCCTATTTTTTCTCTGCTCCTGTACTCTCTCTTTCTCGTGTGTGCCAAGTTAAGGATCCTCTCCAACTGCCTGTCTCTGCTCTTGCAGGGAAGGCTTTGCCGGCTTGGCTGGAGAAACTCTCTCCCATCTTTCCTTTCCTTTTTTTCTCCTTGCTCCCTCTCCTCATTCCACCCCAAGGAGGAGCAAACCAGGGCAAGGCTTCATTCATGTTGTCCCTTCCAGTTCCCTGCAGCTTTGGCTGGGTCAAGGTGGCACCTGCAGAGTTGCAGCCTGGGATCACTGGGCCCCTCAGAGGCAAACAGGTTCTGAGGCTCTAGAAACAAGCAGTTTGTGTTGGTGTAGCCCAGAAGCCCCAGTTCTGAACACATAGTAGTTATTTATCTGCATTATATTTGAGAGAGGAGGGTGGGAGTGACGTAGCTCCCCACAAGGCTCTCCCACCCCCCCCAACCTGTCACTCTGTCATATTTTCTCTCTTTTTCAGAAATTTAACATGTGGAACAAAGCTCTCCCCCTCATCAGAATATGCCCGCCGTTATTTATTTATTTTGCTGTGGCCTGCAAGTGTGTGAAAGGGTTTGTGAAAAGTCATGTAAATTTCAGCTCTGGGTTGCAAAGCACAGACAGATCTACAAAAATAATAATAATTGTGTGTGTTTCTGCATGTGACAAATTCCAGAGGGGCCATAGGGCTGGGCTGCAGTAGATCATAATGGAGTGCTTTGAAGTAATTTCAGCACCAGGTGGAAAAGAAAATTGCCGCCCCCCTCCTCCACCACCACTCCTACCTGCATGCCACCATCCTCTCTTGTATTTTGCTAGAACAAAGGTGGCAACCATGTATTCGTGGCCCTTACCATACCTTCCGGGTTGTCAGAGCGTGTCCGTTTTTCTGTAGGAGCATGCTGATAAAGCGACTAAGCACAATGCCACAGCAACAAAATTATAGAAAAATTCCAGAACACCTTCCAAGTGAGGCAGAAAAATGGAAGTTTATTTTGTAGATGAAGAAAACTTTCAGTAAATTGAAGGAGGGATTTTGGCACACTACTGTTTTTAAGTAATACACATTACTATCTCAAGAGGGTAACCCCAAATCCCTTAAGTTCAGAGTCTTGAAATTACTTAAATGCCTCATTTCCCTCCCTCCTCTATTCCTGACTCTTGTCACGGTCCCATCTGCACAGGGGCTTTTGTGAATTCAGTCCAGGCAGCTAATATATTCTCCTCTGCTGCAGCTACTGAGAAGCAGCAGGCATCTTTCAGAGAAGCAAAGCAGACTGCCCAAATATCTCAGGGCTGTTTATATCCTGCCCATCTTCCCAAAGGAGCCTCAGAAGTTACTCATTGAGTTCAATATACCGGTGCTTCCGCATGTATGGGAATAGGATTGCAGCTTCATATATGTTTCCGTAACTAGCTAGCCAGGAATCAAGTTTGTGACAGTAGCAGAGAGTGCAGGTAATAGGAAGCTGAGCTATTGGTGAATTTCCCCCTACATTTTAGAGAAGCAGGCGTGATGAATTCATCTTTATATGCTTGATAGAATCCATCCTTTGCAGCACTGCAGGTTTGATAACTCCAGAACAATCACCTACTGCAGAGTGATGCAAGCAGGATCTGCCAACCCAAAACAGCGTAAGAGCCATGATGCGCTTTTGTCCCATCTCCTGCAATCTGCTACTTGCCCCATCAAACAGTGGAGGAGAGGGGGGAAATGATTTGTCTTCTTCTTTTGATCAGCTTCTGCGTGTATTTGGAAGAGCTTCAGTTTCCTCATTTGCCTTTACATCACCATCTATTCCAAGAATGCAGTGATCAGTGAATGGCTCTTAGCAGGGGTGGCATGCAGGGGGCAAACTGGCCTGCTAGAACTGGTCAGAGGAGACATTACACTTCTGCACAGGCTCTTGTACAGCAAACGGACAAATGGAGAAATTTCACACACACACCCCAGGCTACCACATACCAGTGTTGTAGGGAGGGTGAACATAATTTTAGCTAGGATTGCCATTTTCCCAAAAGTGAAAATCCAGACAGAGTTGCTGAGCCTTTCTTGAGAACACCCCCCCCCCCAAAAAAAAACACATTTTGGGGCTTTTCTTTTATTTTTTTCAGATTTTAATAATAAAAATAGCCTAACTTGCCATACGTCCATGCTTTTGGCCAATTCAGCAAATATCCACCCAGATGCCATTTTTCTGAGCAGCCCTATTTTATCAGTGTTTCCAGTGTGGAAGTATATTCACTATGTTTTTGTCAGACATAGTATTCTCTCTTGAGTCTAGGTCAGGAGAAACATGCTTCATGTTTTTAGGAGAAGCTAAAGTTCCCACTGCAGAGCTGGGAA
Organism: Podarcis cretensis; assembly: GCF_951804945.1. NCBI lineage: Eukaryota > Metazoa > Chordata > Lepidosauria > Squamata > Lacertidae > Podarcis > Podarcis cretensis. The sequence continues at coordinate 136,766,854 of NC_137170.1, read as the reverse complement.
CTGGTCACTAAGCATTTCTCCCCTTCCTCCTCTGTTGTAAAAATGATTCTATTTTTAAAATTGATCTGTTTTTAAACTCTAGCCATTGATCTGATTTATTGCCTGCCCTTCTGCATGAGGTCCCAGGTGGGTTGCAAAAAAAATTTAAAGGCAGTATTTACAACACTTAAAAAATTACAATCAAGAAAATTTGGAGGATGCTGAAATGTGTGTCTCAGGTGCCCTTCTGTGGGGAGGGGGTTTCACAGTGTGTTTGTACAGGCACCACTTGGGGGAAAAATTAAAAAGAGAATAGAGCTGCCCACTTGAGGGGTGGGGAGAGACTACTGAACCACACTGGGTTGGTCTGTAAAGTGGACTGGGAAGCTGGAGGAGAGTTGGGCTCCATCAGCTGGACAGAAACAGCTCCAGGGGAAGCCACTTGCCCCTGTGCAGCTCCAAGTAAGCAGGCAAGCAGGGAGCTTAGCTGGGTCCCTGGGGCAGGACCTCACTTTCAGGCAAATGCCCTTGTGGGTTTTCAGCATCAGTTCTAGAATATTTTCAAGTGAATCGGTTTTATTTTTTCCATTCAACTTTCCCTGAAAAACTGTTTTGTGGAATGAAATGCTCCTGACAATGCAAGTATCAGTAATCCACTCCATCAGTTCATGCAATGCAGCTAATGATTAACAATGTTGTTGTTGCCTCTTTCACATAATAGCTCCATCACTGGGAGTTTTCAGCATGTGCTCATTTTGTTTACGCTGGCCTTTCCCAAGCAGGCAGGCAGCTGCGAGCAGTCAGAGATGAAGTCATCACCACATGGATGTTCACCTGAGCCCATTCTCAACAGATTGCTTAAAAAGAAGGAAGTAGAAGCAGCTCTTAAAAGGCTAAAAATAGGAAGGGAAGAATGCCAAAGAAAAGACCCGCTGCATGTATGATCTAGCCCAGTGAAGTCCTTGTAAGTCCCACTTCTGTCTCTTTCCCAGTGAGCATATAATAGTGCTTCTTTCTGGCAGAATAATGTCTAGAGTCAAATGAAGCAGGAATCTGCGGCTGAAAATCAGAAATGATACCAAAACCTTAAAGAGAGATTCAAAGATACAGTGTATAACACTGAAAGGATGTTTTCTTTCCTGCAAAATAATCGAGAACACAGTGTATCCCGTTAGATGATACACAAAACCATGACACAAGATCCCTTTTATTGTTGAAGGCCTTAAATAGGCTATTCTTTATTGCAGGCATGTTCCATTAATAGTGTGCTATTGTACTGCTTTGTGTAGAGAATTATTGTTTTCAGAATAATCACTGAAGGGCACATTTTGCTGCTGTTGGTAGAAAGCTTGCTACACTTCACTTTTTCTTTTTTATATATTATATTTATATGTAGGAAGTATGTTCACTGTGAACCTAAACAGCTGGAATGATTTGGAAATGTACCCATTGACAGGATATTAGGAAGCAACATGAGACTGGTTAAACTCAGTGGTGCAGAAAGCTCTCAAGTAATGGTTCCTCCACCCCTCATTCTTATTTTAGGCTGAGAGGCAGACCGGATAGGAGATTGGTAGATCTGTGTTCAAACAAAGAACTGCCCAAGTCCCACTGAAAAAGCAGAGCTGAGGGAGTGTGAAAGAGAAGAGTCACAGAACCAAAAGGGGAGGGGTGCAGAGTCTCCTCACACCTTCACTTTCCAAGCAGAATAGGGAGGATGGAGGGAAATGAGCCTAAGGTAGGGGATGAGTTCAGTGTCGTTCTCCTTCCTGTTAAAATTAGAACTCTCTCCTTTCTTTCTACACACAGAAGTCCCACTGTCACTTACAGGTGGGTGTAGTAATAATAATAATAATAATAATAATATTATTATTATTATTATTATTATTATTATTATACAGTAACAACAACAACAACTGTCCATCTGACTGGGCTGCCTCATCCAACTCTGGGCAGCTTCCTAAATCGGTTGCTCTCCTTTCTATCCTCCCAAACATACAGTGCATTTCTTTCCTTTTCAGGCAATACCATGCATGCAAGCCAGACTCTGATGAGTAGGCATGGCAACAGACAGGATATTAGTACTGCATACAAGTCCCCACATCACAAAAACAATTTATCTGATTTTCTGTGGGGAGAAATACACACTGGCATTTTGAGTTTAACAATGTTGTGTGGATGCTTGAAATTGAAATACTTTATTGTCACTTGTAGAACTTGTATACAGTGAGATTACACGAGCACCCTCCTCTCAGCTCTCTTAGTCTTAATTCCCCTCATTTACTGACGCACGCACACCAAACCCGAAAGTCGCCCTGTTGTTATCATTTCATTCAGCAGCCTAACAGCCCACAGATAGTAGCTGTTCTTTACCCTGTTGGTGCAACTAATCCTGCTTCTATATCTTCTGCCTGAGGGCAGGAGATCAAGAAAGTGCCAGCCAGGGTGTGAATCATCCCTGAGAATTTTCCTCACTCTCCTGAGGCAACATTCTTCCGCTATTTCATCCAGTGGATTCACGGGACAGCCCATAATATCTTGTGCTGTATGCTGCAGTCATCATCATCATCATCATCATCATCATCACCCACCCCATCCCACAATAAACACCCAGCTGGAAGCACCCTAAGTTGTGATTGATGCCAGTCTTGTCTGTTTAGTGTCAACAAGGGTTGCAGGCGCCCCACCTCTAAGGCCAGCCCAAGACATGTTCATACTGGATCTTCATGGTACTTATCCTCCTAACACAGAGCATAACTCACCAGGAGATTTCCCTGCATAATTTTTATTGAATGAGCAGAAGCTGCATAAAATGCATACTGTGTTCCCGCTCATTTCGGAGTATTTTGTTCCACAAGTCAGGTCAAGCTGGTTCTTACTCTGTCTTGCTTAATGACATCCAAAATCTTCTGCCTGAGGAGTTGCTTCCTTGTAAGGCTGCCTTCGCCTATCCCTGCCCTGAAGTCTCGATTCCAAACTTGTCTAGACTTTTCTCATGTATATCCGGAACAGGATGCTACAAGCAGCCACTGATGTTACATGTAGTAAAATACACAATCAGAATCTGAGAAAGCACTTGGCCACTCTGCTGGATTCTCACTGCACAGCACAGGCTCAGTTTTCTCAGCATGGCTTTGTTTGATATGCGTGGTGAGTGGAGCTTACCCCGCTAAAACATCTAACCATCCCATTGCTGCTGCAGTATCACCTAAGGTGGCCCAGCAAAGGAATATTTCCTGAAATGCCGTCTTCCTCCTGTGAGCCACATGCGGCCAGTTCAACAAGCTGTTTCCAGATGAGATGCTTTTTGTGTAACGGTTTGTTTAATTTTGCAGGAGGTCCATGAGGCACTAGATCATCAACACACACACACACACCGCCCCCCAGTGCTACACCCATCTTTTTGATTATTGAAAAAAATGTGTTACGGAGAGAAAGAGCATAATAACAACACAATCTGTTTGCAGGTGTGAACAAAAAGTATACAGCTGAGGCCAGGTTGGGGGAGTGGGGGGGTGATCCCTGGGAAAGCTGGATGGTGTACTGAGATGCGTCTTCGTTCTTGATTTCTCATTGTGCATTTCCTTTTGTTTCCTGCACCACAAGTCCTTTCTTTAAAGACTTTTGCCTGTTTTGCAATACTTTGCCTGTAGCACTTCAGCTCTCACAAACTCTTAATTAATTACTTCCTCTCCTGAAACAAAATGCCCTCAATCTCTAGGCTGCCTCTGACTTTTTTTTTTAAAATGGTAAGACCACAACAATATAAGGTAATTTTATTTGTGAAATTGACCAGAAAAATCAAGGGGACAGTTTGACATTGTCTAGAGAAATCCAGCAGGCAATTTTCCTGGCCCAGTTAGAATCTCCCCTATACTCTCCGTGACAGGATCCCCAACCCACCCTAGGGCATTACCCATGGATTGCAATTAAGCTCATCATCATTAAAAATAAATAAATCATAAAAGCTGACCACTATTTTGAGCAGACAAGCACTCTTGTCACTCTTTAAAAATAAAAGTACACAATGACACAGTTCCCAAAGCAATTCTCTGGTATTCTGTGTACCTTTTTGCCCATTCTATCTTTCATGGGAGAAGATGCATCTGCTTTCTCTAGCAATGGATTGCACCCCACTTCATTATCTCTCTTCCTCTCCCCTCCCTGCTTTTTCACACTCCTGGAAGGCTTATTTCTTCCTCCCTATATTTGCCCAATAATCCCTAGGATGGGGCTACTAGTAGCAAATTTGGCCCAGCTAAGAAAGGGATATTGTTGCAAAAGTTGGGTGCCTCCGCCTTTCTCTGCCAAGCAAGATTCCTGGGGGTACCAGGCACTGAGACTGTGATTTCCTGGTTTAGCCTGCATTTTAAATCTACCTCGTGTCATCTTCCCTTCAAAACTCAAAATGTTATTGTTCCCTGTCTTTAGCAGATATGGGTGCCTTGGCACCCACAAAGTCTGTTACACCAGATCTGTAACAATTCTTGATTTATAGCTGCAATTAGATGTGGTAAGAGAAGGATGCTTTTGTTGTCAGACAGCACCAGTGGCCATAAACCGGGTACATGCATGTTCAGGCATCTCAAGCCAGAGAAAGTATGCAAGGTAATCCATCTGTTAAAACTGGGTGAAGATACATTACATTTACAAATGTGGGTTCAAAAATCCCCTCACCAGTTTTCCCCGGCAACTTGCTGGTCCAACACTTGGGGTTGCCATAACATACCTAGTTCTGCCCAGGGTGTTTGGTTTTTTTATGGCAGTACTGACCAGTATGAAGTACTGGTGCTTCTTTTGTTGCTACCCATGGCAGTCATTTTGTGTCCGTACTCATGGCACTTTTATCAGTATATGAACATCAGCACCTCATTTTTTAGGTAACATAAGCACTGGTTCAGCCCATTTAACCTCTCTTTAGGGTATCCTGGATAAGAGTCCTAGGCCCAGCACAATGGAACAACTGTACTGGCGTGTTGTCCTGGCCCAAGTCCTTACACCAGGGCTACGTTGAGGCTCCTGCACCAGTTACTGTTCCTGAGTCCTAGCAAGAACCATTGTGCCACTCATCCATCCAATGTGGTTCGATTCATTGGCCTGAAGAAGTTTTTAGAAAGTCACACCTGTAAAAATAACATTTACAATCAAGTCTGAGTATTGAGTCAACAATAGATTATCTAATTAGCACTAAGCATCAGGAAGTGCTGTTATGCAGACTCTCTTCCCTAACTAGTTTGGGAGATAGCAGGATCTCAATCTTTAGTGCATCTAAAGATAGCCAGCTTAGGTGCATCTGAGAGCAACAGGGCGTGGAATTATTGGGCAGAGCCTGAACATGTGCCTAAAACTGCTAATTAATATGCAAAAGTTGGTGTTTTTCTTTTCATCCTAAATTAAGCAGGGGTTAATTTAGGATGAAATTTTAATAGGATTGTCCCTCAGGTATATTGTCTAGACAGAAAGGCAGAATGAGAGCTAGTGAGTCATTGTAGTGTAAAAGAGAGAGTTTTTCCAGGCAGGCTGAGGTTCTACACTGAACCAAGAAGCAACCTGGGTGAGCCTGGGCCAGTCATTCTCCCTCAGCCACAGGTTATTGTTGTTTAGAGCGCTTATTTTAAAATAGTGCTTACCATCTGCATTTTTGTTAGCATTTGTATCATGATCACCAACATTTCTCCAATGAAAATAGGGATGTCCTATTCAATAATGAAAATAATAATAATAACAATAATAATAATAACCCACACCCATCTGACTGGGTTCCTCCAGACACTCTGGGTGGCTTCCAACATATATAAAAACATAATAAAACATTAAAAAACTTCCCTATAGAGGGCTGCCTTCAGAGGTCTTCTAAAGGTTGTGTAGTTACCTATCTCCTTGGCTCAGGGGTCGCATAACTCCACACATTTCAACATTTTCCCGACGAAAATAGAGACGTCCTACCAGGGACGCCATCTTGGGTTGTGGGGCCAAGGGACCCCCAACATTTTCAAGGAGGGGGCTGGGCCCCCTAATTCTGTGGTGGCCATGCGCGCATGCCACAGGGAGTGCTCGCATCACTCACGCATGCCATGGGGTGTGCTTGTGTCATGCACACTTGGAGGGTCTGTTGTATTAAAAATCTTTAAATTTTGTTTAAAAATATTGTCTACTTGTGCCCTTTTAATCAATCAAAAGGTTTTCAAGGGGAACTTCCAGAGACTGAGCCTGGACATTCTGTAATCAAAGCAACTGCTCTGTGGTCTTTCCTCAGACCTCAGAGTTGACCAGAAATGGTGCAAATGAGAGTTTCAGATCAGGACTGAGTCATTTGCCAGTATCTGACTGAACTAGCAGGCGTCAAGTAGGGAAGAGCAGAGCCTATAAATGTAGCTGCCATCGTACTGTGTCTGTTGCTTGCTGTTGTAATAGATTTAACATGAGGCTGCATTTTAAAATGCAATGTACTTGTAGCCTCTGGTGGTACAAGTATTATGACAGCTAGTAAATCACTACAGTGCTCTTTGCATTGCCTTGTTCTTTGCTGGTGCTTCCTAAATGTGGAGATACTCAGTGCCTGCTCTCATGCCTTATTTTCAGCACAGTACTGATTGCCGGCATGGGAAACAGAACAGATTAGTTTTATCTTGCTCACCCACTCTTTTGTGAGTTGCATCCCTGTGTCGGTTCAATAGAATAAACTCAGGGCCCGCCTGTTGTATGGAGTCAGCAAAAAGGATATGAAGCACAAATGGGTGGTAACATTTATTCCGTAGTCAATAGTGATTGTTACCAAGTACCAATTGATCTGCCCCCACAAATTTGCCCAGAAATATTAACAACAATTGTATTGTTTATACCCTGCCCATCTCTTTTGTAGAACTCTAAGTAGGAGACAGGATATTACAGCTGTCTGAACAATAAACTTGATTCAGAACTTGGCATCTGCACACTTTGGCTGTGATTCTAGACACACTTACCCAGAAATCAGTCCCAATGAACTCAGTGGGGGTTGCTTCTGAGTAGAGTAGGCATACACAGGACTCAAGAATAATTACAGGACACAGACAAGGTGAACATTTATATTCTGGATACAAATGGCCTCCACAGGACTTCTCCGTTGTGTCCACTGATAGTTTGCAGTTGATTGTCAATAGATTTTGGGCTCTCTTACCCCTGCCTACCGTTGCTCCCAACTCCTATCCTAACCTCCCTGACCAAGGTGGTACTCTAGTTAGTGATACGGGATTTTGCTCAGGTTTGCTTACCAACAACCTGCCTGCCTGCCTGCCTGCAGCTTAACCAAGAATAGGTGGATCTCCTACTAGGTACCTGTTAGGTGTCAGGTCCAGCCCCCTCCCATGAGGCAGAGTGGGGCTCCAGGTAGCTTATTTGGGGTATCATGAAAGGTAATTTGTTGTTGTTGTTGTTGTTGTTTAGTGTTAGAGAGGAGATTTTCTGATTCAGTTGGGATTTTTTGTCTCAAGTGCCTTGGGTACTGTGCACATTGAATGGGGGCGGAGAGGGGGTGGAGAGGGCTTGTCATTGGGAGTTGGCCAGTGACCTCATGCCTCTCCGAAAGAGCCAGGACACAGTTTGCCCACAGTCCCCTTGAGAGGTGCCTCTATTCAAGGTGGATCAAAAGAAGCCTGGTTCCTTCTCTTGCTATGCTGAGGATATCTACATTGCTTCATTTAGACACATAAACATTTAATGACTCAGTAGGGAAACATAAAATATTCAAAAGTCATTCTCTGACTTAGCAAAAAATGAATCAAGGCTGTTCCGGGGTAATACATTTTCAGAATGTGAAGATCAATCAGCAGTTCATCATGTCACATTTCAACATTATGGCAACTTTCCCTTTCCAGGCCAACACTAAATCAAAATGAATTACAGAAGGAATTTCAGATTGGCACAATATGATTACCTGAGCTGGATGCTTGCCATGAAATGATGTCTATCATTCTTCTTCTTCTTCTCCTTCTTCTTGAAAAGTTTCATTAGGAACACTGGCTATGGCTGAGGCTTCAGTTCTCTCTTCATAGCCCCTTCCAAAATAAAGTCACAGCTGCAGCAGCCACTGCCATTGCAGGCCTCCCACATAGTTTGCATGTGGTGTGTCTTGCGATCAATTATGTGGGGCGGGGCTTCTCTGCCCCCCATATTTTATTCAAGTTGGCACCCCTGAGTGTTGGTGTGTTAAATAGGATTTATTCCCAGGTGAATGGAATTGCAGGTATGTAGGCTAACATCTGTTAATTGGCTGTAGTTCAACAATATCCTTTTTGAGGTAAGGCAACCATAACTTTACACAGTATTCCAAGAGCAGTTGCATCATAGATTTCTCCAATGATATTATCAGTTTTATTTTCAAGCCATTTCCTAATGAATCCTATGTTAGCATTCATTAGAAAAGGGACTAAAAATGTAAGCAGGATTTCTTAACCGTTTTAGAATGCCCTTTAAGACACACAGGCTCCCAAGCGCTTGGAATCCTTTGAAGGAGAGAGTGCTGGAGACTTAGGCATTGCTGTCAGTGCTCAAATTATTGGAGGTGTTGGGAGGGAGCTTAAAGAAGTTCTCAACTTCCTAATAAGATGTACTGTCAAACAAATGTAAATGATAATGTCCTCATATTATTGTTTTCCTAGACAATTCCCAAAGTTTGAATGAACTCTCCACTGCAAGTTGCAAGTTAGAACTGTGTGTATTCAGCCATGGCTTGGCTTTCTCCTGCACAGGAACCTCAGATAATTCATTTACTTGATCTCTAGAAGCCAGCTTTTAAGAAAGAAAAGTATCAGTGCAGCCTTGTCAAGGAAAAGCTTTTCCCTGTGCTGCTGCTGTCATCTTCCCTGCACAGTGGGACACTGCTTCCTTCACACCGCAGGACACTGACTTCTCTGTTTCTTCCGGAACTCACTCCTGTGTTTGCTTGCAAACTTTTGCAAAATGATTGTTTTTGTGTGTGGCAAATGTAGCAGGTCTGTCCAAAACAGAGCATTGCCTGAATCTGTGTGTGCTTCCACAGTCATTGATGTCGCCTTTTACAGTTTAATTCTGGCTATTCCTTGCACAGTTCAGATTACAACCTTCCATCCTGACTGATCTGCCCCCCTTACACTGTTGCCCTGTTGCAACATCCACTGTCTTGCTCTCACTCCAACTTGGCAAATTCTGATTGCTTTCCCCAAGATTAAATCCAGGTCCTCAAGGCAATATTTTTCTTAGTCCTGAATCCTGAGTACCAATTACAACTTGATCTTTAATTAGTTAATTAATCTAAAAGTTCTCCATAATGACATGACTGAAATTACCGGTACATTCTAAAATCCATAAGGAAAGATTCAAATGTTCCCCACTCCTTCTGGGCTCCCATATTGACCTAGCTCAGTTGGTAGAGCATGAGACTCTTAATCTCAGGGTTGTGGGTTTGAGCCCCACACTGGGCAAAAGTTTCCTGCGTTGCAGGGGGTTGGGCTAGATGATCCTTGTGGTTCCTTCCAGTTCTCTGATTCTATTTAGTTAAATTTTGCAGGGTGAAATATTCCTGTAATTCTGTCTCATAAAAAGGTTTCTTCAACTATGTTTGAAGAAAGAGGAAGAACGAGCAGGTGGTAGGTCCTCTGTGTGGAGAAGACAAAGAAATGTTATTGGGTGTCAGAGAGAAGGCGGAACTGCTCAACACCTACTTTGCCTCTGTCTTCACCTGTCTGGGAATGGCCTGAAGACAAGGACTGGGAATGCATTCTATGGCAGACCAGCTTCTCTCCGAAGGAGAGCTGGAGGGGGAAGAGTCACCTCCCTTGTCCACAGCATGTTCAGAAGCAGAGAGAGACAGAAGCCGAACAGCTTAGGGAGGAGTTACCCAGTTTCAAGATAATGACAAGAGAGCCAGAGAGGAGGGGGCAGCTAGTTGAGACATCTCTTGAGAGCATGGGGCACCCCCCCCCCTCACCACAGACTTGGAGGTCCAAACATATCAGAGAGCAGAGGAGTCAGAGGGAGGGAGGAACTTCTTGTTGGCGTCCAAAATGCTGCAAAAGCTGGAAGGAGCTGTGTATTTGTGCCTGCAACATGATGCTGTAAAAGAAAGACTATAAGGAAGGAAGGAAGGAAGGAAGGAAGGAAGGAAGGAAGGATGGAAGGAAGGAAGGAGTTTGGATTTGATATCCCGCTTTATCACTACCCGAAGGAGTCTCAAAGCGGCTAACATTCTCCTTTCCCTTCCTCCCTCACAACAAACACTCTGTGAGGTGAGTGGGGCTGAGAGACTTCAGAGAAATGTGACTGGCCCAAGGTCACCCAGCAGCTGCAGGTGGAGGAGCGAGGAATCAAACCCGGTTCCCCAGATTACGAATCTACCACTCTTAACCACTACACTCAACTGCTTGTTAATTCTTATCTGTGAAGTTACCAAAGGAGAGGAGGACTCTCCACGCCTGACATCACCCAAAAGAAAAGCAGTGCCCAACCTGGTGCTAACAGGTTAAATGAAGTAAGGCAGGAGCTGCACCCCAAAATAGGAAAAGATGTGGTAAGGGAACACCTAGCTACTTTAAAGGAATTTGAATCTCCAGGACCTGATGAGCTCCACCCAAGGGTACTAAAGGAGTTTGTGGATGTAATCTCAAAGCTTCTGTCTATGTGCATTCTTGGAGAACAGGTAAGGTCCCTGCAGACTGGAGGCAAGCAAACATTGCCCCTACCTTCAAAGGGGGGGGGGAGAAGACCTTGGTAACTACTGACCTGTCAGCTTGATGTTGATACCAGATACCAGTAATTAAAGTGTTGGCCTGGGAGTACTTAGAAAAGCATGCTGTGATTACTAAGACCCAGCATGGGTTTCTCAAACACAAGCCATGCTAGATAAATCTCTCTCTTTTTAAATATAACGTAGTTACAAGTTTGGTGGATCAGGGGAATGTGGATATAGTGTGTCTTGATTTCAGTAAGGCTTTTTACAAAGACTCTCATATTCTTGCAGAGAAGCTGGTAAAATGTGAGCTGGATGAGTTAGCGGTTAGGTGGATTTCAAGCTAGTTGACAGACAGAACCCAAAGAGTGTTCACTAATGGGAAAAAGTGTCAAGTGGGGGGTTGCAGGGTTCTGGCCTGTGCCCATTGTTGTTCAATAATGGTTTTTAGGCTGGAAGAACCAGCTGCACAAATATAAGATGAGGAACATCTGGATTGCCATTAGTACACTTGAAAAGGATTTAGGAGTCTTAGTAGACCACAAGCTGAACATGAATCAACAATGTGATGCAGCAGCAAAAGAAAGCTAATGTATCAACAGAAATCAAGTGCCCTTATCAAGGCAACTAACAGTACCACTCTATTTTGCCTTGGTCAGACCACACCTGGAGTCCTGTGTCCAGTTCTGGGCACCACTATTTAAGAAGGATATTGACAAACTGGAATATGTACAGAGGAGGGTGGCCAAGACTGTCAAGGGTCTGGAAACCAAACCTTTTGACAAACAGTTGATAGAGCCCAGTAAAGAGGAGACTGAGAGGAGATAAGCTAGCCATCTTCAAATATCTAAAGGGCAGATGGAAGATGGAGCCAGCTAGTTTTCTCCTTCTCCGGACGGTAGGACTCAAACCAAGGCTTCAAGTTACAACAAAGGAGATTTTGACTAAACACCAGGAAGAACTTTTTGACAGTGCATTGCACTGGTTGGACAAGATGACCCTTGGGGTCCCTTCTAACTCTGCAGTTCTATGAATCCATGATTCATTAAATATTTTCTTAACCAGCAAGGGCAGAACCTCATTTCACTGTCTACTGTGGGGGATTTGTATCTTTCTGCCATTATTTCTCATCTGCACTTTCATAATTCTCACCCAAATGGCATTATAAACAAAGGGCGTCTTGTCAAGGCTTTGATGTCTTTAAACTGTACAAGATAAGCTTTTGGCAGTTCTGTATACGGCTCGCTTGTTGCAAACTGAAACATGCTGCCTTTGTGTACGAATGCATTTGGTTTTCAGTGCTTCAGGGTCACAGTAAATGAAGCAGTTCAGCTGACTGCCCAAGAAAACAAAATAAAAAGTCTGCAAGTGTATTTTTTTCTGACACTTTTATGTTTACTCCAAACCATGGGATCTTGAAAGCAGCCTGATGTGCCATGAGCAGGGCTGGCCCTGCCTTTACTCAAAGGGAGCGTCAGGTGCTGGGTGGGCAGGGACAGCAGCTGCCCTCTGGCTGTTCCTCCTAAGCCCCAGGGCTGCCAACCCCCCCCCCACTGTAAGAAGAGTTGCAGGGCTTTCTCTGCCACATGGCCAAACAGCCCTGGATATCAGGTACAAGGGGGATACCTGCCCATCAGCAGAGCTGAAGTGAGATCCAGCTGCCAGCCCTGGTGCCTCCGTAGGTGGAGAGGGGGAAGGGGCGCCATGTTGTCTTTTGCCTCAGGCAGAAGCATGTCACTTTTCAAGGACTATTGATAAATCAATCCCACTTTGAGAAAATGATGTGATGGGATATCCCAAATTCCCCTTGAATATTTGCCTTTTCCCTGTTTCCTGATGGCCCCCCTGATCAGCACCATCCAGAAAGGACACTGCAGCAGAGACTTCCTCCTGTGTTCTGGTGCCAAGCAGAAGTTGGGCCTCCTTAAGAAATTGCCAGAGGTTTCTTCAGGAGGCACGATGACCCTTTCATTGTGCAGCTGTTGTTCGCCCAGAGCAAATCTCCTTAAGAAGAAAGGAAGTAACCAAACTGCAAAGCAGCAACACACTGGCTCAGCCTTTGTACTGCAAGTAAGGGGAGAAATGTGCATTTGGTGATGTTTTATTATTCCCAAATGGGGCGGGGGTCTCATTTTTTGTAAGCAGTTTGTTGTTGTTGTTTGCTAAACCACTTAGCAATTTATTTATTTTTACAATCAAGCAGTAGATATCATGTCATGATGTCATGGCGTAGCATGCATGTGCCAGCACCCACGGTTTGGGGCCCAAGTCAGCACTACTGACCCCATCCCAACCTCACGGCTGCCCTGTCCTATACCCATAGCATCCCAGTAAGTGATGCTTGCAGTCCAGCCTCTCAGTGGCTTCCTGCCAGCCACTCCTAGTGATATCTAAACAGAACTGCCATAGCTGTTTACATGTTATCTGAAATAAAGCAAGAACCAGGTAGCTTTGCAGATGTCAAATACCACTTCTATCTGTTAAAGAAGCTTCTGCTACTTCTGCTATGTGAAGGTCTGTCATCCAGTGCCCAGGAGAACTTAACCAGAAGCCTGCTTCTACTCCCACAAGATTTGCCTGATAGGATCATCAGTTTCAGCTAGGCTGAAAGAAGGAGAGTTTCAATAATTACAGTGCAGCAAAAGGAAACTTTCTTGGACTGCCATCATCATGGGGGCTCAGCCAGTTAACAATATCCCTGTGCGCATTGACCACAAGATTTGGTTCAGACCCCAATTTTGCCTTTGTAACTGTGATTCAACTTGGACCAGTGAGGAGGCTGGTTCTGCTCAGGAGTCCGAGTTCAAATCTTTCTCCCCACCCTCAATCACTATTTGGAAATCAAAACTTGTTTTCTCTTTTGACAGAAGTGAATGAAATTTGCAGGCATAATAACCCTTTCAGAATGGTCAAAGCCTGCCACATTACAGGCAAATAAGTCAAAGAACATTTGTGCTGAACATCTCTAAAATACGCGCCCCCCCCCCCAAGGAACTGTCTCTAACTTGTTACATTTTTGGCCAGAATTAGGTGAAATTTGTGGGCAAGGTCTCTTCTTAGGGCATGAATCTTGGGCAACTTTGGATTTGGGCTACACTGCTTACTTTCTACCACATAGCTTTTGAGCTCTTGAGGAACTGCAGTGTTTTTAGAGGAAGGCTTTCTATCTGAACAAGCCAGACAAATTTAGCATTCAAAAGTACCCAGTTTACTATGTGTGGAAGAGGACATGGCTGGTTGGAACCCTGAATAAGAGCATTCCTCCCCATAATAAACTGGGCACTTTTGAATACCACAACCAGCTTCCTTCTGGCTCTCTCTTCTTCTGTGAGGATTCTTCTGTTCTTAAACCCCATCTAGCAGAACCATATACTGATGAACGGACGAAGGAGAATGTGACAAGCTGTGATTATAGTCATTGTGCATTTTAGACATTATTGGTTCTTTTGGCAGGGAAATTAAATGCAGTATTGCCTGCAGATTTCAGTACAGCCTCCACCTATGATTAAACTAAATTTGTCTGGCTACTTCAGACAGGACCCCCTTTGTCTAAAAATATTACTGTGGCTTCCAACTTAATTGCTTTGATGCGTTCAATACATATGGTGCAAAAATAAAATAATGTAGCTTATTTTCCATCAAGAGGTCAATGCCTACTTGATGTAAAATAAGCAATGTGGCCGCAATCCAAAGTATGATGCAGCCTGATCCTAAGAGTGTTTACTCAGACTTCACCCCCACTGTTTTCAACAAAATGTATAGACCAATCTTATGAATGGTTACTTGGAATTCCATTTAGTTTGCTGCTGACTCTAAAGCACTTTCTTCCTAGGGAATAAATCCTGTGCATTCAGTGGAACTTGCTTCTGAGTAAACATGCTTAGGATCAGGTAGCACCTCTTGGCATTGCCAGGTTTGGCACCAACTTTGGGTGGCCCTTTGGGCAGCTTGGCCCATGAAAGCCCCCATAATTGTCTAGTGAGGTGATGGCAATGGTGATGGAGAGATGTTTAGCAGATGATGGAGGGGAGAGGCATACCTGAATTAGGAGAATGCCCCAGATACTGCTTTGAGTGTTGGGATGAGCTTTCATCTTACACAAGGGTCACTAGGGCTGGTGATTGCTTATACAGTGGTACCTCAGGTTAAGAACTTAATTCGTTCCGGAGGTCCGTTCTTAACCTGAAACTGTTCTTAACCTGAAGCCCTGCTTTAGCTAATGGGGCCTCCTGCTGCAGCCACATGATTTCTGTTCTCATCCTGAAGCAAAGTTCTTAACCCGAGGTACTATTTCTGGGTTAGCGGAGTCTGTAACCTGAGGTACCACTGTATTGCCTCCAACCTGGCCTGTGAGGATTATCCCAGTCCCTTCTGCCATCACAAGGATTCCTAGAATATGTTCTCAGTTGTCATGGGGTTTAGTGGTGTCAGGACATCTTGGCCCTATTGCAAATAAAAGCCAAAATGGCAATGCAGGCTGGAGTCTTCAGTGATCCTGGGCCTGAGCACTGCTGAATTTTGGGGGTTGGTTGCAAGGACTGCAGCCTCCACTGCTCTTCAGTCCTGTTTAAATCAATAGAACAGCTAACAAGTCCTGATTATTTCAACAGGCCTTTGGTGTGATGCCTTTTTCCAAATTAGGACCTGTTTGGTTGTTTTCCTCCTATCGAAAGCATGCTTTTGACATTCATAAATAAGAGCACTTAGCCCATTTATGATATGCAGATGCATCCTTTCAAGGTGTTTTCTCCTTGTGTGATTACAATGTGCTGTGCCAGGTAATCTTTAGGGTAGTTGAGGGGGCATGGCTGACATCTTGGGGGATCTGAGGAGATGGCAGATGTCTCCTGGAGCAGGAGAAGATGCTAATCACTGGTGGAAATTGCCAGTGGGATTTCTCAGTCTTCCTGCCAGGAAAAAAAAAATCTATCCTGTGCTTGTGTATTTGGAAAGTTACCTGGGAGGACATGTCCAAATATTCAGGTGAAATTAAGGGCAAGAGACTCAGGATTTTTCTTCACACCAAGTAACTTTAAACTTCACCTCTTCCCCAGTTTCAGGAGCATTTCTAGCTACCCCAGCAAACTGCAGAGGCCAAGTGGGCACTTCTCAGCCACTTCTCAGCAGTCATGCCTTGCTCTGAGGAGGAGCCTCATCGGTTCTTCCTAGACTGAGGAAGGGATTAGGAGATGGTGATGAAAGAGGAAAGCCAATATTGCCAGCTCTAATGAAATAATTTGTTCTGGGACAACATATGATTAATATGTAGAGGTTCTTCTGACTCAGAGGATGACCAGCTGATGACCAGAGGATGACCAACTGCAAAGATCATTCCAAGAAGTGGGAAGAGTTATCATTTGGCACTTGTGAACTTCAGCATGAATGGTAAACTCTGTGGGTTTCCTCCTGAGCTTTCATTAGGCTGCCAGCTTACAGTAAACACAGCTGCGCTTTGCGAGGGGAGGGAGGGGAATGCTACTGAAATGCTACTTCATTAATTTGCTCCCCTGAGATTATTCTTTTGCCTTACTTTGTTCCTGTCTGACTCAGGGTGGTTCCAGATGACAACAACAAAAGCATGTTTGTGCTTTATTAATGTTCTACAAGTATAAGGCTGAGTCACTTGTAATTGCATAATATCTAGTCCCCCTGCAATGAATCGCCTACTTCTGAAGACATAATTCTGCTTCCTGAAGAAATGAGAAGCTGTTTTTCTCTATTTCATAGAATGTGCAGATCAGTGCTAGAATAAGACTGTGCACACTATATGACGCTCAGCACCTTGGGATTTTCCTTAAAGAAGCTCAACAGTTTTGGGGTATTCCTAAGAAAAGCTCAGCAACTTTGGGGGTGTCTGGATTTTTACTTCTTAAAATATGGCAACCCTAATATTTCCCTCTTCATTCCTACCAGAGAGTCAAGCTACAGTTTCAAGATTAAAAAATGAAAAAGTGTCAAATGGACAATCAATTTCATTTTATTTGCTTTGAAACCAAAGAGATGGTTGGCCAGGCCACACCTTGGTGGAATCTGCACACATATAAAAAAACATTCTGAAAATGCTGTTTTAAAAGCGTTTTAAAAAATACATTGAATTTAACTCTCCATCGCCATCTAGCGTCACATTGTATATTGCACTAAAAACACACTTAAAATGGTTTTTTTGCAGCTGTATAGCTGAGTCCCTGGATTCCTGTGTCCACTTCTGGGCACTGCAATTTAAGAAGGATGTTGACAAGCCGGAAGGTGTACAGAGGAGGGTGGCCAAGTTGATCAATGATCTGGAAACCAAGCCTTACGAGGAACAGTTGAGAAAGTTGGGTATGTTTAGCCTGGGAAAGAGGAAATTATGATATCCATCTTCAGATATCTAAAGGGTTGTGACATATTTTCTCCTGCTCCAGAAGGTAGGCTCTGAATCATGGGCGTAGCCAGGGAGGTGCTAAATCAAGTAAATAAATAGAAATACTTAACTAATTGACCATTTGCAATTGCAGATAATTTGGTTCTGCCCCCCCAGCAAAAAGCCTGCCCCCCTAAAATATATCCTGGCTATACCCATGCGCCGAATCAATAGCTTCAAGTTAGAAGAAAGGAGATTCTGACTTAAAACCAGGAAGAATTTCCTGATGGTAAGAGCTCTTTGACAGTGGGAAATCCAAGTGCCTCGTTTTAAGAAATGTTCACAATTCCTTTGAAGGTGCCCCAGGCTCTGCCTTCGTCCCGGGGTGCCCTGTTTTGTGTGGGCTGAGGACAGGGGTTGCGGAAGTAGCTCCTGTGACTGGGAAGGAGGCATGAGAGCTGCTTTTCTTCCCCATCAACATGGCACCCTTCTTCTCTACTGCAACTCTCATCAGTACCCGGGAGAGAGGGGCCCACTGTTGGCACGCCTGCCCAGGATGTTCCCACACGGCTGCCGTCATGTGTGCTCTATGGTTGGCATGGCGTGAGCCAGTGAAGGTAAGTCAGTAGCATGGTACAAGGGGGGGGGGGTGTCCCAATTTGCCCTTCCGAGATGACAGAGGGTATGGGAATGGACTTCTTAAGGAGGTGGTGGATTCTCCTTCCTTGGAGGTTTTTAAGCAGAGGTTGGATAGCCATCTGCCATGTGTGATCTAGTTGAGATTCCTGCATTGCCGGGGGTTGGGCTAGATGACCCTCGGGGTCCCTTCCAACTCAACAATTCTATGATTCTATGGATAAAATTGCAGCAGATGGACAAAATTTGAACAAAATGCCACAGAAATAGAATTATATGTATTTGCGGCGGAGATGACGGGCAGAATCCGAGACCTGGGAGAAGAACTGGTGGAGGAAGACTGGAAGAAATTCAAGGACTATCTACAAAAATATTGTAAATTGTATGATTGTTAAGAAAGATGTAAGATTAGTAAAAACACGGCTTCAACAAACTAGTTATAAAGAATATAAATCTAAATCCAATTGGAAGATGAAAAGATAAATCTGGGATAAGTAATATTTTATGATTAAGCTTTAATAAGTGTATGTTAAATCCCAAAATTTGAGATATTAAATATTGGAAAATTATATTATATGAATTAAATCAAGTTAATAATTTGCTGGTAAAACTTATGTTTAGAAAGCAGGAACAAGAGATGTGAGGAAGTCCAAAGTTGAGAATGAAATGTGGATAATGGAAAATATTATGTTATTATGTATGTTTTTTATTGGTTATACAAAATTTAATAAATATTATTATATAAAAAAAATAGAATTATATGTATTTGCTCCAAGGAAGAAAAAGTAGTAAGCATGAGTGTAAGCAGGGTCAAGCTGGTTTTAAACAGAGCCTGAACTCAAGACAAATAAAAACAGTTCATGTTTGCAGCAGTTATCCCACAGTAGACAGGCTCATGAAGGATAACAGAGCATGCCAATTCCTTTTCTGCCTTCACCTCCAGTAGTAATCCTAAACGGCATTTAATGTATTTTGAAATAATCTTTCTATTCTGAGTTGCTGCAGAAGCCTCAGCTCAGCAATCTCTAGCACAAAAGGATTAATCCAAATAAAGCGATAGCAGCCTTGCTATTGTTCCGTGATCATAGATGTACAACTGGCATTTGAAATCTCCTACACAGGGCAATAGATTTCTATTTCTTCATCTGTTTCTTAATGGGATGCAGCATTTTCTCACCTCACAGCCTAGGTTTTACATGGCCAGTGGGCAATGAGGTATTAATCTTTACTTCAGAAAACTGAACCCAAGACTTGCTGGATTAGCAATTCAATATAATGTAAATCAGCAGGTTCAGGTGAAAGGAAGTAGAAAGGCACTGTCCCTTGGCCTAGAAAAAACAGTTTGCCTCTTATGAGAAGAATACATAGAGACTCCCCCCCCCTTCTATTTTTACTTCATTTCATGTTGGTGTTTTGAAAATAATAACGACAAAGATTTGGATCACTGTCAAAGGTATTTCCACAGTGCAGGGAGGGAAACAGAGAAGAAAATACTAGATTAATTTACCTTACTATCTCTGTTGTAGACTAACTGCTATCCCTAAACCTTTAGCCTAAACCACTACATTGACTTTTAAACTAACTCTCAGTTGAGAGTAGGAGAGAGCCAGTCATTTGCAAATGAGAATTACCCTTTGTGTTGTCTGAATGGCTCTTCTCCAGGCTATCACCTCAAATGGAAATTAGCCTGACTTAATTAGCTGTTAACACTTGTGGATTCCCTAGGATTAAAGAGGTGTCTGACACACAGCCTAATACACTTGGGTGATGATTAAATTCTGACACCTATTAGACCCAGGATATTATGGTGTCTAGCACCACAGACTCCTAAAAATATCATCCCTGGGTCAGCTTCACTGGTTCCAGACCCAGTCCATTTGGGGCTGATTGTAAGGTGCTGGTTTTAAGTTTCAAGCTTTTAAGCTTGTGGCCAGGTTACCTAACAAATAATAATAATAATAATAATAATAATAATAATAATTTATTATTTATACCCCGCCCATCTGGCTGGGCCTCCCCAGCCACTCTGGGCGGCTTCCATAGAAAGCAAAAATAAAATAAAATATCACACGTTAAAAACTTCCCTGAACAGGGCTGCCTTAAGATGTCTTCTGAATGTCAGGTAGTTGTTTATCGCTTTGACATCTGCTGGAAGGGCGTTCCACAGGGCGGGCTTCTTTATGCTTCTTCTTTTTAGATTTTTTATTTTAATTTCTGCAACTCTCCCATACAAGGCAGCCATACAGTTGTGGCAAGCAAGCAAGTAAATAAAATAGTGGTGAAAAGACACTGCAACATTCTGCCACAGGCCCCAGTTGTAAGTGTTGTTGTTTAGTTATTTAGTCGTGTCTGACTCTTCATGACCCCATGGACCAGAGCATGCCAGGCTCTGGCGTGTTCCATGAAGGAGAGTTGTAACTAATACATTGTTAAGGACAACTACTAAAACTAGTGTGGTGTAGTGACCAGAGAGTTGTCACTGGATGACCTTGGCAATCATTACCTCTCGCCTCACCTCCCTCACAGGGTGGATCTGGGGATAAGAACATGGGCCATGTACATTGCCTAAGCTTTTAATTAAAAGGGCGTTATAAACATGGAACAAGCAAACCAAATGACAACAGTAACCTACCCAGTTCCCCTTGTTTTCCTTTCCAGCCAAAGTGGACAATGGCAATGACAGAAGCCTGAAAGACTAGGGGACTGAGAATAAAAATAAACCAACATACTTCTAAAGGTTGCACCATTGGATGGTGTTCTCGCCAAATTTAGTTTCTGCTCTGTCCAGAATGCCTTCCTGTATCTGTTATGTAAAGGGGCGTGCGAAGATTATGTGAATGCTGAGTTTGACACACTCTCAAAGTCTATAAGCAGAAAAGTGAGAACAGAAGGTCCCCCTGGAGAAAAACAACTAAACATAAATCAGCAATTTCATAGCAAGTTACTTCTTTCTTTCTTTCTGTGCAAACCCCACCCCCTCACCAGCCTCAAGTTCGTTTCTTAACAGTTTGCTCCTCTGAATGTTCATCTGGTTTCAGAAAGGCAGAGCAAAGACTGAGAAGATGGAAAGTCTTTAGACAGATAATAGGAATGGCATGCAAAGAATGTAGCTCATTTAAGGGTTGCTCGTTTAAGAATTTAAACTTACCAGCTTAAGGTCACAGCAATGAGATGAGCAATGAGATGAATTTAAACTTACCAGCTTAAGGTCACAGCAATGAGATGAGATCATAGAAATTAGTTGTATCCAGATTTTTGACAACATTCATGCAAATTAAGCTTTGTGTGTGCATGGTGACAAAAAGAGAGGAGAGGAACTGTAGCAGGGAAAGCCATAATTGCAAAACAAGCAAGCACTAGAGCAGGGGTGGCTAACCTGTGACCCTCCCATCAGCCTCAGCCAAGGATTCACTAGAGTAAGAATGTCAAGTTTCTTGAAATATTAACTGCTTATTAGGTTGGCCGTGTGTCCTACTTTAAATAGGTCAATCCTCGGTTTGAAGGCATATTTTATATGATGCACTGCCTGATCCAAACTCAGTTTACAAATAAAAAATGTGCAGAAGGGAGAGCAGGAGGCACTGGTGGAGGAAGGGGGTGTGATGGGTGCGGCCCACCCCGGGTGTCATCCCTGAGGGGGGGTGAAATTGCCCCCCCGCCCCCTGGGCTGCTTGCCACTCGCTGCGGGCAGTGCCCCCAGGATGCTTGCCCCGCCCCTGCGGCCGGCTAGCCCCGCCCCCGGGTGCACAGCATGTGCGCCACTGCGGGTGCTGGAACAGCCAGCTCCGCCTCTGGCAGGAGGAGCCCTGAAGGCACTTGCCAACAGCTGGCACACCTGCAGAGCAGACTGAGCAAGCACAGAGCTCACCAGATCACAATCTTTCCACTATGGTGAGTCATGCTGAATTATTATAATTTATAAATTTGCATATGTTATAAAGTTATGTGTATATAATCATATGTAAACATTCTGCAAATCTGTGTTCTATTTTTGGCACATATAAGTGACCACTCTATTGCTGACAGCAACAAAGGGCCTTTTCTCTTGAGCCAGTTGACACATTTTGCGCAGGGGGGGGGGGAATCACTTAATGTACATTTTTGTGTGAGCTCAACAAGGAGCTACAACAAATCATGTATTATCCACATGGGTGACACACTCATGCTTTACATGTTCAATTTTTTCCATTTAAAAGACTTACATTTAAAAATATCATCCATGAAATGCTTTTTACACTCATGAATAGAAAATTTTAGACTTCAGTTAATACGCAGAGTTAGTATATCTTGTTCCCCTCTCTCCTGCCATAATGTATTTTTATTTATTATTTACAAATTTATTTAAAGGCTACCTTACTAAGAAATTTGAAAGGCATCATCTCACCCCTCGTGGCCAGACCCACAGTCACTACATAGAATTGCAGGGAAACCTGTGAAACCATCATCCTTTCCTGCACTTTTTCCAAAGTCAACATTGCCTGGCTTTCAAATACATTAAAAGTTCTGAACTGTCACAGAAGTCAAAGGATTCTGCTGGGTTTTTTCAGATCAGGTTTCCAGTCAAGCGGTAACGGTGTGACTAGTCTTAGATCTTCCTGGATTACTGTTCAGACACTTTTATATTTATATTCCATAGTAGAACTCCTATTGACTTCAGTTGCAATAGTGGCTGTTCAGCATTTGTGCAGTGATCCATGGTGACTGACCTTAAATTCTGCAATAAATAATGATCACACAAAGCTGGTATGTTCATTGTGCTCTGTGCCCTGTGCCCTGTGAACTGGAAAGATAAAGACTGCCATCAGCCAACTGATTATGTGCCACCAACAAAAAGAATCACTCTCAGGCAGTGAATCAAAGGGGTGAGACATGTCATCAGCCTCTGAAACAATGAAGTAGACTCAGAAGCTACACACACACTTCTGGTTCCATCTCTAACTGCATTCCTGAGGTGACGTAAGCAAGACTGACTTGACTTTTGTGAGTAAACAGAGTTCATCTACTACCATGTTTTCTCCTGATCCTAGTTTACACTGCATGGTGAGAAAATCATGTCTGTCTCCCATATGACCTCGCAATGCATAATAATGTTTTTCTTTATTAAATTTGTATCCCATTCTTCCTCCTAAATGAGACCAAGGTGGCTATATGAATAAGGATCATGAAAGATGCTGCAGTAGAAAAGATCTTTGCCCAGCTGTTTGTAAAGAGGTGGGCAGAACACATCACTTTGTATGCTAAGACTTTCCCACAGTCTTCTTTGAATTCCAGCATTAATGCAAAATATAAATATATTTTGTATGTGGGACTTAAGATGGGAGAAGAAACTTGCTGCTCAAAATCTGCTTTGCCCCCTTCCTTTTCCGTCCCCTCCCCTTCCCTTATATTTTTGCTGTTGCTGTTTGTTTGTTTGTTTGTTTTTATCCCACACAAAACTGAACTGCATTTCTTGAGTTTTGGATCTCCAGTCATCATTTGTTGTGGAAGCTGGTTGCCAGAAGCCAGAGATATCACTATAATTTTGAATTAGCCACATAAAAGTGATATACTATATAGGAGCGTTTCAGGTTAACTTTTCTTCTTTTTCCTCTGCTCCGTTTCATTGGAAGAATTGTACTTAAAGGAAGCAAACTGTTTGGCTGAAGCTGTTGTTTGAGAAAACACTGTTTGTAAAGACTGTGTCCAGTTTGATGCACAAGAGTGCTGCTGATACAGCTTGTTTTTGCAAAAGGAAATTGTTGCCGTTTGCTTTACAAGCTCAGATGATGCAAGCCATCAGCAGCACAATTGAAGCATGCAAGAACAGAGAAGGAGCCTTTAATTATGCAGTAGTTGCCATGACAACTTTGTGTATCTAATAGGATGTCATCATGGACCATCGCCCATCCCCCCCCTGCTTTCCCCAATTGCTTTCTCTTTATAGTTTGCCCTGGAATTCCTGATCAGCGGTCAAAGGCTAAGGGTGAGTCTGTGCCAGCTTTGTAGCCAACTCAATGACCAGATTCTGCACCAAGGAAACATAAACCATGTTGTGTCAAAATGTATGATTCAGGGTTTAAAAAATCTTTAAGATTCCCTATGGGAAATGATGGGTGGGGGAGCTTGTAAGAATGACAGATATTATAACAGCTGACATGCACAGAAGAGAGGGGCAATTGAGACCCAGCAGCATGAACAAGAGTGCCCATACATATTTGGACCCGCACTCCTCCCCCTCTCACTTACAGCCCCCTCATCCATGAAGAAGGGCTGAGACACCTGGGAAGGTATTCGAGCATCTGTGCGGAGCCTCCAGTGCTCAATGGGTTATGCTTTTGAAATAAGAATAATGAGGGGTCCCTCCAAGGGGTTCCGCTTCTTTTTGTTTTTAAATGATATTTATTAGAGTTTCAAATAATCCAGAAAAGGTAAAAAGGACAAAAAAGAAAAAAAGAAAAGAGACAGAATTAAAAGACATTCAACACTTACAGTCCTTATTTTCAATAACTTTTTTCCATGACTTCCCCTCGCCTTCCCTTCTTGTATTCCATGTCCAAATATTTGTTCAACAAGTTCTTATCCCTATTTTTTAACCTTAATTTGTTATTGTATTTAATTCAATTTATATATGAATTTTAACTTATATACATTAATCGTAATACTTAAAGACTTTTTCTAAGATCGACCCAATTTCCCTTCCACAAATTCCCCATTTTTATACTAATAACAAGACGGGAAAAAAACAATAGAAAAAATCAGAATATATTTGTACACCCTTTGGGTTCCCAGACCCCACCCTCCCTTTCCCGGTTTTGATCCCCTAACCATTGTCCATTAGTCCATCTGCTATCAGCCTGGATTCCTCACGTCTGCGGCTCTTAATTCTCTCTCAGTTCCTCTCTGCCGGTTTTTTTGATAGTCCTTTATATTAGCCACCAAGTCTCGGAGGGGCTCTGTCCCAAAAATGTCCATGTTCCTTTCAGCCGGGCCTCCATATTTAAAGGTGGAGCTCAAAACTTGTTTCTTAATCCCTTTAAGTCCAAATGTCCCAGAAGCTCCAACTTCTACCTTAATCAGGTTGATAGTCCATAGATCTTCAGATCTCCACAAAAGGAGATCTTTCCATTCCTCCTTCTTCCATTCAAACCAAATTTTCATCATCCAGTCCTTTTTTTCTTTTTTATCCATCTTGACAGGCCTCCGGCTCTCCTTTGCCTTCTGCAGCATTTCAGCCCCGCCTTCCTGTTCCTCTTGTTCGGCAAATGTCTTTTTCTCCACTTCCTCAAATTTCTCAAGTTTCTTTTCTTGTTCAGCTGTCTGGACTGTAGACAAAACATGACTTTGCTCTAGCAATTTTCTCACGAGAAAAGCAACCTCGTCCAGATCAGCTAGTATTTTCCGACCTATATCCATTCTTGTAATGTTCCTGAACCCCCTCTAGAGGGATTCTGGTTATTACAGTAAGTATTCCTTACACTTCCAGTCCCAAAATCAAGTTAACTTGTTTCAGTTCTTCTTTATTTTCAACAATTTATCCCTAAATTGTAACTAATGTAACCAGCAAAAACATCAGAAACAAAGTTCTCTATTTTTTCCAACTTTGACAGCTAGTTTGACAGCTGTCAAAATCTTCTATGTCTCCTCAGCAGGCTCCTCACGCGGATCACTCCCGGGTCCCGGGGGGGCACTTTAGTTCTCGAAGTTAGCTCTTACCCTCCAGCACAATTACTTATACTATCAATCCGTGCAATTAATAACTTTATCCAATAAAAAGGAGATATTCTCTCAATCTTAATTATTTAGTCCTTGCTTCAAATTGTTTACAAGACGGGGAGACGGACTTCCTCTTTGCGCCTTCCCCGATCGTGCCAGATTCAAACAGAAAAAAACTTTCTTTTATAGATCCAATTTCCGTATTACTCACGGGCTTTTTACTTTAGGTCCAAATGTTCAGGAGAAGAAGTCAGCGCTCTCCGACCATGGCATGCGGCTTCCCTCAGTAGGAGTAGCAGTCGACTCTCAGCACCGCGCCTCTCCCCGTCCCCCGTTCCGAAGCCTTTAAAAAGGCT
Source organism: Podarcis cretensis (assembly GCF_951804945.1). Taxonomy (NCBI): domain Eukaryota; kingdom Metazoa; phylum Chordata; class Lepidosauria; order Squamata; family Lacertidae; genus Podarcis; species Podarcis cretensis. The sequence goes on along the minus strand of NC_137170.1, from coordinate 136,741,167 downwards.
CCCTCTCGGGTCGGGGGGGCGCGAATGGTGCCCGCCGAGTCACCAGGTCCACAGGCTTCCGCGCCTGTGGTTTCTGAGGGTCCCCGCGTCGCCGCCGCGGCAGGACCCGTCTCCTACTGAGCCGATTCCCTCCGGAGCTCGGAGGGAATCCGCCATTAGGCAATGGCGCTAACCCGGAAGTCCAAGGGGTTCCGCTTCTTAAGGAAGACTGGACCTTCGGAGAGAGCGTACCTTTTAAGGCTCAAACTGGTCGGGAAATGAGACCAGACCAGGATATACGAAAGCAAAGCGGCTATAAGCCTGATCTTTATTAAAGCTATTGCAACAAGGTGTTCCCCCGACATGCAGGAGAGAGGAGGAGGACCCCAGACAATGGTGTGCAAGCCCTTATATAGACTTTGAAATTGCCCACCCTGTAGCTCAAGACCACCCCCCAGATACATCATACCTACATCAGAGAAGGGGTGTAGCCCAAGACCACCCCCTTAATACATCAGAGAAGGGGCGGACTACAACAGAAATCTGAGTGCGTTGTTTTTCTCCTGTCTGCTAGGTTACTTGGTTGGATTACCTGGGCATCCTGGCCACTCTTTTGTTATGATAACTACTCAACTCCTGAATCCAGGTCATGGGTCACAGGCTCACAGGTCACAGGATTTGTGAGCAGAAAGACAATGAGAGGCTTTCCCCATTTCCTTCGACCTTGCAGAGAAATATTTGAGGTCGATTTGGAATAGAAAAAATGGTTTCAGGACTTTTCTGTGGGTTTCAGACATGTGGTTCAGACATATTTGTATGTGTTTGCTTGGTACATTTATGAACATCTAATATATCTAATCTTAAAATTAGATTTTAACATCTAATCTTAAAATTCTTATAACACTTTCAAAGGATGCCTTTTCAGTGGAAGTTTTGGGGGCTGCAAGAAGATTCTCTGTTAGTGAAGACTCATGAAAAATAAACATTAAGACTCATTTTTCCAGCAGTTAAGAGTATGTGAAGAAGCTGTTTTTAGAAAGCTCATCTGGGAACTCAGTTAAACGTAGGTCTATGAAAGGTGTGTTTTGCCCACTTTCAGGAGGTCAGAGTTTAACCTTCCCTTCACCATTGTCCCAGTTCAAGGGCTTAGCTAATGCGAGGCAATTAAGCCTCAAGGTCAGCAGCATCATGATTTATTATACAATGATTTATTATACATACACAGTTTTAGGACTGTGAAGTTTAATTAAAAGTCAGTAAAGTCAGCTGTTAATTACAAGCTGAAAATGAGTATCAAAGGAACTTGTGACATTGCATTTGATGCCTTCCTTAAATTTTATTGAATTAAACTTATCTGGGCATTTTAAAGCTTGAGGGTCTATATATGGAATACCCACAATAAACACTCACAATGCACTGCAGAACCATTAATGAGATTCTAAACCTCATACCCTTGAATTGCAAATGTGCAGGCACAGGAACATGCACCACCATTGGTCAACTGACCCCACATGTCCTTGCTCAAGACCTAATCACAGACTCCTCATTGGAGGCAGAAGCGGGATAGGAGAAGTCAGCAGAATTATTTGGTTGTGATAGGAACTACGCTAGCGCCTGCCTTTTCCTCCCAAGCAGCATGAGAGTCTTAATCTCAGGATCGGGAATTCAAGCCCCAGGTTAGACAAAAGATTCCAGCAATTCAGGGAGATGGACTAGATAACTCTTGTGGTGCCCAGGGCTTTTCTGGAGGTACTCAAGGGTACGCAGTGGCAGCACCTCTTGTTGTTTAAAAGTGTGGCACTTACTGTAACAACTTCATGGTGAGTGCCAGCGCCTATTTTTCTAGAAAAAAAGGACTGTTGGTCCCTCCCAACTCTACAATTCTATGATGCTGTGATTCTACTTTATATAGGGTCCAGCCCCTGATTACAATTGTCCCAGGCAGCATCTTCCTAGTCCTAAAGGGGAAAAAATTCACACTTTAATGAAAACTAGATTCAAAAAATGTTTTTACTTATTCAATTCTTCATGTTTTGCTTTACCATTCCCCAAAAATCTGAAAGCTTTTGAGATAGCAGAGAGAGAGAGAGAATGCAAAGCCCTCTATCGGGGTAGATCTTAATCCTTATCTCACCCCAAAGGGGGTGGGCCTTCCCAAGTCTCACCCAGGAGCTTCCATTTCTTCTCCCAGCCCCCCATGCTAGGAATTCTTCCCCTTCCTGCCTCCCACCCAGGGTCCTTCATCAGGCATCCATCACCTTTTTGGGAGTATTCTCATCAACCCAGTGCAGAGGACATAAAAAACTGAAATGAAACAGCCAAGCTATCTTAAAGGCAGGCAACTTATTTTGTATGAGCCCCTTACTTTCACGCCACTTAAACACAGCAAATAGATCAAACAGCTGCAAACCTTCCTAATACTGTATTCCATTACTGTTAACTTACTGTTCTCTAAACCAACTAGCCAGCCAATTAAAAATAATTCCTTTTTTGTCTTTGCATTTTCAAAAGAACACAAACAAACCCACAAATCTTATTTATATGTGTGTGTAGTTTCATTGTGGAATGTTTCATCTTCAAGGAGCTAAAAATCAAAGGCCACCAAAGTGTGATTCACTTATATCGGAGGCAAGTCAAAACAAGCTCGCCATAAGCCCACCTCCCTTCTCACACCTGGATACCATCAGGCCTCTTCGTATTCACTTCTAGTGGCAAGGGCAAAAAAAGAAAGAGAAATTCCTTTTCTTGATGGGGCATGCAAGTAACAAATTCAGCAAAGCCCTGTCTAGAATTTAAATCTGTTCCTTGTCTGAGTGGGGTGGGGGAGCCAACAATTGCACCAACTTCCCCCCATTTGTCATTGGTTAAGGAAAGCCTGTGCTACTCAGTAAGATTTAAAAATAAAATAAAAATAAAATAAAGACTCTTTATTGTGGGATAACCAGCCTTATATAAGCAACATGTTTAAGTCTAAGTACTGTAATGCATGAAAATAATAGAGAAAGCTGTCCTTTCAGGCTTAGCTCATCTTGGGAGGAATTAGGTAATCAAACCTTTCTTCCCTCCAATCTACTTGAGAAGCTCAGCATGTGAAGAGGCCTGAGCTGGTTGCTCCAGGATCAGCCTGCATGGCTCTAACAAGCCTCTCTTGAGTTTGTATATCAATAATTTAGGAACTTTCACCACTTTCTAATGAAGCCAAGTTTTACTGCCTATGCAGTTTTTTCTGAGTGATGTAGGAAAAGCACATGGACATGACCTTTGAAGAGTTTGTAAGTAAACCAATTTTTAACTTACCAAATGTGTGGTCTTTTTCTACGCTGGGGGAAGAGGGGCATTTTGGAACTCGGAAGGGCATATTTTAAAGGTCAAACAGGCTATATTTCCAAGCTTTGCTGCATATTTTGTGATTTTAAATCTCTGTTGGAGTTCTCTCCCCAAAGAGTACTTGCCCCAAACCTGGATTTTGGCATCCAAGTAATTCTTCTTTCTATCCCTATTTTCCCCTTGAACCAACATCTTTGAGCAGGGCTTACCTTTGTTTCCCTCCATATCCTGCCCTGCCATTGCCTGCTTCCTATGACCACCCCTATACTGGCTTCCCCAGAGCTCTGCATTCCGCAGCATCATTTAACAACCCATTCAGTGGACTGTCTGAGCCCCTGCTGCCCTTAAAACAAACAGTACACTTTACTGCAGCCTATTTGGAAGTTCAGTTTTTCTACACTGTAAGTGCTGACAACTTATACAGTATGAAATACTACTGCTCTCATAAGCTGCTTACATCTCTGCTTTTGTAACATTTCAATATGATCCAGTTGAGCTGCAAAATGTAATCAATTCCAGCCTGAGTCAGGGATGTGGAACTACAGGCCAAATCCAGCCCACCAGGAATACGGCCCCCAGCACTCTCACCACTTCCTCTGCTGGTAATGGAAGCTGGATCGGTTGGTGAAGCTGGGAACAGTGCTCTGCCCTGTCAGCCGCTGGACAGGCACAGGTTTCTGTATTTCCTCTGCATACAATGACAAGAGGGTCTCCTTTATCTAGGCAGAGAGGAAGACAAAATGAGAAAAGGAGGCCAATTTTTAATGCAAATAATCTCTGTGTGTGTAAGAGAGAGGGGGGGAGAGAGAGAGAGAGAGAGAGAGACCGAGAGGTGGGGTGGGGGCAGGGGGAGAGAATGGTGTGTGTGTGATGGCCTGGAATTCAGACTCGGATGCTGAACCTGAGGGATCCCAGCCTGCACAGGATTCCCCGCCTCCAGAACCAGCTGGGCTGGGGCTGGGGCTTGAACCTGAAGGGTCTTCACCTGTGCTGGATCTTCAGGTGCAGGCACCAGCTGAGTCTGCTCTGGCCCCTGAGGTGATGGAGGACCCATTGCCTGCAGGTGCTCCACTCTCAGACCCGTCAGAGGAAGCTGAGGCTGCCTCTGGGTCCGGTAACCCTCCAGCCTCTCCTGAGCTACAGAGGCTCAGGGCAGAGAGGCAGAGGGAACTAAGTTCCCACAGGCGGAGTGCTCACCTCCAGGCCAGGAGAGGCAAGTCACCAGATGATTGGGGCCGCCCTATGCCTTGGGGCAGATAAAAGCCGGCCAGCCCCAGTCCCAAGTTGCGGGAGCAACATTGTTGGTTGCCAGTTCCTGCCTGAGCTCCTGACCTGATCTGAAGCTCTCCCACCCTTGAGTTGGAAACCTCCAGAGTGGCTTTTCCAGGAATGTAATTGGAAGGTAATTGGTCACCTCAACTTTTGATTTATGCTCAGTTACAACTACTTTATGTGGTCCATTCCTGAGTCAAGGGAGAGAGGCAACTGGTGGAAAAGGTGCTCAAACCTGTCCGCCTCCTCCCCTGTCTGCCTGCCTCCCCCCCCCCCCCCACTGCTTGCCTTGTATGTACAGAGAGCCAGTGTGGTGTAGTGGTTAAGAGCGGTAGTCTCCTAATCTGGGGAACCGGGTTCGCGTCTCCGCTCCTCCACCTGCAGCTGCTGGGTGAACTTGGGCCAGTCACACTTCTCTGAAGTCTCTCAGCCCCACTCACCTCACGAGTGTTTGTTGTGGAGGAGGGAGGGAAAGGAGAATGTTGGCCGCTTTGAGACTCCTTCGGGTAGTGATAAAGCGGGATATCAAATCCAAACTCTTCTTCGTCTTCTACAGCAGCCCAGGCAAAAGAGCTGCAGCGTTATGTGTCGGGGGTGCAGGGGCATTGGAGAGGACCTTTAACTTTGTTTTCCCATTTTTCTCCCCTCTGCATCTCGGAGAACAATTAAAAGTAGTGGAGAGATCAGCCCTCCCCTTCCTGATTTTTTGTTTTGGAAACAGAAGTGTTTGCCCTGATTGAACAATTTAAAGGGCAAATTCCCAGGATAAGCTCTGGAGTTGTTCTGCGTGGGCATGTCTTGGAGTCCTGTGTGTCAGTGGAGGGGGTCTCTCCCTCTCTCCTTCACCAAGGCTTGGGTGAAAGGGGCAGAAAGTATGAGAAATGCTGGTCAGAAGTGAAAAAAGATCTTGAAATATGGTCAAACCTGAAACTTTCCTTGTTGGGCTGAATTGCTGTTATCAAAATGAATGTATTGCCAAGAATGTTGTTTTTGTTTCAATCATTGCAAATAATAGACAAGATGGACTGTTTCAAGAAGTGGCAAAGAGATATTTCTAGATTTGTCTGGCAGGGCAAGAAGCCCAGAATAAAATTTAAAATACTCACTGATGCAAAGGACAGAGGTGGATTTGCCCTGCCGGACTTTAAGTTGTATTATGAATCAGCAGCTTTTTGCTGGCTGAAAGAATGGCTGCTTCTTGAGAACACAGACATTTTGGACTTAGAAGGTTTTGACAATGCTTTTGGGTGGCATGCATATCTGTGGTATGACAAGGTTAAAGTGCATAAGGCTTTTAAAAATCATATTGTCAGAAAAACATTGTTTAATGTCTGGACAAGATATAAAGACTTACTTGAAAATAAAACCCCAAGGTGGTTATCGCCTATGGAAGCGAAGGCTCTGAAAAAACTCAATATGGAGGCTAATTGGCCAAAATATTGGGAGATTTTAGAACAGGAAGGTGACAAATTTAAATTGCAGAGTTTCGAGAAATTAAAGGATAAAGTGGGAGATTGGCTTCACTATTTTCAAATAAGGGAGGCTTATAATCTAGATAAAAAAATTGGTTTCCAGGTGGAAAAATCAAAACTAGAAACAGAATTGTTAGAATCCAAAGCTAAGACATTATCAAAAATGTACAACCTGCTGCTGAAATGGAACACTGAGGATGAAACGGTAAAATCTGCTATGATAAAATGGGCACAAGATATCGGTCATAACATTATGTTTGCTGACTGGGAACAGTTGTGGAGCACAGGTATGAAATTCATGGCATGTAATGCCTTAAGAGAGAATATTATGAAAATGATATACAGGTGGTACATGACCCCAGTCAAGCTTGCAAAAATCTATCATTTGCCCGATAATAAATGTTGGAAATGTAAAGAGACTGAAGGTACATTCTTTCACCTCTGGTGGACGTGCCCAAGGATTAAGGCTTTCTGGGAAATGATCTATAATGAATTGAAAAAGGTATTTAAGTATAATGAATTGAAAAAGGTTCTTGAAGAAACCAGAGGCCTTTCTCCTGGGCATGGTCGGCCAATTGGTGCCAAAAAAGGATAGAACTTTTTTTATGTATGCCACAGCAGCAGCAAGAATACTCACTGCAAAGCATTGGAAGACACAAGACCTACCCACCCTGGAAGAATGGCAGATGCAAGTAATGGACTATATGGAATTTGCTGAAATGACCGGCAGAATCTGAGACTAGGGAGAAGAGTCGGTGGAAGAAGATTGGAAGAAATTTAAAATTTATCTACAGAAACACTGTAAAATTATTGAATGTTAATGACGTTGGAATAAAATGAAGTGGTTCTAGTAATAAGGTAAAATAAGAATATGCAAGAAGGGATGGACACTAGATGAAAATTTGAAGTTAGAATATGTGAAGATAAATAACCAAGGGTAAAATATGAGGTTATGAATTTGCTGAATAAATTTTCAAATGGAATACAAAAAAGGGAGGTGTGAGGAAGTCACGAAAACAAGTAAATGAATGTAAGATATTATAAAAGGGATTTTTAGTTTTTCTTTTTTCTTTTTATGTTAAATTTTTGGTTTTTGTATTTTTGTAATTTTTTTTCCTTTCTGTTTGTGTGTTATTATGTAACTTTTTTCTGTTAAAATTTAATAAATATTATTAAAAAAAAGAAGAAGAAAGGGGCAGAAAGGGCTGCCTAGAAAAGCGCCCTCCCAGCTGCTGCCACCACGCTTGGCTCCACCCCTGGTTCCTCCCAGCCCTTGTACATCATGCAGAATTGCAAACCCCCTCCCAACATTTTATTCAAGTTGGCATCTCTGTGTCCACATGGAGCCTGCTTGAGACTCCTGGGCTTATTGGTCTCTGCTAATGCAATGGCAGGTCTTGGGTTTAAGAGTCAGTATGAGAAGCAGTCTAAAGTAAGGTTACCAGATTTTTTTCAAAGAATCCAGAGACAATTTTTTTTTCTTGAAAAGAGAAAAAAAAGTTGTTTTTTTAAAAAAATTAAGAAGTCATATCTTCTCTTTTGCGCGACCTTCCTCAGGACCCCGACCTGCTCTGGGCCCCGTGGAGTCGGCTCAGGTTGGGCCTGGGCTCGGCCACGTGTCCTTGCCCTTCTGGTGCTCTCCTACCTCTCATCCTCAGTGGCTCCCCTCTTTTTTCTCCTTCCTCTTTCTCTCTCTCCCTTCTCCTCTCCCTCTTCTCCCTGTGTCAGCCCCGGAGCGCCTCTGGGCAATCAGCTGGGTGGCCGTGTGCTCTCGCTCCTGGCTCAATTTGGGTTGCGGGGGGGGGGGCAGCGGTTCCCCCAGTTGACACGATAGGCATCCCCAGTGCTCCCTTTGGCAGTGGCGGCAGCAGCAGCAGCAGTCTCAGCAGCCCAGAGCCAGCCTGGTAGCGCAGTTGGCTCTGGCTGGCTTCAGGAGCTGCTCGCTGCCATGGCACCCGCCATTTTGCCTCGCCAGAAGTCCCCATATGATGTGTCTTGTGCCGTTGAACCAATCATGCAACATTCACTCCCTACTAATAAATCTACAACACTTAAAATATAAATCCGGGGACATTAAATGAAATCCGGGGACATTCCAGGGATGGATTTTGTCCGGGGACAGATTTGTAAATCTGGGAAATGGGGGCGTCTGGTAACCATAGTCTAAGGGCACCTTGGATCTGGATTGGCTCTTACATTTCTGCACAAACTTGTGCCTGCATTCTCAGTGGACTTACTTCCAGGCAAAATATTCCAAAAATTGTGTTTTATTCTGTAAAAGCAGCACACTAGAGGGAATTAATGAAATAATGTGGACAAGAGGAAAATGCTTAAACAAACACACCCCGGGTCATGCGTGTAGCCAGGATTTTTGCTGGGGGGGCATGCCTTTTGTTGGGGGGGCAGAACCTCGGTTTACTATGTATTTTATTATTATTATTATTGATTTGGGAGGGCAGCTGCCCCCCCCCCCGGCTATTCCCATGCCCCATGTTCCTCCTCCGTTCAGCTTCTCTTATTTTTTCTGCTGTTCTGGGAGGGCTCCCTCCCAAGTCCCAAATGGGGGTGGTCATTAAGTCTCCTTAGCAGTGGTGCTGCTTCCCAAGTGCCAGAGCATGAGAGTTGTCTTCATGTTTTGTTTTATAACTTTCTTTAGAAATGTCTGGTTGGCTTTTTATTTATTTTTTTTAAGGAAGGCTATGGACCTAGGGCTTCTGCATGTATGGGGCCTGGTACATATGTCCCCCCTGTTGGTGGCCCTAGTTCTGGCTCAGAATTTCCCCTGGCACGCTAGTTTTCTGTGTGCCATGATTGCATTCAGTCACCTGAGCTCTGACACAGGTTTATCACCTCAGTGAGAGTATAGTCTCATTTTCTATATAAAAAGCCTATCCAAGCAACTGATGTGCAGGTAAGTTGCTACTCATTAGTACTGATAATTGCACCTTAAATCATGTTCCTTGAAATTCTTTTACAGATCTCTCCCAAGCACACACCTGAGATTTCAGCATCTCACTTCAAAGCGACTCCCTGCTACTACCTGTGGCTGATCCCTGCCATCTCTGTCCATCTGGATGTGAGTCCTAAGTTTGCTCCTCCCAGCTCTGTTTAGACTATTTTACCTCTTTTCCCTACTTTGGTCTGAGTCTTTGGCCCACTGTACTGACCACATCCCCTGACTGTGCTTCTCCTGAACCTCTTAAACCTGAACCTCTTGAACTGCAGCAGGACCCCAGGAGCTTCTTAGTTAGATGCAAAATAACTCTAATATTTAATAAACCAGGAAATGATTTAACAGCTCTAGACACCATGTCTTTGCCAATTAAGTATTTGGCAATATTCCCAGTGTTGGCACAATAACTGTTTAACCTTCAGAGCTGCCTTCAGTGCACTTCCATCTTGCCTTGAGGTGACTCCTTCTCTGACAAAGATATTCAGGGCAGTGAAGGGCCAATGAAGTAAGGTAGCCTTGCTTTCCCAAGTTGTGATGTCCTGGAAAACAGTAGGTAATGCCATATTTGAAGTGTGGAAATTTAAGTGTGTGAGAGAGAGTTTTAACATGAATACTGGTGAGAAAAATCACCTTGTGGGGATTTTTTTTTACCTTTAAAACAGTCAGGAATCAGCTACCCGCTTGCAGACTCGTGGGCTCCATTAAGTACTAGAGACAGATGCAAATAAGGTAGCATTTACATTTCCAAAAGGGAGAGCAGCCATTCCTTGTTTCTCCCAACATGCTTTGGTGCAACATGACAGTTTTTGCACTTGGCATAAACTCATTTAATCATTATGCAAAGAGCTTCCTGCGTTAGATTTGTAAGATAGCCACAGATTCCTCCCAAATATGCTTTGCATCAGAGACATGTCTCTCTCTCTCCGCCCCCGCCCCCATTTCTTATTTATTTTTGTTGGTTTAATAGCTAGGCTAAAGAGGACTCAAAAATTAGTTCAATACTTTATGACTTTCAATTGATACTAATAAAGGCATTATTTGATTGCTATTGAAGGAAACTTTATCCTCTGTGTGTTGCTCAGGCCATCACCTGAGGCACATGTTCCCTCGCCTTGCCTTCAGAAATGAAGTGGGCAGGGACACAAAGGCCTCCTCCATCATGGTGCCACATCGCATGGTGCCAGGCTTTTCTGAGAGAGGTCTGCCTGACTCAGTCACTGCTCAACTTTTGGAGAGCTGTGGAAAGGTGGTTGTTTAGGGGGTCCCTTGGGACACAACCAAAGCTCAATAATGCAGCATGTGCTTTTCATGTGCTTTTCATGTGCTGGGTGCCAGATCCAGCCTCTGGCATATCCAAGTTTAAAGAATGAGGTATCAGATGACATAAATAATAAAATTATTATTCTTTTGGGAAGTTTTTAATGTTTAATGTTTTATTATGTTTTCATATGTGTTGGAAGCTGCCCAGAGTGGCTGGGGCAACCCAGCTAGATGGCTGGGGTATAAATAATAACATTATTAAAAATTACTATTATAAAGATCTCTGTCTGAGATCTTGGCATAGACAATACTAGGCTAGAGGGACAAATTGTCTGACTTTGAATAAAGCAGGATTTTTGCTTAATATTCCTCCTCCTGCTGCTGCTGCTGCTGCTGCTGCTAGATATAGTGATATTTTAAATGTGACGTCCCCCCCTTTTCCCTTTAGTTTGTACTGTTCAATATCATTTTATTGTTTTGTTTTCAAACTGCTTTGGGATTCAAAGGAGTGGCATTAAATATTTCTAAATGACAGATATGGATGTACAGATGAACTTTCTTCAGCCCCTCTTAGCAGAAGTATTGACTCGCTCAGAACATTCAGAGCAAGAAGGTAAATAGAGGTGATTTGTGTTTTGTCCCCCACCTCTTCCCCATCACTTGTTTAACTGTTCAAAGCAGACTTGAACCTCTGATAGATGGGCCTCAGGAAAGAGCACAGTCAGACTGTATCTCCTTCCCCATCACGGCAGGGGCTATTGCTGCTTCAGGGGCACATACACCTCCCCATTTTCTGTGTGTATGCGCGTGCGCTTGAGCCCAGCTTTAGAAACTTGAAACAAGTGCCAGCGTAGCTCAGCTCACTTGTTTTGAAAATCCAAAGCTGCTCACAGAAAGTAAGGTAAGAAACGAAATTTAGTCATGCAGTCTTTGTTTTGCTTAAAGCTTGCTTGGAACTAGTGTCAATCTCTGATTTATCTCATTATCATGCTACAAATGCTGGACTGAGGCAAGTTGGGGGATTATTAAAATATGACAACTGATGATAATTTGAGTTGTTGTCTCCAAGGGTGAGTTCGGATAATGAATTCAAGTAGGATAACCTTGTAGTAGACTTAGCACGCAGCTTTCCGCACAAACTGCAAGTGGTGGGGAAATGGAATTGTGATAGCAGCTGTTGGCTGATGGATAAACAACTTAATGCTTTATCATTACTCCAGCAATGAAACCGGTGCAGAGCACATTTGAGGCATGGCTGATCTCCCTGCTTTTGGGCAAGTGGTGCACAAAGAAGCTGTGGAATCATACAAAGCCTGTCTGGGATAGAAATAATAAAAGAAAACAAGTATTAGCTCAGCTGCTGGGTTAATTTTAGCACTGAAAGCAAGTTCAAAGGTAACACAGCCAAAGCTGCACCAATAAATCCTCTCCATTTCTTGGGAGCTGGGGGGGCAGTGACTTTGGGAGACTGGCTTTGACTCTTCTGGATGGAATGCGAGCAATTTCTTGGTATTATTTTCCACAGGATATTAACAAGACAAAAGCAACTCGCTGGGGATTCTCTTCAAAGGCAATAGCTGAAATGCATAAAAGCCGGCTTGAGTCACAGTATGAGCTGAAATATTTCCTTTCCTCCATCCTATTAGAATACATTATTGTTCACAGATATGCACTGATCTAGCAGTTATTGTTTGCATCTCCAAAAACAACAAAAAGGAATTCATGGAGCATACTGATTCTCACCAGAGTAACCACAAGTAGCCCACCCACATCCTGGAAACTGAAAAAGATATTCTAGGACAGGGGATGTGAATTCTAGACAGGCTTGAATCTTGGCATCCAATTCTGGGCTTAGACATTTTCATGGCACAAAGCAAAAAGCAATGACCCAGCCATCTTTGCTTTCAAATCAAACAATTTTGGTTAAATTGACATAGAAAGATAGGGACAAACAGAACACTATGGGCAGAGATGTGGAAGCCCAGAGAAAATGGGAGCGGAATTCCTCCCTCTCCAGGCCTTAACATCTGTATTACATCTTATGCATGATCCAGTTGACAATGTGTATTGAGACTTCCAAGAAGCATTTGATAAGCAAGTTAGTTTAGTAGTCATGGGAGTTTAGTAGCCATACTGCTCTTATGGACCAGTAACTAATTAAAGAACTGGGAGGAGAAAGGAATTAGTGGACAATTTTCCTAGTAGAGAGGCTATAGAAAATTGACTCTCCAAAGGATTGGGACCAGTGATTGTGAACTTGTTCATTAATGTTCCAGCGTTAGGAATGAGCAGTGAGAGAGCCAAATGTTTTTGTTCACATTTTGTTCAGTGTAGTTAAAAGGGGTGGAGGGTTGCATGGGGCTCTAAAAAGATTTCTTCAAACTAAGTGAATTGGCAAATGCAATTCCAAGCAAGAAAATTGTGTGTGTGTGTGTGTGTGTGTGTGTGTGTGTGTATCTTAAAGTAAAGGTAAAGGGACCCCTGACCATTAGGTCCAGCCGTGGCCGACTCTGGGGTTGCAGCGCTCATCTCGCTCTACTGGCCGAGGCAGCTAGCGTACAGCTTCCGGGTCATGTGGCCAGCAATGACTAAGCTGCTTCTGGCGAACCAGAGCAGCGAACGGAAACGCCGGAGCGGTACTGTTATGTATTGATGACAGCCAGCTGCCTATAAAAGCAGGCCAGCTGAGCTGTTTGCTGTTCAGTTTCTATTCCAGCTTACAAAATAAAGAGCTGCTTGGAGAAATCGCTGTGTCGTCTGTCATGTCTACCCACTATTCAACACTGGCGACGAAGGTGGGATCGATGGACATCAGAGCACAGCCAGATGCGGCCAGCCTCTGAACTGAGCTGAATCACTGAGCTGAATCACAGAGCGAAATCACTGAGCGAAATCACTGGACAGAACCAATTCAGAGCTGACTGTTCTGGCTAAGAGCACTGTGTTCCATCCATCGCCCTTCACGCCGGCATCGGAATCATGGCTTCACTTGTGCCTCTACCGCCGTTTGCCCCAGCCTCTGAATCCTGGGACTCCTACCTCGCTCGGTTTGACTGCTACCTCCAAGCAAATGAGCTGACAAGAGGGTCTGTAGAGCAGAAGCGGGGCCTCTCCTCAGCCTTTGTGGCCCCGAAGTGTTCGCGACGGCCCGAGCATTGGTTGCGCCTCTAGCAGTCCAGGCAGCACCTTGAGACACGATTCAAGAGAAGCTCCGCAACCACTACGCACCAAAGCCGTCCAAGATTGCTGCCCGCCATGCATTCTACCACTGGAACCAGGCAGAGGGGGAGTCAATCAACAACTACACCACCACCCTCTGACAGGCTGCAATGCACTGTGAGTTCCGAGACTTAGATGATGCCCTGATGGATCAAATCATCTGTGGGGTCCGGGACATCCGTCTGCAACGGCATCTCCTCGCCATGCCAGACCTCACGCTGCAGAAAGCCACTGAAGAGGCCGTGGCCTCAGAAGCTGTTGAACCCTCCGCCCAGGAAATCCACAAGGCCAGTAGACCGTATTTAAAGGACTATGTTGTTGGACATGTAACACTGTTGGTCTAATGGAAGTAATGTGAAATGTAACCAATATGCTTTGTGCCTAACTGAACCATTACGTGTAGTGCTGTATATAAGGAAACCATTACGATTGTAACTAACGCCTTATCTCGGTGGGGAGGGGTGTTATGTATTGAAGTTCTCACTCAGGCCACCAGGAGTATTGTGTATGTAGTTTTCACTCAGGTCCACGTCAGTTATTTTAGGCGGGAAACCCTGGGTTGTTCTTGCTACAATGTTTGACAGCCAGCTGCCTATAAAAGCAGGCCGGCTGAGCTGTTTGCTGTTCAGTTTCTATTCCAGCTTACAAAATAAAGAGCTGCTTGGAGAAATCGCTGTGTCGTCTGTCATGTCTACCCACTATTCAACAGGTACCTATTTATCTACTTGCACTTTGAGGTGCTTTCGAACTGCTAGGTGGGCAGGAGCAGGGACCGAGCAACGGGAGCACATCCCGTAGCGGGGATTAGAACTGCCTGCCTTCTGATTAGCAAGCCCTAGCCTCTGTGGTTTAACCCACAGTGCCATCCGCGTCCTGTGTGTGTGTCTTAAAGGTAAAGGTAAAGGTACCCCTGCCCGTACGGGCCAGTCTTGCCAGACTCTGGGGTTGTGCGCCCATCTCACTTAAGAGGCCAGGGGCCAGCGCTGTCCGGAGACACTTCCAGGTCACGTGGCCAGCATGACATCGCTGCTCTGGCGAGCCAGAGCCGCACACGGAAACGCCGTTTACCTTCCCGCTGGTAAGCGGTCCCTATTTATCTACTTGCACCCGGAGGTGCTTTCGAACTGCTAGGTTGGCAGGCGCTGGGACCGAGCAGCGGGAGCGCACCCCGCCGCAGGGATTCGAACCGCCGACCTTTCGATCGGCAAGTCCTAGGCGCTGAGGCTTTAACCCACAGCGCCACCTGCGTCCCTTGTGTGTGTCTTAATATCACATAAAAGCTCATGAGGAGAGTGCAGAAACTATACAAAGGTAAAATTCACCCACTTTTGCTTCTGGCCCCCACTGGCATGTGCCCCCCCAAAGGTCACCCAGAAGGAAATGCATCCCTTGGCTGAAAATAGTTGTCCCACGTCTGATGCATAGGATTGCGCCACAAAGGAAGGAAACACAAAAGCACCAACAAGAGAACACAGCAAGGGCTGGCTCTGCTTTGAAGCATAGCTGTCAACTTTCAGATTTGAAAATAAGGGATCAGCAGCCTCACCTGTCCTGGAGACAGTCTACGGGATATCTAACAATCCGGGATAGCAGCAGGAAGCAGCGGGAAACGGCGCTGAAATAAGGGAATTTCCCGCAAAAAAGGGACGGTTGACAGCTATGCTTTGAAGGCTTGTTCTGGCTGAGCTATTGCCTTTTGCCCCTTTCCCTCCAGTACCTGTGTGACTGTGTAGCCTCTCCAAGGTGTTTTTTGGGGGTGGATGGAGTTATTTTCAGTGGCTGGGACTTATATCAGCAAAATTTCTCCTCCTTGTGTTTCAATGCCCTTTTACAATTTTTCATTGCTTTCTCAGATATATCCAATACTGCTGCTACTACTACTACTACTACTACTACTAATAATAATAATAATAATAAAATTTCAAACCTAGGGGTTAGCATAGGTCTCCAACAGGGGCTCATAGAACATGCAAAGAGGAGAAGTAAGTGCTTTGCAAGACTGTTTGGGAAACTCCTTAAATATTATGTCCTCACAGATTTTGCAGGAGCAGCTGAGCTAAGATGAGTTTTCCCTTTTACAAAACTTGCTACCAAAATTCGCCATGAAAGTCACTTTTGCTTAGCATCAACTGGACCCATTTTAAGATGGGTTAATGGGGGGGGGCACACACAGATAAAGAACTTTCAACCCTCTGCAAAGGGACAAGCTGAAGGGTCCAGAGTTTGTTTGCATGATAAACCTGGGCTGTCAGAGCGTGGCATTCAGAAATGTAATTTGAAAAAGAGCAATCGTCAATGAAAATGTCACTCTGGCTGCCTGCCCTCACAGAAACAGAGCTTCATTATCATAATGGTGAAGGCTGTGATTTGACAAAGTTAACATTGCCTTTTCCAATGGTGGAGGACAGGCATGAGGAATTTTAATGATGATAAAGGTTGTTTTCCAGTTAGAGCATGACTTGTTGACAGTCGTTGGACGCAGGTCTGTCATACTGTATTATATGCTTCACTTCCTACTTTTCAAGCTCAGTCATAAAAAATTCTCCCTGAGCAGATCTTTATATATATAAATAAATAAATAGAACAACCACCTAAGACAGGGGTGGCCATCTGGCAGCTCATGAGACACAACTGACCCACAAGGCCATTATTTTATTGGGCCTTGGGCAGCCCTACCAAAGGTTAAGCAAAGCTTTGTCAGAAATATATGCCCACATTTTCGTTTGAAAGGAAAAGAAAACTATTTCCCAAAGCTGTAAGAGATATTCTGCATTTTAATGTCCCATGCTGCTTTGGGTTTGGGTGCAATGCTGTGAATGATAGCTGCTCAAGGACTTTATTGAAGGATCTAATATTCTATGAAAGAGCTGAGTTTGTGGCAAGAAATACTTTCAGACTCTGAATCACTATCTGGGAACCGAGAGAGAGAGAGAGAGAGAGAGAGAGAGAGAGAGAGAGAGAGAGAGAGAACGTACACATATATGAATCAATTGTTTCTTTTGAATAATTCTGTGATTAAAAGTAGGTTATTCAAGAATGTAAATGGGAAACTTTTTCTGGCTTAATAGATCCCCTTTGTGCTGCAAGGTTCTGTCCTAGGCCCATTGTTATTCAACATCTTTATAAATGACTTGGATGAAGGAATTGAGGGAATGCTCCTCAAATTTGCAGGTGACACCAAAATGGAAGGGGAAGTAATGCCACAGAAGACAGAATTAGGATTCAGATGACCTTAACAGATTGAGACCTGGGCGCGAACTAACAAAATGAGTAGGGACAAATGTAAGGTTCTACCCTTAGGCAGGAAGACCATAAAATGGGGAACACCTGGCTTACTAGTAGTATATGTGAAAAGGATCTAGGGGTCTTTGTAGACATCTAGTCTCCCGATCAAGGAAAGTAATAGTACCACTCTGTTCTGCCTTGGTCAGACCATACATGGAATCCTGTGTCCAGTTCTCAGTGCCAAAGTTTAAGAAGCTTATTGTCAAGCTGGAGCATGTGCAAATCAAGGCTACCAAGATGATCAAGGTCTGGGAACCAAGCCTTATGAGGAATGGTTGAGGGAATTGGGTCTGTTTTGGCCCGGAAAAGAGGAGAATGAGGGGAAATATGATAGCCATCTTCACAACAACCTAAACCCCCCAAACAGCATATGAATTGATATGGCTAACCTGGCCCAACAACTCCAACCCACTCACACAGGCATCCAAATGTCACTGCAGTCAATTGGGCCCTGGGCTATCTCTCACGATATCAACAAAAACAAATAAATAAGTAAATAACCTATCCATGTGACGCTGACACAAAACTCCACACATAAACTACCATTACCCCACCTCCCCCCCCCCACCTCACAATACCTACAACAGCAATGTCTTACAGCGAATGCAAATGACCTGTAGAAAGGACATTATAAACAAAAAACCCAGACATTTTATGTACCTTTGTTAACCCTGAAAATCTTACAATTATATATATATATATATATATATATATATATATATATATATCAGTCACATAGGGTTTTTGTCTTCTAAGATATGAGCTGGCCTTCCCAGTTTGGTGTCATCTGCAAATTTGATGAGTATCACACTCTTTCATCCACGTTATTTATAAAGATGCTAGACATCACCAGGCACAAGGCAGATCTCTGCAGCACCCCACTTCTCTTTTCGCTCCAGGCTGATGAGAAGGCATTAGTGAGAACTCTGGGTACAGTCCATCAACCAACTATAAATCTGCCTGACTGTAAAAGGTAAAAAGGTAAAGGACCCCTGGACAGTTAAGTCCAGTCAAAGGCGACTATGGAGTTGTGGCACTCATCTCGCTCTCAGGCCGAGGGAGCCGGCGTTTGTCCGCAGGTAGCTTTCTGGGTCATGTGGCCAGCAGGACTAAACCACTACTGATGCACTGAGGACCGTGACGAGTGCCAGATCACATGGAAACACTATTTACCTTCCTGCCACAGCAGTACCTATTTATCTATTTGCACTGGCATGCTTTTGAACTGCTAGGTTGGCAGGAGCTGGGACCAAGCAACAGGAGCTCACCCTGTTGCAGGGATTCGAACCGCTTTAGACCACAGCGCCACCCGTGTTGTCTAGACCATACTTTACCACCTTGTCTACAGGAATATCACAGGAGACCTTATGCAAGGTTTGGTTTGATGGTGGAGGACCTTCCCTGCAGATGTGGGTGACTGGCCAATTCAGATGGCCTTCCCATAAATACCTAAGGGATGTCTGAATGCTTTGGGAAGGCTTCTTGAGAGACAGGACTTGTGATTCTGTCAGTGAGTTTAAAAAATGTTTTTGTTTATCTTCGCATTTGACTGGTGGCTTCATATTTTAATTGCTGCTGCTTTACTTGCCAATACTGGTACTGTTTTAATGTCTTGTTATTTTGTATATGGGTCTTGTTGATTCTTGTTAGCCTTCTTGTTGAGAGTTTTACCCTAAAAGGTGGGATACATATATATTCAAATGAAGTTCCTGATTCCGCCTTCCCTTTTCTAACTTCTTGAGAATTAGGCAGAGGGCTAGCTAAACTTCACCACAGCAGTTGCAATGGTTGTGCTGCTGAGGAAGATCAAGAGTGCCCTTGTTTACCAGAAAGGCAAGGATGTTGTCTTTGAATTCAGATACTTTTTTATTTAAGCCACCATTGACTTGAGTGAAGGCAGCTAATAAGAAGTAATTTCTTAGATTATAACAAGGGCACTCAATAGGTAGTACGCTGACCGAGCTAATCCTGCCAACTAAAACACAGGCATGCACATTAAAGTTTGGAGCAGGAACTCATTATATGCTTCAGTTAACACTAACAGACCTGCAGGATTAGTGATTAACAGTCCTCCACTGTGGAAGTAAAGAATTCTAGGCCTCTGCAGGAACATCACTTTCTTTCTTCATGAAGTTGAATAAGCTAACACAATTTGCTCAAATTAAGCACACTTAAGAGACGTGCTTGCTGCATGATCAGTTCCAAGCACATAAAGGGCCTGTGGGAACAACCCCTCAACAACGACACATGTGCTGGCCATGCATCTGGCTGATGCATGAGTGATGTTAGTCTGAAAGCAGCAGGAACCCTAGTCCCAAATGCTGCTGAAAATGAATTTGCTAAATATGTGGGCACATACCAGGAAGTTACAGCCAGTCACAGGTCCCCAGCACTTGTGTTCTATGTGCCATATATACATACAACCAACTGAACTTTACAGTCTTCATCAGAGGCATGAGTGTATATGCATAACACAACTGTCACGTAAAGTGAGAACACACCCTGTCTTCCAATCTTGTCTTGTTCTGGATTTAACTCAAAGGTTTGTGGTGGGAAGAGGTACTTGCCAAGTAGTTTATGTTTTGATGCATTTTAATACCGTTGCCAATTTTAAAGTTTATCCTTTACCTTTCCCCAGCTCAACCACAATATTTCCAACCCACCAAACAGTTATTTGGTGGGCATTGCATGGGGTAGACCTATCTTATTTGCACCCAAAAACAAAAGATCAGCATCAGTGGCAAAAGCAGGAGCAGCAGCAGCAAGGAACATTCAGGGAGCCATGGGAGAGACTCATCTAAAACTGGTACCCAAGAGGTCAAGGCCATCTGGTGGCTGCAGAATAATGGATAGTGAGTCACTTGCTTCAAAAAACACTGGAGGGGAACGGAGAACTCAGGAGTCTCTTTCACCTGTTCACCCTTCTAAAGCTGAGGCCTGAAGACTGTGAATCTTATTGGATGGATTTCCTCCAAATTGATTTTTGAACTTTGAATTTTATTGTTATTCATGCTTTTATACTGTATTTTATGCTGCTTCTATGTTGTATTACAATTGTTTAAAATTTGTTGTTAGCCGCCCTGAGCCCGGTTTTCTGAACTGGGAAGGGCAGGGTATAAATAAATTATTATTATTATTATTATTATTATTATTATTATTATTATTATCATCATCATCATCAAGCGGCCAAAGCCCTGGCCTGACAACAAGCATCTCTCCTCCTTTCTGTGATCTCCTACCTGACATGCTCCCTGAGCCGCTGGATGCATATGCAAGTATGAGAGACACTCTATTTCTCTGTCAAGTCAGGCTCAAGTATTACATCCATGAAGGCCTGGCTCAGGCTCTGAACCACCAGCATCAAGACCCTGACCCAATCCCACAGCCGATAGTACAGCAGTCCTGGCTTCTGAAAGCCCGTTTCTCCAACTGTAAGCTTAAGGTCAGAGCTGTCTTTCCCATAGGGCTTAGTGGTGCGTTGCGCCTCTCGGGGCGCCCCAGCAAGTGGAGCTGCGTGGCTTTGCCGCCAGCCTCCCCCCTTTCCCTGCATGCCTGCCAGCTGCGCCCCGCCAACCCTAAGGCTGGCAGGCGCGCAGCTTGCCTCCCAAGCTTCTGCGGAGATCGCTCTCCAGCAGCGGCATGGAGGAGAGTTGCCCCCCCAATGGCTGGCGGTGCGCAGCTACGGCCACCCCAACACTATCCATGGTAATTTGGGGGCACTGGGCTAAGTTATTTAGGGCTTAAAACACTAAAGTCAGTACTATAAAGTGCAGCTCTTAGAACAGGGCCAATATGAGAGGTTATGTTCAGAGTTTATTTTCATACAATCCAGTTAGAGGGAGTATTTAACTGGAGTATTTAAGTGTGCTCTGTATCATTCTGTTCAAAAAGACATAGTGTATTATTACTATTATTGTTGGACAGTGTTCTCGAAGCTACCAGCATGAGTTTGACCAAACTGCGGGAAGACAGGAGGGCCTGGCAGTGGAAGACAGGAGGGCCTGGCGTGCTCTCTGGTCCATGGGGTCAAGAAGAGTCGGACACGACTAAACAACTAAACAACAACAAAATTTTATTGGGGGTTTTTACCAAGGTTATTCAAAGCAACTTTCAATATATGTACATACAAACACATACATTGAAACCAGCATAAAAGAAAAAAATAAAGACCCTAAAGGAAAATCCGATTTTAAAAGGCAGAATTAAAACATTCCACCCACTCAAGGCCGCCAAAATAATTAAGGGGCAAAGGCCTGGTTAAAAAGGATTTTTATATAATGATGGTGCCAGAACATTCCACAAACAGGGAGTCAGCACTGTAAAGGTCTATTCTCACACTGCCACCCTCCAGATCTTCCAGATGATGAAAGCCAGGTCCAGGATGCTTTATATGGGGAGAAGTGGTCTTTGAGGTATTGGGGTCCTGAACTGCATAAGGCTTTATAGGTCAAAAGCAGCACTTTGTATTGGGCTTGGAAACTAACTGGTAGCCGGTGTAGTCAGGCCAGAAATGGTGTTATGTGCTCAAGCCGTCTTGCTGGTTTGGGGGGGTGGGGGCCTAGGAGAGCTGTGCAGTCCAACTGGTTTGAGGGGGGAAGAGAGATCACACACTGGTTTAGGGGTGGAGAGATGAGGGAGGCGAGAAGGAGCCCTGTCTCTGAGGAAGCAAGGACCACCTCTGAGGACCACCACCAGCATCTCCTGCATGGCTTTCTTTGACAGAGGAGGGTGGAGGGAGAGAGGGGGAGAAGGCGGAATCTGCAATGTGATTGCCTGCACAGCTCTCTTTGACAGATTTCAATTGGGGGCGTGGGGGGGGGGGTTGACAAAAAGAATTCTGCACCGGGTACCACTTGACCTTCCTACACCACTGTGTCCTCCCTAATATGAAGTCAGGCTTGCCGGCTATTTTATTGAAACAATTTGACACGTGTCTTTAGCTTCTTTCCCCATCCCGTGGGAAGCAGGGTTTCTTTTTCTTTTTTTAATAATGATTTGTATTAAGTTTTCCATTTTAAGCATCCAATCAAATCACATTAAATATTCCAGATTATGCAAATACATACCATAAAGTCCTAATATTTTGCCAAATTATAAAGGGAAGTGGGGTTTCTAAATCAAGATTGTTTTGTTTTGTTTCTTGGTTTCTTCTGCCTCTAGCTTTGGGGAATACAGCCTCGCTTGCCTCATAGGGACGTTTTTTTAAAAAAGAGTTTGTCCTGTTTCTGGTCTTTAAATTTTGCCTCTCTCTCCCCTAGCTTCAACTCCTCCCCCCCCCCCCAATTGTGAAAGAGAGACCGGCAGGTGAAGCGGATCTCAATCAGCCTCGCCATTCTCAAAGGGAGGCAAGCAGCTGATTTCAATCGGTCGAAGCTTCTGGTCGCGGATTGAGCATCTACGTCCCCGGCGGACCAATCGGAAACGGCCCCGGGGGGAGTTAAATGGAGGGCCGGGGGGGGGGGGGCAGAAAAGATGGGGGAGGAAGGCGGCGGCGGCTGCTTGGCAGGTGAGTTTCTGGGGGGTGGGAAAGGTGAGTTGTCCCAAAGTGGCGCCGATTCCCGCGACTCCCAAGCCTGCAGCGAAGAGGCGCAGCTCCCCGGCTGGAGGAGGAGGCAGGCAGGCAGGGCGGGTGTCGTCCCTGCAGAGGTGGAGAAAGGCGGGCTCCATCTCGGAGGGGGGGGGGGGAGGCTCGCCCGGAGAGGCTGGGACTGGGCAGGAGCGCCCAGCGGTTAGAGCGAGCCCGGAGGAAGGGAAGGGCCCCTGGGGGGGGGGTTCCTTCATTTCCTCCACAAGAGGAGGGGGGACACCGTTCCCCGCTGCTGGCGTCAGGCTGCTCTTCCTCTCTCTGGAAGCCGCCTCGGGTCCTGGCCATTGAGGGGGGGGGGCAACTCTCCTCCATGCCGCTGCTGGAGAGCGATCTCCGCAGAAGCTTGGGAGGCAAGCTGCGCGCCTGCCAGCCTTAGGGTTGGCGGGGCGCAGCTGGCAGGCATGCAGGGAAAGGGGGGAGGCTGGCGGCAAAGCCACGCAGCTCCACTTGCTGGGGCGCCCCGAGAGGCCAGCGTCCTGGCGCAACGCACCACTAAGCCCTATGGGAAAGACAGCTCTGACCTTAAGCTTACAGTTGGAGAAAGGGGCTTTCAGAAGCCAGGACTGCTGTACTATCGGCTGTGGGATTGGGTCAGGGTCTTGATGCTGGTGGTTCAGAGCCTGAGCCAGGCCTTCATGGATGTAATACTTGAGCCTGACTTGACAGAGAAATAGAGTGTCTCTCATACTTGCATATGCATCCAGCGGCTCAGGGAGCATGTCAGGTAGGAGATCACAGAAAGGAGGAGAGATGCTTGTTGTCAGGCCAGGGCTTTGGCCGCTTGATGATGATGATGATGATGATGATGATAATAATAATTTATTAATAATAAGGATAATAATTTATTTATACCCTGCCCTTCCCAGTTCAGAAAACCGGGCTCAGGGCGGCTAACAACAAATTTTAAACAACTGTAATACAACATAGAAGCAGCATAAAATACAGTATAAAAGCATGAATAACAATAAAATTCAAAGTTCAAAAATCAATTTAGAATCATAGAGTTGGAAGAGACCACAAGGGCCACCAGCTGGGGGGAGGGAAGCGCTCTCCAGAACCGGGAAGAGATGCCCCGCTCCGCCTCTCCAGCCCAAGACGCTTTGGAGGAACTGCCGGAGCAAAAAGGGTTTAGCAGCCGCTTCCACGACCACCACCAGCGCTTTGAAGGGGAGGCGGGTCATCCTCGTAAATGATGAGAATCCGATCCAGCCAATCAGCAAGCGGCTTCCTGCCTGGCCTGAACCACCCGGGCGGAGGGGGGGGAAGAACCGAGGAAGCTTTTTAACCCCAGCACCACCAGGGCCCTGTGAAAAGAAGGCGAAGGGGGAAGCCAGGGGAGTATCCCCCCCCCCTTCACTCATTTCCCGAGGGACAAGGAGGCGCCTCGAATCTCTCGAACCTCCCTCTGGGCCTTCCTGCAGGATCGAGCGCCCTTTGGTTCCTCGCCTCCCCCCGCCCAGGCGCCCGAGATCGATTCGCCCACCGGCCCTCCCCTTTAGGCATTACTACGGAGCAACTTGTGGGCGGGGATTGAGCGCCTACGTCCCCAGTAGACCAATCGGAAACGGCCCCGGGGGAGGGCAGAGGCGGTTTTTCCCCGAAGAGATTGGGCAGGCAGGGAGAGGGCGGGGCCGTCCCGGAGGGGGGCGGGACATCCTCGAGATGCTCGCCCCGCCCCTTGGATGTTCGCCCCGCCCCCTCAGGCGATTGGTTGTGGCTGCGATGATGATGATGATGATGATGATGATGATGATGATGATGATTGGATTTTATTTTATTTAGTTTTATTTTATTTTACATTTCTTACCACTGGGCGATTTACAGTACAAAAAAACAAAAAAAAATGCCATAATAATAAACAAAAACAATAAAACACACACATCGTTTAAAAGACCATAGATGGTTTAATTAGCCAAAGGCCTAGGAGAAGAGGAAGATTTTTGCCTGGCACCTAAAATATGTAACAAAAGCACCAGGCATGCCTCCCTGAGAAGAGCATTCCACAAGATATGCCAGTTCTGGGTTCTGTTGGTCGAGGGCAGGTGTGCTACTGTATATACTGATCCGCACATTACAAACTGGTATTAGTGGTGGCTGTTTTTGTTGGTCTGTGGGACGTGGGTGGCACTGTGGGTAAAACCTCAGTGCGTAGGACTTGCTGATCGTATGGTTGGCGGTTCGAATCCCCGTGACGGGGTGAGCTCCCGTTGCTCAGTCCCTACTCCTGCCAACCTAGCAGTTCGAAAGCACGTCAAAGTGCAAGTAGATAAATAGGAACCGCTTACCTAGCAGGAAGGTAAACGGCGTTTCCGTGTGCTGCGCTGGCTCGCCAGAGCAGCTTCGTCACCACGTGACCTGGAGGTGTCTGCGGACAGCGCTGGCTCCCGGCCTCTAGAGTGAGATGAGCGCACAACCCTAGAGTCTGTCAAGACTGGCCCGAACGGGCAGGGGTACCTTTACCGTTTACCTAATCTGATGGTGATAGTAAAACAGGTTCACAACTTTGCTTTCGTTTTTTAAAGATAATTGAAAGCAAAGAGATAGCTATGATGGCGCAGTAATATCTCACTTGGTGAGTTCTTTGAAAGATAGAACAGGTTTGTAAATGGGAGTTGGTAGAAAAAAAACTACCATTGAAGGATGCTGCAGCTTGTGTGCATTACAGGAACATCCTGCTGGATCAGACCAACGATACCATGCATGATCTTATACACCTCTATCAGGTCCTTCCTTAACTTGCCTTTCCTCTCAAAGCCCCAAATGCTTTGGAGGAAAGAGGTTTGTGTGCCATAGGATCTGCTCTGTCCTCTAAGCTATGCTGCTGCTCTAAGATGAAGTAGAGCAGGGGTAGGCAACCTAAGGCCCGTGGGCTGGATGCTGCCCAATTGCCTTCTAAATCTGGCCCATGGACAGTCCGGGAATTGGCGTGTTTTTACATGAGTAGAACGTGCCCTTTTATTTAAAATGCATCTCTGGGTTATTTGTGGGGCATAGGAATTTGTTCATTTATCCCCCCAAAATATAGTCCGGCCCACCACATGGTCTGAGGGATGGTGGACCGGGCCACAGCTGGAAAAGGTTGCTAACCCCTGATTTTGTCTTGGCACCAATCTGGTTGACTTGGCTATACTGAAAGAGGTGGGGTGACAGGAGTGCCATCTTCTGTTTCAGCTCAGGCAGCAAAATATATTGAGCCAGCCTTGTGTGCTTTCTGCTTGAGATGTAGCCAGCCAACTATATATTGAGACTGTGGAAGGCTCATGAACTTCTGAAGTGTTTAATGGGGCTGTTTCTGCCTGGGAAATAGCAGCTGCAGAAATTAAGCTGCTCTGGGTTTCAAGTCTGTTTGGCACAGCAGTCCTAATGCTTATTCAAAAGGAAGTTCCATTGACATTGCTGGAATGTGCTGAAGAGGTGCAGACTAAACAATGCCCATGTTACTACATTTATATCCCACCTTTCCTCCAAAAAGCTAAGGTGGCCTACTTGATTTTGTTCCCCTCCATTTTATCCTTACATCAATGCCACAAGGTAGGTAAGGTTGAGAGACCAGTGAGCTTTGTGGCTGTGTGGGGATTTGAACCCTGGCCACATTGGTTCCTTGGACTATAGTAGAAATTCAGTTATGACTGTTCTTAAAGGGGTCGAAACATCAAATCACATAGTATGCACATCCTTCTACCTTTTCTTCTGTTACAGACCAACCAGGATCTTAGATGCAATCTACTAATGACATTTAACACACGTTTCCTCTGTCCTTTTGCTTTCATGAAATGTTAAATGTTGTTCATTTGAACATATTTTCTCCCAATATGGTAGCAAAAGGAGCTATTGTGGCAGGAGCTGTCTGAAAATAAAATGCTGTTTGATGTTTAATGCCTAGGGATTCATCTCGAAGAGAGCCAGTGTGGTGTAGTGGTTAAGAGCGGTAGTCTTGTAATCTGGTGAACTGGGTTCGCTCCTCCGCTCCTCCATCTGCAGCTGCTGGGTGACCTTGGGCCAGTCACACTTCTCTGAAGTCTCTCAGCCCCACTCACCTCACAGAGTGTTTGTTGTGGGGGAGGAAGGGAAAGGAGAATGTGAGCCGCTTTGAGACTCCTTAGGGTAGTGATAAAGCGAGATTTCAAATCCAAACTCTTCTTCTTCAAAGAAGGCTGCAGTGTCAACTAAAGCCTCTCCATCTTGGGCCAAGTTATCAAGAAGCTTTGTGCCGATCAGGCTGGGTAAGGACAATACAGTTAAGAAAAGGTTTTTTAGTTTGTGCTGTATTGAAGAGTGTTCTCACTTGATTCTAGACCAGGTAGCCAACGTAGTGCCATCCCTAGGTTGTTTGACTACAATTCCCACTACCGCAGGCCATTGGTCATCTGTCTGGGCCTGATGGGAGTTGTCATCCGACAATTTTTGGAAGCCACCACATCTGCTGTCTCTGTTCTAGATGTAAAAGATCGGCTCTTGGCCAGTTTTGCCTTTACTTGATAAGTAAAAACTTCCTTGTTCTTTTTTTGGTCATCCTCCTTCACCAGAGACTACATTAACTACAGGGGTAGCAAGCTGACACAGATTCTCCAGAATTCACTAAATGGAAATACTAAGACTGTGATTATCTGCACAGTCCCTCAGACATCCTTGGAAGAAACTCTTAGCACTTTCCAGGTAAAAGTATACAGTTCCGTTTTCTTCCCCAAAAAGTTTTGTGGGCAAAGTTGCCCAAAGTAGCAAGGAGGCAAGAAGTTATTTCCCTCTCTTTAAACTGGCACGCTTTGTT
The DNA here is from genome assembly GCF_951804945.1 of Podarcis cretensis. Classification (NCBI taxonomy): domain Eukaryota; kingdom Metazoa; phylum Chordata; class Lepidosauria; order Squamata; family Lacertidae; genus Podarcis; species Podarcis cretensis. The sequence continues at coordinate 136,714,045 of NC_137170.1, read as the reverse complement.
CTAGTGTATGTATCTGCAGTTAAAGAACTGTGAGAAATCAGACTTCCTCTTCAAAGGGAAGTAATGTAGCACTTCCTCTAATAGCTGGGGTGGATATTGACATTTGCAGAAGCAACCCAACCCCTCCAACTCTTAAAAAGAGAGTCTTGAATATCAGGCGGAAAAGGAAAGGTGGGGGGAATGGCCTACTTGAGCTCCTGATAGTTTATCTGTTGCCCTCCAGATGTTGGAGGACTCCAACTCCCATCAGCCATGGTCAACATGGTCAGATGATGGGAGTTGTAGTTCAACAACATCTGGAGGGCACTAGGTTGGCTAACCTAGGCTTCTCCCTTCTATGAGAGGTGAAGGTATGCTGCAACATTTCGTTTAATGGGTCCCTTTTGCATTTACTGTAATAGCAAATGTTGATTTTTAAGATTCCATACTTCTGTAATTTTTGAAAAGAGATTTTAACAAAGGTATTTTTTTCTGACTTCTCCTTCAAAGAGCAGTTCTGACTGCATGTGCCTATCTCTCCTAGTTTGCGAGTACAGCAAAAAATATGGAAAATCTTAAGAGAGGTCGTTGAAATGACGCCTAGAAGAAGTAAGTTGTTTACTTTGAAATCTGAGTTCTAGGCTGGAACAGGTCAAATTGCATCTATATCATTTTTTTTGTTTTGTTTTTAAATGGGGTTCATGCTCTGTTTTGCCAGCAATTACACCTTAAAAGCATAGCATTCTTTTGGTTGGTGACTCGGATTATAAAACTTTTTCTTTTACCGGTAAGCTGCCTATACCAAGTGAGGATGCCATAATCTGTGTTTAGACGCACTCTCCATTTTAAGAGTCTGGCCGAATTTTAATGGCGACCCTGAATAAAGTTGGCAACCATTTCATGCAGAGGTTTTATTCCCGGCCCCACATACATTGGAAGGGCATGTATAAGTGTACCCCATCCCTGTTACGCCCTTTTCGTGACATGCTGAGCAAAGTTTTTGGGTCACTTCCAGGTTCGTTGCCATATGCAATCGGATGTCTTTCGGATGTGCATTAATCGGTTGTTGTGTGTATGCAACCCTTTCCGCACTGAGGGTGGTGCAGACTTAATTTCATAGAACTGACTTAAGGAACTTAAATGCTTTCATTGTTTAATGCTGATGTTTAACCTTCACAGCCATTAGTACTTATAGTACGTTATTACCATCACAGTACAGTGGTACCTCGGGTTACGTACTTAATTAGTTCTGGAGGTCCGTTCTTAACCTGAAACTGTTCTTAACCTGAGGCGCTGCTTTAGCTAATGGGGCCTCCTGCTGCTGCCGCGCCACCGGAGCACAATTTCTGTTCTCATCTTGAAGCAAAGTTCTTAACTTGAAGCACTATTTCTGGGTTAGCGGAGTCTGTAACCTGAAGCGTCTGTAACCCGAGGTACCACTGTAATATACAGATTAACAGCCACAATCCTCATAAGCAAGAAGGGGTCTACACCAAAGCACATGGGTATCCTATCCTTGCTATGAACATCGTGTGCCTTCCAACCTTTGGTATTGAAGCTTTCCCTTTCTGGTTTCATCACAGTCCCAGCTGGCACAGATTCTTGAAGAGAAGAAGGCTCTTGAAAACAAGCAGCAGGAGAAAATAAGGATTGTCACCGAGATGCTGGTGACACCATCTGCTTCTTCAGCATCAGCAGAGGAGTTCAAGTTAATATTTAAAAATTTAAATGTTGTGGGACCTTTGGTGGAAAACTGGTGGCTCTTCCACATTTTGTGTCTCAGCTGTTAAGTAACCAATCGGGCAAAGGACACCTGGGAATGGCTAGAAGGGTGCCACTGTAGAAAAGGACCATCTGATGTGTAGAAGCTTAACCTAGCTCTGTTGAGGCATGCTTGAAGCAGGAAGTTCATCCCGGGAAGCTGGTATATCTCCAGTGACCTGTTGCTTTTGGTGGCCTTGCATGTATAATCAATCAGAACACTATTGTTTAGTCTTAGTCAAATGCCTTGAATTCTTTGGTCGGTTTGTCAATTTTTATGTAATGCTGCGCCACACCTAAACCCCCATCAAACTGGGAAATGGAATGGTGTGCCTGAACACCTTTCACTTCTGGTGTTTTTCCTCTTTCTTGGTTTATCAGGAGGAAGTATTGTCAAAAGACTTGCAGATCAAGGAGCAAAAGAATAAAATCGAAGCACTGGAAAACCACGTTAGTGAGCTACAAAAGATTTTGAATAACACGGGGGCTGAAATGGAAAAAATGAAGCAGGCTCTCAGTGATGCTGTAGCTGTGAGACAATGGTTAACAATCGCCAACAGTTTAAATGCCAGAAGGAAATATGCTCCCAAAGTTGTACAGTAGCAGCAGCAACTTCCTCCTACTAGACAAGAATAAGTTATTCACTTAAGTAAACTTACAAAGCCTTTGAAGCACAGCAAAGAACTTTCAGGCGGCCCTTTGAATGTATCCTGCACTGCTTCCTAGGCATAGTTTCTTCAATATTGCGTTAAGCACTTCAACTTGCAATGAAGCAGCAGCATGAGGCTGTTTGAAAGCCCTTTCCCTCAAACACCTCCCTGCTGCTCCTGAAACCTCTTCCAAGCAGAGAGCTAATTTTGATGATTATTCTCTTCTATTACCTCTTGCTCTCTTTCTGCCTCTTTCAAGAGCCTCAAACTCATAAATGGATATGTCTGCCTTCAGCTCTCTGAACTCACATACCAGCTGCTCTTTCTCTAGTCATAATAATAATAATAATAATAATAATAATAATAATAATAATCTAATAATAATAATAATAATTATGGTCCAACGACCCATAACATAGATACAGAATAAAATACTCATATAGACAGCCCCCCAGGGAAGGTAGACCGAAGCGTTACTTGCTTAGTCATGGGTATGTTGATCTTTGATTTGTATGACTACTGAAAGAAACTTTGGCACGGCCACTGTGATATCATTGGACTTGTCATCCAGACGATATTTGATATAGTAGGCCGATTTGCCAGTAGTGGTTTAATCAATAGTTCCCTCGCTTGATCATATTGACCGCAATGCAATCAAATATGCCTCATGCAGTCAACGTCCTGAGAGCACACACAGATCCTATTTTGATAAGGGATGCCTCTCCGTCTGCCATTTAACACTTCTGACGGGAATACATTTAATCTGGCTTTGGTGAAAAGACGCCAATATGTTGGTTCAGACGAATTTCTAAGATATCCAGGTGTCTGAAAATTGAACCCATAGTGAATTCCTACTGCTAATGGGCCAAAGATAACATGAGATTGAGATCAGAGATCACTATGTGATATGTCGCAGAGCCTTTGCTTCAGAGATTCAAGGGCAGTATCATAGCCCAGATGGTACAGGGGAGAAGGTGGCATACCAAGCCAAGTGGCTTTTCTAACCATAATTTTCATCCATGAGCTGGCAAACTCCTTGTTTAGGTATGGAAGTAACCCCTTCCCTAGGCCAAAGATGGAGATCTTGAGCCAGTATCTCAGGGAAGCCCACCATGCTTTAGGCGATAAAGAACATTCACCTGTTTCTAAAAATAGTATTGCATTTGGAACACAATTTGGAACTTGTAGGAGGGACAGGAGAAACTTGGCCTTTCCCACACCATAAATATGCATGCCAACCAAATCTGTTATCATGTCCTTACGGATCTAATAAATCAGTATTTCCTAATTTGATCCAGTCCCGGATCCAAGTAATGCAGCTTGCGTCATAGAAAAAAAATTAAGTCTGGAAGAGAGATGCCTCCTCTTTCTTTCACATCTGTTAATATTTTGTTTTATTCTCGGTTTCTTCCCTTTCCAGATAAATTTAAATATATCTTTTTGCCACTTTTTGAAGGAAACTGCATCACTTATTCCCGATATTGTTTGGAATAAAAACATTTTTGGCAATACATTCATCTTGATTGCTGCAATTCTGCCTATTAAGGAGAGATTTATTCTTCCCCATATTTCTAGATTCCTTTTTATCTCATTCCAACATTTTTCATAATTATCTTTATAAATATTAATATTTTGATATTGTTTAAATGATTTTGTCAGCCGCTTTGAAAGCTGTAAAAAGAGAAGATGGCCTAGAAATAGGATTATTTACACACCCACTTTGTCTTGCCTCTTTTTCTGTTTCCTTTTCAAGAGCCTCAAACTCATAAATGGAGATGTTTGCCTTCAGCTCTCTGAGCTCACATACCAGCTGCTCTTTCTCTAGTAGCCTTTGTTATACCATAAATGTGCATGCCAGCCAAATTGGTTATCATGTCCTTCCACCTACTGGTGTTATGTACCATCTATACATCATTCCCATTATGTTCTCTTTCTGCCACTTGCTGCAGAGAGCTGCTCAGAGTATGTGTGAGTGTAGACCCCGCCCCTTGGGCCTGATGAAATTGACTTGTAGTGGGGAGCAGTCTTCCCAAATACAGTGGGGCCTCGCAAGATGAAAAGAATCCGTTCCGCGATTCTCTTCGTCTAGCGGTTTTTTCTTGCGAAGCAAGCCCATTGACGGCTTAGCGGATTAGCGCTATTAGCGGTTTAGCGGCTTTTAGCGGCTTATCAGCTTAGCGGATAAGCGGCTTAGCGGCTTAGAAAAAGGGGGGGGAAAGGGGGAAAAATTCGGAAAAACTTGCAAAACATTTCGTCTTGCAAAGCAAGCCCATAGGGAAATTCGTTTTGCGAAGCGCCTCCAAAACGGAAAACCCTTTCGTCTAGCGGGTTTTTCGTCTTGCGAGGCATTCGTCTTGCGGGGCACCACTGTACTCACAGGAGTAGCGGGAGCCGCAAATGCAATTTTTAGGGAGTGCTTCACTTTAGAGGCTTTGCGCAGCTATCCCTGAAGCTAGAACAGCAAGAGGGATTGCTGCACAGCTCTCCCTCTTGCTGTTCTGGCTTCAGCGATAGCTGCACAGCCTGCATTCGCTCCATAAGACACACACACATTTTCCCTTACTTTTTAGGAGGGAAAGAGTGTGTCTTAGAGAGCGAAAAATACGGTATTTTGTCATATAATCATCAAAGCATTGCTATTTGTTTTTTAGTTTTTGATTTGACTGCTGTCATATGGATGCTGTTAATTTAGCCAATTTTAAATATCCATTTAATTTGAGAATCCATTCCTCCTTGGTAGGTAGTTCTTTAGCTTTCCATTTAGATGCTATTACTATCCTAGCTGTGGTGGTCGCATATAAGAAAATTCTTTTTTTCGATTTTGGTATTTCTTTTCCTAAAAGGCCCAGTAGGTAAGCCTCTGGTTTTTTCGTTAATGGCATTTTAAGCATTTTTTCCAATTCCTCATGTATTTCTCCCCAGAAGTACTTAATCAGGGTGCAGCTCCACCACATATTCATTGTTGTACCAGCTTCCTTGCTGCATTTCCAACAGAGGTTGGATTTCAGTTTATAGATTTTTGCTAATTTGACTGGTGTTAAATACTACCTGTAGACCATTTTGTACTACAGGTGGTAAACCTTATATCTTCCTGCCAGTGTTTCTCCCATTGCTCTAAATATATTGTGTGGCCGAATTCTCGCGCCCATTTGATCATTGTCTTTCACTTCCTTGTCAATCATGTCCAAATCTAGCAAAAGGTTATACATTTTAGATAGTAATTTTTTGTTGTTTTTTAATGATGTTTCAAGCATTAATGAATTCTCTTTAGCAAAGCCTTTCTTTGAGTCTGAGTTAAAGACACTTCCAAGTTGTGTACATTGCCATCTGTCGGAGACATAATGCCTTATTTCCTCATATGGTCTTATTCTAAGTTTACCTTGATCTTCCATGATCAAATCTCTATAAGTTGCCCATTCCTTATTCATGTTTAGTTTTTTCATGGCATGGGCTTCTAGGTGACAGCCACCATAGTGTCATTAGCTCCACTCTCATTTTGTACTTACTCCAGACTCCAACGGGTTTCTCAATAGGTGGCTATTGAAGTCTTTATTGACTTTGATCTTCTCATATGCGAGGTGGGCGTGCCATCCATACCTGTTGTTAAAGCCCTCCAGGTCTGCTTTTTCCAATAAATCTGCTTGATCCGTTCTTTCAGCCATACAAGGCATTCTGCTTCATAGTATAATTTTAAATTTGGCCACGCCAGACCTCCTTTCTTTTTTGTCTGTCAGGAGTTTAAATTTTATGCGGGCTTTCTTATTTTGCCATATGAATTTTGTCATATCTTTCCTCCACTCCTCGAAACATGCTTCCCTTGATATTATGGGAATTGTTTGAAAGAGATGGAACATTTTGGGACAGGCATTCATTTTAATTATGGAAACTCTTCCCCCTATTGATAATTTTAATCTGCTCCAAATTTCAAAATCCTTTTTTATTTCTTTCCAAACCTTATTATAATTATTTTCAAATAAATTGATATTTCTCATGGTTAATTCTATACCTAAATATTTTGCCTTTTTCACAATTTGCAATTTTGTCTTTTCCTGTATATCTTTTTGTTCCTGCTCTTGCATGTTTTTCACCATTAACTTTGTCTTTGTCATATTCATCTTAAATCCTGATACACAGCCGAATTCTAGAATTTTCTCTATTGCTTTTGAGACACTTGTTTCTGGTTCTTCAGTCGTTAAAATGATGTCATCCGCAAACGCCTTGATTTTAAATATATTTTCCCCTAGTGTAATCCCTTTTATTTCATCTTCACTGCTTAATTCTGAATTTAAAATTTTGAGGGATAAAATGAATAATAAGGACGAAAGCATGCCTGGTGCCCTTCTCAATTTTTATAATATTGGTCTTGGTGTTGTTTACTATTAAATTGGCTTGTTGTTGTTTATATATTGCTTTGACACCTCTACAGAATTTTTCTCCAAGAGCTGATAGTTCTATCGTTTTTTGCAGAAAGGCCCAAGATAGGTTATCAAAGGCCTTTTCGGCATCTATTAGCATAAATGCTACTTTTTTGCTAGGTCTTAATTCCAAATATTCAATTAAATCAATAACCACTCTAGTGTTTGTTTTCATATGTCTGTTTGGTAGAAAGCCTGATTGATCATAATTAATAGTATATTTTAGTATTAATTTGAGTCTGATTGCCAGGATGCCCGCAAATAATTTATAATCGTTGTTTAATAGCGAGATGGGTCTGTAGTTACTTACTGGCTCTCTAGGTGTTCCTTGCTTATGAATTAATACAATATTTGCTTCTTGCCATGACACTGGAATTTTACCTTCTTCCAATATTTTATTAATCAGATTTTTTTAAAAGCAGGACTATGTTATCTTCCAGGAGTAAGTAGAGATTCATTCTTCCCCATATTTCTAGATTCCTTTTTATCATTCCAACATTTTTCATAATTATCTTTATAAATATTAATATTTTGATCTTGTTTAAATGATTTTGTCAGCCGCTTTGAAAGCTGTAAAAAGATGGCCTAGAAATAGGATTATTTACACACCCACTTTGTCTTACCTCTTTTTCTGTTTCCCTTTCAAGAGCCTCAAACCAAAAGTGGGTATGTCCTTCCAGATCTAATAAATCAGTATTTTCTAATTTGACCCAATCCTGTATCCAAGTAATGTAGCTTGCCTCATAGAAAAATTTTCAGTCTGAAAGACAGCCATTTTTTCATATGTGGTGGAATTGTAAAATAATTATAAATTATTGGGATATGATTTATAATGAAACGAAAAAAATGTTCAAGTTAACCTTTGGTAAAAGTTCAGTAGCATTTTTATTAGGTTTTGTAGGGCAATATTTACCAAAAGATAAGAATCTATTTATGTATGCGACAACAGCGGCCAGAATTCGACTACCTCAAAGATGGAAAAGTGACAAAATACCAACAAAAAGGACATTGGCAAGAAAAGTTGATGGAATACGCTGAAATGGCGAAGTTAACTGAGAGACTCAAAGATAAGGACGATAATGACTTTTAAAAAGATTGGGAACACACACACACACACACACACACACACACACAAACAATGCACTGAAATGAACTAATTTGCAGGACTCGAGTAACCCACTTACAATGGACATATATAAACAGAAAATAATATGAGGTAAAAATGTTAAGAGTAATTAATAATACAATTTTAATTTCAGTATATAAGGCATCAAAACTATAAGCAGAAAAAATATGCTATAAACCAAAAAGGGAAGTTGGGGGAAGTCACTGTGGGAGGGGGGGGTTAATTGAAATTGAAAATGTACGGTAATTTGATTTTTGTATTATGTTAAAATTTGTAAGCTTAATAAAAAAAATTTAAAATGATTGCCTAGCATTCCAAGATCAAGTCCTTTGTGAAGGTCTACAATTTGCACCAATAAATATTTTTTAAAGCCCCTCCCCCAAAAAAACTGTTCATGGTTTTTATACTTTATATGTAAAATACTTATTTTTAATGTGATTTTAAAAGATGAAATAAATAACAGACCTTTGCACAAATATTTATGTTGTTGAAACTGAGGTCATCTTTCCAAAGTGTGGTGGCATAGAGAGAAACTGAGACGTGTGTGAGCTCATCATGACAACCAGGACTCCGTAGCCACATCTCCAAGAGGATCAGTGGTTTCCAAACTTCCACGGATCGCTTGAAAATTGCTGAGGGTCTTTGTGGACCATTTAATGGCCTTTCTGCCTGTTGTAGCAATTGTAACATTCTGCGATGAGACAATGTATGGTCTTCCATTGAATTTCTATTGTTGCTTTTATTTATTGTGTTTCATTGTACTACAGTTTACATTCCATAGAACTCAAATAATACAATAAACTACAATATGAGAAATAAAAGAAGCAACAAAAATTACAATTAAGAATTTAAGTGAATATTAAGGCAGACCACCTGAATGAAGCTCATGGACCACAATTTGGGAGCCTCTGTTCTAGATAATGTATGACTGTAAATTGCTTATAAAAATCAGAAGCAAGGCTTAAGCAAGATTTTAATTTGGTGTGCAGATGGACATTGGCAAAATACATGTGGATGCTTGCCTAAATGTATGCAAGTTGGAAGAATCTGCCCGTTTCCTTGTGAGGTAAATGAGTTTAGCCTAGTATAGAAATAAGCTTCATTTTTCTGATGGTTTACACAACCCTCATCATGGTCTGCATTCCCTGAGATTCGCCTTGGTATAGCTGGCAACCGCCAAAAGTAATAAAAATTAAAATAGGTAGACGTATTGTGGAGCTTGTACATCCATATAATCTTTTATTTTTAGAAGTAATTCAATGCAGTGGGCAGTATTCAACTAAATGTGTGAGTGGAGCAATTTCAGTTTGCACCTTGGGAATTTTTCGCACTCTCCTCTCTGCACGGGCTCCACCTGCCCTCCCCAAATCTGCTCCAGGTGGTTGAGAACAGGTTTAGGGGTTGCTGTGCTGAATACAACCTGATGCAGTTTTAATCTAATTCATTTGTGTGACATGGTCAACTCTACTGAACAATTTTTATGAATTGCATCTAGTACAAAAAATTGAACCTGTTGCCATCGACCCCGGCGTACTCACTGGCGAGGCTTGGGCTTCCCAGTCCCTTTGAGAGGACAGAAGGTTTGCCAGTCTACCCACCAGAGGGCCAGGAGATGCCGGTCTACCTGGCGGAGGGGTTGACAGCATTACCAGGTCTAGCAGCCCATGGCCTCCTTGAGACCTACAGGTTTACCTCATGCAGAGTGTGACATTATGTCCAGTGCCCCAGGGTCTACTCCCTGGGAAGGCTCGTGCTTCCCGCTCCCCTTCGGAGGAAGAAAGGCTTCCCTAAAGCCCTAACCCAAATCCCTAGCCTAACCACAAAACCCTAACCCCAACCCAACTTTAGCCCCCTAACCCTAAGGCTGAGAACAATCTAGACTTAAAGTGTTTGCTGGTAAACATTTGCAGCCGTAATAAAATGGCAAAGAGTTCTAACATTAGAGAGAATGAAATACTTATTTTGGGACTGATCTTTACTAAGCTGTTTTCTGTTTGCAGCTTCACATTTCTTTCCTGATGTGTTCTAAACAATGAATTGGGTGCAAAAGCTACACAAACAGAAGGCTGCTGGTGCTGTAATGGAATGTGGCATTCTCATTGGGAAGAAGTTGCCTCCACTTCCCTTTGAGCAATTTATTCCCCATACTGTGGCTCCCTGCATTACGACAGTGTTTAGGAAGATTATCTGTCAGAAGGCTGTTCTTTATCATAGAATCACAGAACCTTAGATTTGGATAGGAGCCCCCTGCAATGCCAGATTCATTCTTATTCCTTACCACATATGTTGACACTTATACCTGATGTTTTAATATAATGTTGCATTTGCAATTACTGAAATACAAGTCTTTCAGTTTGACAGTTCACCAGTGCCTGATACAGAAAATGGCTTCAGCTGTCTTATGACAACCTGCACATGATGTGCACCTCCTTCCCCCACATTCCTAACAGTCTTCAGTGTCATCTAAGTGAAAAATGCCATCAATATTTGCACTACTTTGTTGGCCAATGGGGAATACAGTTTGATGCTGCAGATATCTTTCTTTATCTGTTTGTGTGTGTTAATATTTTATTTATTGATAAGAACACATTTTTTGCTCGACTCTTAAAACTTTTGAATTGAAAGCTGGAAAGCTGCAATCTTTGCACTTACTGAAATGTAAATCCCACTGCAATGATTTTTACTTATTTATGAACATGCATTGAATTCAATATCAAGGGTACTTCTACGACATATTGCAACAATTCACAATTTTATTGCACTCTGTGTGAATAATAATAATAATAATAATAATAATAATAATAATTTTATTATTTATATTCCACCCATTTGACCGGGTTGCCCCAGCCACTCTGGGCAGCTCCAAACAAAATATTAAAAGCACAGTAAAACATCAAATATTAAAAAACTTCCCTATACAGTGGTACCTTGGGTTACAGACTCTGCTAACCCAGAAATAGTACCTCAGTTAAGAACTTTGCCCCAGGATGAGAAGAGAAATTGTGCGGCGGTAGCTCGGCGGCGGCAGGAGGCCCCATTAGCTAAAGTGGTGCCTCAGGTTAAGAACAGTTTCAGGTTAAGAATGCACCTCCAGAACAAATTAAGTTCTTAACCCGAGGTACCACTGTACACGGCTGCCTTCAGATGTCTTCTAAAAGTCAAATAGTTGTTTATTTCCTTGGCATCTAATGTGTGGTCATTACACAGGGCACATTCTGCTGAAAGAGTAATGCATCTCCCCTCCTTCCTCAAAAGAAAATTGATGTTGAAAATTGTAAGTCCTGCCATGCTAGCTGTTGGGGGAGACAAACAGTAGAGAGGGCTGTTGCATTTCCAGGTGGCCACTGTAGGAAGTGGAACACTAAACTAATCAAACACAGATCAGTTGTTGGTCTGATTCAAGACTGTTCTATTTAGGCTCTTATGTAACAAATGCTATATTTATATTCTTCTTACAAGTTTCATTTCTGGTAACCCACATGAGGTGGGTGTACCACATCCAATCAGCTTCCTGTTTTCAGTAAGTTAATAAAACAGAAAACAGTACTCCATAAACCAACTAGCTAAAAATGAAACACGCAACACATCCAACCCTTTGTACAATGCACAGTGAAGAGCTTCACAGAAGTCTGACTGCACCAAAAAAAGTGGCATCTCCATTCAAGACGATCTTGGCTCCCATCCGTGGAATGGTGAGCTGAAGCTCATCCCCTTCTTCTAATTTTGCAATACCTGCCAAGAGAGTTTGAATATCCTTACAGATATGTAAACATATGAACATGTACAGATTGTTATCAATCAGTCCAGAGACACCTCTTTGATTTAATGTTGTTATTGCTGTGTTGCTAATAATAAGGTCCCAGGATGTAAAATAAAACTTATAATACAACAAATAAAAATAATTATTTTCCTAAGTAGAACATAATACCTGGAAAGAGACTGTGTGGGTCTCCAACAAGTGTTGGGAAGCAACACCTGTGTGACACATATGGTATCAGTCTGGGTGGGTGACTCTCTTCCTAACTCCATAGGATTTTTTAGAAGATAAAGGGATGGACAATTATATACACTGCCTGAGATCCTTGGAGAAAGTGCAATATATAAATGTAATAAAATATAAAAAAATAAAGATTGACTTCTAAAACTGAGGCCCAAGTTGGTGGCCACAGCTTTCAGATCATGGAACAGGAAACGGAAGCCCTAAACTACCCATAACAGATCTTAAGCATGATGTGAGCATTGCTTATAGACAGTTAATCATGCAAGTTCTCCAACACACACTTTTCAAGGGCAGGAAGTCATGTGAATTGTTCCTCCACCACACAGAGACTCTTTGTCATCCAGGTAAGAATTTGCACTCAGGCTTCAAAATTACTGAGCACATTCTGCTGAAAGTAGCTTGAAATACCGGTAACAGCCACAACTCCACTGAGGAGAATCTATTATTGTCTTTGAATACTGTTCACAGGCAACTACCACAGAGTAGGTAAAGATAAGGAATTTAGGAATTTATGTATGAAACTTAATGAGTTCAGTGAGTGGTTGCAGAAATATGTGGTACACACTCACACCACTTAGAAACACTGTGTCAGATATATTTTTAAGCTCCTCATTCCATGTGTGTAGGACTTGACAAAATGTATTTAGGACAGGGAACGTATTTACCAGCAGTATAACAAGAGTTGTTAGGATTAGTGAGAGGCATGTTTTGGATGCAACGAAATAATGTAACCAAACTGAGATCATCACCAACTACATGAGCTTTTTTCCTCTGGATCCAATGTCCCATTGCAAACATTTCATCTGTATACAAAACCTGAAGAATAAAGACAGACAAAATTGATTACACTATGAAACTTTAAGAAAACAGAACAAACTCCAGGAGCTTACTGAATTCTTTACCTGACCATATATGAAAAAGTAGCCAGTTTCTCTGACAAGTATTTTATTTCCTTGCTCTTCAAGAGCAGTTCCTCTTTTAAAGCTAAGAAGCCATGGAACTATACTTGAACCATCTAAAAGAAACAAAAAAAATATTGTAAGAATAAGCTAATCAGTTTATGTTTCCTTTTAGCATCAAAGGCATGTTGCTGACTTTTGAAGAGAATCAGTTGGATTTTTTGAAATCAGTCGTTTCTACCTTTAAGATGAGATTCAAAGAGCTGTGGTAACAACTGCGTTATACCTGCTTGTTTTTCTCTTGGGTCACCAAGAATAAGGCACCCTCTCCCCATCATAGATTATTCATGTTTTCAAAAATTTCTGGAAAGTTGCAGCAGTGCAGCAAAAATAGAAAATGTGGATTGCCCTAGTATGCACTATATTTTCTATATTTATATTCACTATATTCACTATATTTACTAGTATGCACTACAATTTGAGTATATGCACCACTCGAGGTGGTATGGCTAACTTTTCTCTAGGCTGATAGCCAAACTGACCCATGGGTCAACTATCTAAGTGGGCATGACCATTTTTTCCAAAAAGAAAAAGAACAAAGAACAATTTGAGGGGACTTGAGGGGGGGTCACCTCTTGGCGTCACAAAAACACAACAGAAGACATGCATTTAAAATCTTTAGAAAAAGAAATTGACAAATTTGGGAGGGCACAAATCTTTTGAAACCACAGTAGGGAACAGAAGGAACCAAGCCAGGCCTCTTGGGACGCTGTCTGCAGCCCACAGGGTAGTAACCCCTGCACTAAAACAAGTGCAACAATGGAACAGAACTCACAGTGCTCATGTGCTCCAATGAAGCAGCAGCTCACAGGATTTGAAGACAGGGTCACCATTTCAGCATAAAGCTGTGCTGACAAATTCCCATTGGAAATGTGAAAGGATGTTACTAATGGAAATGAAAAGCTGAGCACAATTTGATGTTTCTTGCCCTGTAGCAAGTGAAAGGGAATCATAGGTGGTGCTGCCCATTTATTTGTGGCAAGAGTAAAATGAGGTTTAAAAAATGCTGCATTACCATGTTGCTGAATGTCACGCTTGCTGTCAGCCATCAACTGAAGACATGACTGTAGAACTGAAGGGGGAAACAGAAGGAAGGAACTAAAATATACATCCCAGCAGCCGAGACACAAAAGTACAATTCCCCTGCAGTGGCCACAGAAGCAGAACAATATTGATGGTAGGTTCTGTGTGTGTGTGTGTGTTTCTCCTGCCGTCAGGGGCAGAGGAAGAGGGGTGGGGGGCGGGTTTACTGACTACCTTTTGAGGAATTATTGTTTGAGTAAGACCATACCAAACCAAAAGCTCTGAGCTTCAAAATTTGCCCCTTTAAATAACAACAGATATAGAAAGTGAAAGGCAGCTATGGTTAGAGGTGTTAAGTTGAGCAAAAATGGGATTTAACCAACACAAAACATAATGAATCTACTTTTCCAAAATAGTACAGATTTTTATGGTGACATACCATCAGCCTCTGAATATATTGATCTATACAGATTCAGTATTCTGTTTTTTTGAACAGATTAACCATTACTTATTTATCTGCTAATTCTGTATTGTGTCTTTCCACCAAATCGTGTTGAAGATTAATAGTAAAAGAATACAGATATTTTGTATTGTTTGTATTTGTATTGTTTATAAATTTTAGCAATGTTGCTTCAATTAATCTGTGTAGTTTGTTCACCTTCTATAGACAAAATAACACTAGTGAACCTACCAGAGTTGAAGTGTTCCCCATGTGTGAAAACAATAGAGAAGACCAGGTGTGAGGAACATTTTTCATCCTAAGTGGGAAATTTTAAGGAGACCACCAGCGGAGCAAGCTGATCGGGCGCCTGGGGTGGCGCGCATGCCCTGCGCCTGGGGCGGAGCCTGTGGGGGCGGGGCCAGCTGCCCGTGGGGCTAGCCGGGGCAGGACGCTCCACGGGGTCTCTGAGGAGTCTGCCTGCCTCCTCCCATGCAGTCACCCAACAGCTGAGGGAGAGGGGGCGGGTGGACTATTTGGGGAGACGCGTGGCTCAGGCGCGCTGCAGGCCCCGCGGTGAGTGCTGCCCGGCATTTTGTCACCCCCCCTCAGTGGTGGCACCCGGGGTAGCCTGCCCCCGCCCCCCTACCTCTGGCACTGGAGGCCACATGCTAGTAGGCAGGGCCAGAGGTAGAAGGGTGTGGAGCAAGCAAGCACAATTCTAGGACATATGCAGTTAGGCAAAAGCTCTCAGGGAGCTGGGAGAGCAGGGCTGGTGAAAATCGTGACCTGGAGAGAGTCCTAAGGAATGGATTGAGCTGTTCAGTCCCTGGGTCTGAGATTTCTTACCCCTAGTGTGTGTGTGCGTGCACATACACACACACACACACACACACACATGCACACACACATACTGCTTTTTTCCCTAAAAAATATTTAGGGGTATTCTCATTTTCCTACTCATATTGAAATACTGCCCCTCAATGAGGCCAAACTTAAGATTCACAAAATGTTTAGGGGTATGCGTACCGCTGTATTCCCCCAGAAAAAAGCACTCTGTGTGTGTGTGTGTGTGTGTATCAATGTTACATTTTCCAAAACCACATTCATATTAAAATAAACATTTCCCCATTCATATCTTTCTTTAAAATAAACCAATTTACGACTTCCCTTCTTCCTCCTCCCTGGTTCCTTTAATTCTCCCACCTATTCTTGTATTTTCATTTAATTCCCTTTATCCTTTATTATTCCTTTGTTATGTGTTAGACTGTTGAATTTACCTTACTCCTACTAATGTTTTCACATGGTTATAGTTGTTTTCCACTCCACAACAATTTTCCATTCTTCTTTATATACTTGATCTTCTTGTTCTCTTACTTTATTCGTTAGACCTGCTAACTGCATATTCTGTCATTTTTAATTGCTAATCCTCCGTATTTAGGACATCACTCACCCACCATTTCTGGGCTAACAAAATCCTAGCTGCTGTAGTAGCACACATAAATAGTTTTTTTCTGAGACCTAGGTACTTCCGTCTGTACTATTTTCAAAAGAAATACCTAATTACCATAATTTTGGCTGTATGCCACAGTCCCAGCAAACAAGCTTACATGCCATCTCTGGCTTTCATATTTGTTTGTTGTCTTATTTACTAAGCTCTTTTCACTTACCTGCTTCTCTTGCGTGCAGAGGAGACCGTTTCCCCCTGTGTTTTTCTCCACTCCACATTATCTCTTCACTACTTTGATGTGGTCCAGAAGAAATTTGCTGCCAACAACATACGCAGAAAGTCAATATTAGGGCTGTGACTCCTGTCCTTCCCCAAAGCGAATGGAAATTGCAGAACACCCAAAGAAGTATACATTTCCTTCCAATGGGTTCTGCAGCTCACCTGACTAGAAGCACCTTCTAATACATTCAAGTAGGGAATGAAGGAATTGGCCTCTTTGCTCTTTTCCCAAGACCTCAAGAGCTGTGGAAATGATGTCCTTGTCTGGACCCTGCAGTTCAGCTTGCTGCTCAGCATTGCTAGTTCTGATTTTAATGCTGTAACATAGTAGAAAGAGACTGCTGCAAGGCAAGATGACATGAACACTGCAAGCCCCAGAAATATTAGTAAGAACCCTTTAGGATCCAAGCCATTAAAAGGATGGGAGGTGGTGATATGGCTCTTTCCTCGTGTGTAGGTCATAAATGCCATGCCTCCTTCCTTAAACACCAGATGAAAACTTCAGCTGATTCTTTCTGGTGAATAACCACATCTTGCCAGTTGCATCCAAGATATGTGGCCAAAATGCAGACAGCACTTACTTCCTGTCATGTGGGTCTGTTGATGCTATATGCATGACATTTAATGTTTGCTTCTGCTTTGTGGCTCTGTTTCTGTAGTTCCCCAACTGACCTTCCTCATTTCAGTTTCAGCTTCACGTATAGCAGTTCAGCTACACAGCTGTGTATGATCTTCACCACATCCAGGTGTCTGGTCATTTTGAATTCCATTGTACTCTTAGATAGCAAGCTGTGTAGGAAACTCTTGGCAAGGTGTAGAGAATACAATGTATTGGCTCCGAGTACCAAACATGACATAATTAGGTATTTTCATTTTCCTCTTATACAATCCAGTGCCAGAAAGATTAAAACTCTGACATCATCAAAGAAATCCTATCCAACTACAGGGATTAACAATGCTACTCTTGTTTTTCAAAAGTCACTAAGAAATAATTATGTTAAAGCTCCTAGACCATGTATGTCTTATTGATACACTAAGGCTGCAGCCCTATACCAATTTATGGAAATGGCTCATTGATCACAGTGGGGTTTAGAATCATAGAATCTTAGAGTTGAAAGGGACCCAAGAGTCATCTAGTCCAATCCTGTGCTATGCAAGAAACACAGCTAAGAATCTCAGAAAGATGGTCACCCAACCTGTTTAAACACCTCCAGTGAATGATAGTCCACCACTGTCCATTGTTGAACAGTTATTTCTGTCAAAAAGTTATTCCCATTGTTTTAGTTGGAATCTCCTTTCTTGTAATTTGAATCCAATGGTTTGTGTACTATCCTGCAGTGCAGGAGAAAACAAGCTTGCTCCATTGTCCATGCGACAGCCTCTTAGATGTTTCAAGATGACTATTATATCTCCTCTGTCTTCTATTTTCCAGGCTAAACATACCCAAATTTCTCAACCATTCCTCATAAGACATGGTTTCCAGGCACTTTATCATCTTGGTTGCTCATCTCCAAGGTTGTCAATACCCTTTGTAAACTGTGGTGCCCAGAACTGGACACAGGACTCCAGGTGTGACCAGATCAAGGTAGTGTGGGACTATTACTTCCCTTGATTAGGTCACGCTTATGGTCTATTAAGATCCCTAGATCCTTTTCACATGCACTACTGGCAAGCCAGCTATCCCCTATGCTATATTTGTGTACCTGGCTATTCCTAGCTAAGTGTAGAACTTTACATTTGTCCCTATTGAAATTCATTTTGTTAGTTTGGGCAGTGATCTCTGATCCATAAAGATTATCTTGAATCCTGATACTATCTTCTGTGGTATTAGCTACCCCTCTCAGATTGGTGTCATCAGCAAATTTGATGAGCATCTCCCGCTATTCCTCCATCCAAGTCAATTATAAATATGTTGCTCAACAATGGGGCCAGGACAGAACCCTGCAGCACCCACACTTGTCACTTTTTACCAGGATAACAAGGATTCATTGGTGAGCAATTTCTTGGTTTGGTCAGTCAACCAGCCAGAAATCTACCTCATAGTAACAAGCTGATCACATAACACCAATTCTGTTACAAGAAGAGGAGTTTGGATTTGATATCACGCAGGTGGCGCTGTGGGTTAAAGCCTCAGCGCCTAGGGCTTGCCGATCGAAAGGTCGGCAGTTCGAATCCCTGCGGCGGGGTGCACTCCCGCTGCTCGGTCCCAGCGCCTGCCAACCTAGCAGTTCGAAAGCACCTCCGGGTGCAAGTAGATAAATAGGGACCGCTTACCAGCGGGAAGGTAAACGGCGTTTCCGTGTGCGGCTCTGGCCAGAGCAGCGATGTCACGCTGGCCACGTGACCCGGAAGTGTCTCCGGACAGCGCTGGCCCCCGGCCTCTTAAGTGAGATGGGCGCACAACCCCAGAGTCTGTCAAGACTGGCCCGTACGGGCAGGGGTACCTTTACCTTTACCTTTTATCACTACCCGAAGGAGTCTCAAAGCGGCTAACAATCTCCTTTCCCTTCCTCCCCGCCAACAAACACTCTGTGAGGTGAGTGGGGCTGAGGGACTTCAGAGAAGTGTGCCTGGCCCAAGGTCACCCAGCAGCTGCAGGTGGAGGAGCGGGGAAGCGAACCCAGTTCCCAAGATTACGAGACTACCGCTCTTAACCACTACACCACACTGGCTGTCACTGGTACAACTCCATAGCTGGCTGGTTTTGACCTATAAAGCTCTTTGCAGTTCAGGGTCCCAACACCTTCTGGAATGATTTTCCCAATATGAACCTGCCTGGACCCTTATATTTTCTTCTGAGCCCCTTCTCCCGAGAGAGGCTCAGAGGGTGGTGACAACAGAAAGGCCTTTTCCATTGTGGCTCCTCATCTGTGGAACGCTCTGCCCAGTAAGATCCATCCAGTGCTTTTCTTGACATGTTTTTCGCGCCAGGTAAAGACTTATCTTTTCCCCCAGAGAGAGATGATATTGTTATGTTATCAAGTGTGATTGTGAAGCTTCCTGTTACGGGGGTGTTGGTGTTGTGCTTTTGTGGTATAATGTTTTAAGCTGCTGAGGCCTTTGGGTAACAAGTGACAAAGAAGTCACATAATAATACCAATACTACTAATAATTCAAGGAGCTGGTTTTAACATGTAAATCCTTATACAGCTTGTGTCTTATACAGGCCTCTCCCAACAACAATATACCTGGACCTTATGAGCATCTTCTGAGGCCCTTCTCCATATGCCCCTACTGAGAGAGGCACAAGAAAGGCAACCAGGCAGATGGCCTTCTCAGTTCCATGCTCTCTGGAGTAAGGCCTGCATGGAGCCACCAAACACCTTTTTGGAGTCAGATGAAGACTTTTCTTCACCAAGGGAATCAAGGCTTGATGTTAGTACTGCTCTGGGTTTCAGAGCAGTAAGCGGTGGCTTATGAACTTAATTGCTCATCGAAATTTTTATGGTTGCTGTTTGATACTCTTTCTCAGATCATTATCGGTTTGCTTACCTGCCTCTCCTCCCCAGGTTGTGCAAGTTTCTGGTTTCTTGAAATGGCCAACATTTCAATCAGTTCCCTGAAGCAGTTTCCACACAATGGAAAAAGTCAGTTGCAGTTTCTGAAAACTGAGTTACATCCTTCACGCCTCCACAGTAAATACCAAGCCTAAGTAGAAAGATCCAGAGAAACACTACAGTACCATGTCCATGCCACTTACTTGGGCGAAGTCATATCAAAAGTATAAATGAAACACTGCCATCTACAGGATGATAATCCTTGTAATGTTCACTTCTTATGCAAAGCAAGTATATTAGAACTGTATCAGTTAGTAGTCTTTCAGAGTAAAAGAACTAGATCCATATTTCTTGACTAGAAAAATAAGGGTTGCCATAAGACCCAATTTTCTAGGATTTGCTTGGATCTCTTTGGGCTAATAACTGGCCTGAATTTCCAGCTTTCATTCTGAAAGGGGAGAGGAGGAAGCCTCTGCTGTCATAGAATACAGGTGGTGAACCAGCAGCCCATCAACCTGATGCACCTTTGTAGCATTTTTCTATGCAATGGCACAGAGGGGGGAGGGGAGTCAGCAAACTACACGGGGGCTCTGCAGTTGACAAGATCAGCATTCTTTTTTTTCAGTCTTTGCCACTGGGACTGCATGGAGTTGCTCTCTAAGCGATTGCAGCAGCAGCAGCAGCAGCAGCAGCACCCTAGTGTTGGTTCTGCTGTTACTACCAGCATCCTGAGTGCTTCCTGAGAATTTGTGCAATTTTGATGAACATCCGGCCCTTTTTCTCCTTTCCAGGTCAACTACAACTTCTTCAATTCACTCCCCACCTCCAAATTAAGGAGTGGGTGGTGGGAAGAAAGCCTGGGAGCTTGAAGCCCAAAGAGTTGATTTCCGGAGTTTGGAGCCTGTGTTTGCCTTTTGAAATCATCATCATTCAAAAGTGAAATATTCATGTGCCATGTGCCAGGATTAGGCAGCAGCATAACAGGAGAAACTGAAGGATGTGAAATAGTAATCATATTAATATGCCATGCTACAACATATTGAAGTAAGGAAGAATAATCTATCTGAAAACAATTCTGATGCACTGACCAAAAAAGGATAAGCTTACTATACCAAACATCAATCAATCCTTACTCAAGTCATATGTGCCTTTAAAATTATCTGAACTGAATGTATAACAGATTAGGTTGGCAGTGTTGTAAGTGTTAAGAGATTATTTTCCACTGCTGCCCAACTGATGGCCTATTCTACATTTTGAAACTACAGGAAATTGACAGATAATTATACCGAAAGCAAAACAAACACACAGAAAAGGCTATTAGCAATTGTAGGTGTTATCAATTTATTGCATATGTTAGTACATAAAAATAGAGGTTATGTAAAAGGAAAATCAATCTACTATTGTAAAAAAAAATGAAAATGAAAATGAAAGTGCTTAATTAAATGCATGTCTAAAAATATGAAATGACAAGTATTGTTTTTAATCTGTAGAAAACACACATATACCAACAGTCTGGCCCTAAACATGTTTACTTATAAGCAAATCTCACAGAACTCAACAATATTTACTTTAAGTGAAAATACATATGGCTGCAGTTTCAATTTTTCTTTTGATCTAAGTGAAACATTCAAAATTGAACCCACAAGTATCTTTAAGTCTATTGCATGCAGCAAATTTATTTTTTGGCAATAGTTCTACCATAAAGTTTTGTGTCATTTGCAAAAAGTTACACAAACAACAAAAATCTATAGATGTTTCCCCATACTTATTTTCTAATTGAATTTTACTGAAATTTCAGTAGCCTTAATTTTGTGGATCTGCCAAAGCAGAAGGTAGGGTATATAACCTTAGCAAATAAATAAGAGCACCAAAAGGACATTTAAATATCCTTACTCTGATTTCAGTATTACCTTGTGCCACAATGCACAAACCCTTGATAACAGACCCTCAATTGGTCCCATAAATTAATCCAGATTTTTTTGCTGAATTATCAAAGGTAAAAATGTATTCAAAACAATACACCTGTCATTACAATTGGACCCAATAAGCTTGTGCTATAATATTTAAAAGCATGACCTTCCTGAGGGGATAGGGGGGACATCTGAAATGGAAAGGGGCTTGATACAGTTCCTATGCAAATACTCTTTGTGAAAACAAGCACAAATTTCATATAAGCATCATACTCTTAGCTCTGCACAAGTACTTACTTGAAAGCATAAACTTCTCTTATCTCTTCAGGCATAACTGGGGAGTCAACGAATCATTCTTCATTCAACCCTAGACCATTGCTAATCTTTCTGGAAAGTACCACAAATTTCAGAGACAAAATTCGAAGCTCAAGTCTCGGCTGATTTACTGTCCCACAAAAGGCTGTTCAGCTGCTCTTATATAAAAGATAATGTAACCTATATTTTTTCTACAAGATGATGAGCTCCAAGCAAAGTCAAAGTGCACATAGCAAATACACATATCATTATGAAAAGATGAGGGGAAAGGGATATATCTACAACAAATGCTATAAGATTAATAATTACTATAAGATTCTCTTCCAAAGCAATAATATACTGATCATTGTCGTCTAGGGTGTCATTGCAGCATTCCTGCACTGTTTTAACTTCACGCTTTCTACAACTGTGGATGGTATGATCTACATCCTACAGTATGCTATTGCATGCTAATGTTGAAGGTTTTGTATAAGGCTTAATTTACTTTCTGTGAACACTAATAGAGGCATGTTTCCAAAACCGATGAAGCTAAAATAGCATACCACAAAAAAGAATGGCAAAGTACAAATGCTGTAGTTCCTGAAATATATCAAATTATTTAAGAGATTATTTGCAGTTTCTGTGTCATGTAATAAATGTTAAAAGAATGATGAATGAGATGTTGGAAGAAGACTAAACAGGAAACAATTATGTCAGAGAAGATAGAGGAAAAACAGAAAGAAAATGTCCTCAAATAGATACTCAATATTGGTTCTAAGGGGCAATATCCAATGTTAGTCATACTAAACAGACTCACTGAAATCAATGGATTTAAGTAATTTCAGTCCACTGATATCAATGTGTCTACTCTGAGTATGACTAACAATTGAGTATTACCCATTAGTTTTCCACTTCCTGCACAATTTATGCACTCTTCAAACAAGCACAACCAGTTTTATTTTACTACATCTTAAAAAAATGAGTGGTTAAAATTGCATTCTGTAAGATTCTGGAGCACTATAAATGGGTAAACTGTTTTTTCTTTTTCTCAGAAAATAAAAAACCCAGTTTTTTGCAATAAATGCACTGTGTATAAAGCAAAAATAAAACAGAACACACACACACACTAGATATCCTAATAGAATAAGTAATTTGATTTTGTAAAGTATGCTCAATATCAAACTCATTATTTAATACTCGTCTTCATCACTTAGTCTGGCCCTCTTAATAGCTCAATCCTAAGTATATTTTCATGAGGAAGTCCTGTTGTTTGGTGGGACTTATTTCCTGAGAAGTACACCTAGGATTCTAGCCTTTAATAACCAAAATATTTTCAGTTTTATTCATGTTACATGACATCTGTCAACAGTGTTTAGAAAATGGCAACCACGCTGCAATGAAAGAAACCCAATTCCCCTACAAGAAAACTTTTTAATTAAACATTTTAAAATAGTTAAAGAGGAGTTTGATATGAAAAGCAGATTTTTTAAAAAAACCCTTTCCTTGTAGTCCAGCTTCTCCCAATTGCCATATTGTTGCTTAAGTAGAAAGCAATATTCCAACCAGACTTTAGGTTTGATGCATTTAGCACTCATGGCTTCTAGGGGAACAAGCACAAGAGGCAAAATGCACAAGTGCTAACGGCAGTAAACCTTCCAGTATAAGGATAGCAAACATAGCAACATGAACACTAGTCAGCCCGTCTTCATGACTGGATGAGAATATCAGCACTAATATATCATTAACTTTAAATGCATCTTTTCTCCATTCATCCTGCACGGGGATGTAATAAGCAATGAACGCAGCCATGTCATACTGAATAGAGTGTACTTCCATAATTTGTTTAATTCCTACCCTGCCTTTCCTCCCGAAGGAGCCCAGGGGGCCATTAGTGCTACTTATAATATTAAGCACACAATCTGAGATGCATAACAAAAGAATTCTGGGGTTTATCATGCATCCCAAAGCTCTAGCTACAGTGTGTGTCGCTAATCATGGTTACCTATGCAGCCCAAACGTACACTGCATGCAACAGCTCTGTTCTTCTCTTAAAACCTGTGGAACATCCAATGATGTCTGTCTGCCTGCACAACAGAAATCTTCTTGTACAACAGAACTTCCGGTTTCTCTTCTCCCTGCCCCATCCCACCCTGCTCTATGAAGCATCCTATAATCCTCTGGAGCAAAATTTGGGAAAGGGGGGGGGGGCTACAAAGGAAAGAAGGCCCATTGCACAAGTGGATTCCTCTTGCACCACATCAGATCTCCCCAAGGGTTAACTTAAATTTTACCAATAAGTTTATTAATGTGTCTTAATCTAAGAAATGGAAATTAAGATTAATTTTATCAAAAACATCACTAATTTATAACGCTAAGTGTAAAAACTATCTGGCTCATAATTTATTAGATCTCTCCATGTTTAATTTTGCTCTTTAGATAAGTACAAGACAGAGTACACACTTTAAAAATTGTCATTCTTTATCACTTTCTACAAATCCAGGTACAATGCAGTTGTATCAGACACAAAGACTGGAGTTAGTTATATTATTGTTACATTAGATGACATTTTTGCCATTTCTTCAGGGGAATAACTCTTTGCAACTTCTTTGATGAATTGTTCAAGTGCTGTGAAGTAGCCTTGGCACTGCCAAGTGTCATTATGAGTTCCATCTGGAAATATTGCCAATCTCTTAGTCCGAGCAGGGGAAAGCTCATAAAGCTGCTTCATCATAACTGGAGGAATCAGCTGGTCAGCAAGCCCAGAGATGAACAGTGAAGGCATTCTGCATTGAGATATTTTTCGATAGGAGAGGAACTTGTTTTTATAGCACCACAAAGGAAGGTATCTCATTGGAAAGAAAGAAAACAGAGTGCTGGCCATGTGCGGGATACTAAGGAATGTGTTCTCCACGATGATGGCAGAAATCCTATGGGAATTCTCAGATGCTAGGCGAATAGCAACTGCTCCCCCCAAGGATCGTCCAAAGAGGAAAATTTTTGTCTTGTCAAGATCAGATCTAGTCATCACATAGTCTAGCACAGCCTCAGAATCTAAATAGATGCCATCCTCGCTTGCTTCTCCTTCACTTTTTCCATAGCCTCTATAGTCAACCAGCAATAAGTTTACTTTCAGGTTCACCAGCATCAGCAAAGCATTGGGTAGTCTGTGACCAATGTTTCCTGCATTTCCATGAAAGTAAATGATAGTAGGTGAATATGAGGAATTGTCTCCTGTGTTTCTGAGAAGAATCAGATTGAGCAACACACCATCTTTGGTTTTGATGAAGATATTTTCATGTGGGATGCCAGTAGGCATGGGGACATAGAGTCGTGATGAAGCAGGTTGCTCTGGGAAATAAAGCAACACATCCTGGAATTTATATAATATACCTGCAATAGATACAAATATTAACAGAGGTAATATCATGCCTCCATACAAATGAAAAGTTACTATCAAAGGTAAGAGAGAGATACGGCAGAGGCCCCAGGACCATGAGACCAATGCAAGGAGCCACTTTTCAATGAAAGTCCAAAGCATCCATGATTTTTCCATTATAGTAGTCAATGAATCTTTAGTCCATATGAAGCCTGAAAAAAGAAAATAAATAAGCTTCTTTAAAAACAACTTTTAAAAGGGACAACAAATGTATAAGGTAATTCATACCTATACTTTATGTAGTGCAAAAGACGCGTGGGCTCCAAAATAAATTTAAATAAATAATTTAAATAAATAAAAAGACGCGTGGGCTTTCAAAATAAATTGAAATACAGTGGGGGGAAGGAAATCTAGATCTAGAATATTGTGTGTAATCAATGCCATTAGTATTTCTTCAGAGAGCATAATGTGTAATAAAGTGGGGAGATGACCTTCTACAAGAAGTAACTCCAAAGCTCAATAGCAAAAGCAGAAAGAATTATGGAGCTGCTTAAATGACACTTTTCTAAATACAATCACTAAGTACAATTTGATTAGCATCTTTCAAACACCCCTACCAGTCGTTATGCCCCCCAAAGCAGCTACTACCCTCACAAACACTACAATATGTCTGGGAGTGCAGAGCAGGATTAGGGAATCAAGAGAAACTGTTAGAAACAGATGTGCCTTCACGTAAGGAGGCTCTGGATCCCAGCTAGCATCATATAGACCAGTGGTGGCCAAACTTGGCCCTCCAGCTGTTTTTGGATTATAACTCCCATAATCCCTAGCTAATAGGACCAGTGATCAATGATATAGACAATACACAAAAAGCCTAAATGCTTCAAACTAAAGCCATTCAGAATAATAGGATAAAGTAACACAGGTGCCTGGTAACTGAGGACCAATAAAATAAAAATATAGGACTACCAAAAACGATGTTGTTAGATTTTATGGATCTTTGGAAAGCAATTAAAGACAAGATAGGGGATTCAGCTGAAAATGAAATAAATTTTGTGCACAAAATACGTCTTTTAGTCATTTAGAGGGGGTAGTTTCCCAAACCTATATCTTTATAAATTTGTGAACAACTGTCAAGGAGCTATCAACAATCCAATCCAACCACAGGGCAGGCACATACATGAAAGGCACGGAATGCAATTAGCTCCTTATTAACAGAAAATAACACAGCAGATTTCTCTGGTTCATCTTAATCCAGCTAAAACATTGCTGAAACTGACCACTAGCTCCGAGCTTCCCACCTCTAGCCTTTCACTCTGGATCTCTCCCAAGAGGATGAAGTCTGCATTGAGGGGGCAAACTCCTCCTCTGGGCCTAACTGGCCCGTTGCTCAGCAATGTGCAGGACTCTTTTTGAGTGGGGTGGCAGAGGGGGAGGCAAGCCAGCACGACTGTGACTGTTTTGCTGCTGTGTAGCAGGGCCAACTAAGTTGGCACTCACACTGTGACTCTCAGTCTCTACGCCTGTCCTGGAAGGCCCTCCTTCTCCTGACCTCTCTTAATCGCTCAAACTCCCTGCTTCTAGGGGGGCCCTGCTTGCATCTCCCTCATGCTCCTCTAGTCACCCTCTTCCATCCCGCCCATGACCACAGTTGGTCACCCCACTTTGAACAGTGTAGCATCAAAGACACTTTGATGCTCAAAAGGCCAGGAGCGACATTGATTTGAGTAAATAGTAGTGTTGGCAGCAGAATATACGATACCAGAAATTTTAAACCTATAATAATAAAACAACTCATCAAACCAGCAAAACCACCACTTAAAACCTTCTAAGCTACCTGGTTAAAGCAAATAGGATTACAGCATATGTTAGGTAAAAGCCATCTGAAATAGACTAATGATTACTTAAAAGCTTGCAGAGACAGCCACCTGCACTACCACTCATGGGAAGTTCCATAGTCCTTTAGGTCCATAGCCACACGCGCACAAAATGTATGATTCAGTCACATTTAGAATACTGCATATGCTGTAGTTGTAATTGCTCCATTTCAACTGGATACTGTATTGTTAGGCCTTCATATCCAGAAACAGGACATACAGCACTTAAAGGAGTACCGATGGTGTGCCAAGTTACAAAAGGAAGTATATTAGCCAGTATTGCCTCACTATCATAAATGTTAATTTTGAAAAACAGGAATGAGGCTACATTAATAACTGTTAAATTTATCAAATAAGTAATTGCAGCTTTGGAAAACATCTTGTATCAGACATCATTCTTATTAATTTCCAGTTAAGAGTTGCTTTTTTAATAGGGCACTACAGGCTGCAGTGTTCACATACAAAAGAGAAATCACAAACTCAACTATGCATCCAAGAGTGATGTTCCCAGAATGATGTGATTTTTCACAAGCAAGTTTTTAGGCTATTAAATCATATTTTTAACAATATATTACCCAGACAGCTTTCCTGGATTTCTACTGTGGCTATCACCAAAGCTTCTGGAATGACACCATAGAGCCAAACTTTTGCCTTATAGTAGAGTGGAGGCTACATGCATTATTACTTGGAAAAATCAGGACTTCCAGGTAAACATGCACAAAGCCATTCTACCACCGTGAACATACGCACATCGAAGCAAATCCCACTGAAACAAACTGGAACTGCGAAGCACACTTATTTCAGATACTATACAAACTCAGCAGGGCTAAATTCCAAAGAATGTCATTTCGAGCTAAGTAATGAGGCTGCCGGCGGATCTTCACGTAGCGAGGCCAGAGAGAGAGCGGCAACCGGTCAGAACCGACGGCGCCGGGCTGCGCTGCCCTCGAAGGCGAGACAAGGAGGCGGGATGTGGGCCCTGGGCAGGAGGGCGCTTTCCCTCGTGAGGGGCCGAGGAAGGGTCAGCCGGGAGAAAGGGCCTTCCTGCAGCACCGAGAGCCGCCGCCGCCGCCGCCCTGTCCAGGAAGCGCCAGGCAAGCCGCGCTTCGCTGCCTGCTCCCGGGCGCTGGCTAAGGGAGGCGGGGGACGAGGCCGAGAAGAGAGTCCCGCGGCTCCCCAGCCGCCCCTACCTGAGCCTCCGCTGCTCCGCTCGGGCGGATGGAGCCCCGAGGCGCCCACCTCATCGCGGTCCCGGGCGGGACATGCCCGCGCCCCGCTCCCGTCTCCCCCGTCCTCCTCCCCGCCCCCCGGCCAGGAATCTCCTCGCCCACTCACCACTTCCGGGAAACCGGCACGGACGGCAACGCTTCCGGGACAAAGTTCGAAGGGCAAAGGTTTCCAACGAGCGCCGCGACGGAGCCTATCAGGGAAGCGCCTGGTGGTGGAAACTCCGCGAGAACAGGCGAGGTTTCGCACGCGCACATGCGCAGAGCAGAAAGGCCGTCGGGCGCTCTTCCTGTCAGGCTCTGCTTTGGTCTCTGTGGGAGCGGCGGAGGGGGACGAGGAGGAGCCCCGCGGAGGTGAGCAGGGAGGGGCGGGGAAGCCGCCTCGTTCCGAGCCGGAGCCCTGGGCCCAGCAGGCCGGCCGCGGCTCTGCGGGGTCTCTCCCTTCTGCGTGCCAGGCCAACTCTCCGGCGCCTCCGGCCCAGGGCTGGACGTGGGGGGAGAAGCCCCCGCGCTGCTCCTGCTGGGTCGCCTTGGCCGCCAGGGGACGCAGGTGGCGCTGTGGGCTAAAGCCTCAGCGCCTAGGACTTGCCGATCGAAAGGTCGGCGGTTCGAATCCCTGCGGCGGGGTGCGCTCCCGCTGCTCGGTCCCAGCGCCTGCCAACCTAGCAGTTCGAAAGCACCTCCGGGTGCAAGTAGATAAATAGGGACCGCTTACCAGCGGGAAGGTAAACGGCGTTTCCGTGTGCGGCTCTGGCTCACCAGAGCAGCAATGTCACGCTGGCCACGTGACCCGGAAGTGTCTCCGGACAGCGCTGGCCCCTGGCCTCTTAAGTGAGATGGGCGCACAACCCAAGAGTCTGTCAAGACTGGCCCGTACGGGCAGGGGTACCTTTACCTTTTTACCTTGGCCGCCAGGAGCCCCCGAAGTGGCCTGGACACACCTGCGGGCAGTCGCAGCTACGTCAGCATGTGATTTCTGTATCGGTCTCTGCGGCGTTGTGCTCCTCCCAAATGTGAAAACTAAAGATATTTCAACATTGTCCTCTAGTATGAACACGTGTGTCTCTTGCTCTCTCCTCTTTCGGCCACTCCAGACCACTGACCCCTCAAGTCCAGCATCTGTTCTCTCAGTGGCTAACGCTGTGGAAGAAGTGCCCACACAGGAGATGAGAGCAACAGCCCCCTCTCCCCTCACTTGTGATTCACAGCAGCTAGCATTAAGAGGCAAAATGCATCTTACTGTGGGGGTAGAACATTCCCATTATGGCTCCATGAATTTATCTAATGCTCTTTTAAAGCCATCAGATTTTGGTGGTCAGCGCTATGTCTTGCAGGAATGAATTCCATAGTTTAGTTGTGCACTGTGTGAAAAAGTACTTTTTTGCCTTTCTTTCCAACATTCAGCTTCACAGGGTGGCCCTGAGTTATGAGAAGAGAAAAACTTCCTAAATCCCTCCGCAGCTATCACCACATCATGCATAGATGGCATACAAATAAAATGATGTATGTATCATCTTACCATTTTTCTAAACTAAAGAGCAAGATGAGCACGCAACCCCAGAGTCATCCGTGACTGGACCTAACATTGTGTAATAAAGCTGAGATTTTAATTCATTTTAAACGTAGAGCAATGTGGCTAATTCAAGGAAAAGCAGGAATAAGGTGGGAGTTGTACTATTTGAAAACAAGCTTGCTATTTTCTTTCTTTTTGTAGTGGAATACTCAAGATGTCTTCCATCTCTACTTCCTGTTCTCCTTCCCAACTAACTGTGGCATCACAAGTTCCTTTTGAAGATCTCTGTTCAACATTAGAACGAATACAAAAATGCAAATCCCGACCTGAGAAAACCAAGAATTTCAAGGAGTTTTTAGATTCCTGGAGGAAATATCATGATGCTCTTCATAAAAATGAAAAAGATGTAACAGATTCTTTTTATCCAGCAATGAGGCTTATTCTTCCACAGTTGGAAAGAGAAAGGATGGCTTATGGAATTAAAGAAACCATGCTTGCTAAGCTGTATATTGAGCTGTTAAATTTACCCAAAGATGGAAAAGATGCTTTAGAACTCTTAAATTATCGAACACCTACTGGCTCACGGGGACATGCTGGAGACTTTGCTATGATTGCCTATTTTGTCTTGAAACAAAGGTGTCCCAGGAAAGGTCAACTGACCATAAAACAAGTGAACGATATTTTAGATTCCATTTCTAATAATAATGCTGCCAAAAGGAGGGATCTGGTCAAGAAGAGCCTTCTTCAGTTAATAACTCAGAGTTCAGCACTTGAACAGAAATGGTTGATCAGGATGATCATAAAAGATTTGAAACTTGGTGTCAGCCAGCAAACCTTACTTTCCATCTTTCATCCTGATGCTTCAGAGTTGCACAATGTTACAACTGATTTGGAGAAAGTCTGTAGACAGTTACACAATCCTTCTGTATTTCTTAGTGATGTTTCTATTACATTATTTTCTGCCTTTAAACCGATGCTTGCTGCTATTGCTGATATACAACAAATTGAAAAACAAATGAACAACCAGAGTTTTTACATAGAAACCAAATTAGATGGTGAGCGAATGCAGATGCACAAAGATGGAGATGTTTACAAGTATTTTTCCCGAAATGGGTATGATTATACTCAGCAGTTTGGAGCTTCTCCCTTGGAAGGTTCATTGACTCCATTTATTCATAATATCTTCAACAATAATATTCAGAACTGCATTCTGGATGGTGAAATGATGGCCTACAATCCCACCACAAAGAACTTTGTACAGAAGGGTAGCAAATTTGACATCAAAAAGATGTCAGATGATTCAGAATTACAGACATGCTTCTGTGTGTTTGATGTTCTAATGGTTAATAACCAAAAATTGGGTCATGAGATGTTGAGCAAAAGATATGAGAAACTGAACGAGATATTTACACCAATAGAAGGTCGTTTGCAGTTTGTTCCTAAAAATCAAGCTAACACTCAGAAAGAAGTAATAGATTCTCTAAATGAAGCAATAGATAACAGAGAAGAAGGAATTGTAGTAAAAGATCCCATGTCAATTTACAAGCCGGACAAACGTGGGGAAGGATGGTTCAAGATCAAACCAGAGTATGTTAGTGGACTAATGGATGAACTAGACCTTTTAATTGTTGGGGGCTACTGGGGAAAAGGTCTTCGTGGTGGCATGATGTCACATTTTTTATGTGCAGTTGCTGAGACTCCTCCGCCTGGTGAAAAACCGTCAGTGTTCCACTCCATTTGTCGTGTTGGTTCTGGTTACACTATGAAAGAACTTTATGATCTTGGCTTGAAATTAGCCAAATATTGGAAACCTTATCGTAAAAGAGATCCTCCTTTTAATATCTTGTGTGGAACTGAGAAGCCTGAAGTCTATATTGAGCCTTGTAATTCAGTCATCGTCCAGATTAAAGCAGCTGAGATTGTGAGCAGTGATATGTACAAAACTGATTATACATTACGTTTCCCTCGTATTGAGAGGATAAGAGAAGATAAAGACTGGCATGATTGTATGACTCTTGACATTCTAGAGCAACTCAGAGGTAAAGCTTGTGGAAAGCTAGCGACTAAGCACTTTGATATAGATAATGATGAGCCACAAGGAAAGAAACGTAAAACTGTGCCCAAGATTAAAAAAAAAATTGGTTTAATAGATCATTTTAAAGCTCCTGATCTTTCAAATGTAAACCAGATTTCCAGTATATTTGAAGATGTTGAGTTTTGTGTTATGACAGGGACACAAAAATATTCAAAATATCAGCTGGAAAGTAAAATAGCGGAATATGGCGGCAGCATAGTCCAGAATCCTGGTTTGGACACCTATTGTGTGATTGCAGGAATTGAGAATGTCAGAGTGAAAAATATTATTTCTTCTGACAAGTATGATGTTGTGAGAGCGGAGTGGCTTTTACAGTGCTTTCAAGCCAAAACATTTGTACCCTGGCAGCTTGATTTCATGATTCACATGTCTCCAGAAACAAAACAGCATTTTGCCTGTGAATATGACTGCTATGGTGATAGTTACACAGGTGATACTGATATTGCCAAACTAAAGCATGTGTTCTCAAGAATGAATAACTTTCAGGCAGAGATCTCTCAGGATGCAATTGCTGACATAGAAGCACGTTATTCATGGGAAAGCTCTCCACTAAGTATGTTCAGGCAGCACACAATTTACCTGGCTCCTTCTGATGAATTGAGTAATTCAGGTGCTAGGATTAAACAAACAAAACTGTTAACTGCAGCACTGATACTTCGATTTCATGGAGCAAAAGTGGTTCAGCAGCTTGAAGAGGGTGTGTCCCATGTAATCAGTGGAGATCCTGCTCATTTGAAGGAGATAAAGACTGCGAGAAGAACGTTCAAAAGGAAGTTTAAAATTTTGTCTGAGCAGTGGGTAAAGGATTCTATAAAGACTGGCAAGTTACAAAATGAAAATGTTTACTTAATTTAAATCATTTCATTTAATAGGAAAATAATTACTTTGATTAACTTCATTTATCTATTTAATGAATTCTGCCAGGCTCTTTTTAATACTTCACTTCATTTTGACGTTTGTAGATAAAGTTTCACAAGTATGAACATGGAAGAAAAGCTTTCAGGTATGGTGCTGAAAATTAGGTTATTTTTTAAAAAAGCAACCATCCATTTTATTGAGCTGCGGCTAGCACATTTATATAGCTGCTTTGGTCAAATATTTGTTAAACATAAACCCAACTTGCAAATGAGTTGAACTGGAGAAAGTGCACCTGAAGTAATTTAGTCAAACCCAATAGGACTATAAACCAAGCAAGTGTAACCACCTCCAGTACTGTGGATCTAGTCTAGGCTTCCTCAATCTTGGCCCTCCAGATGTTTTTTGCCTACAACTCCCATGATCCCGAGCTAGCAGGACCAGTGGTCAGGGATGATGGGAATTGTAGTCTCAAAAACATCTGAAGGGCCAAGGATGAGGAAGCCTGATCTAGTCACTGTGCTGGGCTCTGTAGAGCTCTGCCGGCACAGCTGCCAGTGAGGATCCAGGCGTCTCCACTGTGGCAGCCTGTGGCTTGTCCCACATAGGTATTTTTAGACTTCAGTCTTACAGGGGTGGTACAGAAGGTGGTTGAACTGCCTTCTCCAACTCTGCTCTTCCTGGCAGTAAAGAAATGAGGGTGGATATGTGATCTTGCACTCCCGTCCTTTTAATGGATGTTTTTATAAATAACTATTTTCCTTCCACTGGGAAAAACTTTAAGGGAAATGCGGGGGGGGGGGGGGGAGAGAGAAATTCACAGCAGCTTGGGGCCCTTACCAATGTTGGAGCTTCAAAAGCTGTTAGATGTTTCCATAAATGTTGTGTGGTGGATCTGACATTTTATTTCTCCATCATCGATGGACAGGGGGCTCTTGATGTTTCCTTGGACTCTTGGGATATATTTCTGGGGTCACAGGATTGCAGTTTGCAGGTTACAATTTGAATTTAAAAGTCTAAATTAAATCCAGGCATTCATCCTTTGAAAGAAAGCTCTGTAAATAACTATACAAATAAAATACTTTTTTAAAAAAAAAACTGCTTCTGATTTTGAAATCAGAAAGACTTGCTGAGAGTACTTTCTGATGTATTTCAAGTATACTAGGAACACTTTTTGATATACCGTATTTTTTGCACCATAACACTCACTTTTTTTCCTCCTAGAAAGTAAGGGGAAATGTCTGTGCGTGTTATGGAGCGAATGCCTACGGGTGCTGGGGGTGGATCTGCTGCAGTTGTGAGCAGAGGATCCATGGTTCCCCTTCCTTCCCTCCTCCATGGCTCGCTTTGAAACAGCAAAGAGGGAGAAGAGCTGTTGAGTGGGGAGGAGAGAGGGACAGAGAGCCTGCTTGCTTTAAAGGAGCAAAGCGGGAGAGGAAAGGAGCCGCTTACACTGTCCGGTTGGCTCCTTTAAAGCAAGCAGGCTCTCTGTCCCTCTCTCCTCCCCACTCAGCTCGCTAAATAGCATTATTAGCAGCATCCTTCTCCACACACCCCATGCATGCTCCTTGTCCCTTGAGTGCTTTTCCTTCCCTCCCCACTTAAAATGTGGTTACAAAGCACAGATCCACATGGATCCTCAGGATTTTTGCACTGGGTCACCCCAAATTCACCATCAGATCACATAGCATGTCCATGGCTACATCTTGCACCAAAAAAATCACGCACCCACTGTTGCCTGGGGCCACAGTGGTGCAAAAACGTGGTTACAAAGCATGGATCCACATGGATCCTCAGGATTTTTGCATTGGGCTACTCCAAACTCACTGTCAGGTCACATGTCTGTGGCCACAGCATGAACCACAAAAATCATACATCCACTGTTTCGTTTAGAATATTTTTTTTCTTGTTTTCCTCCTCTAAAAACTACGTGCGTGTTATGGTCTGGTGCGTGTTATAGAGCGAAAAATACGGTATTTTGGACGCTGACAATACTAATGTTGAAGAGTCTTTGTTATCCAAACATTTTTAAATTTTCTACTAGGTGACATAATCACTCATAATCACAGGTTTTGAAGCTAAAGAGGAAGGGGAAGACCCTAATACAGTGTTGCTGTCTTCTTTCATTCCAGATCAAGTGTGGGAAAAGGTTTGATATTTTAGGCCACATACCAACTAAAATACATCAACACATACCCTTTCTTGCATTGCATTTATATTTCACATTTATATTTGCCCCCCCCCCCCTTTTCAAATAAAATGTCATACATGCATTGTTTGTTCATTTGCCACATTTCTCGGCTTGGCTTGGCCATGTCAGGTCTCAGTGCGAGGGATAGTGTCAGTGAGCGAGCTGAGGAGGGGGCAGCGGGAGGCAGGGGTCCAGGACCAGGAATCTTCTTCACCTGCTGAGCAGCAGCAGCAGAAAGCTCCAGCTTTTGTAAGCAGAGTTTCCAGCCTCAGTTGCTGGAAACAACATTAGTTGTTCCTGGCCAGACCTTGCTGCTTCTTGCTTCTCGTGACCTCGGCTTGGACGCTTGGCTTTCTTGACCCTTGGATCATCTGACTACGTGAACTGAGATACTCTTGACCTTGGACTGGACTGGACCTTGTATATGGACTCTGCCACCTGGCAAGTGCCCCCTTGAGACTCGACTGGTTCTCCCTCCACTAATCTCTGCCGTGGCTGACAGCACAGGACTAGGACACTAGCCAGTCCAACAGTCCAGAGTTGCCCCTTGTACTTGAGACCCTATGTTTCTCAAAAACACTCTATCCTTTAAAAAAAAAAAAAAGAAAGCTGGAGCCAGCTGGCTCTCATCAGGAGCAAGAAGGCCGATCAGCAGGTGGAGTCACTATAGGAAATTATAGGGTTAGGGTTAGACATTATACATAGTCCATATACAATTATAGACCTAAAATAAAGTTAAAATAAAGCACAGGTATGTGAAGGTAGCAACTGGAACTATTGTTATAGATGTGCGGGGGGGGGGAACCTCCTAAACCCTAGACATTAATAAATGGTAGAATTTTGATTATTTGGAATATTGAAGGGGAAATTGCAGGCCAGTAGAAAAATGCATGCTAAGCTTCCTTTCCAAGCCAGGGCCACACCAGCTTCTGTACTTTATGGAGGAACAAAGGCAAGGTTACAAAACATGAAGCCTATTATTTTAAGGGAAATAATCCAAGTATTCAAACGTTCTTAGTTACTATATCAGCCATATTCTTTCATAGGCCAAGGAGGTTTCTTGGCCATGTTCCTGCTTACAAATAAAGCCAGACCAAACAGGTACGAAATTGTCATTTCTTTCTTTGGTCTCCAAGGACTCTGCTTGTTTTGCCAGTTAACACTGCAGGTTGTTTAAAGGATCTTTCGTAGACAATATGAGGGAAAAGAGGTCTTTATTTGAACAAAATAGGAAAAACTCAAACAGCAACAAACCCCACCCCCCTCAAATAGTAAACCTTAAACAGCAATAAAAACCTTACACTAAGGAATAAACAATCCCCCCACCAGACCTTCACCCACATACAGCACCCGCCATAGGGAGCCCCCGTATTTGGTGCATCATCGCCCTGCACCATTTGGACCTGCCCCAACCAGGCGGGGCTGGATGTCTCCATGGCTGTTACCTGTGGCAATTAGGGCTCCTAATCTGGGGAATCCAGCCCTAGCTG
Organism: Podarcis cretensis; assembly: GCF_951804945.1. Lineage (NCBI taxonomy): Eukaryota > Metazoa > Chordata > Lepidosauria > Squamata > Lacertidae > Podarcis > Podarcis cretensis. Next base: position 136,677,640 of record NC_137170.1, on the reverse strand, counting down.
GACCACCTTCAAGGGCAGGAGTGCTCCTACGGGGACTCACACGAAGGGTTGGTAGTGCAAGGATTGGAGCAGGGAGAGGATGACAGACCAAATGCTGCTGAGGCTCCCTATGGCTGGATCTGGTGCTGTATGGGGGTGAAGGTCTGGTGGGGGAATTGTTTCTTTGGAATTGTTCCTCTGGAGTTATTTCTCAGTACATTCATACCTTGGAAGTTGAAGGGAATCCGGTCCAGAAGTCTGTTCGACTTCCAAAATGTTCGAAAACCAATGTGCGGCTTCAGATTGGTTGCAAGAAGCTCCTGCAGCCAGTCGGAAGCTGCAGAAGCCCTGTCAGATGTCCAGCTTCCAAAAATGGTTCGCACATCATAACACTCGGGAGCGGTGTTTGGGAGCCAAAATGTTTGAGAACTGAGAACTGAGGTACAACTGTATAAGAGAGTTTAAGAAGGTGGTGTCACTCTGTATGTCAAAGGGCATTAAACCCACAAGCTAGAAATCCCAAAAGGAGCAGAAACACAGTGGTGTGATACATAGCACCAAGAGTAATTTAGTACTATGGACTAATACTATCATCCCTCCAACCAAATTGCCCAGGAAAGAGGAAGTGTTGTACTAGATAGATGCATGGTCCAGTCATGCCAAAGAGGTAAAGTGCCTTAAAAATGACACTGCCCTAGAACAATTTGTCATGAAACCAACTAGTGGGGCAGAGTCCATAGATTTAAGATTAAACTCTTGTCAATGACCTGGTGTGCGAAGCAAGTATTGTTGAACTAAATGGGAACACTGAGCATGTAGCTATTAAAACCCAATGTGGAAAACTGTCAAGTAATAACAAGTGTCACATATGACTACAACCATGTATATGTATGTTGTGTTTAAAGATGTGTTTGTCAGCACATATGTGTGTCATCTGTACTTTACATGTTTGCCGCACAAATACTCATGAAAACACATTTGCCACAAACGTGAAGAGTTTCCAATTCTTTATTTATCCTAGTTACAAATCTGGCCCTGGTTCCCAGTTGTACGCAACTTGTTAAACGTATATTCCGAAAGAAGCTTTCTATAAAAAGGAAGTGTATCTATTAACATAACATTCATTCCCACTTTGCTGTAGATAAGTTTTTGTGGCACAACTATTAGAGATAACACATGCTGAACGTTTTGTACACTCTAAGGCACTATGTAAGTGCTAAGATTGTAACATTCAGATCCCCACTGATTTTAGTAACACATTTCACAGTAATATTTAAAAATGATTTCATTTAAATATAAATATGTGAAGGAGAACAATGTTCAGCTCTTTGAATAAATTTTATTTGCTACTCTAAAGAATACTATGTCTGCCCAGTACTAAAAGAAACAAGCATTTATTAGTTTGTATACAAATCTACATGATATTTTAAATTAAGTACCAGAAAATCATGAAGACAGTACTTTCATAGTGATTAAATTACAACGTTCAAAGAGTTTTTGCTTTAGAAAGCACAGGCTGTAAAAATGCACTGTTCATAAATAGTGAGCAGTATGCTCTAGTTTATTCACTGTACTGCAGAATATAAATATATTTGATATACTGCATATACAGAATACCTCAACACATTCATCTGTATTACGATAGTATTCTGTGCTACATGAATTGTTTCTCTTAAAGTTGCCCAGTAGATACTTCTGGGAAATGAAGTGCTAATGCAGCAGTTTGACTTCACACCTGGAGGTGCACTCCATTGTCTCCTGAGACAAATGCCAACAATATGTTACTAAGCCTAACTGTTAAGTTTATCATTGAGATCAACACAAGCTATGGACTTTTTGGTTTTCTATTGGGAACACACATTTTCAGCCTCAAGCATGTATTTCCCCATATGAAGAGCATCTGTTTCTGTAGCTGTAACTGAAGGAGAGACTGCAACTAAGTATTTAACTTTTTTTTATTACAGCAAACACTTTGAATATTAACAGGAAGGTGATACAAGCTTGCCTATCAAGCAAGTAAAATCTTCACACACATAAAAGGAGTAAGAAATAATAGAACAGTATTTTAGGAAGCTGAACACAACAAGGGTTTGGGGAACATGAACCATTACATGTCTGATCAAATTGGTAACTGAAACTTAACATCCACTTGAGCTTGCTTTGCTAAGGTGACTATTTCAGAGAGTTTCACAACCTAAAAGACAAAACAAAAATCACCTTGAGATATTTTGTTTCCATAAGATATTAAAAATCTTCAACAACTACAGGTGAAATGACAACAAATAAAAAGTAATTTGGGTGATTAACAGTATGAATAACTGCAAAATGTTACAGCTAAGTCAGATGGAAGAAGTAGCTTACAGAGAGTAACCAAACCTCAGAAAGGAAGTCATATCAGTCTAATGCACTGAAAGATGAAGTCATCTGACTGCTTAATATGTACAAGGGTGAAGAACCTTAGGCCCAGGGGCCAAATGTGGGCCCTTTGGAACTGCTCTGCCAGGCCTGAACTTGGGAAAGTAATGTTAGCCACATCGTTGCCAGAAGCATGCGTGTGGATTCTGGGCACCTTGGGAGCTGCTGTAAGTGCGTGCTTTTGTCAATAAAAAATTAAACTATTGTCCGTTTGTCCTCCTTGGCTGGGTGTGCACAGGACATGGGAACATGAAGAGCAAGTGAAGGTGATCTGAGAGCGAGGGGAAGGTGGTCTGAAAGCAAGCAGAGGTTCAGTCTGAGTGAAAGGCCCCCAAACACAAGACAGCTTCTTCCTCAAGGTAGGAAAGCTAAAAAGCATAATGTGTTCCCACAGTGCAAGAGAAACTGGCTGTGCTGGACTGCTTGAGAGGCAGCATGACTGTGCACTGGCACGGGGATATGGCCTGAACGAGTCCAGCATCCGCGCCATCAAGGTGTGCAAAGAAGGAGATCCATGGGGCTGTGGCATCAAGTACTCCATTACCTGCCAAGGTGACCAGCCAGGGGTGTGCCAAGGCTTTACCACTGTAGCAGGTAGGACGGAAGGCTGTAATTCTCTCATTCACTTCTCTCTCTAAGCTGTCTATTCACTCTACCTGTGACCTCCAACTTTCCCTCAGAACCACCTAACAAACTCCTCCTCAGACACTGTTCAGGGCAAAAAGAGTTGTGCCTCAAGCACTTGCTTCACAGAGTTCCATTAAGTTACTATCATCAGTTTACATAATTATATGTGTATTATTTCAATACATGTACAGTGGTACCTCGCAAGACGAAATTAATTCGTTCTGTGAGTTTTTTCGTCTTGCGATTTTTTCGTCTTGCGAAGCACGGACTTTGGAAAAGCTTCAAAAATCACCAAAGTCTTCAAAAACCTCAAAAAAGGCTACCACACTGCGTGCTATGAGTTGCTCCTCGAAGTCAAATCGCAACTGCACCCCCTGAATGCACGGTTTTAAGAAAAAGGAAACAAACTTGCAAGACAAAGGAAACAAACTTGCAAGACGTTTTCGTCTTGCGAAGCAAGCCCATAGGGAAATTCGTCTTGCGAAGCAACTCAAAAAACGAAAAACTCTTTCGTCTTGCGAGTTTTTCGTCTTACGAGGCATTCGTCTTGCGAGGTACCACCGTACAGCTATATGTATGGTCTCTTATCCTGAATAAGGTGGGAGTCTAGTTATAAGCATATTGATTATGAACAGATGTAGACAGAAGCTGCCCTCCATGAGCTGGGAAGTCAAACATCACTAATCTCAGGGTTGTGGGTTTGAGCTTCACGTTGGGCAAAAAAGATTCCTGTATTGCAGGGGTTGGACTACATGACTCTTGTGGTCCCTTTCAACTCTACAGTTATATGATTCTATGGCCTGCAGCGGGGAGTTTTCTGTGCCTGTGGGGGCTCCCTGCACAATTTAGACCCCTGGTTTACTCAGTGGTTCAACTTGCACAGGGAGCCTCCGCAAGCACAGAAGGCTCCCTGCTGCAGATGTTTGCCCTCCAACATGGTGAGCAGCAGGCATAGAGCAGGGATGTGGTGAAGCCAGACGGCCCGACTTAGAATTGTGTGATCATACTGAGAGCCTTAACAGGACTAGATTCTTACAGCCACCTGACTGTGCATTCGTACATTTTGCGGTATATTGCAGTATGTGAAGAATCCTAGAACACTGAAAGCTTAAGAGTGCCATTTCATCATGTTTAGGTAAGTTAACAATGCCTATCAAAAATATGTTACAGCAAGAATTTATACAAATAAATTTTAGCTCACCATTTTAGCAGCTTCATCCAAGTCATCACAGGCAAGTATTTTCAGACCGCTGGCTGTTATTAAAGCTTTAGCATCATCAACTCGTGTACCTACATAGTTAAGATTTTATATTTCAGGATTCACAGGTTATTTCTGTCAATGTTATCCAAACACAGAACATAGTAATTAGTACAACAGTGTGGCCTTGATTGAAGTAGCTACAATGCTTCTCTTTCCTTACAACCAATCTTTTAAGGCTAGAGTGGGAGTCCAGTTGTCCAAGAGGCAAAAGCTTTGTCAGTTTTGGGTGCCCTTACTGCCACATGGTAGGCAATTGTATGTGCACCAACCTCTGCTCCGCTAACTTCAGAGTGAGATTTGTGCCGCTTATGTTCCAGTTTTTGTCCAGCTTCTTCATAGCACATAGCTCTCTAGAATGCCAAGAAGTTAATCAGGCACTGCAGTGCTGGAAAGAACGCTCAGGAATGATCAGGCACTGCCTGCCTCATCTCTGCATTACAAAGGAACTTTGGAAGGATCATCCGCTTTTTCCACTGGAAAATTCTCCAGAGTATTCAGGAATCTATCAATTTCTGCCACACCCCTGCCAGTCCCCTTCACCCCCTGCTACCACTTCAAACCTTACTAAATATTGGTGACATCTGGAAACCAGTCATTGAGATAATTTGAATTCAGCAACTCTCCTGACCAGGAGAGTTTTAAACTAGATCTTCAAGGGGGAGGGAGACAACATTACAAATGACAGAAGAACACCTGGTATTTTGAATAATAGCTGCATTTATGCACAGAAAATAAGATGGCATTTCAGAAACCTGCTAAAGGGCAAGAAGCTACAAGGAGGAAGCAGCTGAAGGGAACAACACATGGTTTCAGTTGTATCTAAACAAATGCACAGAGTATGGGAAATAAGCAAGACAAATTGAAGCTTTTAATAAAGGAAGGCAAATATAACCTGGTAGGCAATAATAATAATAAATTTATTATTTATACCCCGCCCATCTGGCTGGGTTTCCCCAGCCACTCTGGGCGGCTTCCAGCAGAATATTAAAATACAATGATTCATCAAATATTAAAAGCTTCCCTAAACAGGGCTGCCTTCAGATGTCTTCTAAAAGTTACTGAATTACTGAAACCTGGTGGGATGAGACTGGAATGTAGGAATTGAGGGGTATAACCTGTTCAAAAGGAATAGACCAAACAGGAAGGGAGGAGGAGGAACCTTATAGAGGATACCTGTGAAGAAATCTATGACCTGGAGCATGGAAAGCAGATTGATAATATATGGGTAAAAATTGTGTGGGAAACAACAGTGACCTTACTGTGGGGGTCTGATATAGTCTGCCAAGCAAGACTTAGAAGATGCCTTCCTAGAGCAGATTACCAAACATTCAAAAAGGAGAGATACAGTAGTCAGGAGAAACTTCAGCTACCCCAATATCTGTTGGAACTCAGCCTAGAATGTAAGGTCCAACAAATTCCTCCATTGCCTTGCTGAAATTTTCATTTCCTAGAAGGTGGAAAAGCATCAAGGGGATCATCTATCTTGGACCTGGTCCTCAATAACAGCTAGGAACTGATTGACAAATTGGAAGTACTGGGAAACCTGGGAGAAAGTGATCATGTCCTCCTGGTTTTCATGATACAGAGACACGGGGAAGCTGAGTGTGGTCTGATAATCAATGGACTTTAACAAGGGCAATTTCATCAAGCTTAAGGAGCTACTGGGTGAGATCTCATGGTCAGAAATACTCAAAGAGAAGGGAGTCCAAGACAGATAGGAGTTTCTTAAAGGTGAAATAATGAAGGCCCAAATGCAGACAATTCCAACAAGAAAGTGAGCGGGATCTAAGGAAACCAGTATGGTTGCATAGAGTGACAAGCTAGGTGAATCAGGGGAATGCTATGAGCATAGTATATCTTGATTTCAGTAAGGCTTTTGACAAAGTCCCTCATATTCTTGCAAGGAAGCAAGTAATTTGTATCCCCCAGAGGGCATGGTCACCCCTAGATACAATCTCTATAGGAATAACAGGCAAGATTGTACTGGAAGTGGTGTCACTCTATATGTCAAAGAGGACATTAAACCCACAAGCTAGAAATCCCAAAAGGTGCAGAAACACAGTTGTGCAATACTTAGCAGCAAGAGTAATTTAGTACTATGGACTAGTGGGATGCCACAGGGTTCTGTCCTGGGCCCGTTGTTCAAGTCATTCAATGGATGAAGGAATGAAGGAATTGACTTGGATGAAGGAATTGAGGGTATGCTAATCACATTTGCAGATGACCCCAAACTGAGAGTAGCTAATGGCACAGAAGAATCGGGATTCAAGATGATCTTAATAGATTGGAGAGCTGGGCCCAAACTAACAAAAAGAATTTCAGTATGGACAAATGTAAGGTTCTGCACTTAGGCAGGAAGAACCAGATGCACAAATATAAGATGGGGAAAACTTGGCTTACTATTAGTCTATGTAAAAAGGATCTAGGGGGTCTTAGTAGACTACAAGCTTAACATGAGTCAACAGTGTGATGCAGCAGCAAAAAAAGCTAATGCTATTTTAGGACTTCTGGGTTAGCGCCTCTGGCAATGGCGGAGCTCCTCTGAACGGGAGGAACTTGCTCCATGAAAAGTAGGGTCTGAACTGCCACGGCGAAGGCGGAGACCCACTGAAATCACAGGCGGAAGAATCCTGTGAACTTGGGATTCGGCTGGCACCCTTTGCGCCTCCCCTACTCGCGGGGAAACCCTGTTTTGGGGATCCGGAGCGACGTGGGGTGAGCGGCGCGGTGCTTTGAATCGACTGCTTCTTTCACGGAGTGAAGCCACATTGCTGCTGCCGGAGAGTGCTGACTTTTTCCTGTGGACAATTGGACTTTAAACAACAACCCGTGAGTAGTACGGAAAATTGGATCTTTAAATACCTTAATTTTACATCGAACGGGGAAGGTTCAAAACAGGAAGTCCGCCTTCCCCTTTTGTAAATAGACTGAAGCAAAGAGCTTACAAGTTAAGGTATTGGAAAGCCTTATGTAAAGGATTAAACTTCCATCGATTGAAATTATTAGACACCCCTTGGAAGTAGGAGAAGAGGGGGGAAATTTTGGACCGTGTACTCTGAAGGAGAGAGTGATTAGAATTAAATTGCCACTGCTCTGAACCTGGGAACAGACTGACAGTGATTGACGTTTTGGGAGAGTTCATTGACAGCGAAGAGAACGGATGTTGACAGTCGGTTGAATAAGAGAAATATATTGTTTCCATTGTCCGTTTCTGCATTTGAAAGGGAGGAAAAGTAACTGAAAATTGAAACCAACTTTACTTTTTGAACTTTCTTTGAAAGGATTGATACAAGTGGAGACTGTTTCCCTCTAGAGGGAGCTTTTGAAACTGTTACAAGAGTGGAGCTGGGAAATCTCCAGCTGCTTGATAAGAAGTGTGGGAACTAGAGATTGACCTTGGACATTCGAGAATGTCGACAAGAGAAGCCTTAGTAACTGCATTTTGCAAGACAAACTATTTGCTGGAACAGCTTCATAAAAAATTGGATCTTATGATTACTATAACTGACATTTTGGGACCAAAAGTGAGCACCAATACAGAAATTACTCAGGATTTGACACAGGAATCTATTTTAGCAGGACAAATTGCTAAAAAGGAGTAGGAGAAAGTTGCTGTTGTCGAACCTAAAGCAATGCAAGGGGGAGCCTTAGTCTTACAGAGGCAAATCGAAGACTATAAGTTGAAGCCCTTTAAGATTGAAACTAGAAAAAGTCAGACTCTGAAGATCGGAGCCTGGCCTGGACTGGAAATGGAAAGTTGGAAAGTTGGAAAGATCCCTCTATGCAGGGATTAACTGACTTTTGGAATATGGACTTGGGTCAGGAGGAGATTGGAGCTCGGGGGGCCTTTGGAGTTGGAGGAATTTTGAAATATGCCCTGAAATACTTTATGGATCCTAGCTTTAATTGTGGAAATTTGGCTGACCTGTCGAGAGGGAGTGGAGGTGTCGTTGGATTGGAGTTTCCTCGAGATCTGCTCTTTAGCATCAAAGAATATGAAGAACAACTGCAGAAGGGATGTGGAAAAGAGTTAAGAGCCTCAGACATAAAATCTCCAGGTTGATGGACTGTATGGAGTGGACGGAAGTGTCTGTCAGAGCCCGAGACCGGGGAGAGGAGATGGTGGAAGATTGGAAGATTTAATGTCTATATATAGAAATATTGTAAAATTAATGAGTGACAGGAAAATGTTGGAATGAATTTTTTATGGCCTTAGTAGAAATGCTATAAGGAGTTAAGCTTAAATAAGTATACTAATTTTAATGGAAATAAGATTAAAAATATTTTAAGACATTTATATGATAGAAAATGGAGAAAGATGGAAAGGAATTGCTAAAACAATTAATGGAAGTGGAATACAAAGAGGGAGGTGAGAGGAGGTCGATGATATAAGGGAATGAAAGTTAGAATATGGAAAAGGTATGATGTATGTTTTTAAATAGTTTTTGTTTTGTTTTGTTTTGTTTTGTTCATTGTGTTGGGTGATGTGTTGAGGTTGTGTTTTGTATGGTTTATATATTGTATTGTATTGTTTTATTTTTTCTTGTTCTTGTTCTTTTTTGTTTTTCTCTTTTCTCTCTTTTTCCTTTTTAAAAAGTAATATTATTTTTTTAAAAAAAAGCTAATGCTATTTTAGGCTGCATCAGGAGAAGTACAGTTTCCAGATCAAAGGAAGTCATAGTACCACTCTATTCCACCTTGGTCAGATCACACGTGGAATACTGTGTCCAATTTTGGGCCCCACAATTTAAGAAGGATGTTGACAAGCAACCAAGATGATCAAGAGTCAAGAAACCAAGCCTTATGAGGAGTGGTTGAAGGAGCTGGGTATGTTTAGCCTGGAAATGAGGAGACTGAGAGGAGATATAAGAGCCAATATCTGAAGGACTGTCATAATAATAATAATAATTTATTATTTATACCCCGCCCATCTGGCTGGGCCTCCCCAGCCACTCTGGGCGGCTTCCATAAAAACCAAAAAAAACAATGTCACATGGAAGATTCAACAGGCTAGTTTTCTCCTGCTCTGGAGGGGAGGACCCAAACCAATGGATTCAAGTTACAAGAAAGGAGATTCCAACTAAACATCAGGAAGAACTTTCTGATAGTAAGAGCTGTTAGATAGCAGAAAGGACTCCCTCAGGAGGTTGTGGACTCTCCTTCCTTGGGCATTTTTAAGCATCTGTCATGGATTTCAGGGGGTTGGATTAGTGTCTCTTCCAACTCCACAATTCTATGATTCTATTAATGAACCCCCAGTGCTTGAGTCTATATTTTTAGCATCACTGACTGATATATCTTCATATATAGGAGGAAAATATAAGCTTGTGGTATGTCAATGAATGTCTAACTTCAACAGTAAAAGGGACTCTGTACAATAAGAATTTGATGCTTTTGAATTATGGTGCTGGAGGAGACTCTTGAGAGTCCCATGGACTGCAAGAAGATCAAACCTCTCCATTCTTAAGGAATGGAGTGCTCACTGGAAGGACAGACCGTGAAGCTGAGGCTCCAGTACTTTGGCCACCTCATGAGAAGAGAAGACTCCCTGGAAAAGACCCTGATGTTGGGAAAGAGAAGGGAAAGACCCTGATGTTGGCACAAGGAGAAGGGGACGACAGAGGATGAGATTGTTGGACAGTGTTCTTGAAGCTACCAGCATGAGTTTGCCCAAACTGCGGGAGGCAGTGGAAGACAGAAGTGCCTGGCGTGCTCTGGTCCAGGGGGTCACGAAGAGGCGGACACGACTAAACGACTAAACAACAACATACGATTAAAAAAGGTACAGATTTAAGAGAAGCTGTAAAAGATTATTCATTATGTTACAGACTCTGCTTTTCTATATTCTGTACTGCAAAGCATGCAAAAGCAGCATTCGAAATTAACCCATCACCCGTGGCTTTTTGTGACTCAGGAGTGCCACCTAGCAACCAAGTTGAGATTTGCAGTCACATGGTTTGCGACTAGCTGAGCAGCAGAGCCGAGATTGAGATTCCTGCATTGGAGGTTAGACTGGATCACCTTTGGGATCGCTTCCAACTCTACAATCCTATGATTCTTTTATTGTAAAATGCTCACCTTGTAACCGTACAACAATAGGTATTTTAATCTCCAAATCTTTTACTGCCATAATTATTCCCTGTGAGATCACATCACATCGCATAATGCCTCCAAAAATATTCACCAGAATAGCTTGCACCTGTGTAAAAAAAGTATATAGAACTGTAAACATAATGGAGCACAGATTCATTCTGTCTTCTGATAAGAAAATAATGCCTGTTCTGCAAAAGGAAGATCGTTGGATAGTTTGCTAATTTGTAGACATTATGCAATTATGTGGCTGCAAAAGAGCATATAATTGGCAATATGTTTTTCTTAATACCTTTGAATTTATAGTTTTAGGCAACCATGCTTGGCAGGCATCACCACATGTCCAAACATATAAGAGACTAATGCAGTCATAACACTGGGTTTTGGAAATATATCTTGCCTTAGAAAAAGACATACACACACACACACACACACACACACACACACACACACACAGAGGCAGCAGTTTTTAGGAGGGAGCCATTATGAGAGACCCAGCCCAACGGGACAGTCAGGGTTTTTACCTACTTTGACCCACCTTAAACCAAGGCAGCTATGCAGTGATTCAGACTGGTGGGACAGAGAGGAGCCATTGACAAAGGGAACCAGCAGGGAAGCATTGGAGCCAGAGAGTGGGGGTGAAGGGGACTCTGATGTGGGCACCGACTCTGATAGGGAAAGAGCAGGGGCTACATCTACTGCTCTGCAAGAGACCTCTGTTTTGGGCCCTCCCCCTTTCACAGCTCAAGAACCGGGGGTGGGTGGGGTGGAAACCTAGCTCCTTTGAAGTGTGTGTGTGTGCTGACTCTCTGGGTGTTAAGCAATAAAAGTTAATTGCCATCAAGTCTCGTGCCCGCTTCTGATTTACGGCATCAGGCAACAGTCAGCAGAGCTAATTTGGCATTCTACTTCTTCCCTAAATCCTTGTATGGAGGTCATTTCCATTTCCATGTGACCATCTGCTTCCTTCCATTGATTATTTCTTGATCCAATCCTCCCAACTTTTCATCAATTTGATCTGGGGCCTCTACGTATTCTCCCTTTCCATTTTCTACCTCATATTCCTCTGGCTCCTTTTTTTAGCATCACAATCTGGCTCATTTTCTTTATCTTTATCTTCATCAAACATCATTGATCTTATCGTTTTTAATTGTCCAGCTATCAACTGCTGAACAATACCAACAGTCACTGGTTGATCCAAAAGTACTTTTACCATGTTGGAAACTTTTAATGTTTTGGTTATTATTAGCCACTCAATTCACCTCAACATAACTTCATTAAAAACCAAAGTATTGACATTCTGCAGCTGCACCTGCTATCTCAAAACAAATTCTTTTTCTCATGACTAGTGATAATTACTCCACTTTCAATTTCTCGAATTCTTTAGGTGGCAGGAAGCAAAAAAAAAAAAAAAGATAACAGAATTTCTATCATCTCTCTTGTCCACCATAAATCAAGCTTTCACTTTGCTTTAGATAGTTTAACAATTCATCTACTTTCTGTTTTTCCAGCAACAGAAAGTGGTTTTTTAATAAAATATTTCTGAATTTATAAGAGTACAAAATACAGCACTGAAGAATAAAAAGGAAGGGGGGGGAAGGGGGGAGAATAGATACATTACATCAATTCATAATTCTATTCCATCAACTTCCCATCCATGGCTCCCTAAATTTCCAATTTCTGCTGCATATTCTATTTTTTCTAACTATTTAAACATTCAAATTCTTCTCATTATAAACTTTAACTGCTGAGCTTACTCCAAACTGATTAAAGTTCTAATGTTTTTACAATGGTTTTTAAGGTAGTCTAGAAATGGCTTCAATTCCTCTTTTAAAATTTTCTCTTCTTGCTGTCTAATTTTGCTGGTTGAGCTTGATAATTCTGCGTATTCCACTAATTTCATCTGCCACTCCTGCTTTGTGGGTATTATCTCCTCAACAAAGTGGTATTCACAGATTTTCAGATGGTAGATCTTCGCCAGCAGATGGAGAGGGAGGGAGGGCGGGCTCTCATTACAGTTTTCTTATCCCAAGGCTGTTTTAAAGGGTTTTAAAAAGAGAGGGTGCAATTCAATTGCCTGTTTTCAGGCAATTGCGTGGCGTTTGGACATGATGGCGTTCTCCTCTGTTTGTCAGCCTACTGCTATTGACAGACATAAATTTGTCTAATCCTTTTTTTAAAGCCACTGAAATTTCTGCCTACCACTATCTCTTGTGGGAGCAAATTTCATAGTTTAACTATGCACTGTGTAAAGCACTTTCTTTTATCTGTTCTGAATCTTCCAGCATTCAGTTTCACTGAATGTCCCTCAGTCAAGTATTATGAGAGAGGGAGAAAAACTTTTCTCTATCAACTTTCTCCAGACTATGGCAAATTCCAAGCACCTCTATCATGCCTCCTCTTACTGCTTTTTCCTCTAACTCATTCCCTAAGGGGCAGGAGCTCGCTGCACCAAGCACACATCCATCACTTCTGTCCAGCAGGCAGACAGCTGCACATGTGACAATCATTGGCATACACCCTTGCTGCCTTTTTAGCTGCGTATCTATTTGGTAGTTTGAGTTAATTTACCCTCTAGCTCAAGGAGAGGTTCCTATATCCCTGGTTAGCTTCTACCACCTGCTACTACAGCCAATGAGATCAGGCAGTGTGGATCAAATCCCTAAGAGTAGGAATTTGAATGAGATATGAATTTAGATGGGAATGGGAAACAGACAAGAGGGGAGGCGTGAGTTAGAATTAATCCCTGTAGAAGATAGCTTCCTTCACGTGGAAGGTTCATATATATATATATAGTTTCAGCTAAGTCTTACTTCCACCTAAAGTCTAAACTTTTAAAATTAATGAAACCTGAAAAAAGTACTACAGGCTTTTAACGCTCAAGTTACCGTGCAGTTTTAACTTACAGTATCAACGGAACTAGCACAGGACTGTGCTCAGAGGTCAGGATGTTCCTTGAAAGAAAATGCCTGCTCATAGGAGAAACAGTAACCTGCATTTCTGACTAGCAGCAATACTTGATTAATTAAACATCAGGTTAAACAGAGAACTCTAAACAGCAACTGTGTTCTTACCTTTTTATCTGATGTAATCAGTTTAAAGGCCTCTGTTACTTGTTGCACTGTAGCACCACCTCCAACATCAAGAAAATTTGCTGGGGTGCCTCCATGAAGTTTAATTATATCCATAGTGGCCATTGCAAGACCAGCTCCATTCACTGAAAGAGGGGCAGAAAAAGAAAACAGTAACTATTGCAGGCATTGCTGCATCTTTAGTTCCCATATTCAGCATTCACCATGCCCAACATACCAAGACATCCGATGCTTCCATCTAATCCTATATAATTGAGATCTGCTTTGGCTGCATCTCTGTCTCGCTGGTCTTCCTGGGTCCAGTCCTGCAGGCCGAATATTTTCTGCTGGCGATAAGCCGAATTGCTATCAAAATTTATCTTTGCGTCCATACACATCACTTGGAAAAACAAACAAGTTGTGTTTAGACCCCTTAATGCTAAGAACAGTAACTTCCCAAGTTATCTATGTGGGCTAGTCTAAACACAGCGCAGATTAAGGTAGCAGAGTCCTGAGCCAGTTTAACATGAAGAAGATATTGTATTTCTAAATGTCCCATAACATGCAAATTCCCTGAAAGAAGAAAACAAGCCTTGCTTGCTCTCTGATGTGCAATAATATGTTTCCTTCCTGCTGTGCTGGTTTTGTACATGCAGGGAACTTTTTACAGCAGTCAAATGCAGGAGTGGAATTCCCCCATCTGGAACCTGAAGTGATGCACTACACTCTTTCACCTCATCCTGCTACATGTATAGACCATCAAAGTTACGATATTTCTTCCCAAAGCCAAGAAGATACACGAGAAAGTCAGAGAAAATGGTGTGCATAGAAGAGGCTCCTACAAAAAGGGTACAAATGGGAAAGGCAAAGTGATTTAACTCGGAAGAGCCAACCACCCCCCACCCCCCCAAAAAAAGAGAAAAAGGAATCAGACTGAGCACATTTAAGGGATACACTGACCAAATTTCTGAATCTTGTCACGGTACATGTAACTGACAGTCCTAAAAATGTCTTCTCACTGCAGTTTGTAGAACCATTTAAGGCATAGGATCGTGTTTGGACAATGCCAAAGCACATCTTAAACAGGTAAATCTAGTTTGAGGGTTTTTTGGGTTTTTAAATCCTCTTAATAAAACATGAGCAAAAACTCAGAAATCCCATTTTGTAATTAAGTTAATAAATTCCACAATTAAGTTTTCAAAGTGAAACAATTCCAAAAGAAAGTACTTTACCAATCCCTGTAGAATCTTCAACCATGGGGTTAATTTCTACCATAGTAGCATCAAATTTAATGAAGAGGTTGTAAATCTTAATCATATTATCAGCTGCTTCGTCCACCAAATTAGCAGGAAACCCCATTTTCTTGGCCAGCTGGAATTGGAAAACAAAAAACACAGAAGGAACCTTTATGGTAAATCAAAAACAAGAAAACTCAGGTAAGAAGAACAAAAACACATTAAAAAATCTCACCCCCTCTAAAAGGTCCTAGATCATAAAAACCAGGGGCTGGTTGAAGAGGAATGTTTTTGCCTGGTGAAAACTCTATGGAGCAAATGTTTGGGGGCACAGGAGGCTGCTGGAGCAAGGTGGGGGGGGGGAGTAGAGGAGGAATGAGCAAAAATCTCCTCCTCACGTATTTCTACTCGCAGCAGTATTCACCCCACGGGGTTTTTCTCTGCACAACTCTAAATCCAAACCCTTAAAGAATCTGAAGATCCAGTGTTATATCTTTTAGTTAAACAGACCATATGTGTACAGGTTATAGAGAAGCTGTCGCTGAACAAACAATACATATTTTAGTACCCTGATGGCCTGCTCCTTTTGAATGCCTTCTACAATGTCAACTGGTTCCTTAGCTATGGCATCAGGATTCTCTGCAGCAACATCTTCAATATTGACACCACCCTGGGAACTGCCAATGAGTACAGGACCCTAAAAAGAGAAACACTTTTCAACGAGGTCTTTTAACAATCCCCAAAATATTAAAGTAATTTTGTAACACACTTGTGGGTTGAATATGAAAAATATAAAATTAGATACTACATAGAAACTGAGTGTTCAGTTATACGCCTAGAAAAACCTACAAACACAGAATAACTCATTTACAATAGCCTGGTTGCCAACCAGCTATTTGAGTGCCGGTTGACTGAAAGGTAAAGGTTATCAATTAGTCAATAAAAAAACTATAGGTGTGACAGCTGGAAATTTACAGGCCCCTAATTCAGTCCTGGAGACTCGAGTCTTTCTTGCTATCATATCTTAATTACCTTCTAAAAACCAGCTGTCTGAAAATATTCCAATGAATGTGGTTGGGAAAGGTGGTTATATCATTCGCACGAGAAATTCTTATTTATGTGCTTGTGAACTTTCAGAGAAAGGCAGAGTAGAACTCAAATCTAATATTTGCCCCCCAAACGATTGGCCAGCGAAACAAGCTACTAAAAAAAGTAGCACCACTACCCCCAGTAGGAATCAGTATATTTTTTGAAGAAATTAGTTGTGATCAGCACTTTGGGAAACTCCTAAAGCATTTTATGTTTTTATCATTTCATTCTTGGAAGACAACCAAAGGCATTGGAGGTTTAGTACCAACATGCAGTGCGTAAGATAAGAATTTGAAACAGATTCTGTAGTTTTTATGCAAAAATGATTTTAATCCAAGCCAAAGAAGAACCCCTCTCCTCCTCTCCACTACCACAGCCAGTTAGCCCCCCCAAATTTGCTACCACTCATAATCCAGCCTGGCTCCATTTCTGCCAGGGTAGGCTATAAAATGAAAAACTGTATTGAAGTCTAAATATTTTAAAATCTTATTCATGTCCCTAAAGCTGTGCTCTTATTTACACTCTTGTTAAGCACAAACGAAAAGATGATGGTTTAAAATGCACCCAGTATTTTCTAGGAAAGGCCCCTTTCAGCTGCTGTCCTCAAGAGAACTCCAAAAGGCTATTGTAGAACTTGTCACAGACGCATGCATGGTATTTCTCTTGAAAGAACTCTCACCTGTTACTAAACTTATACAGGTAAGAAGCTATTTGGGGATTTACTAAAGGCTACTGCAGAAAAGGAAAACCTCTAAAAAAACTCAGATGCTCAGATATCTAATCAAAACCTTACATTAATAAACACTTCTGTCACTGAGCACCTTACAATTCATATGTCCTATGAGGCACCTAATTGCTTCATACTATAGTAAATAACACTGACAATGTTTGATAGCAGAATGTTGTTTTTTTAATACAAACTAGAAAAACAAAAACGAAAGATTTTGCCCAGATTGAGAACTAGGGTACTACAGTTAAACCTCGGTTGTTGAATGTAAACCATACCGGAAGCCCCTTCGGCTTCCTAAATGTTCAACAACTGAGGCACGACTTCAGATTGGTTATAAGAGCTTCCTGCACTCAATTAGAAGCCACGTCAGACATTCAGCTTCTGAAAAACATTCGAAAACCAGAGCACTGACTCCTGTGTTTTTGGCATTCGGGAGCCTAAACGTTCCAAAACAGAGCTGTTCAGGAACAGAGGTTTGACTGTATAATCCATGTTTTGCTCTACTAACTATCCTTCTGAAGACAGCTTAAAAGTCTTTGTCCCAACCAAAAACACTAAACTCAATAACAACAACAACAACAACAACTTATTATTTATACCCCGCCCATCTGGCTGGGCTTCCCCACCCACTCTGGGCGGCTTCCAAAAAAATATTAAAATACTGTAATGCATCAAACATTAAAAGCTTCCCTGAACAGGGCTGCCTTCAGATGTCTTCTAAAAGTCTGGTAGTTGTTGTTCTCTTTGACATCTGGTGGGAGAGCGTTCCACAAGGAGGGCGCCACTACCGAGAAGGCCCTCTGCCTGGTTCCCTGTAACTTGGCTTCTCGCAGTGAGGGAACCACCAGAAGGCCCTCGGCGCTGCATCTCAGTGTCCGGGGTGAACGATGAGGGTGGAGACGTTCCTTCAGATATACTGGCCCGAGGCCGTTTAGGGCTTAAAAGGTCAGTACCAACACTTTGAATTGTGCTCGGAAACGTACTGGCGTAAAAAGCATTTCTCCTCAAAATAGACTACTCACCTGAAATGATCGTTCCATGGTTATTGCAAAATAGTACTCTCTCCTGGGATATCTGCGCTCACAGATAAACACTTGATTGCATATTCTGCCCTTTTCTCCTGTCTGCTTTGTATACAGTTTTTTCCCAATCATTTTGGAGGAAATCTCTCTTGCTTCTTCTGGACTAATAAATAAATATTATTTATTAATATTATTTATTTGTGTAGCCAAAGCCATCACAAAACAAAACAAAACACATTAAACAGAATAAAATACATTAAACAGAATAAAATATATTACACAATTAAAATAATTATTAAAGTATTATTCTGTCAGATAAGAGTTTCTGTCAGATAAGAGTTTATCCCCACAAACATTTCTTCTTAAAACTGCCACTCTAAAGGCAAACAGGCCTATTTTTCAGAGTTGTAGGGTGACCTGTCCCCTAATAAAATAAAAATAGTATTCACAAAATACTAGATCACCCTAAGATCCATGTTATACCAAAAAGAGATCAAAGTCCCAAAATCAAGTTGCTGAAGTTTAAGTAATATTTCAAGCATTCTAAAAATACAAATACTGAAACAATTCTAGTAAATAGTTATGCATAGTAAATTCCCCTGGGCTATTAATGTTTTTGCGTTCTGCGTTAATTAATTAGAAGCTCAACTTACGAAAATACTATTTTCACTCCTCCTTTAAGGCCACCTTCAAAGGTTCCTTTCCCTCTACCACCAGCTAAAACTTGTGCCTTTACAACAAGGTCCTTTGTACCTGGAATAGAAGGAGGGTAGACAAGAATTGTTTCAAATTAAATAATGTACAAATACTATTTGAGGGGTTTTTTTTAACCTAGGCAGATCTAGGTTTTAGAAAAGAGAATGAAAAGCTTCTTTCCAGTAGCCAAGACAGGGGCCTTTGACAGCATGTTGGGCCTAAACAAAACTCTTGTACTGAAGTACAAGAATAATCTCACCCTGGGTCATGGTATCAGAAGCAGAGGATATTACAGTGTTTGAAGGATATGACATCCCCCAAGTAGGCCTCTGGAAGCCCTGACCTGAGGGAACCGGAACAAGGGATAGCCCCAAAGCAAGGAGGACAAAATGCTTTTTTTTTTTTAATTCAGGGAGCCTTGCAATGCAGCAGAGGAACAGGCTATAAATTAGCATGACTAGTAGAATATACAATTGGAAAGTGTCACTAACATAACTAATGTCAAAAAGTACATCTAAGTACTTCACAGTTGACAAATCTCTGAATGGTATTCTCTCTCCTACAGTGATTTTGTAGGATCTCAGAAATTGAGAAAGAAGTAAGAATTTGAAAAATGTAAGCAGTTTTACCACTACCTATTAAGTCTCTAAAACTTCGTGCATGGAGCATTACCTGGGGAAAAACAACGAAAAGAAAACATTTGCTACATCTATAGACTTCAGTTCTATACCTATTTCTTTTGCAATGTTGTAAGCTTCCTCTGGTGTCTTTGCAACCAATCCATATGGAACAGAAATGCCAGCTTCTTTTAATAGTTCCATACTTAAGTATTCATGCAGCGACAAGCTCCTTCGTTGCTGCACTTGGAACACATAGCTAGGAAACAAACCTTGTCTTCCACTGAATACCTAGGAAAATAGGAACACGACTTTCAGTTTAACAAGTCTTCATTTATTTACAGTTTACATACTTTACTATATAAACAACCAAAACACGATCTTTTTACAGTGACACAGCCAAGGGATAAACAGCAGCTTCACCCTCTGGTTGAGATGAAGGGGATGGGGGGGTATGTAAATAATGAAATATATCAAACAGGGAGAAAAATGGCAAAGCAATACAGTGGGACCTCGGGTTACAGACGCTTCAGGTTACAGACTCTGCTAACCCAGAAACAGTACCTCAGGTTAAGAACTTTGCTTCAGGATGCGAACAGAAATTGCACGGTGGTGGTACGGTGGCAGCAAAAGTGGTGCTTCAAGTTAAGAATAGTTTCAGGTTAAGAATGGACCTCCAGAATGAATTAAGTTCTGAACCCGAGGTACCACAGTACTGCTTATTATGTTGAGGAGACATTAACAATCTTAAAGTAATTGCAAATCATATTTTAGAATATACAAGACAGAAATAAGCTTAACATGAGTCAACAGTATAATGCAGCAGCAAAAAAAATCTAATACTATTCTAGGCTGCATTCAATAGAAGTCTAGTGACAAGATCAAGGGAAGTAATAAAGGTAAAGGTAAAGGTACCCCTGCCCGTACGGGCCAGTCTTGACAGACTCTGGGGTTGTGCGCCCATCTCACTTAAGAGGCCAGGGGCCAGCGCTGTCCGGAGACACTTCCGGGTCACGTGGCCAGCGTGACATCGCTGCTCTGGCGAGCCAGAGCCGCACACGGAAACGCCGTTTACCTTCCCGCTGGTAAGCGGTCCCTATTTATCTACTTGCACCCGGAGGTGCTTTCGAACTGCTAGGTTGGCAGGCGCTGGGACCGAGCAGCGGGAGCGCACCCCGCCGCAGGGATTCGAACCGCCGACCTTTCGATCGGCAAGCCCTAGGCGCTGAGGCTTTAACCCACAGCGCCACCTGCGTCCCTAAGGGAAGTAACAGTACTGCTCTATTCCGCCTTGGTCAGACCACCAATTCAGGACACTACAATTTAAGAAGGATATTGACAAGATGGGATGTGTGCAGAGGAGGGCAACCATGATGATCAAGAGTCTGGAAACCGAGCCTTAAAAGGAATGGTTGAAGGAGCTGGGTATGCTTAGCCTGGAAGAGAGGAGACTGAGAGAAGAAATGATAGCTGTCTTCAAATATCCCAGGGGCTGTCACATAGAGCCAGCTTGTTTTCTCCTGCTCTGGAGGGTCTGACCTGAACCAATGGCTTCAAGTTACAAGAAAAGATTCCAACTAAACAGCTGGAAAAACTTGCTGTCGGTAAGAGCTGTTTGACAGTGGAACATACTCCCATGGGAGGTTGTGGACTCTCTTTCATTGGAGGTTTCTAAGTAGAAGGTGCATGGCCATCAGTCATGGATGCCTTAGCTGAGATTCCTGCCTTGTAGGGAGCTGGACTAGATGACACTTGGGGTCCCATCCAATTCTATGATTCTATGAATATGTTTTAGAATGCCATTCTTTTCTGTCACTGTGTGCCTGGGGGCAGATTATCTGCTTTAGAGTCTAAATAAGTCACAATCAGTGTTAGAAAGTCAGATATATAAGCTAGGTGCCAGATAATAATAATAATAATTTTTATTTATACCCCGCCCTCCCCAGCCAAGGCCAGGCTCGGGGCGGCTAACAAGCAATAACAAAAACAAGTTGAATGAATACAACTTAAAAACAAGATTAAAATACAACATTAAAATATTTAAACATTAAAATATTAAAATGCAGCCTCATCACAGGAGAAAGGTAAAAGAAAAAAGAAAGAGGGGGAGAGAATCAAATTGGCTCCAAGCCAAAGGCCAGGCAGAACAACTCTGTCTTACAGGCCCTGTGGAAAGAAATCAGATCCTGCAGGGCCCTGGTCTCATGAGGCAGAGCGTTCCACCAGGCCGGAGTTGAAAAGGCCCTGGCTCTGGTTGAGGCTAATCTAACTTCCTTAGGGCCCGGGACCTCTAGGGTGTTGCTATTTATGGAACTTAAGGTCCTCTGTGGTGCATACCGGGAGAGGCGGTCCCGCAGGTATAAGGGTCCTAGGCCGTGAAGGGCTTTAAAGGTCAAAACCAGCACCTTAAACCTGACCCTGTACTCCACCGGGAGCCAGTGCAGCTGGAAATGCACTGGGTGAATATGCTCCCATGGCAGAGACCCCATGAGGAGCATCGCTGCAGCATTCTGCACCTGCTGGAGTTTCTGGGACAGCTTCAAGGGCAGCCCCGCATAGAGCAAATTACAGTAGTCAAGCCTGGAGGTGACCGTCGCATGGATCACTGTGGCCAGGTCGGGGCGAGAAAGGTAAGGGACTCCTTAAATGGCTCCTTAAACCAAAACGTAATGTCTAGTTGCCATTTGGGGGCAAGACAACTCCATTAAACATATAGCTAGTTCAGATGACAATCTTGAGTTAGGATAAGAACTTTGAAAACTTAAAAAAGAAAAGTCACTTGATGCAGGGACAGTCCACATATATATCAGCCTATTCCAGCCTCTGTTTCATAACGCAAGTCTATTCTTCACAACTGTGAGCAGGGCAGTGGGGTAAGTGAAGACAAGCTACATCAATTAACTACTGTATAACATTGTTCACTGCTCCTGCTCAACATTTTGGTTCCTGAAATTCATTCTGATTGTGCAGATAAAATATAATGGATAGAATTCTACAGGATGTGGTATTAGTGTATGAAAACTGTCAAGATCCAATGATCCCCAGGCATGCAGCTCCAGATGGTGGAGATGTCAGGCACCATCCTGTGCCCAGGGAGCTTCTCTTGGTCACAAGTGGCTGATCATCAGGTGCAAAATATGCCTGGCACCTGGCTAATTTTGAACACTGTCCTGTCCCCTTTATAAAGATCTGAGGAATGAGATCATCACCCCACTCTTACTTACCATCCCAGGCCGCTAATCTGCAGCTACATTGTTTTTCTTTTATCAGATCTAAATGATCAAACAGCAAAGGTTGCTGGGTTTATTGAGGGTGCAATGAGATTAAGAGCCACTATCTGAACGATAATCTTGGTCATTTGATTGCCCTTTTTACCCATTGTTGTCTTTTTAATTGTATATATTGCTTGTTTTATGTTGCTATGGCCGTTGGCTATTGTGAATAAAGTTTTTTTTAAAAAAAAAACCACTGGTCACAACATTTTCAACTAAAGCCCAACAGCATTGTTGAGTTCATGGTTGAGCCTGCACTGCTGAAGTGGACCAAGAATTGGCCCAAAGAGAATCAGTGTGAAAAGAGCCATGAGCGCTAAACAGGAACAGACATAATAGGCCCCATTCCTATTAATGAAATGGCATATATTCAGTGGGAAAACAAATCACCTGAAGAGCTTCCACTCCAGATTACTGGGGATGGCTAACATGGTGCCATCCAGAGCCTGTTGGACTCCAACTCCCATCAGCCCTGGGCACCACAGTCCAGCCAGCATGGCCCACAGACAGGACTGTTGGGAACTGGAGTCCAGCAACATCTATATAGCACCATGCTGGTTACCCATGCACTGACTGCTATCAGAGTCCAACAGAAAGAAATCACACAGGCAAAGAAAACATTTTGGTTGCCACTTTCATTTACAGCTTTTAGCAGCAGCTATGTAATCTGTATTTATGATATGCTTACTACATAGGTCCCATTGTATTGGGTCTGTTTATACTGTAAAAAATTCATCAAGGGGAAAAAGAACCACCAAAAGCCACACAGGTATTGTAATTAATAAAAAGATACAGCCACATAGAAAACAGCAACTCTGATATTAAGAACATAAATTATACTTCAAAGTTTGTGAACAAGGCTAACACATTTTACTTCAGTCTGTAATATCAATTTCCCAGAACTGTACTAAGGGACTGACTGCTTGAGATCTGCATAACACTTACTCAACAGCCTGCACAAGAGGTATAGTCATGGAGAAAAGAAAGTACAACCTCTTTGAATTCTGTGGTTTTACATATCAGGACATAACAACAATCATCTGTTCCTTAACAGATCTTTAAAACTGGTAAATACAAACCTCAGATGAACAACACACGACATATTACACCGTGTCTATATTTATTAAATTGAAATAAAGCCAAAATAGAGAAAGAAAAAAGCCTCCACAAAGTTGCTACAAACAGGAGTAACAGCATCTCAAGGTACTAGCTCATGACAGACCACAGCAGTGGGAGAGCTGAGAGTTCATGCCATCGCTTTGGGGTGACAGCCCAGCCCCAGCAGGTCTCCTCTCAGCTGTCACCTAGGGGCAGCTGTGGCACCCAGCTGCCTTAGCGGAAGAGGCAGGAAGCAGGGCTGGTGTCACCCGCTTTGCTAGAGGCCCAGCTCCCTCGGGCACCTCCTGCCCCTTGAACTGGGCCAGCTGGACATGATGGGAACAGCTCTTTAGAAACCGGTGCCTGAGTTCTCACGTTGCATTTCCTCTTCCCTCGCTGATCCTTTTCTCTTGTGCCTTTTGGCTTTTTCAGATTGTTAAGTCTACAGGTAGGAACTGTCTTGTTCTTTTGACTGTATGTAAACCATGCTAGGAGGGACGCAGGTGGCGCTGTGGGTTAAAGCCTCAGCGTCTAGGACTTGCTGATCGAAAGGTCGGTGGTTCGAATCCCTGCGGCGGGGTGCGCTCCCGCTGCTCGGTCCCAGCGCCTGCCAACCTAGCAGTTCGAAAGCACCTCCGGGTGCAAGTAGATAAATAGGGACCGCTTACCAGCGGGAAGGTAAACGGCGTTTCCGTGTGCGGCTCTGGCTCGCCAGAGCAGCGATGTCACGCTGGCCACGTGACCCGGAAGTGTCTCCGGACAGCGCTGGCCCCTGGCCTCTTAAGTGAGATGGGCGCACAACCCCAGAGTCTGTCAAGACTGGCCCCTACGGGCAGGGGTACCTTTACCTTTACCTTTACCTTAAACCATGCTAGGAGCCTTTTTGGGGAGAAAAACGCTCTAAATAAATAAATATCACACAGGCAGGATGGTGGGAGGCTGAGATGTGTGAAGCAAATGCTTCCAACAGAAACAGTAGCAGCATCTGACTGTTTTATGCGAGGCCCTCAGAAATACAAGCTCTGAAGGTGACGCATGATCGCTAAGAAAGCAAAGGAAATCCAAAGTACGCGAGAGCCTGTTAATTGCTTTCTTCTTCTGCAAATATGTCAGGCTTTTTGAGTTGGGGGGGGGCGAGTGACAAGAAGCCGGAGCCTCCTTTCCCTGTCCCCGGCCCCGAGGGGAGGCCAGGCGCGGAGCCTGCAAGGCGGGGGTCCAGTCGAGGCCCGTCCCGACCCTCGCCATTTCCGAGGGTTCTCCCCCCGGGCTGGGCCCTGGAGGGACCCGCACCCGGCGCCCCCGCCCCGCCCCGGAGCTGGCCTGCCGCGGAGGCGCCCGGTGACCTTCCCTCGCTGCCCCCGCCTCTGCCTGCCTGCCTGCCGGGCCCCTCGCTCCGGCCTCCCTCCGCGGCCAGCAGGCAGGGCGAGGCCCGGCCCCGCTCACCTTGGCAGCGCCGCTCCGCTCCGCGCAGCCCCAGCCCAGCAGCTGCTTCGCCGCCGCCGCCGCCGCCGCCCGGGCGCCCATCATGGAGGCGGCCATGATCCACCTCCTCCCTCAGGACTGGCCTCGGCGGCAGTGCGCGTGCGCGGCAGCAGGCGGAGAGGGGGGCGCAGACGCGCTGGCTCCGGCGGGCCGCTGCTCTCCCCGGGCTGGGCCGTGGCAGCCTGCGGAACTCCCTGCCACGGGACGGCTTTCCAAGAGGAGGCGGCCAATGCAGGGCGGGGGCGGGGCTGTCGCTGGGCCACTAGGCTCCGCCCTCCGCCGATGCTCTCGATCCCGGTTCCCCGCAGGCATCTGGTGGGAGGCTCCGGCCCCGGCCTCAGCCGGCAGGGCTCCTGCTCCGTCCTTGCGCAGCAACACCGGCGCCAGCAGAAAGCCAGGCCGCACTTTCCGGACATCTCCAGCCGCTTTTCCCCCTCGCCGCAGGACTGCCGCAAAGCTGGGACCGCTTCCAGAGGGCCGCTCTTTTCTGGAGGGATTCACTCACATGCTGGCAAATTGAGGCTGCATAATTAAAGCTGCTTTGGAACGCTTAAAAAACAAAAAAACCCATTTCCCCAAAAGATTATGAGACCTTTTGCAATAAGGAAAGTGACAGGGAAATGCATTGGAAAGTGTGGGATCGCACTTGTTGGATGTAACTTTGCTTGACTTTGCACAAACAATTCAGGATGATCTCTCGGCAAACAGCAGGCAGGACATCTAGAAGCATCCTGACATCTGATTTTGTTAATTATTGTTATTTATTAAATTTTGTATACTACCCTTCAGCCGAAGATCACAGGGTGGCTCACAACATAAAAATACAAAATGAAAACACAAAATACATGAAAAACCCAAACCCCCTTCAAACACATTTTGAAGGCCATAGATTTGTTACTATTTATTAAATTTTATTTAATGTGTGCTCCTCCTTTGGTCTGAATCATGGCAAAATGGCTATGCAAAATGTGTTGTCTTGCTGGTAGATTATTACTCTGTATAAAGGGGTATCTCTCAGAAGAGATTATTTGCAGTACAGGTACATTCTGAGACATCTTAGTGTACCTGTAATTGTGCAGCAAACTATTTTTTATGATTGTTACCCACCTCCCCTACTTTTATATGTAAGCTGGAAAAGCGGGTTATAAATAAATATACATGAAATGCTGCTACTATGCGGGTGGTTAGAGGGTGGTGCTTTGGTTGCAGGTTTGATCCCCGTTTGCCCCCAACATGACACTTGCCCTCCCCAACATAAATCCGTGACTGCTGCCCATTCATTTTTGTTACTCCAGCACGTAATATAAAAATATACGCATGATGTACGTAGAGAAAACTAAAGCAACTTAAGCAGTTACCAATTTTACAAAACAACAACAGCTGCATATAAAAATGTTGCAGTAAAACTCAGGGCGACGCAGAAAAACAGCGACCCCCTTTCTCTCCCCCCCGCCCCCCCCGCCCCCTTGATTCCGTGGGGCTGCAGCCCCGGTTTGCTCCGCCGGCAGAGGAGAAATGGCGCGCGCCGGGCGGGGAAGCCGCGCTACACCGAGGGGCCGCCAGGTGGCGCTGCCTCCCAGCTGCCTTCCTCCTTCGCTCTCTTCCTTCCGGTCGCTCGCTTCCTCCTCGTCACGCTCGGCGGAGGCCATGGCGGCGGCGGCGGCTGGCGGAGGGCGGAGCAGCACCCGCGAGCGGCTCTTGGCTGCGCTGGACGACCTGGAGCTCCTCGCCAGGTGGGTCGCCAAGGGAAGGTCAGGCGCGGGCAGCGTCTCTCAGGCGGCGGCGGGAGAGGGGCTTGTGCGGTGGCGGCGGCTTCGCCCGCCCGCCCGCCTGTCCGTCTTACTGTCGGTCAGCAAAGGCGACGCTCCTGTTCTCCCTCAGGATTTACACCGCAGGCTTAAAGGAGCGGTTATTTATTGTTTATTATCATTATTAGGATTTTATTGCAGGTTTAAAGGAACTCATTTATTTATTATTTCCCCCGGCAGGGACTCAAGGTGGTTTACAGGTTTAAACAAAAACATGGGAAGGGGGGGAATATATATATATATATATATTTAAAAATCCAGTTAAACATATAAAACTATTATATGTTAAGTTGAAGGCAGCTGTGAAACAGCCATGCACCCTGGTTCGCTCTGAGGTGGCCAGGAAGGCA
This sequence comes from Podarcis cretensis, assembly GCF_951804945.1. Lineage (NCBI taxonomy): Eukaryota > Metazoa > Chordata > Lepidosauria > Squamata > Lacertidae > Podarcis > Podarcis cretensis. The sequence goes on along the minus strand of NC_137170.1, from coordinate 136,650,798 downwards.
AATTTATAAATAGACAAATGTAAACAACTGCTGCATAGTTAGTTTTTATTTCATTATTTATTAGCACAGAAAAATAAAATTAATAAGTTGTTTTTATATTAAATTGACCAGGATAATGCAGGAATGGTCTCAAGGTCCCCAAATATACAAATAGTTTAACCCCCACTCCTTTTTAGTATCCACTTTTTTTTTAGTATCCACATATGGAAAGGCTCCAAAGCAGCCAACCCAAGTCTGTGCATGCAAGCTCAGAAGTAATCTTCATTGAGGTTCATCACTCACTGAGTTCAGTGGGACCTTCCTTCTAAGTAAATATGAATCAGTGCATGAAGGACAGGTTGGTTTTTGTTTATCACCTAGAAGGAGCCTTTGGAAAGAGGAATATAGAGTTTGCCCTGGGGGAGAGCTTGTTTTGTGATACTGCGGCAGTTCTCCATTTTCAGTCCCCCTTCTCCACATCAGGACCATTGAGAAATGGAGTAGAAATATGTACCCCAAACAGAAAATTTTAAGAGACATATTTTTGACTAAAGGACAATGGTATAAATGCTGTAAGTAAATAAATAAGTGATCCAAACCAGGGGCTACAGAGGATGAGGATGGTGAATCCTCAGCATCTGAAGCCCTGTTGACTTGCACCAGAAGGGGAGGGGACAATTTACTATTAGGTTTTTGCCACACCTACACCTTGTGTGTACTGTATTTAATCTGTGCCGTTTCAATGAGCAGGCTTTCAGCTGTGCAAAGTTGAAATTGCACAGGTTAATTGTGCACTATACGCAGTCATAATGTATTTCAGATGCTTTTTCCACACAAAACTTTCAGGAAGGCTGTTTTTTTTTTTCAAGTTTTTAGACATACAGAGTAACAGAGTGAATATGTAACAAGTCAGGAAATTGAAAGCTGGAAATTCAGGCCAGTTATTAGCCCAAAGAGATCCAAGCAAACCCTAGAAAACTGGGTCTTATGGTAACCCATATTTTTCTAGTCAAGAAATATGGATCTAATTCTTTTACTCTGAAAGGCTACTAACTGATACAGTTCTAATATACTTGCTTTGCATAAGAGGCGAACATTACAAGGATTATCATCCTGTAGATGGCAGTGTTTCATTTATACTTTTGATATGACTTTGCCAAAATAAGTGGCATGGACATAGTACTGTAGTGTTTCTGTGGATCTTTCTACTTAGACTTGTTATTTACTGTGGAGGAGTGAAGGCTGTAACTCAGTTTTCAGAAACTGCAACTGACTTTTTCCATTGTGTGGAAACTTTGCTTCAGGGAACTGATTGAGATGTTGGCCATTTCAAGAAACCAGAAACTTGCACAACCTGGGGAGGAGAGGCAGGTAAGCAAACTGATAAAGAGCTCATAAGGTCCGGGTATATTTTTGTTGGGAGAGGCCTGTATAAGATGCAAGCTGTATTAGGCTTTACATGTTAAAACCAGCTCCTTGAAATACTAGTATTATTGGTATTATTATGATTTATTAGACTTGTTTGTCACTTGTTACCTGAAGGCCTCAGCAACTTAAATTATACCACAAAAACAGAACAGAAACACCCCATAACAATTATGACAATCACACTGTGAGCAGGGCAGTGGGTGGGGTAAGTGAAGACAAGCTACAATCAACTATAACGTCGTTCACTGGTCCTGCTCAGGCTGCACAGAAAAAGCATTTTGGTTCCTGAAATTCATTCTGCTTGTGCAGATACAATATAACGGATAGAATTCTACAGGATGTGGTATTAGTGTGTGAAAACAGTCCAGATCCAATGATCCCCAGGCATGCACCTCCAGTTGGTGGAGATGTCAGGCGCTATACTGGACCCCAGGCATCTTCACTTGGTCGCAAGTGGCAGATAGTCAGGTGCAAAATGCGCCTGGCTAATTTCAAACACTGGGTACTAGTGTACAAAACCTTAAAACAAGTTGGGATCAACCTCCTTTGTTATATTCAGAATTATTTTTTGTTTGTGTTTTATACAGTTACACAAGCAGTGTTAGCTATAATCAGCTGAATATTTTAAACAGTATTCATAAGAAAGTCTATTTTGGAAAGTGAGATACCATGAGATATCTGAGCCTGCATTTTGCCAATGAAGTGACCTGTTTGATGGTTTTCAGACTTAGCTGATTCGTAGGATACGGATGTTATTTCTTATTTCGAATAAGCAAACTTCAGATCAGCCTTGGCTTAACTTTGCCACAAGGTGCTTGTACAGGGAGTCGTTCTGAGTGACTTTTACACCTTGCCTCCCGTGTGTAGCTGTTGCCTTTGGAGCCTGCACATCAGAGACTAGTTGTAATAGCCACTCAAATCTACGCCCTGTATGAGGACTATGCAGCGAAGTGTCGCTAGATCTGCCACCAGTGGGTGGTTCCGAAGTGTTAAAATGTAAGACTCAAGCCGTTCTGACATTTGGTTATAATATGCCAACAAAACAAAAAGCCTTATGTGGTATTCATCATACCAGTTAAAGTTTTAAAGCAAGAATTGTTTTGGGTTTATCCATAAAGCCTGCAATTCAGATACACAGGATTCATAACCTACTTGCAGGTGATGACCCACAGTTTAGGAAATGCTGATTCAGAGCAGAATTATTTCAGTAAACTGCTCAGAAATTGACAGTATATATACTTTCCAATTCAGCTTTGAATTTCTACTTAGCAATCAAAAATTGCAATACACATTGGTTGTTGGACAGATCCTGGAGTTGTTGATTCAGAGGGATAAAGAGTTCCAAGAATTAATGAAACTGGCCCTTGATCAAGGGAAAATACATCATGAGATGCAGCTATTGGAAAAAGTGGTGGAGAAGAGGGACACTGATATCCAGCAACTTCAGAAGCAACTGAAGGAAGCAGAGCATATATTGGTGAGTCTGTGAATAAAATGGCATGTCGGAAGATGGGCATGACACCCATGTCTAATAAATCTGCCATGCAGTGAAGGGTGAACATTTTAATTAGTCTTCTAAACACAGTTAAGGGTTTACATGTCGCAGTCATAATAAGATACACTGCACATTACTTTACTAATAGTCCAGCCTTTGAGTGCCTTACTCCAGTTACTATGGCATCCTCAACCCAAGGTCCAGGTTTCCTTCAACTCTCTTGAGAAGTCTAGGTTCTCAGACTCTTCCACTTCAATCATCCCATTCATTTGAATTGTTCTGTTCCCTTTTAACCCCAGGACCTCTATTGCCATTTCTTCTCCCACTCTTGCATTTCTCCACTTTCCTGGGATTGGCATCCCTAAATTTGTCTCCTCCCTGTAGTTCCATGTAGTAATGTTTCCTGTTTCCTGAAGTCTAGCACCTGGCAATAATTACAGGTGCCACAGAAATTCTACCTGGTGATCATTTACAACCATAGTGGATATGTGGACAAGCCTTGCTGTTGATATATCCCTGGGAGGGTATGCTGTTTTAATATTTTCTCTGCAACAACGAAAGCTAGAAGTATGTGTTGTCAATCAGTGTAAGGTATTCTTAAGATACTGTCAAATGTTTGGTCAACTTGCAAAACATTTAGTTCAACTAGTATGGGAATTCTCTTGTACTAAACTCTGGTTGCATATTTGTTCACCAACGAATGTATTTTTTTAATATAGGCCACAGCTGTTTATCAAGCAAAAGAAAAACTGAAAACAATAGAAAAGGCAAGAAAAGGTGAGTATTATATTTTCAGTGTATTTTAGGAAGTTCTGCGGCCAATTTCCACAACTACATTTGACGTGTGATTATTATATCTCTTGTGTAATAGCTTTCCAGTGAAAAACTGCTATTAAAGATCATCTAAAAAATAAGAAAATAAGCATTTAAATGCCAACTAATGACAGATCTTATTACATGGAAAATATATGTATAGTATTATATCTTTACAAATGTTAAACAGTTTTTTGGATTAATTTCTAAAGAAATCTAATTCAACTCACTGTTGGATTTTATTCAATACGTTCTTCTAGCATTTATATCTTTACATATCTAAAACTTTTTAATTTTCTCAAGTAAATGTCTCAAGTAGGCAAGGGTGGTCAGTAATGTCCTAAGAAAAAGCTCAACAATCTTGTTTTATTTAAAAAATAAAACTGAAAAACACAACTTTGGCCACACCCCCCCAAAAAATATATATATAAATTATATAATATATGTGTGTGAGAGAGTGAAAAGTATATAATACTTTTTCAGTTTTATAAAGTTACATCTCCCAAGCCACATATGGCAGTTAGATAAACAGTTACATATACATGCAAACACACAAACATTCCTGTAGATATAATTTCCTAAAATATATTTTCAGTTTAGCATCCTGGACTCTTCTATAGATATTTGAAGATGGTGAAGAGTTATAGTCGGCTACCCTGAGATCTAATGGGGTTAAGTTACAGAGGAGTAGGTTTCATTTGAACATTAGGAGATACTGCTTGATGGATAAGAACAGTTGGACAATACAGTGGTGCCTCGCAAGACGAAAAGAATCCATTCCGCGAGTCTCTTCGTCTAGCGGTTTCTTCGTCTTGCGAAGCAAGCCCATTGACGGCTTAGCGGATTAGCGCTATTAGCGGTTTAGCGGCTTTTAGCGGATAAGCGGCTTAGCGGCTTAGAAAAAGGGGGGGGAGGAAAAAAAAACCCGCAGGAACTCGCAAGACATTTTCGTCTTGCGAAGCAAGCCCATAGGGAAATTCGTTTTGCGAAGCACCTCCAAAACGGAAAACTCTTTTGTCTAGCGAGTTTTCCGTCTTGCGAGGCATTCGTCTTGCGGGGCACCACTGTACTGCCAATTATTTAAAAGGCTCTTCTTGAACAAGATGGTCTACAAGACCCCCTTCCTGACTCTATGACCCTGATAGTATCCAAAATAGGAAAAAAGGATGTAGTTGGCATCTAGATGCAACACACACACTTTACTTCACCTAGGTTTCAGATTACAAACCATGCAACAATTAGAAACTTGCTTGGTTGTTAATCACTGCCCTCAGCACACATAAATTTAGTTACACCCATGTGTTCATGACATCTGCATAGGAGTGCAGAACAGAATGGTTTAATAAACAGGAAGGAATTGTTTTAATTTGGAAACTTCCAGGCAGCCTCCTACATAGTAGCCATAACATAGGAACATATAGTGATCTGCCCCCCAAAAAGTAGTGGTCTACAGTACGTACAAGTCTAAAAATCAGTGTGCAAGGTTGAGAAAATGAGGGGGAATTGGTGGCTCAGGAAACGAGCAGTGACAGCTTTTACATGTTTCCTCCTGAAATACTGGTTTTTGAATCTCGTAATGCAGAGATGAGGCTTTTTACCTACTGCATTTTTTCTCTCTGCTTCTCACAGGGGCAGTTTCATCTGAAGAAATAATTAAATATGCTCATAGAATTAGTGCCAGCAATGCTGTTTGCGCTCCTCTGACATGGGTGCCAGGTAACAAGTTTCACAATTAAACATTTGACATACTGTATTTTCACTGGAAAATCGATCTAAAAATGTTTTATCTCTGCGTATACTTTGTGTTCAAGTTTTGGCTGAATTTCACAGGCAGATGGAGTGAAACACACTTTTCTGGACCATAGCACGCCAGGCACTCCTATCTTCCACTGCCTCCCGCAGTTTGGTCAAACTCATTCTGGTAGCTTTGAGAGCACTGTCCAACCATCTCATCCTCTGTCTCCCCTTCTCCGTGTGTGTGTGTGTGTGTGTTCAGAATTGCAAACCAACCTCCCTCCACCTCTTTCCCCCTTTTCTTCCTAATGTAACACTAATGTCTCACAACAAATGAAACTGATCTGTACAAAATTCAGCTTGAAAAAAGAGACATTGCACATACTTTTCTAAACCAATAAATCTTTAATAAAAATCTATTTTAAAAAAGAAAGAATTGCAAACCAATTGTTTATTTTTAAGGTGACCCTAGGAGGCCATACCCAACTGATCTGGAGATGAGGAGTGGTTTGCTGGGTCAGATGAACAACCCATCAGCAAATGGTGTCAACGGACATTTACCAGGCGATGCACTTGCAGCAGGGAGATTGCCAGGTAATGGGAAATGAGAGAAATTAAACTTCTCCATTGGCCAGTGACTGAATCAAATCATTTGAGCTGTTTCAAATTGTGTCTATTATTTCAGAGATGGAGAAAATGCATGTGCTTTAGTTAGTCAACAGCTAAATTGAACAGGGAGAACAAAAATACATTTATGATTTCAATTTTGTTAAATGTTTTATCAACAAAAACAAGATGGTCAAAGAAGTGATATTTGTTGTGGATAACATTCTGGTACTGCTGATTGGCATTCAGTCACTAAGCTAAGGGTGGCTTAATATGTTTGAAACAGTATAGTGGTACCTTGGTTCTCAAATGCCTTGGTATTCAAACAACTTGGAACCCAAACACTGCAAAGCCAGAAGTGCTCCGGTTTGCGAACTTTTTTCAGAAGTTGAACATGTTCCATTTTGAGTCTTACACTTTTAATTTGAGTGCCACACTTCTGTTTTGAGTGTTACTCTGAGGTCTGTCTGATTTTGCTATTTATTTAGCGTTTTGTTTTTGCAGCTCTTTTTTTGTATGACTGTGTGGAACCCAGTTTAGCTACTGATTGATTGATTGATTGATTGATTGTGTGACTGCAGTACATTGTTTATTGCTTTCATTTTATGGATCAATGGTCTCGTTAGATAGTAAAATTCATGCTAAATTGCTGTTTTAGATGTTGTTTTTAAAAGTCTGGAACAGATTAATCCATTTTGCATTACTTTCTATGGGAAAGCATGAATAGGTTTTGGAACGCTTTGGTTTTGGAACTGTCTTCTGGAACAGATTAAGTTTGAGAACCAAGGTACCACTGTATTTAATTGTTAAACCATAATATGGCAATCAGGACAACCACCTTGTAGCTCCTGCTCATCCCGTGAACAACTCCCTCTTTGGAAATAACTGTGCTTTGCAACAATATAGCATTAGCATTGAAGCCATGGTCAGAAGCAGAATTAAAGGGTTTTAGGCTAGCTGTGATTAGCAAAAGAAAAAAGTGAAGATGGAGGGAGAATAGCTTGTGTGAGAGAGACAGAAGGGCATTCTCAATTCCAAAATGGGCATTTGAATGGGAAGGAGAGCAATCCACAGTTCAACAATTAGGCTATGTAATGTCTATACCAATCTCCCTCTGAAATCAATTGGGCCTAAACATTTAACTTTGGTTGGCTTGTATTTTCATGGTTTGTCTTTGGTTGAAATGATATGTAGTTTTATTGCATAATTTGCAAATATTTATAGTGGTACTTTGGTTTACGAACTTTATCCGTTCCGGAAGTCCGATCCTAAACCAAGGTGCGCTTTTCCCATAGAAAGTAATGCAAAATGGATTAATCCATTCCAGACTTTTAAAAACAACCCCTAAAACAGCAATTTAACATGAATTTTACTATCTACAATTGAAATGAAAGCAATAATCAATGTACTGTACTATAAAATAAATAAAACAGTATTGTAGATGATAAAAATTAAAATTTAAAAAAATCTTACCTGCACTGATGAGTCATTGTTTGGATGGGGGCAGGGCTTTTATCCATTTCCGCAGTCACACAATCAGTCATTCAGTCAGTCGCTAAACTAGGATCCACACAGATCCCCTCCCGCCACACTGCTGTGGGAAATGCTCCCTAGAGCACGTGCCTCCCACAGTGGCACGGGGGGGGGGGAGTTGCGCGCCTGCCTACCAGCGGGCGGGCAGGCAGGCATGCAGCTTCCCTCCCTCGCTGCTGCAGGAAACGCCGTGGCGACCCCCTTCTCCGCTGCCAGACAGCGGAAGTGTGGCACTCAAAATGGAAGTGCACCCCCGAACAGAGTATGTTCGGATTCCAGAAAAAGTTCGCTAACTGGAACACCTTCCGGTTTTGAAGTATTCGTGTTCCAAATAGTTTGTGAACTAGGCTGTTCATAGACCGAGGTACAACTGTAGTTAGAAATAAATAACTGCATAGTTCCGTGAAAGTTCTAAACTGTGCATAATAATGGGCTGCAAGTTGTTAAAAGACATTGCTATGAAAATAACTGGATGTGTGATTTTTGTATCATTTCATTTTTCCTTTAGATGTACTCGCACCTCAGTATCCCTGGCAATCAAGCGACATGTCAATGAACATGCTACCGCCTAATCACAGCAATGACTTTATGCTGGAACCTCCTGGACATAATAAGGAGAATGAAGATGATGTGGAAGTCATGTCAACAGATTCATCAACCAGCAGTAGTGACTCAGATTAGCAGTAGTGACTCAGTCTGTTTGGTGCACATTATATACATCATTAAGCACCTGCTCTGCAATCCAGATAGTCACAGTGCAAGGAAAAAAACTGTCTACAACTTTGACATTTATTTCATTATATTTTATGAATTGCTGTTCAGAATAACCCAGCTATGGCTGGAAACAGTCCTGGAGAAAGTGAAGCTTGTTTCCAGCAGCTGTAACACAATTTATTTCAATGTGTAGATAAAACAAATTCTTGAAGAAGAAACAGAAAGAACAACTGCAGGAAGTGGTATCTGATAATCCTTTAATTTGTGGAAGGGGCTTTTTTCTAGTGGTGGTGACAGCAAACAGACTGAGGAAATTTTCACTAATTCCCCTAATAGCCTTATCAGAATAGTTAGTTGGAGGGCATGAAGAAATTTGGGGAAAGTATTTGCATTTCCATTAACAGAAATATAATTTGGGGAGAATTTAAGTCACAGAATCTCTGGATTCATCTCTCTAACTTTTCAGAGAGAATATGCAATGTGAAAACAGTTAAACTTTTGCAGATATTTGAAGTCAGTTGCTGGATTCAGCTTACGACCAGTATATAGCATATAAGCTTGAACTAACTTTGGTGTATTATGAACAGCTTTCCCTCAAACAAAAGCATACCACTAGTCATCTTTTTTTCTGAAAACGATGGAATAGGAGGGCATAAAGTTGTATCCACTTGTTGCACAAAATAAAGATGATCCAACCAGTCTTCCTCAGCTCAACCCACTCCACCCCACAACAATCTTTCTGAAAAGCCTCTCCGTAGGGCTGAACACCCTTCTGAACATCAAGAGCTGTGCTGGCAGCTGCTTGCCAGCGTGGGGGAAAATCACCAGAAATCAGGTGAATGCACACACAAAGTGCCCCCGCTACTTTGGATTATTCTACCCTCCCACCAGAGCCCCCACCCTGCCAGTGCCACAAACACAGTGCACATTATTCAGGAGGGCCTTACAGCCGCTCTCTGGAGGTTTTATAGGGCGGTGTAGGAGAACTCTAGGTTATGCAAGCTGCTTTCTGTTCAAGCAAACCTTGGATACAGTGCTAAGAGTTCTATTGTACATGTGATATGAAGATTGCTGTACTATTCACAGAACAATCCTAACTCCCAACCGGCTGTGCTGGAAGGGGGTTGGATGTGGCAAAGGAACCCTTCCGATGAGTGCCTGAATGTCACCATGTAAACAGTGGGTGGTAGTACAGTGGTACCTTGGGTTAAGAACTTAATTCGTTCCGGAGGCCCGTTCTTAACCTGAAACTCTTCTTAACCTTAAGCACCACTTTAGCTAATGGGGCCTCCTACTGCCGCTGCCGCCGCATGATTTCTATTCTTATCCTAAAGCAAAGTTCTTAACCTGAGGTACTATTTCTGGGTTAGTAGAGTCTAATCTGAAGCGTCTGTAACCAAAGGTATCATTGTATCCCTGCCATGGCATTTTGGGAGTTTGCATTGGCCAGTACTGGATCCTGAGCTGGGTCACGCTGTGGTAGTAATGGATTTGATTTCAGCCTCTCTACTGTGCTAGGGACGCGGGTGGCGCTGTGGGTTAAAGCCTCAGCGCCTAGGGCTTGCCGATCGAAAGGTCGGCGGTTCGAATCCCTGCGGCGGGGTGCACTCCCGCTGCTCGGTCCCAGCGCCTGCCAACCTAGCAGTTCAAAAGCACCCCCGGGTGCAAGTAGATAAATAGGGACCGCTTACTGGCGGGAAGGTAAACAGCGTTTCCGTGTGCGGCTCTGGCTCGCCAGAGCAGCGATGTCACGCTGGCCACGTGACCCGGAAGTGTCTCCGGACAGCGCTGGCCCCCGGCCTCTTGAGTGAGATGGGCGCACAACCCTAGAGTCTGTCAAGACTGGCCCGTACGGGCAGGGGTACCTTTACCTTTTACTGTGCTAGCCTGGGGATCACATAGCAAGAGACATTTTTCCTGTGCCAGAGACAGCTATGGATGTGGCAGTGGCTACATAGTTCCAACCTCCACTGCTGCCAACCATGGATTTGGATTGCACCCTCTGGTTGCTTGCAGTATATATATGCTTAGTTTTTTATTTCGCCTTTGAAGGTTAGGTGTGTTGCTGGGGGGGGCGTAGTAGTGGGTGATTTAGAAAGAAAAAGCACTGATAGGGAGGACTAACATCACCACTTAATTCACGCAGTATGTTACAACTGTCCATATTCCAGGACCTGCAGTATTGAGGCTCACCTTCCCTTGTAGCCAGCCTTCCAGGAACCCCAGGGGTGGGCAGGGCCATGCAGCAGTTCCCCACACACCACAGAGCTGCACCTCTGCATGGTCCAGCACTTGGCCCCTGCCACCAGCATCCCAGGAGCAAAATCCCTGCCCAGTGCTTTGTCCTCTTATGGAAACAGCACTATCCCCATCCCAACTCCTTAAAAAAAATTTTTGCTAGACTCTAAGAAAAGTGTAGTTTGAACTGGGTGAAATGTCTAGGAAAATGAACTTCACCTCACTTAAAAGGATCCCCCATGGACTGGTATATAGCTTCAGAGCAACTGAAAGAACCAAGGAAGAGAGAGCCACCAGTTAGGAGCCCAGTTTGGCTCCCAACTAGTGCTTGCCACAGCTCCACTCAGTGGTGAGCGGGTAGGAAGTAAAGCTGGTAAAGGCATCTTTTGTGATGATGATGATAATTTATTCCCCGCCCATCTGGCTGGGTTTCCCCAGCCACTCTGGGTGGCTTCCAACAGAATATTAAAATACAATAATCTATTAAACATTAAAAGCTTCCCTAAACAGGGCTGCCTTCAGATGTCTTCTAAAAGTCTGGTAGTTGGTTTTCTCTTTGACATCTGGTGGGAGGGCATTCCACAGGGCAGGTGCCAGTACTGAGAAGGCCTCTGCCTAGTTCCCTGTAACTTGGCTTCTCGCAGAGATGGAACCACCAGAAGGCCCTTGGCACTGGACCTAAGTATCTGGGCAGAACAATGGGGTGATCTAGGGCACTTGTCTAGTGCTAAACCTAGTTGTTGTTGGGCCTGCAGAGAAGGTATGCAAGCAGGTATTTTAACTTCTTCCACCTCACTTAATCTTCCAAAATCACTCTTATGTTCACCACAGGCATGCAGACCCTCAGCAGATGTGGACAGGGAATTGCCCATCCCAGCCTGGAAGGTGTAGGACAGTGGGATGCCTATCTAATGGTGGCAATGTACAGTGGTGCCCCGCAAGATGAATGCCTCGCAAGACGGAAAACCCGCTAGACGAAAGGGTTTTCCGTTTTGGAGGTGCTTCGCAAGACGAATTTCCTATGGGCTTGCTTCGCAAGATGAAAACGTCTTGCAAGTTCCTGCGGGGGTTTTTTCCTCCCCCCCCCCCCTTTTTCTAAGCCGATAAGCTGCTTATCTGCTTATCCGATAAGCCGCTAATAGCGCTAATCTGCTAATCCGCTAATGGGCTTGCTTCGCAAGACGAAAAAACCGCTAGACGAAGAGACTCGCGGAACAGATTCTTTTCGTCTTGCGAGGCACCACTGTATATGGAATTCCAGGCGTCGTTTCTTTTCCTTTGCAGCAACATTGCATGTTAACTGCTTTATCTCCTTATTTTAGGCTTCCTCTGGTCTTTTCCCTCAAGTTAGGCAGCCCTATATATATATATTTAATTGCTTGCTTCATCTTAAAAAATACTGTGTGTGTTTTGCTAAGGCAATGGTGACTGATGCCTCTGGTCGTCAGATGCTGCTGCTGCCCCACCTTTAAAAATTGCATGTCCTGTTGTCATGGGGACTGCTCTGCCAGCTACTCTCATTCTAAAATAGGTGGCATCCTGTGGCCCTCAGTCTAGAAATTTCTTGTGGGAGTGGGCGATCTAGAGGAAGGGGCCAAAATGAATAGTGATGAGAGAAGCAGTGGGGTAAACCCTCTATAAGCAATCATTCCTGGCACCAGCAATCTATTATTCCTGTGAAAACCCTTTGGGGAGAGGAAAAGGGTTCCAATGGTCACTAGTAATGTGTCACTCCTAAATATTGTCAACAGAAAAGTTTTTCTCACTGCTTTCCTAAAGGCATTCAAGCCTTCATTGTCAGATGATGTGTTTTAGCTTTCTTCACGGATGGAAAGGGGAAATCTGGGAGTTTCTCCTACCTGAAAAGCCACAGGTCCCCTAAACTCTGTGTATTAACTACTTTTCTGCGCTTTTGATGGTAACTCTTCAAATTGAGCCAGAGAAACTTATTTTGGTGAGGAAGACACAACATGAAACATACAACACAATACTTGTTTATCAAAAACAGCATGCAAAAAGCAATCAGTGTGCTATCACACAGGGTAGGGAAGGAACAACCATGTATTTAATAAGGTAAAGGTAAAGGACCCCTGGACAGTTAAGTCCAGTCAAAGGCGACTATGGGGTTGCAGCACTCATCTCGCTTTCAGGAAAGCTGCTCTACTGCATCCTCTTGTACACTTGCTTTGTAATAGTGCATATCTAGTACATCAAAATCTTACTTGCCATTATAGATTGAAGAGTAGAGGCAAAAAAGACAAACACTGATTGCAAAAATGCTGCATTTTTGTGGCATGTTTAGTGTCAAGGATTATTGCTACATTTTGTGGAAGTAGCTGACTTCATGCTCAGATAAAACTACCCCCTTCCAGGTGATACAGAATTCATTTTACAAATAAATGTCTCTGTAAAAACACATATTTCCTATGTAGTAAATTAGCACTCTTTTTTCACATAATGATTTCCAGTGTATCCCACAAGGTGATTAAATTCTTCTGTGAAAGGATTGTAACCTTGTTCTTTTAAGCAGCATAAAGCCCAGAACAGTTGATCTGCTGAAGGAAACTCTTCCCATTTTACCCATTCCCAGCCTGTAAACAAAGAAAAAGAGAGAAATGATAGATACTGCAAGTTCAGAAGTCAGAACTATGACCTGGCTCAGCTAACACCCAAATATTTTCATCCCTAGGGTCAGGATGCATTTGAATTGGAGTGCTTCCACCCAGTTTATTGTGTACTTGGTGCCACTCATGCGTGCAAGTATTTTGCAGCATCCACAAAATGGGGTCCCCATCAAAATGCCATCCCATCTTGGAAACAATAGAGCCTAATCTAGGGTTGCCATACATCTGGGTAATCCCAGACATGTCCTCTTTTGGGGGGCAAACATGCCCATCTGGGGAGATTTTTACATTTTAAAGGAAATGTCTGGGTTTAGGAGTTATTTGTTTTTCTCTTGTGCAACCACTGCTCTGAATGCCATGGCCACTGCCAGCCTGAACCAGGGAAAGAGGCGCAGGTGGTCTGCATGCCCAGCCACTGCCAACCCAAGCTGGCGAAAGAGGCATGCGGGTGCAGCAGCGGCCCTGCGCATCTGTGCCCCTCTTTCTCCATCTTGGGCTGTCCTCTTTTTTGCAACCCTAGTCTACTCCCAAGGTAATACTTTATAAGGTCGCAGCCTAAATCTCACCAAAACCAGTAAAAAAATCAGTGTGACAGCATTTTCATACATGATACAAGAAAAATATAATATTATATTAATACTATGCAGAGAATGTGGTTACAGAAACTGCCTAATGCTCACTGAAGAGTAAAAAATATGATATCCTACTTTCATTTTTATCAGGTTCCAGATTCCTTGGTTCAGATTCATAATTCATATCCACCTCTCCTTTCATTAAGATAGTTACATAGTGGTAATTATCCTTCAGACTAACAGAATTTACAGTTGATGCAAAGCGAACATTTGTTAGGTGCAAGGCTGTCTCTTCCAAAACCTCTCTTTCTGCACATTCTGCCAAGCTTTCACTAAAAAGCAAAGAGAAAAAAGAAATACTATTTCTACTGAGAAGGCAAGAATCAGTTCTATTTGCTTGAAGTAAGAGCCCAGCTTCTTAGCCATGAAGCCGCATGAAAGACAATAATTGAATGGCTTTGCCCTCCACCTCCCCACCCCCCATTTAAGGGACAATATAGGCGTGAAGAGGGGGCTCAAAAGAATCAAAGATATGAAAAACATGGCTCCATTAGGTCATTTAAAATTTGGGGGGGGTGTGTTTCCCCTGCACTCAAGCAACTGGCCGTGACCAATTCTATTGGGTTTGCAGGGGGAAGAAGTCATCCAGTCCAGTCAGGTGATTAAATATAAATATACCATAAGAAGAGTCTGTGGCTCATTCTGTTCTCAGTGACCAACTAGCGCAATAGGACTCCTCCTCCCTGTAATTTTCAGCAACTAATATTCAGCAGCAAACTGCCTGCGACCATGGAGGCAGAGCATAGCCATCATGGCTAGCAGCTCTTGGTAGCCTTATCCTCCATGAAATTGTCTAATCCCCGCAATGACGGGGTGAGTTCCCATTGCTCGGTCCCAGCTCCTGCCAACCTAGCAGTTCGAAAGCATGTCAAAGTGCAAGTAGATAAATAGGTACCACTCCGGCGGGAAGGTAAACGGCATTTCCGTGCGCTGCTCTGGTTCACCGGAAACGGCTTCGTCATGCTGGCCACATGACCCAGAAGCTGCACGCCGGCTCCCTCGGCCAATAAAGCGAGATGAGCGCTGCAGCCCCAGAGTCGGCCACGACTGGACCTAATGGTCAGGGGTCCCTTTACCTTTAATTTGAAAGTGGGGATGCAGAAGGCATGACCCTTCATAGTACTAAGGTGCATCAGTCTGGTGAAAGGAACCAAACTGCGATGCCTATGAGACAAGCACCACGTCCCCCTTTGCGGACCTTTTATACTTCCTTATAGAACTTCACTGGACCATAAAGAAGGCTGATCGCCGAAGAATTGATTCCTTTGAATTATGGTGCTGGAGGAGACTCTTGAGAGTCCCATGGACTGCAAGAAGAACAAACCGATCCATTCTGAAGGAAATCAGCCCTGAGTGCTCACTGAAAGGACAGATCGTGAAGCTGAGGCTCCAAGACTTTGGCCACGTCATGAGAAGAGAAGACTCCCTGGGAAAGACCCTGATGTTGGGAAAGATGGAGGGCACAAGGAGAAGGGGACGACAGAAGACGAGATGGTTGGACAGTGTTCTCGAAGCTACAAACATGAGTCTGACCAAACTGCGGGAGGCAGTGGAAGACAGGAGTGCCTGGCGTGCTCTGGTCCAGGGGGTCACGAAGAGTTGGACACGACTAAACGACTAAACAACAACAACAACATAGAACTTCACGGCAGCCTTTTGCGGTAGATGAGGTGATTGGTCCAAGTCAGGAAAATATAAATATAACATATTGTTCCCAAAGAAATCACTACCAGCAATAAGGTCTGGACTGCACCAGAAGGCGAAGTTTGCACAGACATAGGGGCCTGATTTCGCTTTCTTTTTAGGACACGAGAGATTTTCCTGAGTGACGGAAACCAGGTATGAGATCCCCCAAGAGCTCTTTCCTCCCAGGCCTGCTGCCTCCCAGCCCCTCAGGGGAGGTCGCCTGATGACGACGCAGAATGGCGTCATCGCCCCGCGCAGGCCTACCCGAACTCTAGGTGTCCTCCGGGGAGCTGGAACAGGCCGGCGCCGACAGCGCTCTTCCTCTGGCCGAGGAGGACGCATCCTGGGTGGGCAGGGCTGACGACCACCACTCCGACGCCCACTCCGGGGCGCCCCCGGCCGCAGGCCATACCGGAAAGGGCGGGGCTGTCCGTCGCCTGGCCCAATTAGGGCGGGACCGTTGCCTCAGCTGCTCCAATCGGCAGTGAGCCTCCGGGCCACGCCCCTCCACTTTTCCCGATCCGAAAATGGCGGCGGCTCCAAGTTTCGTCGCGCAGGCGCAGACGGGGCAGGGAAAAGAGCAGTGTGAGGGCCGTCGCCCAAGGGAGTGGCAGGAAAATGCAGCCCATCAAGCCCTGCCTGCTGGGACAATGAAAAGCAGTGGAATAAAAATGAATATCCGTAAATGAAAGAAATGGGGATGCGTGGAGGCAAACATGCCAAATGCACACACACAAAACAATAATCTGAACTGCTTGTTTGTGACACAAGCCACCCACCTGGAAGTCTTTGGCGAATATACACTGTGTTCATATTATTTTGCTTTGGATTAAAATAATCGATGTATTGTTTGCTTCTGTTATTAGATTCCCTCAAATTGTTTTCTCTATATCATATGCATTTACATTAGTTTGCAACTATTTTTTTTAATATGAACGTTGAAAACATAAACAATACATGGCATTTATTTGCTGCACGTTTTACACATTACTTTAGAATAACTCCGTATTAACACAGTACAGTGGTACCTTGGGTTAAGTACCGGTACTTAATTCGTTCTGGAGGTCTGTTCTTAACCTGAAATGGTTCTTAACCTGAGGTACCTCTTTAGCTAATGGGGCCTCCCGCTGCCGCCGCGCTGCTGGAGCACGATTTCTGTTCTCATCCTGAAGCAGAGTTCCTAACCCAAGGTACTATTTCTGGGTTAGCGGAATCTGTAACCTGAAGCGTTTGTAACCCGAGGTGTCACTGTATTTATATAATCTTTTCCTAGACTGCTTAAGTCTTTCATAGACATGATCTCAGTAAACCTTTAAAGGCAATATGAGGATTCTCCAGACTGAGGCTAGTGACTGTGGGGGGCTGGGGCTCAGAGGGAGCAGCTTGCCTGGAGGTATGCAATATGTGCATAATTAAAGTTAATTTAATTCAGTACATTTACATTTTCCTTTTAAAAAACTGGTTTCCCTCCCCGTTACAGGATATGCCCAAGCTGTATCTCCATTGCTGTGTCCATTGTCACTTCAATGTCTGTTGTTGTTGTTTAGTCGTTTAGTCGTGTCCGACTCTTCATGACCCCCTGGACCAGAGCACGCCAGGCACTCCCATCTTCTACTGCCTCCCGCAGTTTGGTCAAACTCATGCTGGTAGCTTCGAGTCTAGATGACATCATTTCACTTGCCATTGTCTTTCATTCAGCTGCCCTTTTAATCACCTGACAAATAGCAACTTCTATTTAATCCTTAATACATATAATCCGTGACACATGAGGTGTGTTGTTACAAGTTCACTTCTTTGTCTGTTTAAGCACTCATAAATTGGGATTGCTGAATTAGTAGAGATTGCTACAAAGGTATGGAGACAGGGAGATAATGTGGAAGTAAAGGAAGCAGAGAAAAGGTAGACGTACTTGAGGGCAGCGGCATTTCAAGACAAAGGATGTCGGGGGGGGGGGCTCAGCCCAAGGTTCACAATAGGCGACCCTCTCCATGAAAACCCCCAGGGCCCAAACGGTGTGCCTATAGTAAGGAGCAAGGGCACTGCAAAAAGAATTGTCTGCTCAGGAAAGGAATCCCAAGGTCTTGAGAGCACTCAGGTTAGAAGAAGAGTTGGATGAGTGATGGGAAACAGGGTCTGGCACCTCGCTATGGCAAAAATTTGCCAGGCCACAAAAAAGGAAAAAGAGATTCTCCCTCTAAGCGGGAGATATAGGTACGCGTTCACTGAGGAGCATTATTAAATCCAGTAGGTCTGCGTCAACATACTGCATTTGCAGCGCCACCCCCAAAGTGACCCTTTAAATCCACTTGATAGTCCAGCTGTAGGCGATTGTCTTCCAGGCAGAATGAAAGGCGCACCCACCGATCCCAATTCCTTCCTCTCCCCTTCCCACCCGCCTGCCTCCTTCCCGTCCTCTCCCCTGCCTGCCTGTCTGCCTCCTCCAGTCAGGAGCAATGGTGCACTGAATGTCACCCCCCCCTTCAGGGATGACACCCGGGGCGACCCGCCCCCACCGCCCCCTTCCTCCACCACTGCTGGCAAGGCAACCTGAAAGGCATTGGGGAAAGCGGCGCAGCCTGGCCCAGCCTTGCGGAAGGCCGACCCGAAAGGAAGAAGGTGAGGAGAGGGTCTTGTTTCCACTCTTTCCTGGCTCGCCTTCTGCAATAGATAGACTCTACCCAGGGAAGTTTAGAACATCAACTGGAAACATCAATTATTTGTGCTTAGTAACATTAATTAAAAAAGGTAAAGGTACCCCTGCCTGTACGGGCCAGTCTTGCCAGACTCTAGGGTTGTGCGCTCATCTCACTCTAGAGGCCGGGAGCCAGCGCTGTCCGCAGACACTTCCGGGTCACGTGGCCAGCGTGACAAGCTGCATCTGGCGAGCCAGCGCAGCACACAGAACGCCGTTTACCTTCCTGCTAGTAAGTGGTCCCTATTTATCTACTTGCACCCGGGGGTGCTTTCGAACTGCTAGGTTGGCAGGCGCTGGGACCGAGCAACGGGAGCTCACCCCGCCGCGGGGATTTGAACCGCCGACCTGATGATCGGCAAGTCCTAGGCACTGAGGCTTTAACCCACAGTGCCACCCACGTCCCTCTTAATTAATGTTAATTAATTAATTAATGTTAATTAATTAATGTTAATTAATTAGCATTAATTAATCATGCTAAATATCTGCTTCTGTATATCATTGCTTGCTGCATGCTTTTCTTAAGGTACATTTGTTGACAGGACATAGAGAGAGAAGAATGTAAAGGAACTGAAGGAGACTGAGGTCAGATAAGATTGGTAATAGAAATGTTAAGAATATGATGGACCAGTAAAAGCAGCATCAGCATTTCATTATATTTAGTTTATTTGTCAAAAGGATTACAGTGTTTTAAATGGGAAGATTGTTCCACAAATGTTTAACTTTATAATGCCCTGAACATCTTGGTGAATCGAGGCTTCCGGGTTAGCGCCAGCGTTAATGGCGGACTCCCTCTGAGTCTCAGAGGGACCAGCTCCGCGGGACCGGGTCCTACCGCTACGGCAAAGCGGGGACCCTTTAAAAATCACAGGCGGGTGAAGGACTCGGGGACTCGGGGACGTGGGGACTCGGCGGGCACCATTTGCGCCCCCCCCCAAGTTGCGAAGGAGCCTTTTTAAAGGCTCCAGAGCAGGACGGGGTGAGCGGCGTGGTGCTGAGAGTCGACTGCTTCTTCCGCGGAGTGAAGCCGCACAGCCGTTAACGGAGAGCGCTGACTTCTTCTTGTGAACATTCGGACTTTTAAACAACAACCCGTGAGTATTACAGAAATTGGAATTTTAAAGGAAAATTTTTAAATTCGGCAAGATCGGGGAAGGTCTAAACAGGAAGTCCGCCTTCCCTCTCTGTAAATAACTTAAAGCAAAGGACCTGTCAACTAAGGTCGAGGAGAGTTTTTTCTTTCTTTTTTTTTGTAAAAGACTTTAATTCCACGGTTTGGCATCATAAGAAATTTTATTCAGAAGCAGAGGAACCTGCAGGAAAAGAACTAAATCTGGGAGCTGAAGTTCCACCACCACCACCCCCCGGACCCGGGAGTGGTCCGCGAGAGCCTGGTGATGAAGTATAGAATATCTTGACAGCTGTCAAGCTAGCTGTCAAGACGTAAAAAGAGGACTTTATTTCAGTTGCTTCTGCCGGTTACATTTGTTACAATTTGCTCTTGGGGAAAAAAAAAAGAAGGGTTGTTACAATTTAACTGGACTTTTGGATTGTGTTGAAAGGAACATAAAGGAACTAAAATTCCCCTAGAGGGAGTTTTGGGACATTACAAGAATGGCTGGAGGAGGAAAAATCCAGGCTGAACTGAATAGAGCATTTGTTCTCTTGGGAAAGTTGCAAGGTCAGATTGATGTTTTGGCTACAAGTGTTACAATTTTGGATACAACAGTAAACACTATCATTGAATTGGATAAGGATAAGGATCCGACACAGGAAGTCTATTTAACTGGACAAATAGAGAAACTTGAGAGCCTTGAGAATTTGGAGAAGGAGACTTATGTTGTCCCTGAAGAAAAGGAAGGGGGAGCCGCAACCCCGCAGATGTTAAAGGAGAGCTGCAATTTAAGGCCTCTCATTATGGTAACAAGGGAAAATAAAAAGTTGATGTTGAAAGTTTGGCCTGAATTGGAAAGTGAAAGATGGAGAGAGCTCTTTATGTGGAGATCTGAAGACCTTAGGATTACAAATTTGATCCAAGTGGAAGTTGGAGCTTTGGAGACATTTGGATTGGAAAGGAGTATGAAACAAGATCTGGAATACCCCATAGGCCTTACTCTCAAGTATGGAGATCTGGCTGGAAGAAATGTGGATCCTGTTGGGTTGGAGCTTCCCCGAGATTTGGTTTTTAATATTAAGGACTATCAAAAAGGCTGGCAGAGAGGACGTGAGAATTAAGAGCCTCGGATGTAAGATCTCCAGGCTGATTGCTTTTTGAGACTGATGGACATGTTGGGGACTGAAACCGGGAAGGGGGCATGGGTGGAATAGAAATTGGGAATTTTTGTTTTGTTTTTGTCTCTTTTTTGTTTGTATGAGAGTTGGGAAATTCGTGGAAGGGAATTCTGGTCGACCTTAGGGAAATGCTTTAAGAATAAGTATTGATATTGATATATAAGTTTGGATGAGAGTTAAGATTAGATAAAGTAAAAGTGGTTTTTAAAATAAACTAAATTACCTAAATGAGAAGATTAAACAAAAATGAACTGAGGAAATGGATGAAAGAGAGAATGTAAAATAAGAACATATTAAAATAAATTATTAAGTTAAAAAAAATAAGGTGAAAGGACTTGCTGAAATAAAAATTTGAACTTGAATACAGAAATGGGAGGTGTGAGGTCAAGAAAATAAGTAAAGGGAAATTGATTATGTAAGGGATTCAATTTGTTTTTTGTTTTTGTTTTTTTAATGATTGTATTTTTCTTTTTTTCTGTATTTTTCTGTTTTTTTATTTTTCTTTTCTTGCTTTTTGTGTCGTATTATGTATCTTTTCTTTTTTTTTCTCTGTAATCTTGAAAACTTTGAATAAATATTATTATTTTTTTAAAAAAGAACATCTTGGTGAATCTTGGGTTAAAAAAGGTAAATCACTTAAAATACACAACAAGCCATGTGCACTTCAAAAATATTCTAGTTTTTCAAGCAAACAAGACTTAACAGAATGTATGGCTTTACAGTAACATCAATTTGTCAACTAAGTTGTAGCAATAAATACTTTAAATCTCTACCTACAGACTTACATTTTGATCTGGTTTAAACAGTACAGAAAACAAATAACAATTGAAAATCTGCTGCAAAATGCTGAACACTCAAAAATCTTTAAAAATCATTTTTCAAAAACTAAAACCAAAACATTTAAAGGGCATTACACATGAACATGGAGAAACATGGAGTTCAGATATGTTTAGTGTGAAACTGGTAGGGGTTGGTAGCGGGGGCTGGGGGGAATTATTGGGGAATGGGGGGCTGGAAAGAAAGCATATAGCCAGCATGTTAGGAGGAGGGAAGGGGTTCAATGGCGGTTAGTTCTTTGTTCTTCTTCTTTGTTGTTGTTGTTTTCCTTTTTCTTCCTTGGGTGGAAATCTGAAAGGCTAGCATAGACATGACTCAGAATGACAATATAGCACTCTATGTTGTTACGGGTTGCTGCTGCAAAGCAGCTTTGCTTTGAGATACATGTGGGTGACTACAAGAAAAGGGTTAAATCCTATCTGATTAAAAAACAAAACTTTGAATCACCATGTTCAATCAGAAAACCAAGATCTTTTACCCCTGTATATTGTATCCTAATCTTGGCTTTCTTCTGATAGCTTTCCTCTTGGCTCATTTGTCTCCAACGACTAGATTCTCTGCTTTTTAAAATTTATGGTAGCAGAAGAACAATCCAGCATTCAAGGCTGGGTGATGCCAGGAGTGGGGGGAACTTCTGAGCATCAAGTTTGCAGTTATTTTGCAGGTAGTTGTGTCAGCCATAGCCAGGGGCAATAAAATGAAAACCCATGAATGCAACAGTCATTTCCTTCTGTAGATTTTACCATGTTTCTGCAGACAGTTTATTCTTCCCTCTTCTTTGGTTGTGCATGTCTTTCCCAAAACGAGGGGTCAAATTGGCTTTTCGCCTTCCCTGGCAGAGGGGCTGTTGGAAACAAAATGGTGGGGGGAGAAGGAAGCATTATTTTGTCTTGCTTCAACACCAGATTGTGGCCCCTTCAGCTGGAGTGTTATGTACTAAGCTTGGATCCTAGAACAATAGGCAAGTAGGATCCTAGAATGCAACAACTGATTGGCTTGCAGGAAAAGACCAATCAGGCTCCAGGAAGAAGTTAATCCGCCTATTAGGCTGGTAGGATCATATAATGCAACAACTGATTGGCCTGCAGGAAAAGACCAATCAGGCTCCAAGAGGGAGGCAGAATCAGCCAATCAGACGGCACTCATTGTGTAAATAATGTATATAAAAGCCTGAGGTTTGGGGGGCAACTCAATCACTGTTTTACAAGCTGCAGTAAAGAGCATGAAATCATGACAGGACTATATTTCATGAAGGCTTTTCTTCCAGTGCCAGAAAATATGTTTCTTAAAACACCAGTGGGGTACGAGGTATTTGCAGCAAATCAGTATTCCCAGACTGACTCAGCTCAATGCACCTTCTAGACCCCTGGAGCCTCTGGCTTGAGTTGAAATGAAATCACTCCACTCCTGACGGGGAAAGAGAAGGCAGCTGGCCAGCCTGGTTGAGCTGGGAGATCACTACCGGGAAAGGCAGGAAAGGGTGACCAGTTTAGCGCAGCAGAAGAGCCCTCGGGATCTCCTCCTGCTAATCCCCTCTCGTCCTTCCCAAATGCAATCACACTGTGTTCAGCTAGCAAATGCTATGCAAGCTCTTCTGCAGATTAAACAGCCTGTTGATGGCGAAAGAGGAAAATGAATTAGACTTCCTACTTTAATGTGACCAGAGAGCTGTGGCCTGCTTTCTCTTCATTTGTCCAAGGAGATACAAAGGGGCATACTGCTGAAGTTCAAAGGTGAGTCACCATTGCCTCTAAAAGCTGACCTGCAGGTGTTGTCGCCCACTAGCCATGTTCGGTGAGCCAAAAGAGGATCAATCAGCTTCCTTGTTTTGCAGCCTGTTTGGGAATGAAGGAGCTCCTCATGGGCCACGAGGCAGAACTGATGGATTCCAGTCCACGTGGTGCATTGTAATTGGCACAGGCTTGCCTGGAAGGGAACCTTTGCATTTCCCAGGCACACCCACTCCTCTGCAATAAATGTGACCAACAGGCTGTTAGAGTGTAAAACTGCCCCCTGAGAGATTGTCAAGGTTGGTCCTTTGGCAGCAGAGACGCCACTGCAGATTCAGACAAAACCATGCACAGTGGAACCTCGGTTGTCAAACTTTGTGACGTTTGCCTGTTCGTTTAGAGCCTGTATGCACAGGGGTGGAAAGAAAGGGTTAAAAATGTAGACCAATAGGAAAGCTGGAGGCGGAGCCTACATGTGTATAAAAGGGCTTAGCCCGAGGTTTGTTAGAGTTGTTGGTGGGCAGTTGGTTGGTCTTAGTGGGTTGGCTGGTTGGGAAAGGCAGTTGAAGAAGTGGTTGGCAGGCAGTTGGAAATAGAGAGACAGGGCAGTGGGTTATTGAGTGAGGGGAGGGAGAAGAGATAGAGAGAAGAAAATAAGACCAAGAAAGTAAAGAGTAACAATGTTTGGAATGCCGTAAAAGTTTGTGTCTGAAATAAAATACACTCTTCTTTATTAACTTGAGAACCTGGCTGAGACTGAAGTGATTTTACCAGGGAGGACCTGGCTGGTGTACGGATCAATAGTCCCAATAGTCCCAACAAAATTGGCAGCAGCGGCGGGAGAAATAAATACACC
This sequence comes from Podarcis cretensis, assembly GCF_951804945.1. Classification (NCBI taxonomy): domain Eukaryota; kingdom Metazoa; phylum Chordata; class Lepidosauria; order Squamata; family Lacertidae; genus Podarcis; species Podarcis cretensis. The sequence continues at coordinate 136,626,909 of NC_137170.1, read as the reverse complement.
CATGGTGGAATAAAAGAATACGCCCGTGGTGGGATAGATTTATATGCCCGTGGCAGGATTGATTTATACGCTCATGAAGGGGAAGTTGGATCTGGGAGTGAGGTTATTTTGGCAGAGGTATTGGACTTGTGGTTGGAGGAAGTGTCTGTGCAGGGCCAATGTGAAGACCCAGTGCAAGGCTTCAAGGCCAAAGTCCAACAGAAAGCCTAGCCAGAAAGAATAACTTGGGGGGGGGGGAAATCTCTCAACTGACTCTATGACGCTGTCAGACCACAAGTGGTCACTATGCCAGTGAAAAAGTCAAGAAACCCTGTGAGGGAACCAACCTATGAAAGCTCCGAGGGAGAGGAAAATGGGAATCCGCAGGGAGAAGGGCAGAGTGTAGAGGAGATATCAGAAATTCCTTCTGAGGCAGTAGAGCCTAGACTCTCTTTAGAATTTGAAAAATGGAATTTGGAACAGGAATACAAATTTAAATTAGAGAGAGAAAAAATTAAGGCTGAACAAGAAAGAGATAAAATTAAGGCTGAACAAGAAAGGGAGCAGTACCGTCTGAGGGAAAAAGAGATGCAATTTCAGTTAGAAATGCGGACAATGGAATTGGCATCTGTGGAAAACCAAAATAATAATAATAGCACAAATGATCAAAGCCAGGTTAAGACAGACCTCAAGCGTTTTCCTGAATTCAAAGAGAAGGATAATCCAGAGGCTTTTATCGTCTCATTTGAAAGAGCATGCAAAGATTTCCAAGTAAAAGATGAGGGAAAAAATGATAATATTAAGGGCTAGAATTAGTGGAACCTTAGCAGGGGGAGAAAAAGGGTTAATATGTAAACCAATAGGAAAGCCGGAGGCGGAGCCTACCTGCATATAAAAGGGCTTAGCCTGAGGTTTGAGTTGTTGGTGGGTAGTTGGTTGGTTTTAATGGGTTGGTTGGTTGGTTGGTTGGTTGAGGCAGTTGGAAAAGCAGTTGGCTGGCAGTTGGAAATAGAGAGACAAACAGGGCAGTGGGTTCTTGTGTGAGGAGAGGTAGAAGAGATAGAGACAGGATAAAACAAGACTAAGAAGGTAAAGAGTAACAACGTTTGGAATGCAGTTAAAGTTTGTTGGTGTCTGAAATAAACTACACTCTACTTTGTTAATTTGAGAACCTGACTTGAGACTAAGTGTTTTACCGGGGAGGACCTGGTTGGTGGCAGCGGATTAGTGGTGTACGTATGGGTCAATAGTCCGTGAGACGACCGGGGGCTCCGTACGAACGCCACAACCACGTTCAGTGGAACCTCGGTTGTCAAACTTAAAGCTTTCCGGAAGCATGTTCAGCTTCCGAAGTGTTCGAAAACTGGGACTCAATGGGGTGGTCAGCAAGCTCCATTCAGAAAGAGAAACATGCCTCAAGGCATGTTTGAAAACGGAAGCATTTCTGGTTTTTCAGAGTTTGGGAGCCGAAACATTCAGCTTCCGAGGTTCCACTGTAGATCACAATGTAGATCTTCTTGATACAAGAAGATACCTTACCTAGTGCTTCTTTTGGAGGCTGTTCTTTTGTCTCCTTTCTCATTTCCTATAGAAAAAGAGCAAAAGGGTAATTTGACGGTTCATTGTGTTATTAATATTTTGATGGGAGCTTCCCAGATGGGAGCTGGTGCAACCCAGTTGGATGGGTGGCATATGAAAAATATAATATAATAATTAAAATAGAAGAAATATAGCCTCAAGTGATTTCCATGGAACTGGAATCATAGAATCAATCCATCTGACTTATTTTTTTACCTAAACAATTCAGCTTTAATAGATCACAGCTTCAGAATTATTAAAACACTGGAAATGTAAACACATGTAATTTGCATTTAATCCTAAGGCTTTAGGAAGAAAGGGGGAAAGCCTCATTTAAGAGAATTCATTCTGCCTGTTTCTTTGTCTCAGAACGCAGTACACAGAAATATATTTTTAGCATCACCATAACTAACTGGGTATTGCCAAGCTTTCAGGTCAACCCACCATTCCACAAAGCGTTCACACCAGCCCCTTTCCTTTCCTTGGCAAGTGTCAGGGAGCAACTGGCATGGGAGTGTCAAGAAGGAGGTTTGTCCCCTTCCACTCCTCCTCCCTCTTCCTTGCTCAGTTGTCCTGATTAACAGCATGCTGGGCTCCCAAGCCTGGGGACTCCCCATGCGAGAAGTAGTTTTCCTCAGGCTGAAAAGTAAGAAAAGGAAAGAGCACCGTTACCTGTCTGCTTCATTTAACCTTGTCCTCTCTTGTGCTGCGTGCCACTTGTTAAGTTGTGGGTTGACATAGCAGACGGCACAGCGATTTCTCCAAGTAACTCTTTATTTTGTAAGCTGGAATAGAACTGACTGCAAACAGCTCAGCTGGCCTGCTTTTATAGGCAGCCGGCTGTCAACACTGTAGCAACAACAGCCCAGAGTTTCCCGCCTAAAATAACTGACATGGACCTGAGTGAAAACTATCTACAGACCTGAGTGAAAACTATATACAGTATCCCCCTGCTGGCCCAGGGTGAAACTTCACTACATAACACCACACTTGGCCCAGACAATGGGAATGTGGGGCACATCTGGACAGGAACTAGCCAGCATGTGGGTCTGGCTTCAGCATATAATCAGGCCAGCTCTTGAACCGGTTTGGCAGCAGGTGGAGGCTCCATGTCCTATGCAGGTGCTAAGCGCTGATGGGCAACTTCAAGGCCCCTCATCTCACGTCTTCGCCCAAGCAGCCGCTGCGACAGAGCAGCAGCGCTCTCCTCCCCTCCCAGCGCCACAGGGCAGTAGCAAGCTTGACACACGGCAAGCCCCCAGGGGGAGCACTGGATGGACTATGCTGGTGTGTTTGCACCCATGCCGGCTTGTCCCCCCCCCCCCGTAAGCCATTGCCTTCAAACAGAGGACTGCCTTCTACATAGCAGGACACATGACCACTGCACAAGCCGGGACAAAATTAAACATACGCCTAGAGATTTACCCTTTTTGTTGTTCTTACCTTCTCTTAGGTCTCGACAATCTTTCCCATACGGAGGGATCCTCTTTTTTACTTGGTGGGGGAGCTGTTGGAAACAAAATGGTGGGGTATGACTGTATTTGCCTCACCATTAGTGCCCTCTCCCACAGTAGGTCAATCTTTCTCCTTTCCACTTCTAACACTTCTGCCGAAGTCACGATTCGTGGGGATCTATATTTTCTTTCCTGAAAGTAAAAAAGGAAAATTTATGTGATTCTTGCTCTTGCTAAATATCTTTTAACCTATTGCTACCACCAGGATGGGTCGTAACTTTAAATAAATGATTTTCAGAGCAGAGCAGTATTTGTGTGTAGAAGCTAATTCTTAAAATACACTTCCATCCCAAGGCATGCCAGACCCTGCAGTTTGGATGGCCTTACTCATTCATAAGAATAGTATCATGATTTATTGCAACATGCGAATTCTCAACACATTTCAGTAATAGTGTGCCTTGACCTATTAAAGCAGGTAGTACAAGGAAAGTAATAGAAGTAACAATCTACATGCAGTTTTCTTGTTTTGTTTTTCAAAACGGGAGTATTGTCAATGTGGGAAATGTTTAAACTCCTAGTTGCAAAGGTTTCTAAAGGCAGTGAACACAGCCGGCTGTCTAGCTCTGCCCTGCACAGAGTTGGTTGTTTATCTAGGATTATGTTTATAATCCTTTGTTATTTCTTCTTTGAATATTTTCTTCTTTTTTTCAAAAAAAATATTCATTTTTTAACACAAATAAAAAATAAAAAACACAAACAGAAAACAATACAAATTCTTGTCATATCCTTATTTTTCTAAACATTGTTAAGTGGGCTTCCCCAAGTCCCCCCTATCTGATTTTCATTTTACTTCATCTTTAGCAGTTTACATATATCATAATTTCTAACCATCTTTTTTTTTAATCACACTTAAAATAACTTCACATTTTATCACTTACCTATAGTACTATTTTAAAATACCCTATCTTCTAGTTCTAACCCTACAGCCTATATCCACTTCCAAACTATAGATAACAAACATTTAAGATAACAAATACTTCCAATTCTGCCTCGCTTGCCAAACTCTTCCCCACTACATATCTGCAAAAGATCAAGATAATATATCTAACTCTTGATATATTATTCCTTCTTTCCATCATTTTCCCCAGTCTTCTAGCTGTATATTATAGCCAAAATCCTTAGCCCAATGTATCATCACCGACATAATCTCTTCATCTTTCACATTCAATTCCATTAGAAATTTATAGATTTTTGATAATATTTTAACTTTATTATTTAATATTTCCATTTCAAATTTTGGTTTAGTATAACCAAATCCATTTTTCTTTGAATCTTCTTTTAACTTTATTATTTAATATTTCCATTTCAAATTTTGGTTTAGTATAACCAAATCCATTTTTCTTTGAATCTTCTTTGAATATTTCATTGATTTGGTGATAGTGCTCTTTAGGAGGACTTCCAGTACTGTTATGAATAATAATGGTGACAGAGGACACCCTTGTCTTGTACCTTTCGTAATTTCAATATTTTCTGTTAGCACATTCCTTACTATTAATTTCGCCTTTTGATCTGAATAAATCGCTTTTATTCCTCTTTTTTTTGTTTCAAAAGCAGGAAAACTTACATGTGCGGCAGGTGGGGGGAATCTGACCGGGGACACCTGGCGTTTGGCTTCCTTCTGCTGATTTGTTCCTTTCAACTGTTATAAAAAAATAGGAGGAATTGTCAGCTTTTTCAATCAACATCCAGCTCTTCTGGATTCTAGAAGAAATGCTTCTTGGCAGGGGCGTAGCGACGGGGTGCGACAGTGGCGCTACGCCCCGGGTGCCACCACTAAGAGGGGTGACAAATCCCAGGTGGCACTGTGGGCGCGTGCAGGTGCCGCTCCCCAAAAGGTCCGCCTGCTGCCTCCCACCCCCAGCTGTGACTCGTGGTGTGCTTAACTGGACCTAGAAGGTTATTCGGATGGTAGTATGGTTGTGAAAAGCGGTGAGGATGGTTGCGAAAAGTGCCATTCTTAAGGCTCGGGCGTTTGAGGAGTGACGTGGTGGCTTAGGCGCCTGCAGGTTTCGTGCAGCCTGAGACAGCAGCGTGGGACTTGCGTCAGTCTGCTGCCTCTCCCGCAGCTGTTTGGAGACTACCATTCCCATCATCCCTGACCACTGGTCCTGCTAGCTAGGGATCATGGGAGTTGTAGGCCCTAAAACATCTAGAGGGCCAAGTTGGGGGAAGCCTGCCATAGAGGAACAAGAGGGAAGGAGAAGGGGTCTTGCAGGTTCAGGTGTGGAGCTTCTAGGCGAGGGAGGTCATGGTGCAGAGCTTAGGATGGAAAGGGGATCAAGCAGAGGGCAGAGCAGACCTACTTCTTTGCGGAGGCTGGACTGCCAGAATCTCTCCTGGGCCATCTTCTTCAACAGCGGAGCACAGTGGGCTCAAGAGGCCTTTCTCTGCTGAAGACAACAGAAAAACTGCCTCTTTTGATGTCACCTGATGTCATCACATTCCACAGGTGCCCAGTGTTCCTTGTGTTCTAGATGCGTTCCTTGTGTTTTCCCCCCCCAGCCCCAAAGAGCAGCTCGGGGAGCAGCAGACAGGCTGCATGCAGCCTACCCGCTGCTCCCAGAGATAGTCGGGGCTGGCGGGGGAAGCCTGCCCCCCCCCAGCCCCAGGGACCACACATTCGCTCCATAAGACGCACAGACATTTCCCCTTAGTTATTAAGAGGAAAAAAGTGTGTCTTATGGAGCAAAAAATACGGTAATACTCAAATTTTAATTTTTGGAAATATTTTTCTTACAATGTCTTATTTCCTTACATGTCAGCATTTAATGTTCTACTGACTGTAAATTATTTTTTCTTTCCCCCCGCCCCGATAGCCAATTTTCATAACTTCATATTCAAAGATCCCAAAATTAAAACAAGCCTGCACTTTCGGGGGGGAAACTACAATAACCAATATTATTTTAATTTTTAAGATGTACAACTTTGTTTCATTATTTTTTTTCTATTACAGCTATGGATTGTAGCCACCCCTCTCCGATGACCAAAATCATAAAATTTTTGTTACAAGGACCCCCCCCCCAATAAATTTCATTCTTTTTCGAGGAACATGTCTTTGCAATAATTTTCAACATCAAAAACTTTTGCTTACATCATGCCCACACACTCTAAATTCAGGTTTTCTAAACCTAGTTTTTCCACCAAAAAAACTAGGCTACAAGTGCATTTATATATTTTTTTAGGCATTTATAAAATATTTTGAGTGTTGGTGTATTTTTTTTCTGAAATCCTCATCATTTTATTGAGCTCTGTGTAAAAATTCAAAGAGATCTGATCATTGGTTATGGAGAAAAAAAATAAAGTGTACACAAGGGTATATTGTGCCAAGGGTCTCAAGAGGGACAGACAACGCAGATTTAACAAAACTTCGAAGTGCTATAAAATTAAAACTGTTTGAGATAGAGGGGAAAAAATTAAGGGGGTTTCTTTCAACCATATGGGAAGGGTGTACACCAAATTTAATCAACATCCGAGATGGAGGGTGACATGACCTAACTGAAATGATGTGGAATGCCCCAATTACAAACCATTTGTGCACTGGAAAAATCCCAGCTGGATTAATTTCTGTTGCATTAAAATATCAACAAACTGAACGAGTCTCATAAGATATCACAGAGCCCCAAAATGCCAACAAACAAAACAAATTCAGCCACCAAACTATCACAAAGCCCAGGCAAAACCTTGGTCTTGCTCTGTGGTCTCAACAAAGAGTAAACGAAATGTTGTATATATAAATCAAAAGGGAACACCACAAATTGATATTATTGATAGCCGAGTAAGATTGTCTTCCATGAACATGGTTTTAACAGTGAGTCCGTAAGTAACTGTGGAGGCCAATTCTGGATCCACATGTCCTTCCACAGTGGGGACATAAGTTTCTGGGCAGAAGCTGATCATGGTGAGGGTTTGCCAAACATGCACATTTCTCCCTATTGTCCTGAGTTCTAGTGTCTTCAAAGTCCATGACACCTTTAGTAAAGGATGTTTTCCAATTGGAATGCTCGCAGGCCAGTTTTCCCCAGTTGTTGGTGTTTATACTACATTCTTTTAAGATTTGCCTTGAGAGTCTTTAAACCTCTGTTATTGACCACCAGTATTACGCTTTCCATTTTTAAGTTTGGAGTAGAGTAGTTGCTTTGGAAGACGATAATCTGGCATCCACGCATGACCAGTTCAGCAAAGTTGATATTGAAGAATCATTGCTTTGATACTTATAGAATCATAGAGTTGGAAGAGACCACAAGGGCCATTGAGTCCAACCCCCTGCCAATCTTTGCTTTTTCCAGTACACTGATATTAGTTCGCCTGTCTTCCCACGTGATGTGTAAAAATTTTCAGACACCCCATTGATGGAATCTTTCAAGGAGTTGGAGATGGCGTTTATAAGTGGTCCATGTTTCACAAGCCTGCAGCAAGGTTGGTAGTACAATAGCTTTGTAAACAAGCATTTTGATTTCCCTGCAAATCTCCCAGTCCTCAATTGGGAGAAAGCTGCACTCGCAGAGCTCAGGTGATGCTGGATTTCAGCATAAATGTCAGCCCTTGTGGAAAGGTAGCTGCCCAGGTAGAAGTGATTTATGCTTGGTTTTGTGGCGCTGCAGAGGGGTATTTTGTGCTTGTTGGTGCAGCACTTTGTTTTTGTGGATGTTGAACGATGGAGCAAGCTTTTCACAGGCTTATGCAAAGATATTTAGGATGGTTTGGAGGTCATCCTCTGAGTGTGAACACACTAGGTTGTCATCAGCATATTGAAGCTCCATGACGGAAGTTATGGTGACCTTACTCTTTGCCTACTCAAATGAAAGAGATTTCCACCTGTTCCATAAATGATTTCTACCCCGGTGGGGAGTTTGACAATGTGTAGGATCATGGCCATGAAAATAATAAATACGAGTTGGGGTCAGTGGTGTAGGGTGGGTTGTCAGCACCCGGGGCAAGGCAAGTAATTGGCGCCCCCTAACCCGTGGATTTGCGCCCCCTAACCCTAACCCCCAGATGTTGCGCCCGGTGCGGCCGGCCCCCCCTGCACTCCCCACGCTACGCCACTGGTTGGGGTGACAACACGAGCCTGTTTAACACCTAATCCCCCTGTGAAGGGTTCACTCTGAAAGCCCTGGGCCTGCCCTATTTGCGGGCTAGGGAGAAAGACGTTTCTTTTCCCGCTGGCCAGGTGCAGGTTTGCGGGGAGGCAGCCGGGCGAGCCCCAACGGGGCCCGGCCAGTTGGGCCGTCCGCCTGCTGCCCGCCTTTGGCGCGCCTCTCCCGCGGGTCGCTCCTGAGGCAGCTCCCCCGGGCCCGGTGGTGGGGGCGGGCGGCGCGGCCTTGGCTCCTCCCTCGGCCCGCCCTCTCCCGCGGTCGCTTGCCGAGCGAGGAGGCGGAGGCGGAGAGCACAGGGCAGGGAGGCCGAGGCGCAGCAGCGGCGCGCACCTAGGCCCCAGCCGCACCCTCCGCCGCCAGCCCAGCGGAGAGCCAGAAGCTGCCGGGATCGCCATCATGGTGAAGGTGTCGTTCAACTCGGCGTTGGCGCAGAAGGACGCCGCGGGCCGGAAGGAGGAGGACGAGAGCAAGGAGGGCGGCTGCAGCCAAGTGCTGATCTTGCCCCCCGGCGCCAAGGTGAGGGGGCCGGCCCGCTGGGCTCCGGGGCGGCGGCTCCGTCCGCCAGGCCTCTTCGGGAGCGGCGCCGGGGTCCCGGCCCGGCGCCTTGCAAGCGCTGCGGAGAGGCGAAGGAAGAGCTCGGGGAGGATCTAAAATGGCTGACTGGGGAAGAGCCGCCGAGCTTCGCCCCTTGCTCTTGGGCGGCCTTCTTTTCTCCGGGCCGCGCTGGGAGCTGCCTCCTCGATCCGGGGGGCGGCGGGGCCCTTGGGGATGCCGAGTGGGCCTCGGTCCGCCCCGCCGCAGTTGCCTCGTTAGCAGGGGGGGAAAGACGCGCGCGGGCGGATCCGTCCTGCTCGGGCCGCCGCGCCTCTTGCAGCAGCAAGACGGAGGAAGGTGAAGCGTTTTTGTGCCAGCTTCCCAGACGGGTAGGATGATGCCGCAAAAACAGCGAAGACAAACAGATCTATTATGTCGGGAGCTTCATGGCTGGCATTTCCTCCAAGCGCAGGGAGTGGAACCGGTTTTCTTTACACCTATATTTCTGCCCGCTGAAAAAAAAGCACACTTAATGTAGCTGATGAAGTAGTCTGTAATCAAGGAAAACCTATGTTAAAATTAATAATTGCTCTTCACATTGCCACGTGATGGTCATATTGTACCAAATTGTGATGACATCAAGTAAATCAGTAGTTTTATGCAGTGAAGCAATGAATTTAATCTCCAATAAGGCAGTGGATGAGCCATTTAATTTCCATAATCCCAGTCAAGTTAAAACTGTCTTGCAGCATTCTGATAAGTTTTAGGTTACCATTTTATAATGATGGTACATGGTAGTTAAAATAGTCTGGCATTTTCGGACTTTATAAAGACTAAACAGTTCATATTTACACTTTATAGTTCTCTAAGATGCAACTATACGTATATACATTACTACAGCAAAGAGGAAATAGGATTCATCAACATCAAGCTATTGAAACTTGCCATGGTTCCAAATTTGGCATTCCTGGGTTTAAGCAGTTTGGAAAACGGATACACAATTGTTCTTCAAAATGGAGGGAAAAATTAATTATGAGATTAGTGAGTTTTATTTTTTAAAAATGTTTTCACTATCAATTGACACAGTTAGATCTGCTCAGTATGCTGTGTTAGATTCCAACTCTATCTTCAGTTCCTCTGATATTTTAGCTGCAGTAGACCAAAGATCTTTTGCAAAGTTGGTGCTGTCATTTGATGTGGAAAGGTGGGGGGTTAATTTGGTCCTTGTAACAGCTGTTCAAGAAACTGCTGCTTCCCCCCCACCATTCCTTACTTGGGATCCAAGATCTAAACAGTTTATTGTGGGGTTGTGATAGGGATGACCCTTTTTTATTTCCCTTGAGTTGCTGGTTTGTGTTATCCAGCAAGGGCCTAGTATTAAGGAAATTAAAGGAGGAAATCAAACATACAAACTTTCCTGGTATGTTGATGTTGTTTCACTCTTCCTCTCTTGACTCGATTTAATCTTGCTTCATAACAAGAGCTACAGAATCAGCTGGACTAAGCCAAAAGCAGTCCTCCTTGCCCAACACTTTTCACTGTTTGCCTTGCCTAGAACATTACCTGGAAAATGAACAGATTTGATGCCTACACTTCTGTACAGTGGGCCTGCCACTTACACAAGAGTTCGGTTACAGGGGTCCGCACACAAAGGCAAAATTGGGAACCTCCAGAACCGCCTTCCAGTGGGGTAGGGGGCTGCATACTGGGGTCCTAGGAGGGCCCTGAGCGCTTTCCAGGCCCCTCATGTGACTTTTCCAGACCCCAGTAAGTGAGGTGGTGCCTCCTTTACTGGGTTTTGGGACATTCCCAAAGCCCTCGCTCTGCCTTCACCAAAGTCGGGTCACCGAGGGAAGGAGGCAGGAGGGCTCCAGCCTTGTCCCAGAGTCCTGGCACCTCATTTGCAAAGTCTGGAGACTGTTTACTTGGCTTTGGGAAGGTGGCTGAAGGATTTCTGCTCTCCATTCCACAACAATACTTTTTAAAATGTTCAGCTGTTTCAGAGATTTTTCCTGGGGGGTGGAGTCTAAGCTATGTAAAACTTACTTCAGATAACATGCTAACTGCAGAGAGAGGCTTGATTCATTAAAACATCAATCATAATCAATACCAAAATACATTTTTATTAGCACAAGCTAAATGATGGATTACCTTGACTGAGCACAAGTGACCCTATCATTGCCATAGCATGGCTCAGATTCGCTGGTCTCAATTAGGTATTTACATATGATTGCTGCCAGGAAATAGACTAGGAGTACAGTGGCATAGCAAGTAGATTTTGACCCATTTGCTGTTAATTTACTCAGTACAGTGGTACCTTGGTTCTCAGACTTAATCCGTTCCAGAAGTCCATTCCAAAACCAAGGCACGCTTTTCCATAGGAAGTAATGCAAAATGGATTAATCCATTCCAGACTTTTAAAAGCAACCCCTAAAACAGAAATTTAACATTAATTTTAGTATCTAACGAGACCATTGATCCATAAAATGAAAGCAATAAACAATGTCAATGGTTTTCTTGCCTTTGCTGCTTTTATTCATTTCCGCAGTCGCACAATCAATCGATCAGTAGCTGAACAGGGTTCTACACAGTTACAAAAACAAAGTCACAAGTCAGCCACAAAAATGAAAAAGCCACACAAACAAAAAGACAAAAAATAGCAAAAACAAAAGCAGCAAATATAAGATCCAAATATCACTTCAGAACACCTCAGAAACAGAATACTTCTTTTGGAATGGTAGGGCGCAAATTAGCAGCACAATACTAAAACTGGAAGAGGAACTTTTCAATTACAATGGTAGGACACAGATTAGCAGCGCAACACTAAAAATGGACGCTCAGGACTCAAAGCGGAGCATGTTCGGCTTCCAAAACAAAGTTCGAAAACTGGAACACTCACTTCCGGGTTTTCAGCATTCGGGTTCCAAGTAGTTCAAGAACTAAGCTGTTCAAAAACCAAGGTACCACTGTATATGGGGTTAGGTAAAGAGACACGGGTGGCACTGTGGTCTAAACCACTGAGCTCTTGGGTCAGCAGTTCAAATCTGCAGTGAGGAGCTCCTGTTGCTCTGTCCCAGCTGCTGCCAACCTAGCACTTCAAAAGCACGCCAGTGCTTCCCACTGCAGCGGGAAGGTAAATGACATTTCCGTATGCACTGGCTTCTGTCACAGTGTCCCGTTGTGCCAGAAGTGGTTTAATCATGCTGGCCACGTGACCCAGAAAGCAGTCTGTGGACAAACGCCAGCTTCTTTGGCCTGAAGCGATATGAGTCCCACAACCCCATAGTCGCTTTTGACTGGACTTAACCGTCCAGTGGTCCTTTACCTTCTTACCTTTACCTATCTGGGGTAATCCACATATCCTGACCTCCTTTCAAACAATCCTGCGGAATGCATGAATGTATATACTCTAAATGAAATATTGTATGAGAATAGTGCCTTCATATATTTTCACATGCTCCAATTTAGGTTGCTGTCCTTATCTACCTGGCAGTGTAGACTCAGTACCATGCTAACAGTGCTGAAAACTTACTGGTCCACTTTCTATGTAACACACTAAGCCAATTTAATGAGTTAGTGTGAATGTACTCAGCAAATTTTACAGCTGCTTCACTTTTCTTGCAATCCTGCTGCTGCCATGTTATGAATGGGGCAAGACAAAGAGAGAAGCAAAGCAGCTCTGACCTTTGCTGCTGTGCCTGCACTCTTGCTCATCACACTTAGCTATGGTCTGATTTAGCAGAAAATGCAGATTAGGCCACAGACCTAAGTCATGCTTAGAACAGGCTGTTTGAAATTGCTAACTTATGAGTGTAACATGTTGGGCACGATGCACTGGATCCCAACACCTTTCCATTATCTGAATAATACATGTTGGTGATGCAGTTCCATTCAGGTGTACCTTTTGGAAAAAAGTTATGTGTAGAACTATAATAACCATTGAGACATCACTACCTGTGCTAGGCTACAGCCCAGTGAAGTAGGTGCTATCAAAAGGCAACCCATCTTCCTTGTGTTGAGGATTCTTTCAGGAAACAATCCCCAAAGAATAGGAGAAAGCTTGGGTACAGCTTGTGGTTAGTGAGCAGTTTCACCAAGAGTCCTGGCTTGAATAGCTCAGTTGGTAGAGCATGAGATCCAGCTGAATTTCCCAGTAGAGGACAGCAAACTGCAACATGGTACTTGCTTTGTGGATATGGAGATCTGCACAGTGTACCTAACCAAGGATCCTGTGGAGACAGAGACTATCAGCCTAAGTTTTGGAAACATCCCTGCTCTCTAGGTGACTATGGTGAAAAGTGGGGAAGAAGAAGAGAAAGAGACATAAATATCCTGTGCTGGATGTTGGAAGCATCTGGGTCTGGTCTGACTTGCAGGTATAGGGCGATATACCACTGCAGTAGTAAATAAACCGTTTTGACCTCTTGCATTTTCCTGCAGAGATGCTTTAAATTCTAATCAGGTTGAGCACCACTTTGGGAGATTTTTGTTTCTTTCAGTGTTAGTGTACATCAGGGCTGGCCAACTCCCAAGAGACTGCGATCTACTCACAGAGTTAAAAACTGGAAGTTCAGGTCAAACGGGGGGGTTCAGGTCAAAGTCGTTGAGCTTCTTTGGGGGGGGGGAGCCGCAGGCGTCCCAGTGATCTACCGGTAGATCGCAGTCTGCCTCTTGGATGTGCCTGGTCTACAGTGGTACCTCGGGTTACATACGCTTCAGGTTACAGACTCCGCTAACCCAGAAATAGTACCTCAGGTTAAGAACTTTGCTTCAGGATGAGAACAGAAATCGTGCTTTTTTGTGGTGGTAGCCTCTACAGTCGTACCTTGGAAGTCTATTTGACTTCCAAAACATTCAAAAACCAAAGTGCAACTTCTGATTGGCTGCAGGAGGCTACTGCAGCCAATCGGAAGCTGTGGAAGAAGCCCCGTCAGACGTTTGGCTTCCAAAAATAGCTCACAAACTAACACTCTCTTCTGGGTTTGCAGCATTCAGGAGCCAAAATGTTTGAGAACTAAGCTGTTTGAAAACCAAGGTATGACTGTACTCTTAAGAGAGGTTTATTTGGGTGGGGGGCAGTTTGAATGATGTTCTGTGCTCCTTTCAAACCTGTGATCCTATGTATGGGGCAGAATATATAAGAGGAAACAAGCCAAAGCAGTTCCTTTGTTAAGGTAATGACTTTGGTTGCCTGTTTAAGTACTGCAATTTACCAATCTAAAGAGGTTGCCATAGAAATAAATGGGTGGGTGTCAACACCCCGCCTGGCTGGAAGATAAAAGTAGGTACAGTGGTACCTCTGGTTAATTTGTTCTTAACGTGAAACCCGTACTTCTGGGTTAGTGGAGTCTGTAACCTGAAGTGTTTGTAACCTGAGGTTTTTGTGCTGGAGACAGAAAAATGTTTGCTCTGTGCTGGATTTTGGGGGCTCCCTTGGAAACGAATGGGGAAGCAAGAGCTATGTAATTTTAATCTGCTTCACTATGTTAATTTCTGTTTGTTTTAAAGTAGGGTTGTGTTTTTTTTCTTGATTTTACTGGCTGTTGCTGAAGGCGCATTCATAGTGATTGTTGTTGGTTTTCAAAATCTCTTTTGCACAGAACTGCTCTTGCATGAAACAACTGTATTTTTTAATTTTAAAAATTGCAGGAAATGGAGTCAGGAAAGGAAAACAAGGGGTGCACGGAGGTGACAGACTATTCTGCAAGTAACTCCAAGTTCTTGGCTGCTTTGCAGTAACACATGTGCACGCACACACACACAGTGATGTTAAATTCTCAAGAATATTCTCAATTACTGAGAATATTAGAGAATTTTCATTTAAAATAGGAGAATTCACCTTTCTAACGTGATGGCACCAGTAATTGTCATGTTAAGGTTTGGTATAAGGTAGTTAAATCATATTTTATTCTTCCATTAGAACGTGTACATGTTATAGGACAAGGCAAAAAATACAATTGGCATGTTAAGGTTTGATACAAGTAAATTCAGTAATAGGCTATCCTGTGCTTCTAATAGCTCTAACACTTAACTGTTTTGGTGACTAAAACACAGCTTGATAAACAAAACTTTATGCATACATATAAAAAAGAAGCCATTAACATTAAATATATTGTCATTATATGATAATATATTTCAGTATGTCACTCTCTTTTAAATGGCACTGCAGAAACCAGTTACTGGCACTAAATAATAATATAGAAATGAAAAGCTGTTTAAATCAAGGCCACCTCATATGCTGTTACACGTAATTTTATAGGCCTGGGTACTTTAAGTGTATAAAGCATTAAAGCTACTTTCTGTAAAAAAATCACACTGTATGGCCAGGGGTATGGAATTGCTAAGAATAAGGTCACACCAAAATAGAAAAAGGCTGTTACATATAGTTGAAATACATACGAATTCTAATGTTTATCAGATTAAATGAATAGCATTTTTAAAACTAAAAAAATGTTTTCTGTAGCTCAAATTTCAGAACTGTCAGTGGTGAATGACACAATGCCAAATAATGTAACTGGATTAAAAAAATCATTATTCATTACTTACACTGGCAATATCACAGCTTGACTTATTATTTACTAGATTTTTAAAATGTGAGTTGTAAAACTGGTTCTTACATCAGAATTTACAGTTGGTGGAGACTATTCTCCAGAGAATTTTCTAGCAGAGAATATTCTCACCTCGCCTCACTGCACACACACACCTTTGCAAATCAGGTATATTGAAAAATGTGTATTAAAAAAAGTAAATGTTTGAGTGTACCCTTGCTTTCTAGCTAGATTTATCCCTACAGTGCCAGTGATGCAGCCAGCATAGCTTTGTGCATGTGAGCAAATGTCTTCTCAGCACAAGCTTGGAAGTGGGGGATGGGCCAGCTTGGCAATGATTATACGCTTACAGAGTTGTCACCAATTTTCAGTTACTTGATGTTCAAGACAAAGCATCTTTCTCAGATACTTGCAAGCATGCCCAAGGTGCACCTCAGGTTTCTGGAATTTAAGGAGGGCAGGAAGGGTTAATTGAATGGAGGGGACAATAGCATACAGTGCAAGTACATCCCATAAAGCGTTGCCCACTAGTGTGGATGTTGAGATAAAAATTGCAAGCTGTCATGTGTGGATGAAAGTGTGCACATGGAAACAGTGACCCAGGTACAATGAACAGCCTAATCTGGACACAACCCATGCCATTGCCTTTTCTGTTGTCTTTATATTAGTGCACTAAATACACTTTATTATACAAACAGTGTGTGTTCATTATATAATAGTATTTGCTGTGATTTTCCACCCTAATTTAGAGGGGGAAATCCATTTCTGCTTCTTCTATTCTTTTCCCCCCAAGAAAAGCGCTTGAGGTTTGATAGCTGTTCCATCTGAGTTCACTCCAAATTGTACACAGAATCCTTTCTTTCTCAACGCTCTTTCTGCCAATTTAGGATGTCTCTTAATCTCTCCGTCCATGGCCTTGTTGCACTCCTTGGCTGTTTCATTCCTCCTAGACACTGTGTGAAGGACCTTTCCATTTCACCATCTATAGCTGTCAATTATACCATTTCACTCTCCTATTCTGGCAGTCATTTAACAGTCTTGTTTTCCATAGCCTTTGAGTCCTCTAATTCCATTTTCTATTTCATCCTGTTTTCATTTCCCATTTTATCATTTCAGCTCTAATTTATCTTAATTTCTCATCCAATAATTGCTGTAAGATGCCAACAGTCATTGGAATGCCCAGCAATGTATTTGCCATACTGAATGTACTTTGTCTTGTTAATGGTTCAACCCAGCCACTCCCTTAAGATATTCACAGTTTCTACCGTAAGAAATTCAATCTCCCACCTCCACCATAAGATCTTCACAGCATTCTCCCAAAATTCATTTCCCATGGGAGGAACTGTTAAGTAGAGAAATTACTTTCCATTTCAAGGCAAATCTTCTGTAGGGAAGTAGAAAATAAAAAACAGAACACTTAGAGCTCCTTTGCCCATTTAAAAACTTCCTTGGATTAAAAAATTAAAGCATGCTTTTTGTTTTGTCTTTCGCCTTTTATAATTGACTCTTCTCAAAATCAGAAAGTAGCTTACACACCAGATGTAAATTTCCACTGACAGACAGCTAAACCTCTCAATTTCAGAGATAATTCATGATAATTAGGAAAAAGGAGGCTTTCTGACCTTAACTGCAAGTGACACCTCCGGACACAATGCTGGTGCCTCCCTCTTAAGTCCCCCCCCCCCAAAGTCTGGGTTTCTAGGAGCTGGCAGCTTCTCAGTCTTCTGACTCAGGCAGCAACTTTTTCAGGTTTAAATTTACTCTTTATCTCTAGAGTGAATTTCAATAACCAGGATTGCTTTGCTTTCATCATTCACCACGTGATTATCTCTGTTGGTGAGCTGTTGACAAAAGTTGGTCAATTTGCCATGACCCTCCCCAGAAGGGCCCCCCCCCCCCCGGTTATATAGCAATTTCAATATTAAAAAATATACAAGATAACAATTCAAAGCTCTCATACTAATCACTTTTACTTAGAAGTAAACAGTGTATCTACTTTGATTTCAATGAGTGTACTCTCTGACTGTGATTTAGTTTGGTATCACCCTATGCCTTTACAAAGAACCACATATCCATGCATCTATATGGCCTTATAAAGCTTGATGGACACAACTGATTACTGTTTCCCTTTCTATATTTCTAGGATCCAGAGGGTGTGGTACCTATCGCACAAAGGAGGGCTTGGTGTTGGTGTATGTGTTTTGGATTAGCTTTTATGCTTGCTGTGGTGATACTTGGGGGTGCCTATCTATACAAGTATTTTGCATTCCAGGTAGGTTGAATATATTACTTAAATGAGTAAATACTTTAATTGTTCTCTTGGTACTATTTTGACAATTTTCTGCTAGTTACTCTTTAAAAAAAAGGTGAAGGTAAAATCCCCAACATATTTTAACCGCTAGCCCTTGTATACTTAGAGCTAATTCACATGTTAATTTTAATCTTTTTGTAAGGAAAGTTCCTGCATTTAACATGTATGGCCAGGGATCATCAGTTTGGGGGGGACTGGTTTTACTTGCCAGCCCCAAATCAGTTGTTGTTAGGACACTTCTTTCCCAAAGCTAGGTCTCTGAAACTTTGCATGAGCTCAGGGATAATAAATCTGCTGCTCTTTCCAGCTTCAAGCTTGGAATTGAGAGCTGAAACAAACCTTCCCCCAACAAATTAGAGATAGAGGGAGGATAGAGGCTTCTTCTGCATCTGCATCTAATGGCTGCTGCAAGCTCAGCTACAGATAGGTGCTGCAAGCTCAGAACTGGGAGAGTTGAGGCACTGTCAGGCACAGATGCAAGCCTGTGTAAGCTCTCTTCTTCCATTGAGCACCGAGCACAGATTGAGGCAGAGGCAAGGTGGGAAGGCTTAAGGCATGGGTAGGCAAACTAAGGCCCGGGGGGCCCAATCGCCTTCTCAATCCAGCCCGCGGACGGTTCAGGAATCAGCGTGTTTTTACATGAGTAGAATGTGTGCTTTTATTTAAAATGCATCTGGGTTATTGGTGGGGCATAGGAATTTGTTCATTTCCCCCCCTTCAAAATACAGTCCAGCCCCCCACAAGGTCTGAGGGACAGTGGACCGGCCCCCTGCTGACCCCTGGCTTAAGGGTATGAGGGAGTGGGGATTGGGAGGTGATCTGTTTATTTCCCCACAATGAACTTTTCCATTAGAAAAATGAGAAAATTGAGAGAAAATAAAAAATTGTGCAAAAGTTTTTCAAAATTATATATGAAATCCTCTTTCAATCATTGTTTTGAAATATCTTTTCAGCCAACTCACTGCTTCAAAACAACTAGATACAAGCTTCAAAGGCAATAATGTTAGTGATTGGTGATTGAATTCTCTGAATTGCTAAGTAGGGATTCGGTGCTGGAAACTACTTTAAAAGCTTCAGAATGCAGAACACTTCAAGTATTTGATTAAAGGAGTAGTCTCATATCAACCATATGGCCCCTGCAACATGACTACAAACATCTTTACACTATAGCCTATAACACCCTTCAGATTCCTCCATATTGTGCATCAAATGAAAAATGTGATGTATGTTTGAAAATGCGTATGTGCAATCAGGGAATAAACTTAACATGAAAAACTGGGTAATGTCTTTCATTTTTCCCCCCCAAATCTTTGAAGCTCAAAGTTAAAGTTCAAAATCCAAAGCTATACATCTGAAAGATGATGATTGGATGAGACAAAATAAATGAGTTATTCTGTTATTTTCAATTCTATATTGAAAATTGATGGAGTAGGATATAAATAATTCTGGTTTCCAGATAACGAATTAATTATGTGCATACATGACATCAGCTTCCTGTTTATAATTATGCTACAGTAATATCCAAATTTATTGCAGTTCTTTAAATACATTGAGTTGAATCCAGACTTAGTCAAAACTGAATTAACATCTATTGATTTCATACTTGAAGCATGAACTAATAGGAATATTTTTTTCTATAGGTCTTAAACTCTTTTAAGTACAAGAATATTTAGAATTTTCCCCTCTAAAAACCAAAGTTTCTTCAGCATAATGCTGGTCTAAATATTGGTTCCAAACCTTCATAATAAAACTTTTCTTTATTTTCTACAGTGTTCATAGTTTCAATTTTAAACTGTTAAATTTTATTTTTAATCTAAATTTTCCTGATAAGAAAATAGGATATAATAAATATTTATAGCAAAGCTTCCAGGGCATTTTGCAAAAACACAGTAAGTCATATGTGATATTTTATTGCTTTTAAGAACATGCAATAATAATAATTTTACCCCCACCCATTTGGCTGGGTTGCCCCAGCCACTCTGGGAGGCTTCCAATTCATAAAAGCATAATAAAAATCAAACATTAAAAATGTAAGCTTAGGAGATGTAAGTCTAGGTTTGAGAAGAGAATCCATAATGTATGTATGTCTGTTTTCCCAAACCACTCCCACAGTGTTTTAATTGACTTTAAAACTTCCAGATATTGTAATTGATTCCCCCCCAGAAATTTCCTGTCTCTAGCAGGACACATGGACCTGCCTGGGTTACACCTGCCCTTCACACCCTGCTTCCCCTTCACTATGCTTCTTGAAACAGCTTTGAGATGAAAGAAAAAATAGCACTTTAGTGCATAAGGAAGGGGTCTGGTACATATTAATGGTTTAAGGGTGATTATAAGTGCCTGAAAGCTTGCATAATATTTGCTTCACTTTTAACTTTGCCCTTTAGGAAAACGGCGTTTACTTCTGTGGAATAAAGTATATTGAGGATGGCTTAACATTAAGTGAGCCAGATTCAGGCGCCCCAGCTCCCCGTTACCAGATCATTGAAGAGAACATTCAAATCCTCAAGGAGCAGGAGGTGGAGTTCATCAGTGTGCCTGTTCCAGAATTTGCTGACAGTGATCCAGCTGATATCGTTCATGACTTTCACCGGGTAAGGACAGTCTGTAACGCGAGTGAGAGTTTCTTGCCATATGCTTGTTTGTAGCCATGGATTGGTTGTGTTGACTTTCAAAAGCAGGCTGTAGGGTTGTGGTTCAGTCCCTGACATCTCTGACTGGGCTTGGAAAGGCTTGTATCTGAGACCAGGCGGCATAGACTAGGGTGGGCAATGTATTTTCACCTGAGGATCTTATTTGTTCCTGACCAGTCTTCTGGAGGCTGCATGCCGGGAGAAGGCAGTGCCATCGTGAATAAGGCCACTGCTCACATGCATCCACAGGTGACACAAAAGTGATGCACACACTCAAGCAACATACACATACCAGCTTCTCATGTGCCATACCTTATGTAGCCTTTGGGAACTGGCACATCAAAGTGCTCCAGGAGCTTTGGGATGGCAGCTTCATGCCATGAGTTATTGCAAAACACTCCAGCTGTCTTCTCTACCCTTTCATGATGGAACTGCCACTCCTGATGAGTTCATTGAAGATCCAGTGCTCAGGCTATATTGGAAATGATGCCCTTCTCCAGTAATGCTCAGATACTGACACTGATTGCTGAACGTTCTGGCGCAGAGGTTGTATTGTGAAATTGGAGAGAGGCCAGAGTGGGGCAGGTGAAGCCAGAGGAGGACCACTAGCCACTGACAGTTGACAGAACTTGTTGTATATTTGATTTTATTGCCAGTGCTACAATGCATTCAAAATCAGGGAGTGTCTCGAGCCCAGATAAAAACGCTCAGGCCGTTCATCATCCTTGTGCAGTAGAGAATATTTGAGCTAGCTGGACTGATGATATGATTCAGTTTAATACAGCTTCCTATGTTCCTGTGCAATAACACAGTTGCAATAACTGCAACCACTGAACATGTTCTAAAGCCTGTGAACAACAGGCTTTTTAGGAACCTGGAGTTTGGAATGTGGCAGGTATGGAAATGGGAATTTTCAGTACTTAACAAAAGTCCTGATTTTCTTCCCTAATTTATGTCCCAGACAAGGAAATGATGGATCCCCACCACTGATTTTTGTAAAAAAATTATGATGTGAGTACAAGGGGGCCCTGCAGCAAAGCGTTGCAGTGCATCTTACTCCTAACAGAAGTACTGTTCTAGGCTTCACCCATCGTGAAACAGGAACCTTGCACTGCTTGGAATTTACCATGAGCACTTTCCCACTTTTTCCTTCCTGTGCAAAAGTGCTTCAGATTGGTGTGGAACAACATTTTATTGCTGCATAGTGTAGTGAGGAGAGTAATTCACTGCTTGCCATGATGCTTTTAAGGGCCTGTGCAGGTAACCATCCTCACTCCCTTTTTCATTATCTTTTCTGTTACTACCTTTTCAGCGTTCCATGGTTTATCTTCCCACAATCATCAGACTTGCATCATTTGCCCAAATTCCAGTTCCTTCAATCTCCCTTGCAGTGGAAGTGAGAGCTGCCCATAGAAAGGAGTTGGAAAGCAAATTATTTTAACATGGCTGTGATTGAGCAGCACTGTTTATATTGTCAACCACCCACATTGTTTAGGGAAGTTTTTAATGATTGATGTTTTAATGTACTTTTAATCTTTTGCTGGAAGCCACCCAGAGTGGCTGGGGAAAAATAAATTATTATTATTATTATTATTATTATTATTATTATTATTATTATTACTACTACCAGACTCAACAAAAACTAGCAGCCGCCCGGAGTTCATGTTTCTGGTATTCATTGTGAACTAAACAGTTCCCTCCATGCAATCAGTTACATCCAGCAGCTTCCTTCCTGCAGAATGGGAATGGGGATGCTGTGATCTTCAGGTGTTGCCCTCCAACTCCTATCAGCCTGAGCCAGCATTCTCAGTGGTTAGGGACCCTCACTGTGGCCTCAGTGTACTTTCAACTGATGGGATATGTGGCTATTTGAGTTTACTCTTAGATGAAATTCCCCCCCCCTCTCTCTCTCTCCAATTCTTTTACTGCTCTAGAAAAAACCCTCAAATTCTGATTTGTCTACCTTGCATAAATTGGGTTGTCTTACTGCAGTAACTGAAATTCAACACATAATTATAGAACCCTGCATATTAATCTGATATTTATTTTAGAGAGTTGAATAAGGAAAATCACATTAAGCATACTTTGAGTGTCATCTACCATTTTGGATAGTTTGCCTATGACTTGAGATGCCTGGAACTTGGGGGTTGTACTGTATAATAACAATTCTCCTCCAAATAGTTTAAATCACATGCCCAGAAAACCATCACATTTACAATTTGAAAACATTTAGTGCATAAAAAGTACTAGGTTTTATTGTGTTTTGCACTTCTTAAATTAGGCCTGGGATATTCATGCAGCAAAATGGGGTGGTGGGAACCTCAGTTGGCAGAATGGTTTGTGCCACTTCAGGTAATTGGATCACATTTTTTTTTAGTGCTTCCCAATGTGGAAGACACTGCTCCCCCCCCCCCCCCGCAAAAGGAAGAAACAACCACAGAAAACTAGCACAGAAGGCTGGACTTTTCTTAGTGCTGGTTTTGTTTTATCTGAAAGGACATTACAAATAATATCTGCAAAGGCAGGCAGGCAGGCATAATAATAATAATGATAATAATATCCCGCCCTCCCCAGCCAAAGCCGGGCTTAGAGCGGCTAACATCAAATGTGTAATACATTAACATAAAATCAGACAATCAATTAAAATACATCCTCAAATCAGATCAGGATCAGAATAAAATCCAATCAGATGGCAACTTGCAGATTAGGGTTGGGGACCTTAAATGCTCACCAGGCCCAACTGTTTGTGCTGAACTTATATGGGCCTGTGAGAAAAATTGGGAGGCCACTTTCATGCAAGTTCTTATGAAAGGGGAGAGGGAGTCAGACTGAACCCCGACCAAAGGCCTGGCAGAACAGCTCCGTTTTGCAGGCCCTGCGGAAAGATGTCAAGTCCCGCAGGGCCCTAGTCTCTTGTGACAGAGCGTTCCACCAGATTGGAGCCACAGCCGAAAAAGCCCTGGCTCTAGTTGAGGCCAGCCTAACCTCTCTGTGGCCTGGGACCTTCAAGATGTTTTTGTTTTCAGCAGGAAAATGAAGTAGCAATTACTCATACATAATTTTGTATGTTTACAATTACTAACATGCTATTTGTGACATCTTCTCATCAGAGACTTACAGCTTACCTTGACCTCAGCCTGGATAAATGCTATGTTATTCCTCTAAACACGTCAGTTGTTATGCCGCCTAAAAACTTTTTGGAGTTGTTGATCAACATCAAGGTATGATTAAAATTCACGTTTCTTTTTGAATATATTCAAGCTAGATCATTAAACTTTCATACTGGAGATATAAGTGTATGTAAACATGAAAGAGCAGCAGAATGTTGTAACTTCATTAGCTAATTTTTTATTTATAAGTCATTTTAAGAATTTAAAAAATAATAATTACACCGTACACAATTCAAAAGCATAACTTACATTGTTTGAAGAATGTGGTTTAAGTCTACCTTGTCTATAATCAGTTAATTTTTACATTATAGCATATACATAAAACTTGTTTACGCATTCAAACAACTTCTCAACAAGAATGCTGTTTCACAGAACAGGGGTAGTCACGCTGAAAGCGATGCTTGAAGCCGGGGTTGACTAGGCTTCTGATATTTTTGATATATCAAGGAGAAACTGTTCAGCAGAACACAGTGACTTACTGAGTAGATAAGAGTTAAGGGGGTCTCTGAAGTACCGTATTTTTCGTCCCATAGGACGCTCCGTCCCATAGGACGCACCTAGTTTTTGGGGGGGGAAATAAAGGGGGAAAAATCCCTTTATTTCCCCCCCAAAAGCAGGTCGGGGAAACCGAACCAGGTCGAGGAACGGCGCTGCGCCTCCCTGCTGTCCCCCGAGCTTGTGGGGCTGGCCGATGTCTGCCTCAGGCGGCAGGCTGCTATCCGCAGTGTGGGGAACCCTGCGGGGAACTCCTGCAGGGCTCCCCATGCTGCGGATATCTGCCTGGCGCACGGGGCGCTCTGCTTCAGGGCGCCCAACGCTCCGGGAAGCAGGCTGCTATCCGCAGCCTAGACATCCCTGCCGGACCTCCTGCAGGGCTCCCCAGGCTGCGGATGTCTTCCTGAAGCCTGGAGAGCGAGAGGGGTCGGTGCGCACCGACCCCTCTCGCTCTCCAAGCTTCAGCGAAAGCCTGCATTCGCCCCATAGGACGCACCCAGATTTCCCCTTCATTTTTGGAGGGGAAAAAGTGCGTCCTATAGGGCGAAAAATACGGTAACCTGGTCCTAATCAGTTGTTTTGAAAAATCTTAATACAAACTATTAATATTCGTTTTTTAAAGTAATTTTGTATTGAGGCCCATTTTTGCTAGTAGCCCAAACCTTTCAGTTTAAATTTGAGTTCCCCATTATGTCCAAATTGAGAGAACTGCAGTTAACTTTAGTTATGGAAGGGTTGCCATATGTCCGGAATTTCCTGGACACATCCAGAATACTCCTGTCTCTAGCTGTGTCTGGGCGGAAATCGGTCAAATGTCCGGGAAAATCCGGATGTATGGCAGACCTTGTCGGTAGTGCCGTTTTTGCTTATTTTCCTTTAAAAAATTGGCCCAAAGCTCAACAAGTTTGGCCAAGAAAAGTAGAACAACATTTCTGTCTGGATTTTCACTGTTTGAAATATGGCAACCCCAGCTATGGTTATTTTAAAAAACTGTTATAGTGGTAGCATTAAGCCAAAAACCTTTCGGCAGCTTTGAGAGATCTTATTGAATATATTAACAGGGCAAAACTGCCACACATAATGTAGGGCAAAACTGCCCTACATTAGCCTTGGCAGAAATATATGATACAATAGTTAGCTATTATTATTTATATCAACTGTCCATCAAAATGTGATTCACCATTTCTCCTCTATTATGTTTTATTGTTTTCTAAAGTGTGCAAAATTGATAGAGTATTTTTAAAAAGCAGTTTCCTTCTACCTTCTGCAAAAAGTCCCTCCCCTCCAACACACATTTTGCAGAACTGAATTTTTTTCCCCGCAGAACAATTGTAAAAACAACCCACCTGACATCATTAACATTATTGAGACTATACTGTTGCATTTTTATTTGGGTTGATGCAGGCTGGAACATACTTGCCTCAGTCCTACTTGATTCATGAGCAGATGATAGTTACTGATCGCATAGAAAATGTGGATCAGCTGGGCTTCTTCATCTATCGCCTCTGTCGTGGCAAAGAGACCTACAAATTGCAGCGCAAGGAAATGCTGAAAGGTATGGTTGGCGTGTGGATGGGAAAAAGAAAGCTACCTCAACTCTGTTGAGGGTGATGGCCCTCCTGTTAAGTGCCAGATAAAATAGTGAAAGTGTAGCATCCCAGTGCTACATCCCAGTATTCATATTGTGACAGCCTGAGACTTTGCAACTTTGCTGCAGTTCAAGTGTAATCGCATGCGTTTGTTGGCCCTCATGCTAAATAGTTACATTCTCACATGGCAGCTCTTAGCATTCAGGACAGTTTTTTGTGCCATTGAATTTTTTGTGTGTGTGCCTTGTACACTGTTGCGATATCAGTAATTGCATGTTTAGCACTGTGATCTGATTCAGAGAATATACTTCACTAAGAACTATAATAATAAACGTATAAATGGAATGGTGAACTCATGGACAAAATACATAAAACGTATTTCATGTGGTACTTATTTAGTTTAACCAGTTTGCCAGTTTGAATCATGCTACTTTTATGCATCAAGCATTTTGCATAAGATTTAACAACAGTGCAGTGGGCACCAGTCAGATGTAAGCCAAGTCACCATTATTTTCAATGGGTGACAGGCATGAGCTTAAACATTTACCATTCAAATCAGGGGACTAAAAATTGCTTAACTTGGACTGAATCATGAGTTGTAGCATCTCGTGGTATGTTGGAACAGAATTGACTAATTTTGCTGGAGCATTGTTTG
The DNA here is from genome assembly GCF_951804945.1 of Podarcis cretensis. NCBI lineage: Eukaryota > Metazoa > Chordata > Lepidosauria > Squamata > Lacertidae > Podarcis > Podarcis cretensis. Next base: position 136,600,807 of record NC_137170.1, on the reverse strand, counting down.
GGACACAGAACAAAGGAAGTACCTTTCAATGATGTGGATCTGAAGAAGTGTGCATGCACATGAAAGCTTATACCCAGAACAAACTTAGTTGGTCTCTAAGGTGCTACTGGATGATTTATTATTTTTTAAATTTCGACTCCATCAGACCAACATGGCTACTTATCTGAATCTTGATTACTGCTTGCTTTAAAGGAACCAACTGGACAGGAGCCGCTTACACTCATGTAAGTGGCTCCTCTCCTCTCCCGCTTTGCTCCTTTAAAGAAGCAGGCTCTCTGTCCCTCTCTCCTCCCCACTCAGCGGCTCTTCTCCCGCTTTGCTGATTCAAAGTGAGCCACGGAGGAGGGAAGGAAGGGGAACCATGGATCCTTTGCTCACGACTGCAGCAGATCCCCCCGCCACCCATAGGCATTCCCTCCATAACACGCACAGACATTTCCCCTTACTTTCTAGGAGGAAAAAAGTGAGTGTTATGGTGCAAAAAATACGGTAACTGTTGAGGCTTTCACCACAGCTCTTCAGTTGGGTAGGAAGAATATGACAGGGATGGCTGATCTGTGGCTCTTCAGACATTGTTAGACTCCAGCTCCCGTCAGCCAGAACCAGCATGGCCAATGGTCAGGGATGATGGGAGTTGTAGTCCAGCAATATCTGGAGAGCCAGTGTTAGCTACCCCTCGTATAAGGTGGCATTTCTTGCATTTGCCTCCCTTTGGCAGCAGAAACTGTGAGCTATGCTGGGGCAAAACTGAATTTAGTGGTAGCCTGTTCTAGAGCCTAGATTTGTTATACTTGGTATGGCGATCCTGATTAAAGGACAACAATATCAGATGCATCAAGATGGTTCAACAAGAACTGTGCATATGAGCAACTCTCTTGCGATAAGACTGCTCAGAGCAAGTCTTGAGAGAGCCGCTGTGTCTGCTTTTTAGTTCATTAAATGTCTGCAGCTCCCTGCATCATCCAACATCCAGAGATTTGCAGAGATTTGCAGCCTCCAGCCTTCACAACCTTCCTATCTTGACTCTCCTATGTAGTTTATATGTGTCTTGCAGGTGCTCATCAATGCCCTAGTGCAGCTGAGGGGCCTGAAGGAAGGGGGTGGTTTTAATTCTTGAATTTAAGCCATTTTCTCAGGGAAAACAAAAAAAACCCCACTCCAATTAAAAACAGAACTTTTATTTTTAGAAAAGCAGTTTGCATTCAAAACATTTTCACCAGCACTTTGAGTACTTTCTGCCTATAACTGACCTATCAGCTAATAAAAAGTCATAGGGAATCTTTTTGAAGGCCCAGCACCCAACAGCTGGGAGCAGCTCTAAAGGAAGTTGCTGTAACAGTTCCAGTCACCTCCTTTAAACTTTGGCATACACCAGGCACACGTCATTGTGATGCCAGCCTATTGATGGGTGGGTGGTCAAAGTTGGGGGTGGGGGAGATACGGAGCTGGCTTGTTGGCCAGACCCAGTTCCCTATTAATGACCTACAGAGTCTCCAGTTTGACAGAATCCCTCACAACAGTTTTCACAGGAAATAAAAGGCAACTATCTTTTTTTTTTAAAATCTTTATATTCTATTCACTTTCCCACAACAGGAATACAGAAGCGTGAAGCAAGTAATTGCCGAAAGATTCGACACTTTGAGAACAGGTTTGTCATGGAAACACTCATCTGTGAAGAATAGACATACTGTTGTGACTGAAAATAGACACATTGGCCCCGCCCTTTATATTATGTGCAGTGATCTTTATTTTAAGTCATTTATGTAAGTAGTGGACAAGGCTTTATAGCTGAATGCCAACACTTTTTATCTTACAATAAACCTTTTTAACGTTTTCCCATATTTTGAAGCATGGTGCCCTTTTTATATGTTTGAATAGCTGCTATATAAAGTCTTAGTTGTTAGTACATTTCATGTAATGAACCTTTAAGTAATACCAGGTCAATAATTTATCCCATTTTAGAGTAAAATTGGAGAATAATTCATCTGAATTTATTATAAAGAATACATGCACAAATGGACTGCAACTCTTGAGATTTTTAATAGCATATTACTTGCAACGCTGGGGAAGCATTGGGAAAACAATTTGTAATAAAAGTGCAATTCATTTTCTTCTTTTAATACAGTCTCATTTAAATTTGATTTCCAAGTCGCTGTTCTAGTATAAGCATCTGCTGTAACAAAGTTAAGCAGTAACAGAATGTTACTGACGTGTATATATGCTATGTATGTGCATTGAAAATAAATATTACAAACCTGTTTGTCTAAATGTTTTTGTAACTTTTCTTTGAGCAATTTTCTTTATGTGCACAGTATCTCTGGGAATGTTTGAATTACTGGATTTTAATGCTAATAATATTTTAGAGCAGACTTGACACTAAAATACTACAAATCACCTTTATGGATTAAACAATAGAAACCATTATTAAATGGGAAATCCTAACAAGTAAACAGAGAAAAGTGCTTCATGTTCTCAATTTTGGTTGTCCTTTTTCTACCACAGTTAGTTGCCACAGTTGCCCCAGTGAAAGGGCCTTGCTGGGTTGCCAGTTGTGTTGCTAGAATGTGCCCCAAAATCATCCAAGTGATCTCAGTGAGCATTTCAATGTCAAATACTCAGATTATTTCTACTTTTTATTTAGTATTTTTATTTATTTACTTGATTGGGGAGGGCAGCTGTCCTCTTGGCTATGCCCATGTCAATGTATTTATGTCCACAGCATTCCCCTGATCCACCAAACTTGTAATTATCCAAAAAAGAAACAAGATTTGTCTGGCATGGCTTGTTTTCAAGAAACCTATGCTGGGTCTTAGTAATTGCCACATCCTTTTCTAAAGTGCCCACAGACTAACTGTTGAGATTAGCTAGGTTTTTCCTTACCACCTCATTTCCTGTCTTGGGCTGCAGCTCCCTTCTGATATCATTTATTATGTTATCACCAGATTGGGCATTATTTTCTTTTTGGATGAAGATGGAGGCAAAGTAGGGTGGAATCTACACACACATAAAAATTGCTCCAAGAATGCTTTTTTATTTTTTTAAGTGTTCTTAAAAATACAGTACATTGAATTTTCCATAAGGCTCATGATCGCCATCTAGTGTCTCATCACATATCGCATTTAAAACACACTTAAATTTTTTATTCGCAGCTGTATCTGAGTCCTAAGTGTTGAGTTTTGCCTTCCAATAGCATTTCTTTGTCTTCTCCACACAAATGACTTACCACTTGCTTGTTCTTCCTCTTGCTTTAAACACAGGCAAAGAAACCTTTATTATTTAAACATCTCTTTCAAGCCTGAGCTCATTCTGAGCTTTAGCCTGGCTGACCCTGCAACTGTTGGCTTCTCATGTGATTTCCCCTTTCTTCCATTTTTATACACGCCCTTCTTAAATCTCAGCTCATCTGTAAGCATTCTTTAGATGCCTCCCACTTTCTTGTTGCAATTGTCTGCATTTGGGCCTTCAGTATTTCACCTTTAAGAAACTCCCATCCTTCTTGGACTCCCTTCTCTTTGAGTATTTCTGACCATGAGATCTCACCCAGTAGCTACTTAAGCTTTTTGAAATTGGCCGCCTTAAAGTGCAGATCACATGTGTGACTAAATGCAGCTCTCCCTTGCTTCTGAATCATGAAACCCAGGAGGACTTGATCACTCCCTTCTAAGTTTCTGAATACAGGTGGTGACTATTTAGTGCATGAGTTCTGCTCCTGGTCCCTGCATGCTCCACCCTGCTCCCGTTCTGGCTTCTTCCTGGTCCAAAAGGACCTACGTCGGTGGTCACACATCAATGAGGTGCACACAATATGGTTGCCATCTTTACTTCCACTTTGTCAGTTCCTCCCTATTGGTGAGTACAAAGAGGGACCGAAGGGTTCAAAAAATTATTTCTCCAAAGTGAGTGACTGGGTGGTAAAATTTCAAACAAGTGCAAAATGATGCATTTGGGGGGGGGTATTTTTTGGGGACGCAGGTGGTGCTGTGGTCTAAACCAGAGCCTAGGTCACTTGCTGATCAGAAGGTCAGCAGTTCGAATCCCCATGACGGGGTGAGCTCCCGTTGTTCGGTCCCTGCTCCTGCCAACCTAGCAGTTCAAAAGCACATCAAGTACAAGTAGATAAATAGGTACCACTCCAGCGGGAAGGTGAACGATGTTTCCGTGCGCTGCTCTGGTTCGCCAAAAGCAACTTAGTCATGCTGGCCACATGACCTGGAAGCTGTACGATGACAAACGCCGGCTCCCTTGGCCTATAGAGCGAGATGAGCACTGCAACCCCAGTCGCCCGCGACTGGACCTAACTGTCAGGGTTGCCTTTTTATTAATTTCACAGATGTGATGGTGTTTGAACTGGTGGCGATGGACCAGGAATGAGACCTTGAAGTGGTGGTGGATAGCTTGATGTTCACCGTTAGCAGCAGCAGCAGCAGCAGCTGTTAAAAAGGCAAATTCCATGTTTGTGAGCAAGGAGTTGAGAATAAAACTGGTGCCCAGTCACATTCTTTCACCTTTGGTGGACATGCCCAAAGATTAAGACCTTCTGGGAGATAATCTATAATGAAATGAAAAAGGTATTTAAATATACCTTCCAGAAGAAACCAGAGGCCTTTCTCTTGGGCATGGTCGGCCAATTGGTGCGAAAGGAGGATAGAACTTTTTTTATGTACGCCACAACAGCAGCAAGAATACTTATTGCAGAGTATTGGAAATCACAAGATCTACCCACCCGGGAAGAATGGCAGACGAAGGTGATGGAATATATGGAACTGGCTGAGATGACTGGCAGAATCCGGGACCAAGAAGAGTTGGTGGAAGAAGATTGGAAAAAATTTAAAGCTTATCTTCAAAAATACTGTAAAATTAAGGATTGTTAGAAAGATGTTGGAAAAAGAAAATTATGTGGTTTTGGCAGAAATGACATAAAGGATTAAGTAAAAATGAATTGATGAAAGAGAGAACGTAAAATTATAGTATATTAAAACAAATTATTAAGATAAAAACAAGGTTGGAAGGATTTGCTGAAATAACAATTTGAACTAGAATACAAAAATGGGAGGTGTGAGGAGGTCAAGGAAATAAGTAAAGGAAAGAAAGCTATGTAAAGGTTCGATTTGTTCTATTTTTTTTAATTGATTGTATTTTTTCTGTCTTTTTTATTTTTATTTTTTCTCTTTTTTCTTTTTGTAACCTTTAAAATTTTGAATAAATATTTTTTTTTTTTTTAAAGAGAATAAAACTGGTGCCCAGTTGTGGCCCCACCTCACTTCCAAAGGATCGGGGCAGAGGGAATCAAGTGCCTCTCGAGGCCCCGCTTCTACGGGACCAGGCTGCTCTGCCCCGCCCAGAGCCCACCACCTGCCGAGGCTCCGCCGCCGCCCCGGCCTTGCCAGCCCGGCATGCTTTGCGAGCGGCAGGCCTGGGCGGCGTCCTTCTGCCCCGGAAGTGACGCAGGGGGCGGGAATCTGCCGGAAGGAGGGGCGGGAGCCGCGGGCGCCGGTCGGAGGCTCGTCCGCGCAGGTCGGGCTGTGGCGGCGGCGGCGGCGGCGCCCGGGATGGCGACCCCCAGGACCCCCAGGAAGACGGAGGCGCCGCCCGCCGGCCAGGCGACGCCGGAGCGGGACAGGTGAGGCTCGCGGGAGGGAGGCGAGGGCTCTCAGCTGTGGCGAAGGGTCCCTTCCGGGGCCGCGCGGGGTCCGGAGGGTCCGGGGCAGCTTGGCGTCTCCCCGGGGCGGGGCGTGGAGGAGGCCCGTTGCTCTGGCGGGACTGGCGGCGCCTCGCCTGCCACCGGCAGAGAGAGGCAGGACAGCGCTGCCCCCTCGTAACTCTCCCGCAGCCCCAGCAGATCTTCTGAAAAGGAGGACGGTGTGTGTGAAGCAGAGAGAAAGGAAGCGGCACCCGGGACACCAGGCATCAGGAACCGGGCAAGGGAACAGAGATCCCGAAATGGATCTCCTCTCTCTCTCTCGGCCCGGCAAGGAACTTTTATTCTGACCCAGTCCTGTCATGGGAGTGAGGTGAGGATTCCCCGGGCATCCCTGCTCCCTCCAGCTCCCACTTCCGCCTCCACCAGACTCCAGCTGTCTCTTCCTGGGACCCCAGCTGCTGCTGCTGCTGCTGCCATCCTGCCAACTACAGTGGTACCTCGGGTTACATACGCTTCAGGTTACAGACACTTCAGGTTACAGACTCCACTAACCCAGAAATAGTACCTCGGGTTAAGAACTTGGCTTCAGGATGAGGACAGAAATCGTGCTCTGGCGGTGCAGTGGCAGCAGAAGGCCCCAGTAGCTAAAGTGGTGCTTCAGGTTAAGAACAGTTTCAGGTCAAGAACGGACCTCCGGAACCAATTAAGTACTTAACCCGAGGTACCGCTGCATAGCTAACACATCTGCATTCCAGCACACTTTTGATCCTGCTGACATCCGGAATGTCATAGAGATAGGTTAGAAAATGAATACAGTGGTACCTCGGGTTATGTACTTAATTCGTTCCGGAGGTCCGTTCTTAACCTGAAACTGTTCTTAACCTGAAGCACCACTTTAGCTAATGGGGCTTCCTGCTGCCGCCGCGCTGCCAGAACCCGATTTCTGTTCTTATCCTGAAGCAAAGTTCTTAACCTGAAGCACTATTTCTGGGTTAGCGGAGTGTGTAACCTGAAGCGTATGTAACCCGAGGTACCACTGTAGAGTGCCCTTGCTCCATGTCATGCTCTATCACTAGAGGTTTAGTTATAGGAAGATGGGACATACGGCTGGCCAGAAATTCAGATCTTATGGATGACGTCTCATGCCTTTCTCCTGCCAAATGGAAATAGATAAAATTAGTGTCTAATCAGAAAAGCTTGTTCTGGCCCAAGGCAACACATGTAGTGCTTCAGGGGGAGTCCAACATGGCAGCCATATTTTTGTCACGATCCACCTTGGGTACCAGCCCACTGGTTGAGGATCTGTGCCTTGTCCTGAGCATAACCTCTAGGACTTGTGTCTATTTCTACCGTTCTCCCTTTGCTAGGTTTAATCAGACATGAAGGGCAAGGCTTGCAACAGCACATTGTTAGGTGCATAGTCACAAGTACCTTGTCAAAAATAAAGGGCTGCAAAAACTGAAATGAATCCCATAAAGCATGATTTGATGAATCATTGGAAATCTCACTTGGAGCTGCATCAGTCATTCATACAACCAGCTTTAAAATCTAAATCTCAAAAATTATTTCTTTTTTTTTAATATATATTTATTAAAGTTTCTTGTATACAAATGCATAAACAATAAACAACATTACTTATATCATAACATAATTTCATCACTTCTTTGGACTTCCTCACGTCTCCCGCTCGCACTTACATCGTTACAAAAAAAAAATTTTCCAAGCAAATTACCCTCTTGTTTGCAATCTTATCTCCGCTCAAAAATTATTTCTGTTGGGTTAGAACTTTTCTTGTGAGCCAATAGTGCTTTTTGTTTACTATAGCTATCATTTTGCACAAAAGTTACTAATTTGGTTTTGGAATCACTGAGACCTCAATTGCATCTGCAAATGTTTACAAGGAATTTGCACGCTTACTTCAAAAGGTAGCCAGATTTAATGGCAGCTCTCAGTGCAAGACCTTTCTTTAGATGACTGCTTGTTCTATTCAATTTACAAATTGAGTTGAGTGTTGTCCCAATAAAACACACCAAAAAACCCCCCAAAAAAGCATCCAAAAACTAATTATAATCAAATGGGTTCTGATATTTGTAGATTTTAATAAACTGCAGCTGATGTTCTTTAATGTATTTACCAATAATTGTATTTAAACTTTTGGTCAAAATTGTGGTCCATATTTTGTAATATTGGTTCAGGAAAGCAATGGGTTAATAATACTCTATTCTAGGGAAATAGTGGTTCTTTTTTGTTTTACCACCTGTTTGACTTAATCCCTTTTTGAGGGGGAAATATTGCATTACTTAATTTATTTCTTCTAAGAAATTATATGCTAATCCCTTAATAAATGTTTTGTAATATTCTTCTGTAAAACCATCTGGCCCTGGTACAGTGCAATAACTTGATAACATTCAGTAATAGTTCCCAGTTTCAGTATCCATTGCAGTTTCAGTATCCATTGCAGGCCCATCTGCACTGTACATTTAAAGCAGTATTATACCACTTTAAACAGGTATGGTGTCTCCCAAAGAATCCTGTATACCTGAAAGAGCATTTTCCACCACCAGCTCTGAGGGCCTTCTGGCAGTTCCCTCATTGCAAGAAATGAGGTTACAGGGAAGTGAGGTTGCAGAGGGCCTTCTTGGTAGTGGCACCCTCCCTGTGGAACACGCTGCAATCAGATGTCAAGGAAATAAACAAGTATCTGACATTTTAGAAGACATCTGAAGGCAGCCCAGTATAGGGAAGCTTTTAATGTGTGGTGTTTCACCATGGTTTTATCATTTGTTGGAAGTCGTCTAGAGTAGCTGGGGCAACCCAGTCAGATGGGCAGCAAACAAACAAACAAACAAATAAATAATCCTCATCATCCTGGGAATTGTAGTGGTTTAACAGTTAATCCTTCCCATGGAACTCTTGAAACCGTAGCTCTAAGCAGTAGTGCAGTGCAGCTGCAGTATATAATTTGTGTTTCTTGTTTTGGTGTAGAGTACGAATACTGTTGATAAAAGCTGGTTCATTATGTGCTGATGTTGCTGCAATATTGCGTGGTCTGAAGAATGAACTTTATGATTGCCCAAAGAATCCTGATACTCTTCATCCTGATAAATAAAGAATAATCCATAACCCACCTTAAATTTAGGTTATGGTCATTCCCCCCCCCCCCCACAAGATTACAAAGCAAATGGAGGCAAGATGGGGGATCTAGCGGAAGATGGAATGAATGCTGTGCACAAAAGAAAAGTTCTTTAGAACACAGAAGCAGTCAAGTGGGAAAGCAGTCTAGAAGAGAAGGGACTGCAGTTCCATTCTAGCAAATGTAAAAACCAAACATCTCTTACTCAGTTAGAAGAGGTAGTTTGGCAAAATCTGTATCTCTATAAATTTGTGAACAACTTTGCATAGCTAAATTGTGGTATTTGGAGGATTGTAACCAGCCATAGTAAAACAGTTCATACAGAGAGCAGAGGGGGGCTTTAATGTAGGAATGTATAAGACAGTAACACCCAGTGAACTTCATGGCTGAGTGGGGATTTGAACCCAGGTCCTAGTCCTACCGACACTCTAACTGCTCGCTGGGGAAAACCTTTTTCTTTCAGTTTGCAAAGTCACAGCTTCTGTGATAGGTGGAGCTGCCAGTGAGGGACGTTGACTCATTCTGTACATTCATACCTGCATAGCATGATTATTAAAAAAATTTAATGTTTTTATTTCTGTAAAGGAAAAGACTTCCCTGTAAATGGTACAGGAGCAGTGGCGTAGTTGAGGGGTGTGGAGCTGGGGGAGCATGGCCCCCAGGCACATTTTTTGGAAGGGAACTCCCCACCCCTGCAAAAATCCTAATCCTTTTTGTCATAGTTTCCCATCTGCACCCCATGCTCAACCTGCATTTCTAGAAAGATGCAACAGTTCCAAATAAAGGGAGCAAATTCTTCCAAGCAAGCCAGCAAAAATAATATTATGAGACGAAATGAAAGGCAAAGCAAAGAGGGATTGCTTTACTGCTAGAACCATTTATTTTTGAGAAACAAGATCACCGTTAGAAGCCCCTTAAATCATCAGCCAGCACAAGAATCAGCAGCAGAAGCCCCACAAGCTTGTTTGCAAACCACAGCATGTCTCAGCGAAAGATTGGAGGGGACGGGTGAAAATCAGTCAGATTTTGATACATTTTTCTTCCTTAGGCTTCCATTTGCTGAAAAAGCATTTTTTGCCCTATGTGATGCCTTGCATGTGACGGACAGTGTGCGAGTAACCGCTTGGAAGACTTATGAAAAAGTGTCTCTGGATGGAGTTGTAGTAAGTATATGATTTGTTTCTTAACAGATTAATAGCCATTTATGTTAGAATGTGCTCAAGATATAAAATACTTATGAAGACTGAGACAATAACACTAAACCAAAAACTTTACTAGCCTCTCTTTATACTCAAAACATTTTTTTCCTGCCTCTGTTTCTATTTCATCTTATGTAGTTGAGGTGGTTTGCGAACAAACAGTATTGGTAGAAATCATGCATATGTAATAGTCTTCTAAAAAATGCTAAATTTAGTGTGAACCTTAGATATTTCTGAAATTGCATTAATCAAATGTAGGCATTTATGACCAGTGACATTTAAATGGGGTTCAGTTCTTTCCTGTATAAGCACAACGCTCATGTGCATAAAGACCTTTTCCCCTCCCCACTTGCCGTGTGCAGCTGGGCCCTCAGCAGACCAGGCAGGTCTAGGAATGGGAATCCTAGGCCTCCTGCCGTTCCCATGCAGATGTTCCAAGCTCACATTGTTGAATAAGGTGGAGAGGAGAAGCTCTATGGGCATGTGGGAAATGTTTTTGTTCCTCACCATGTCTAGATATGTTCTGCGCATGTGTCTACAGGTACCCTGAGGAGGGAAACACGCATGGGACACAATCCCCTTCTGAAGTGTTGCCCTGCCAGTTAGAGTGCTTCTGTTTCCTATTGTTGTCCATGGGAGAGCCTGGGATGTGCTTAATTTTTTCACATTGACATGAATGGAGTTTCAGTATCCGAATCTTAAAATCTATCTTAAAAACGAATTCCACTGATTCTGAGGTGCAGGAGAACCTCAGCTATTTTTATATCAATCATATCCATTGACATTTGCTTCTTGGTATCATTTGCCAAATCATACTAGCATATGCATATTCCTAAGAAAACGCTTTGTCTTAAGAAACAACATTGACTACACAGTTCTACTTCTGATTTACAATGAGCATGAAAACTACTCTTTGTTTTTTCTAGGAGAGCCACCTTAAAAAAGAATGGTGGGGGATCTGTATTTTTACAGCAGCCATTGACTTGGATGAGGTGACATTCACTTTTACAGAGCTCCTGAAATGCCTAGGTATTAGGTAGGTTTGTTGTACCAGCTGAGTTTGATACAATTCAACAGGTATGGAATAATTCTGTGTGTGTATTTTGTCGGAGGCTTATTTCCCGACTACTGTGAATGGTTCTGTTGCTGTGGTTTTGCCTAAAGCAATGTCTAACCAGGGTCTAGGATTTAACAAGATAAATGTTTCCTCATTTCACTTGCATGAAGAGGGGTCTGAGATCAGTTTTTGTCAGATTGTACTTGACTGTTAACCTCCCTCCCTATTTTCCATATCGAATCCTACCCTGCTGTGGAAGAATATAAATCCCGGCATTTCCTCCCGGCTGCAAAGCTTAATAGCAGCTTGGTGGGTCTGCACTTTTGGTCAGGGAAGTGCTGTGCTGCTACCCTGATAACTTTTATCAAGCACTCCGTGCATTGCAGCTGCATTTAAATAACGGCTGGTGGAGTAGGGAATCGTGATAGCAGCTTTGCCATCTCATGTCTGTTTTAGGCCAGGGAAAGAGAGTGGTGTGAATTGGCTGAAGGTTGAATTGCGATGAGATACAGCTTTTTTTCTTTGGGACTCCAGGGTGAGGTGCTGGATAGGCTGCCTGGGGCCAGTTTGCCTCCTCCTGTGCCTGGCTTGGGGATAAAGCAAATATTTTAAAGGCCCTAGAGAGCTTCACTGCTCTGTTAGCCGAGCAAAGCTTAAACCCTGTAGCATTGCTCAAGGAAAGTTTGGTCCTTTTTGAGAAATTGGCTTTTAATATGTGCTTTGAGCCTTATGGAAATATTTGATTATTGACTGTTACGTTTTCCTTGCAGCGTTTGCAAATTTGTGTACATGATTAAAGAAATGGATGTCAACATGGACACCATTAGTACTAAAGTGGAAAGTACTATATCACACCTAAAGAAAAAATACGATGTCCTGCTTGCACTATACCACAAGTTGGAAAGGTAAAATGCTTATTGTTTGCTGCGTTCTAAAACCTAGTTTAAATTTAAATTTACTGTTTTGAGGGAATTACAGCATTAAAGTGAACATTAGTATTTGGGGATTAAGAATGGTGTAGTGGCTGGAATGTTGGTCTGTGACCTGGGAGACTGACGTTCTAGTCCCCACTCAGCCATGAAGCTCGTTGGGTGACCTTGGACCTGTCACTGTCTCTCAGAAATGATAGGTCAAGATATCCCTGCAACCTCCAGCTTAGTCTTTCTATTATTGATTGACATATCCCCCCAAGGTTCAAAGAATTGACAATCTTTCTATTTAAAGCAGCACAATCCCAAATTACACAGATAAATGAACAGAATATGGTTTATTGGGCTTTCTGACTGTCTCACTTACCATGCCAAAATTATTCAAGCCACTGCTAAGAAAGATTGTTTTGAGTCTGTCTGGTTCCCCTTTTAAGTTAAGATAATAACAACCTAAATGTTAAACCTACAATTGCTCAAATCTCACTGTGGAGAGGTTTAGTTTCTCATAAACGAAGAGGCTTGACACAGGTAACATGTTTATGATCTTAGCTTAGCTTATCTCTTTTATTTCATTGTAAAGGCAATAAAAACAATTTGGGGAAAAATCTCTTTATTATCCAGTGTTTGACTGTAACACAGTATGCATTGATGATATGATAAAACAGAAAAGCAAATAAAAATTGATTTTTTAAAAAAGAAAAATAGTTCACAATTCAGCCAAATTAATTCAAAATTACACAAACACACACAGTGTCTTTTGAAAATTGATAGTACAACAATGCTTGTCTGGATCATGTACTACTACTACTACTATTAAATTTTTATTTGTATCCTGCTGTCCCCAGTCGAGGCCGGGCTCAGAGCGGCTAACATTATAAAAACAACACAATATGCATAAAAACAGACATCAATTAATTAAAATACATCTTAAAATTAATTCAGACAAGTTAAAATCTGGGCAGGTGGCAATTATCAGGTTAGAATTGAGAGTGCTTAATACTTGCCAGGACCAACTGTTTCCACTGAGCACACAAGGACCTGTGAGCGGGTTGGGGGCCTCCTTCGGGCTTGTTTTTATACAAAGGAAAGTAAGTCTGACCTATAATTATGTTAATTATTGTGCTACATTTGAACTTGCATGTTTAAATTTGTTCATGCAATAAAGATACTGGTACCATACTTAAGATTTCAAAATAGTCTACTATTTATTGCTCTTGGGTGGCCATCTGTCATGGATCCTTTAGCTGAGTGAGATTCGTGCATTGCAGGGCGTTGGACTAGAGGACTCCTCGATCCCTTCCAGCTCTGCAATTCTGTGTTTCTAATACGTCCTTTAGCAACATCATTCCACCACAAATTTGCAGCATTGAAATCCTCCGGGCTGGGAGGGGGTGTTTGAATGGTGTGAAAGGGAACAAGGAGGAGAAGTTTAAAACTTCCTGTTAAGTCTCCCTGTAAAATACTGCAGGGAGTATCAGCATCGAGTGGTACCTCGGGATGCGAACGGGATCCGTTCCAGAGCCATGTTCGCATTCTGAAGCGAACACAACCCACGTGTGCACAGGTCACGATTTGCCGCTTCCGCGCATGCGCGTGACGTCATTTTGAGCGTCTGCGCATGCGCGAGCAGCGAAACCCGGAAGTAACACATTTCGTTACTTCCGGGTCGCTGCGGGACGCAACCTGAAAATGCTCAACCTGAAGCTACTTTAACCCAGGGTTTGACTGTACTACAGTACATAAAGGGAACAGAACAGTTCCCTCGAGCTGCCAGTTACTAGCATGTCTCTCAAGCTGAGTTGAAGAGTTTGGATAAGGGAGAAGAATAAGCAACTCTACTACACAAACACAAAGTAAAAACAAAAACCTGGTATCATTCCTATTTGGGGCTTTCACAACTAAGCGGTGTTGTCCAAGAATATCCAGGTAACTCTGAAAAGGCGCACCTCAAGTTACTGGACATGTTTTGCTTTGTGTGCAAGGGATCTCCCTCCTTCCACAGCCCAGAAGGGCTGCATATCCACACTGAGCTCTTCCTCGGAGGGTTCCTGGACCCTCACAAAGCTCTTCCTGCCCGCCTGCACCTCCTCTGCCCCCCTCAGCCTGAGGGGACGTAATTCAGGGGGCTTCTCGCAGCCTCAGACAGGAGAGATCCGTTCCCTGGTCTGCTTTCCTTTCCCAGCTCCCTCCAGCCTTGGGAGGCATTTCTCCCCCCACGGCCTCAGCGCCTGCAGCCACAAGTTGGATCTGAAGTCTTAGGCGAGGCATAATGCGACAAGACTTCAGAAACTGCTCACAATCATAAAATTCCTTGTTGCAGGATGTGCCTGCCGCCGTGGGCTTTTCAGGTGCTTGTTAAATGGTAGGTAAAGGTAAAGGTACCCCTGCCCGTACGGGCCAGTCTTGACAGACTCTGGGGTTGTGCGCCCATCTCACTTAAGAGGCCAGGGGCCAGCGCTGTCCGGAGACACTTCCGGGTCACGTGGCCAGCGTGACATCGCTGCTCTGGCGAGCCAGAGCCGCACACGGAAACGCCGTTTACCTTCCCGCTGGTAAGCGGTCCCTATTTATCTACTTGCACCCGGAGGTGCTTTCGAACTGCTAGGTTGGCAGGCGCTGGGACCGAGCAGCGGGAGCGCACCCTGCCGCAGGGATTCGAACCGCCGACCTTTCGATCGGCAAGCCCTAGGCGCTGAGGCTTTAACCCACAGCGCCACCTGCGTCCCTTGTTAAATGGTACATATATATAAAATTATAGTGTATAATATAATACTATATAGTATAGAAATAATAGTAGACAGATTTTAGCATTCATATGATAGTATAAGTTTCAGCATAATTGGAAAAACCGCTGCAGAATTTCATTTTGCATCCCTTTGGCTCCTGCTAAAAACCATCTAGGATCCAACCCTCTCCCAGAAAACACATTTTCTTCAATACCCTGGGTGTGCTGAGTTGAAATCTTAAGTTTTAGAGTGCACTGATACGCCTTTTTTCTTTTTCTTTTTAAAAGAACTTGTGGACTTATCTATGTTGAGCATCCTGATGATCAGTAAGTTTGTCTGTTTTCATAAAATCAAAGAAATGTTGATGTGTGAGCTGCTAGCTAGTGCATAGGTTCACTAGATAGCAGTTGGCAAAGGGTAGGAGTATGTTTCACTGTTATAATGTGAAGGTATATTGTTTTAATAAACTGTGTTGGGGGTGTGGGGGTGCTGTTTTTGTTTGTTGCTATGTTAGGTATTTTTATATTGTAAACTGCCCTGTCATCCTCGGATGAAGGGTGGTATAGAATTATTATTATTATTATTATTATTATTATACAGTAACTGTATTTTTTGGCTTAAAAAATCACAGCCACACAGAGCATTAAACCTTTGGCTTAAATCACTTAGCTGCATACCTTTTAAAAAGTGTTTTAAAGCAGGAAATGTAGAATCGTCACTGTAATGTTTTTCTCTTCTTTTTGTAGAGTTTGTGCTGAACTAAGTTCTTCACTAGTTCTAAAACTATGCTGGATCATGTTTCTTTTGGCAAAAGGTAAGTAGTAGTATCCTTCAGTGTTTAAAAGAAAAAAGAACCCCCCAAAATTGGTTTGACTATCTTGACTCTTAAGCTTTGCATTAATATTATAAGCCACCTGGAGAACACTGTTACTGGGACCATATAAATGCTGTAGGTAGATCAGTCGATCAGTAAAATAATTTGAAATCTGAGAAAAGCAAGCATAGGGCTGGTTCCTTCCGTGTGTGTGTGTGTGTGTGGGAGAGAGAGAGAGAGAGAGAATTGGGTGATATTCAGCTGATAAAGTGATGACAAAGCTTATTTCAGGAATACAATTGAAAGAAAAAAAAGCAGAGGAAGATACTTATTAACTATCATCTGAAATTTTTTTCTAGGTATGTTTGGCTTAGTTAGAGAATCTTCCTGTCATTTTTACCATATAGTTGCCAAGCTAAGCAGACATATTACCAAGCTGAATTCAGTGCTGCATTTGTGCCAAAAGGGATCACCTGAAATAAACCACCTGATCATGTATAGTGGAGCCCTTTGTGTAATACCTTGGTGTGCTACTGTTGTTTAGCGTGGGCATATCCTAAAGCAGCAGGGGCCATTTTGGATAAACTGTGATGACCTGCCAGTGACCTGATGTCAGGCACAAGAGAGTTAAGGGGATCTCTTATTTCAAATCTACATAAGCACCATAGCACTAAGGTTGGAGGGAAGCCTTCAATGAGGAAAAGGTAGCCATGAGATCTCTTATCTCTTCTAAGCACCACAGTGGTCAGATCAGAGAGAAGCTGTCAGCTTAAGGGAGAGGTTTGTGGAAATGCTGCTTTTTGCTGTCGTTCTTATCCCTGTGGCGCTCAGCCCTCTGGAAAAAGCAAGCAGAGGAATCTTAAGGGGAAGGGGCTGGAAATGCTAAACGTGTGTGTGTGTGTGCGTGCGTGCGTGTGTATGTGCACCTGTCTGGCTGCTTGCAGGTCTGGTGTGTGGGAGAGGGAGAGAAATGTGTGCTTAGTGCGCATGTGTGGGACAATGGAAGAGGGAAAAGGCAAATACATATTTATTTTTTGCCTCCTTGCCTTTGCCTTGCCAAGTTTTGCCCTGCCCACCATGGGAACGTGCCCCTCAGAAGGTTGGATAAGCTCTGATCAGGCCCTCAGGCTGAAATAGGTGCTCAGTTCCTGTCTTAAAACTTTATTTGAGCAAGGTCTTGAATACTAGGCACTGAAAATTGTTCATGATTATAAAGTGTTTGGCAACCTAGATAATTTGCTGAAGAGCCATAAGATACAAAGTGTTGCATCCAGATTGTCTCTTCTGCAAAAGGAAGAGCTCCTTTCATTCACAGAAGGAGCTGAGCTCCAACAGAGGCCTCTGCTGGAGGGAGGGGAGCCAATGTCTGCTGATTCCCCCAGTCACCCACCCACCTTCCCCCTGTTCTGGAATGTCCCCAAACTCTCCCTTGTAGCTTTTCAGGAAGCAAAAAGGGCTGCAAGGGAATGGGGATTGTGCAACAATGGCCACCCTCTCTTCATTCAGTGTCCCATGAGCTCTAAATCTACGCCTAGAGGGCGGATTCAGCCACCTAGATCCATTTGCAGAAGCCAGCCCAAGGGCTCCTGCTAACCCAGTAGGGTTTTGCCTCATGCCCAGATCTGCTCTGGAGGATTGGGAGAACCCTCCGGAAGAGCAGGAAAGGGGAGATCCTTATGCTGAGCAGGCAGAAATGTTTGCAGTGACAGAACACTCTCCTTAGTCCTCTCTTGAATTCCACCCTATGTATTTCCAGCCTAGTTTTCCCAAATGTGAAACATGATACATTTTTCACTTATGCTTTGAAGAGGCGTTGATTGAAAATGTTCCCTCATTTTTCTAATGTTTTCAGGAAAAATACTACAGATGGAAGAAGATTTGGTTATTTCCTTCCAGTTGCTGCTTTGTGTCCTTGATTATTTTATCAAACTGGTGCCTCCAGCAGTACTCAATGAACCATACAGTAAGGATTTAAGCTTTTCATTGCACACAACAGTAAACATGTTTGTAGTCCACATAAGAGATTGTGTGTTCTGTCCTGAAAAGATAAAGAGAATTGTATAAGTTGTTTAAACTGACCCCACTTTCGTTTATTGTGTTGCTTATATTTGTGCCCCTTAGTCCATTCTGTACCAGAGCGACTGTTCAGCCCTGCAGATATATGTTGCTACAAAGGAGCAGCAAAAATGTAAAAGCTTACACTTAATAATATTTGGGAATCATGCTTGAGTATTGAAAACAATAACTGCAATATTTGCATTTTATAATACAGTACTTGCATAACTTTTGTATTGCTGCAATGCCCTTTAGAATCATTTCCCCATATTCTCTACATCTCTGAAAGACTTGCCGTGGTCACGGACAGGACTTTCAAAAAGAAATGCATAAAGTACATTGTAATTGTACATTCTAAATCCAAAGAGGGTTTTTACTGAAAATGACACAAAGAAAATTGAAACGTCTGTTTTAATCTGAGTTTTGTTCTTGTATTTTTGCATGCTGCTTAAAAATATTAAAATATTGTTTACAAATCCTTTTTTTAAGGTAAATAATAAATATTTACCTATGAAAGTTTTATTTGTAATTTACTGACTGGCCTGGTGGATGCTTGAATATATATTAGATTTTGGTTTAAAGCATCCCTGAAATCTTTCAGAGAGCTATGTCATGTTTAAAAAGGTTTTTTAAATAAAATTGTTTTGTGAATTTTCCCTAGAGCTCTGTATAAACTGATATTCTGGCATCAAAAATATATGGTGATACATATACTGTGAGTGCACATGTCACGTGAATGTGTGCTCTGAATTTTGTACTGATCCGAGTCAGACTCCGTAGGAAGCCAACCTTTTTGGACCGGTGGGCACATTGCAGGTTTTGAAAGAGTTCTGTTTTGCAGTAACAAAATGGCTACCATGGGGGAGTGGCATAACATTGCAGCTCACTTCAGAAAGTCAGCCAAAGTAATTGCTGCCCAATTACAACAGAAAGCCTTTCTCAGTACCAGGAAAAATGTACACAGTAGCCACAATCACTTCTCTCCCTCGCACACATGCCACATATGCAGACCACAGACACACAGGCCTCTCTCTCCCTTGCGTTCACACCCCCCTTCAGGTCCACAGCCACACGTGCCACCCTTCCTCTCTCTCTCTCTCTCTCTGGCCAAGTGCATCTCCTTTGTCTCTCTTGACCTCGCAGTCATGCACCCCCCCATCTCACACTGCACACATATCTCTCCCCTCTCTCCCCTGCCTCTTCTCCCCCCACCCCAAATCTTTCCAAACCAGCCAGAATGCGGGGGGGGGGTGCTTCCAGTTCTAGCAACCACTCCACACTTCTGCCATTTCCAGTTATTTAATTTTTTGTGGGTTACCTGGACTGGGCGCCTTTGAGCACAGGGGCCTGGGGATGCCAGGGAAGGCCTTTGTGAGAGCCATGGAACCCAAGGGCACCAAACTGGTGGTCCTCACAGTAGGCAACAGAACCCAGTCTATAAGGCTATTGCTTCATGCTGTTCTTCATTACTGTTGAAAGAAAATCCTGAAATAGTGCCAGTTGCAGAATCATTTTAGATTTCAAGATGAGGCAAAATTGTTTTGGTTGGTGGCTGAAAAACCAGGCACATTTGATTCAGAAATACTAAATTCTATTAATTCCTAAGTGTGAGACTAAAATAGTGTGCCTGTTCGTAGAATGACATAGAAGGAAACACAATGATGAGTTTTAGAACTATCTAAAATGCAACACAGATATTTCTAATACTGTTTTTATGTTTAAATATTTATTGCAAAACCCCTAAAAAGGACAAAAAATATAGATTTCCATATTTTAGGGGTTTTGCAAGAAATATTAAAACATAAAACCAGTATTAGAAATATCTGTGTTGCATTTTAGATAGATCTCGAACTTATCATTGTGTTTCTTTCTATGTGATTCATAGAGAGAGAGAAGGAAGAAAAGCCGAGGGATGGATGTGAATGCAGTTGAGTGTTGAGGATTAAGGGCTTGTGCCAAAGTTTCAAGGATATTTTAAGAAAGCAGGAGTCTTCGGTGGGTTATGCATAGTGAGAGTTACTTCTTGTTTAATAGGTGTTCTCATTTCCTTTTCAGATATACAGATATAGCTTTTAAAAACTTATTTTCATATGCTTAAAATATTGCTTTTTTGCATTTTGCTTTGACTTAATGATGTATGATGAACAAATACTTGCCTTCCTTCCCATAGAATCCCTGAGTGCAATGTATGTTAATAGCTCAGCTCGAACTTACAGGAGAACTCAGAACAGGAGTATACGTACTTCAAAAACAGATACAGAAATAAAGGTTATCGAAGAGCTTTGTAAAGAACATGATTGTAATTTGGATGAGGTAAAACCAGATTAGTGTTGTTGTTTGTTTTATAAAAAAGAAAACAGTTTTCTGCAATGTCCTCCCTTCCCCCCCCAGGTGACCCACTCCCTTCGTCAATTGCCTACAACCCCGCACTTCTCCTCCTAGTTTCTCAGCCTGTTATGTCTTGTGTCCCTCTCCTTGCGATCTAATGCCTTCTGAGCCCTTTTATGTTTGTCCTGGTAAAACGGATTTCTCCCACCGCTTAGAGAGGCTGCCCTGCCCTGTTGCCGGCACGCCACGGACTTCTCTTCTCCCTCCCATCTTGACCTCAGCAGTTAAATATATGTGAATGTCCCATAACCTCATAGCCCCCCAGTCAGTGTATAAGAATGGGTTGAAGTCCAAGAGCAACAATCTGTTATTTGTCTATTACGGTTTCATCTGATGTATCTACTCCTAACATCAATGACATAATAGCATTTGGCACTGAAGGATTCCCTTTCTTTCCTCTTTGGAGATTGAAACCTTTGCCTTGTTTTCAGTATAGTGGGGTCAGGAAAAGTGCTGTCGAACAGTGCCTTGAATTTAGCTCTCAAAAGTTAAAGCAATTGAAGATACTTAAAGTAATTTAAAAATCTAATGTCTGGATGTGGGCAACTGCTCAGACCTGGAAATACCAGCAGATACCGGTACATCATAGTTTTTCAATAAGCTTGTTTTGCTATATTATGCATGAAACTAAGAGACCACCTAATAGTGACACTTTTTATTGTTTTTTTACCTTTTTAAGGTGAAAAATGTTTACTTTACTAGTTTTATTCCATTCCTGAACTCTTTGGGTATTACACCTTCCAGTGGACTTCCAGAGGTAACATTAGTTTAATTTTAAAATCTTTAATTCAGGGTTGTCACAGTGAATCCTAGTTATGTTTTTGTTAGTTTTATTCTGTCTAATTCTTAGTTTATATAGGAGTAGCTATTTCACAGCTTTTTGATATGATAGGTCCTTGGAACTGTCAGATTAAAGAGATTAAGAAGAACTTTAAACTGACTATTAAAGGGTAGTTATATAGATGATAGGGACGCAGGTGGCGCTGTGGGTTAAAGCCTCAGCGCCTAGGGCTTGCCGATCGAAAGGTCGGCGGTTCGAATCCCTGCGGCGGGGTGCGCTCCCGCTGCTCGGTCCCAGCGCCTGCCAACCTAGCAGTTCGAAAGCACCTCCGGGTGCAAGTAGATAAATAGGGACCGCTTACCAGCGGGAAGGTAAACGGCGTTTCCGTGTGCGGCTCTGGCTCTGGCCAGAGCAGCGATGTCACGCTGGCCACGTGACCCGGAAGTGTCTCCGGACAGCGCTGGCCCCTGGCCTCTTAAGTGAGATGGGCGCACAACCCCAGAGTCTGTCAAGACTGGCCCGTACGGGCAGGGGTACCTTTACCTTTACCTTTATATAGATGATGGAGCAAATTTATTTCCTGTTGTGCCGGAGGGTAGGGCTCAAACCAGTGAGTTCAGTTACAGGAAAAAGGACTTAGACTACACATGAGGAAGAACCTCCCGATTACATACACCAGCAGAATACCTTGCAAAGAGCTAGACTATTGAAAGTTTTGAAGTACAGTGGTACTTTGGTTCTCAAACGCCTTGGTACTCAAACAACTTGGAACCCAAACACTGCAAACCCGGAAGTAAGTGTTCCAGTTTGCGAACCTTTTTTGGAAGCCAAACGTGCTCCATTTTGAGTGTTACGCTTCCGATTTGAGTGCCACGCTTCCGTTTTGAGTGTTATACTGAGGTCTGTCTGTTTTTGTTATTTATTTTGCATTTTTTGGTAGTTCTTTTTGTTTTGTTTTTGTGACTGTGTAGAGCACAGTTCAGGTACTGATTAATTGGTTGTGTGACTGCAGTACATTGTTTATTGCTTTCATTTTATGGATCAATGGTCTAGTTAGATAATAAAATGCTGTTTTAGTGGTTGTTTTTAAAAGTCTGGAACGGATTAATCCATTTTGCATTACTTTCTATGGCAAAGCGTGCCTTGGGTTTGGAATGGACTTCCGGAACGAATTGAGTTTGAGAACCAAGGTACCACTGTATAGGCTTTGTATGCTGTAACAGTAGATTTTGTTCATCAGTAGCGGGTTGGTGGAGTACATTAATTTGGAAGTCTCTTCCAACTGTACAGTCCTCTAATTACTTTCAGAAATGAATTGAATTGCAAATAAATAGCTTGCATATGAATAGTTAGACAATTGTGAGCCTAGGTCTCAGTCTTAGTTTTTTCCTTTTGTCCCCTTTTTGTTGAAACCCAAGGTTGAGAATATGTCGAGCAAATATGAAGAAATGTATCTGAAAAACAAGGATATTGATGCCAGATTATTTTTAGAGAAAGATGAAACTTTGCAATATGATCACACTGAATGGTAATTTTTTTAATTGCTTTTTTTTTGCATTGTAGTAAATTCTACTAATTCTTGAAGCAAAATGGAAACTTGGGGGGAATGCTTCTTAACTAATCTATCTTGCAGGATTTTTCCAATGATAAATAAGAGCTGTAAAATTCTATGAGAAGCGCTATGTGAGAACAAATAATAAGGCTTTAAAACCGCTGCTTTAGAATATGACTTCTATGGATAATAATATCTGTATGAGTTCTTTCTAATCATCCTCCTTCTCCCAAAATGTCCTGTCATCTTTCCACTTGCTTTAATTAATACGTTTAGAGCTGAGATTCTCAAATATTGATAACAAGCTTCTCTTCACTGAGTTGTCATCATGGACCTCAGTTGGAGGCCTGATGTTTCTTTCTTGGAGTTGCAGCTGGAGTCTGTCATGGCAGCAAGTGAGCGCTCCATCCCTGTGTGCCCAAGGAAACTGGCCTTTTCCCAGCACTGGCCAGCAGGGGAAAGCCTTCCCTTCCCCTGTGCACGGATTGCTTGAAGTCCCACCTGGCTTGACTTTCAGGGGAGTTAAGGCTTTCAAAAGATTTCATGTCGGTGACCCACTTTTTAGATATGCATCATTTTGCAACACAGTAATTGAGTTTGTACTTTGTAGTTCCGCTACAAGTGGAAAGGCCACTTTTTAAGAAATCTTCCCTGGGTCCCGAAGACTTAAATACCGTATTTTTTGCACCATAACACTCACTTTTTTCCTCCTAGAAAGTAAAGGGAAATGTCTGTGTGTGTTATGGAGCGAATGCCTGCGGGTGGCGGGGGGGATCTGCTGCAGTCATGAGCAGAGGATCCATGGTTCCCCTTCCTTCCCTCCTCCGTGGTTACAAAGCATGGAATCCACATGGATCCTCAGGATTTTTGCATTGGGCTACTCCAAACTCACTGTCAGATCACATGTCTGTGGCCACAGCATGAACCACAAAAATCATATACCCACTATTTTGTTTAGAATATTTTTTTTCTTGTTTTCCTCCTCTAAAAACTACGTGTGTGTTATGGTCTGGTGCGTGTTATAGAGCGAAAAATACGGTAGCTATCACCAAGTTGCAAATGTCCCCTTCCTAGGCAAGGTTTTTGAGCAGGCAGTTGCTAACCAGCTCCAGGCTCTCTTGGAAGAGACTGATTTTCTAGATCCATGGCAGTTGAAGTTTAGGCCTTGTTTTGGCATGGAAACTGCCTCTCCCGTCTCTTAGGGAGTGCAACCCACCCACCCACCCATCCCTTCATCCAGGGCAGTTTACAATATAAAAAGACAAAAATACACACTGTAATAACAGACAACAACCCCCCCCCCCCACACACTCACAGTTTAAAAGGGCATAGATTAGATAAATTAGATGAAGGCCTGGGAGAAGAGGAACATTTTTGCCTGGTGCCTAAAGGAGTCTAATGAAGGTGTCACACAAACCTGCCTCAGGGGAGCCTTCCACAAACAGGGAGCCACTGCTTCACTGGAGCAGAAGTGAGCAAACCACAAGCTTATGTATGATTCAATGAAACCATGGCTTCATATCCTGGCTTGTTTGGATATTTCCTGGTTTGAACAAAATGGGAGAGCATAGTTAATGAGAAGACTTCCTGGTTTGTTTGCTCATGGACATAAAGGGTAAAGCAAGGAGGTTTTGTGCAAGATCAAAGTGCTTATTCATACCTACCTACCAAACCAAGAGTTTGTTGTCCAAATGCAGGCATCTTGGCTGGAATACACCAGGCTTTTATGCAGACAAGTTAACATTTTTCTCATGTTAAGTTTACAGTCGGAGAGAACACCAACCAAGAATAACCCAGGTTATGATCCTCTTGTTGTGCTTCCGCAGACCCCGGTTCGGTAAGAAAAATTGTCCTAATTTTGAATTTAGTTGAAAAGGTTTAGAAAATTATTTCTATGGGTACAGGAAATATGGTGAGTTTATCTGAAATTCTGTTTGTCCTGCAAGTGCTTCAATTCTGATTTAATGCTTCTGCATAAAAAAGCATTTGCAGAGACCCTACAGACAGGCTGAATGGTATCAGTGGTCTTTCCATCAAAACCAGCCTTCAAGTTCAGCTCACAAAAGTAGACAGTAGTCAGTGTCTTCTCTCCACATTTAGAATGTGTGTCAATATTGCACGGCTTTAAATCAGTTCAGCCACTGCTCCCCAGAAGCTTAATCAGAACTTACACAGCTGCCGCAAAATTAAGTTCATAGACTGTATAAAATGTTGCTGAAAATACTAGTGATATGAATGTAAGGAAGTACCAGCCCTGTTTTTAATCATGTTCCAAAGAAGGTTATTTTTGGTAGTTGTGTTCAGCTGATCAAATCTTGGCTTACTAACCTCTGGGTCAGTAAATTCTGTGGAACACCTCGCTACCAAACTCTGCCTCCATCTTCTGCCATTTGGTGACTTCTGCCTCTGCAGCACCATTTTGTGATTGATGAGTTTCAGTGAGTTAGTGTGTCCTGGAGGTAGAATTTTTGAGAAGTCCTCTTTTAATCTGTCCTCATGCAGGAGTTGCTCCAGCCCCCTGATCATTTGGGTGGCTCTACTCTGAAACTTGCCCAGATCTACAGTATCCACATTGAGCTGAGGCATTTTCATATTAGCAGATCTATTTTAGATCCCTTTTCTAGTATGATCCCTAGGATGGATTTTGGTGTGGACAAAGCACAGTGCATTACTTAATGCTGCCCTTCGCATTTTATTTATATTATTGTGATTTTATTGTTATATTGCTTTATTTATCACTTTAATCTCCTGGTTATAATAGGCATTATATACTGTAACTAATTTAATTAATAAATAAATAATGCCTTGCACACAAGCTAGGAAGCTATGGTGAATGACTTCCAAACAAGCCTGAATATAAAGGGATAGTTTGACATTGGTTGCATCTCTTGGTTTGTTTTGAAGCCATTAACCATAGTTTCCAATGTTGATGTAACAGGAAACTACTGTCACGGCGCTGTCAGACAAAAATGTCCAGAGTGAGGAATTAACTCTTTATTGTCAAAAGTACACTTGCAAGTTAGGGGAAGGCAGGTCTATCGGTCCACGTCTCAGCTGCTACAAGATGAGTTGTCGCAACAGAGAGTCCTGGACCCCGACCTCAGCTTATGTATCTCCCCGATCTGAGCTGTGTGTAAGCAGGTGCAGACTTTGTCTGTGTGAACCTGCTTCTGTTCCTCCCTCTGCAGTCCTCTTCTGGACCTGGGGAGCTGGGGGCAGGAGGAAGCGGTGTGGAAGCCCTGGGCTCTCCACCAGCCTCTTCCTTCTCTCCCTACATGCTCCCTCAGATCACTGATCCCTTCTTCCAAGTCAGTCCCAACCCCCCTCCTCCCAGTGCCCACTCTTCAGCGTCTAGCCAGTCCCAACAACTATGATTTCTCCTGCTTTCCAGGTCCCTTCCTTGCTGGAGGAAGGAAGGAAGGAATTAAGCATGCAGGTGTAGGAAGCCTGTTCATATTGCTGTTCGTTATGTAGTTATTTGATGTCCAAATGTGGCCGATGTATCATTTTATGTGGTGATTTTTTTCTGTTCGAAGGCAGTTTCTTCATTTCAGAAAATAGTAATAAAAATACTTTCCCCCTCTGTAGTGCTGCGATGAATACTATCCAACAGTTAATGATGATTTTAAACTCTGCAAGTGATAAACCATCAGATAACCTTATCTCATATTTTAACGTAAGTAACATCATTTTAACCAAAGGGACTGGTTTGAATGCAGTATAAAAAAAAATCAGAATTTAATGTTATTTTATGCTTCACAAATGTTTCATGTTCTAACATGCCCTTTTCATGCTACTTCCCCACCCCAGCCCGGCTTCAGGTATTATAGCCCCATTTATCTCCAGGTCTCCAGAGGCGGAGCTAGCTGTGCCCCCGGGGGCAGGGCGAACTGCCTGCGGGGGCACGTGGCGCAGTGATGTCCCCCCCCAGGGATGACACCCAGGGCAGGCCGCACTCACTGCACCCCCCTTCCTCCGCCAGTGCCAGTCTCTATACCTTTTTCTAACTCAGAATATTCTAAAGTAGTAGAAGGAATAGATGAGAACTTTTAAGCATCATATTAAAGCTCTACTAAGTATGCTAGTACGTTTGTTTTGCCAGCAATGTAACTTTAATTCCTTGGCAGGACATACAGATTTGGGTAAGAGAGGAATGGGGCAGGGGTAGTGGTTGTTCCCAGAGATGATAGAATGATCCCATCACAAACACGCTTACTAAGTAGACTTTAATGTCTTTTGAATAATGGAGAGGCATTTGTGAATCTAGATATTGTAGTGAGAAAGCCCTTTTTTGCAGTGTTTTATTTAGAACCTCCTTGTTAGGTGGTAGTCTCCTGAATTGTGGTAATGTAATTGGATGTACGTATTTAGACTTTTGAGGATTTCATAGAAGCCTTTTTTGCTGCCAGGAAAGATATTAGCCCATTTTCCGCTCTCAAACTTCTTTGATAGTTGGCTTTCTTTCTTTCTTTCTTTCTCTCTCTCTCTCTCTCTCTCTCTCTCTCTCTCTCTCCTTCACTCTTTCTCTCTTTCTCTCCCCCTCTCTTTCTCCCTCTCCCTCTCTCCCTGACCTCCCAGTATTCTCACTGAAAATCAGTTCTTCATGACATAGTAATTCCATAAAGCATGAGCACTAGCAGAGGATAGTTCTTGTTCATCCAATATATTATATCTCTTCATCTAAGGGAAAGCTTCCCCCATCTCATTACAGAACTGCACTGCAAATCCTATGCAAAGCATATTGGAAAGAACAGAAAACCTGAGCCATGTCTTCAGAGAGAAATTTGCTGAAGCAGTTGGGCAAGGATGTGCTGAAATTGGATCACAGGTGGGGGTTCTCTGTGGCTGTGCAGGCATCATCCCAGCCTGTATTTGAATGCACATTCAAACTGCCCGTTCTGCAGGACTCAAGGAGGCTCTGCCACTGCTGCTGGTCTCACAGCCCAAATGTAGAGCGCTTTTGCTTTCGCTCTTTACACACAGCTGAGATAGACCAGTGCCTGGCCTATGCAGGCTGTGCTGATTTAATTTCTCCAGGACCCGTGCCACTCTCTGGACTGTACATTTGGTATCCAGCAGGAAGCTTCTATCTGAATATCCTAGGGCTGGGGTGGGGAGTGTACACTCTAGACTGGACAGTACAGTTTACTGCAATTATGAGGCAAACTCACAACTTTTCATTTCAGATTCTTTCTTGATGTATCATTTGCTTCTAATTCTGTGACTAGGAATGCTTAATTGAATGGATATTATGCAAAAATATTACATTAGACTTAGTGAGCCATACAAGTCCATGCAGAGCTTGCTTGAGTCTTGTTACAATAAAGTTATGAACTCAGACAAAAAAGCAGCTGTTCCCTGGAGGGCCCCCGCTTACCTCTGCAAGGTCTGGGGCAAGTGGTGTACCTGGTTGCCCCCCCCCCCCCGCCCCATACAGGCCTGGAGCCATAAGGTGGGCTGAGTTGCAGGGCCATAATGTCTTGCCAGTCGGCTTCTAGCACCCTTTCTTCTGAGAGTTTGCTTTGATTTCCAAATAGTGTGTTCCAAAAAAACCATGCAACAAAAACATTTGTTGGGGATGGATTTCTACAAATATCCTAGTCTTGGATATGCCTTTTTCTTCTTTTCTGGGGTGTGCGTGTGTCTGATGTAGTAGAGCAGTTCTCTCTAAATAGCCACATTAAACCCATTAATCACAAATAAACTGAAGTGTATTACAGAAGGTCATTCTCTTAAAGCAAAGTATTGTTACAACTTATTACATCAGCTTTTAAATTGTTTTCCCCCTAGAGGTATAGGCTTGGTGTACGGTTATACTACAGGGTGATGGAAGCCATCTTAAAGTCGGTAGGTGTTCAACATACAGAATTTTTAATATTTATATTCCCTTTTTAATGGGCTAAAGTATATCTTCATTTATTCATTTATCTTAGGAAGAAAAACGCCTGTCAATTCATAATTTTAGGTAAGTTTGGCAAACCTACTTCAAAGTTATATTTTAAATACATCTAAAAAATGTTAATGTTGAAATGCTGAAAGACTGTCTTTTTTCTCTTTTTTATAGCAAACTTTTGAATAACAACATCTTTCATACATCTCTGTTGGCCTGTGCTCTTGAAGTTGTCATAGCTACTTATGGCAGTAAGTTGTATATCTGTGCCATATTACGGAAGGGGCTGTTTCATCCATAGTGATCAGTCATGATCCTTCCCCCCTCCCTTGCCTTTTTCCCACACAGCCCAGACTTCCCTAGTATTTACTTTGTTTCACCTAATGCTGGTAAGAGTCCGTTGTGGTGTTTTGTGTGTGAGTTTTATCCTTGCGACAATGCTTTTAATATCAAATTATTAAAACTGAGTTATTTACATTTGAAATACTGATTACTACATTATTTGCAAAAGGAACACCAGACAGATTAATGCCAGAAGGCTGGGGGGGGGGTTAATGTACCCAATTTCCAAAACTGTTATAAAATTGCCACCTTTTGTATAGCATTCCTTCCCCAGTCTCAAGTTAACAGACTTCCAGTTTCCTTCAGAAACACTGAACCATTAGGGCATGTTGAATTTTTCAGATTCCTTAGAATGAGAGGTGCTGAAACACGGCTTGGGAATTCAAAAGATATTTCGGTTAAATTAATATAATTTAGTTTTGCTTGGTAAGTAAAATGTGTGTAAAATTGCGGGTGGCGCTGTGGGTTAAACCACAGAGCCTAGGACTTGCCAATCAGAAGGTTGGCAGTTCGAATCCCCGCAATGACAGGGTGAGCTCCCGTTGCTCGGTCCCAGCCCCTGCCAACCTAGCAGTTCGAAAGCACATCAAAGTGCAAGTAGATAAATAGGTACCGGTCCAGCGGGAAGATAAACGGTGTTTCCGTATGCTGCTCTGGTTCACCAGAAGCAGCTTAGTCATGCTGGCCACATGACCCAGAAGCTGTACGCCAGCTCCCTCGGCCAATAATGCGAGATGAGCACTGCAACCCCAGAGTCAGTCACGACTGGACTTAACTGTCAGGGTCCCTTTACCTTTTACATAAAAAATGATTGCCAAGTACTTGCAATAATATTCTATATTTTTTATTAATAATAATATTTAATATCATTTGGCATTGTGCTATATTTTCAGAAGGTAAAATTAAAATTCTTAGATTTTCTGAAAACAGTAAATGTAGACTTACCAAGCTAAATGTGGTCCAGTTACCAAAAAATAGCAGATTTGAATTCCTCAAACCCCAAAATTATTTTTAACACCAGACCACTCACTGAATTTCCCCCCAAATAAGTAAGTTTAACCTCCTAAAATGACATGCTCTAGAACCATAGTTTCTTTGGGAATTTGTTGTCTGATCTCAGATCTTAAATGCTGGCGCAAAACCTATTTTCAACAGGACTTCCTTGGATCTGGAACTTTGAGAATAGGGACATGATAAATGGCACATCTCAGTGTGTAGGAACAATTTATTGAGGACTTGCGTTATTCACAAAAGAATAATCAGTTGTGTTCTCTTTAGCCTCAAGCAATGCTTCACAAAGTGAAAGTATGAATATGGAAACAGATTTATCTTTCCCATGGATTATCAACATATTTGACTTAAAAGCCTTTGACTTATACAAGGTTATTGAAAGCTTCATTAAAGCAGAACCAAACTTGACAAGAGAGATGATAAAACACCTGGAATGCTGTGAACACCGTATAATGGAATCCCTGGCATGGCAATCAGTAAGTTGTCTTCTCCATTCAAATACTAGCAAGGTCTAAACCTGCTTAGCTTGTGACCTCAGGCAACATCAGGTGTGTTCAGGGGTCTATGGCCTTAGGCACTGGTAAATTGCTTTCTAAACATAAAAATGTAGTGTATGACAGGAGTATAGATACATAAAATATATGTTATTTAAGAAATACCACCATTTTATCTCTGTCCTATATTTGCACTTGTCTGTCATCTCACTGGCAATGTAGTGTGCATGCCCTCTCAAGTTAAAGCCCAAGAACCCCTTGGCCACGCTGGTGCCCAAGGCTCGTTGGCTTACAGTTGGGTGAGGGGAGCAGCCGCTGGCAGTAGTGGTGGTTGGAACTCCAAAGGGTAGGGACATTGTGTACCTGGCTTCTGACACCAAGCACTAATTCTTGCCAGATGGGTAGCGGGGAGGTACAGGGACCTCAGTTTCATGCAGGCACGGCAGCAAAACCAATCTGGTTGTCCTGCTGCCGCCCCCACACCACGTGGATCTCCCTGTGCCTTGCCCACTCTCTCTTGGTACGCAGCAGCCCCATCTTCACCAACCTCCTGGTTGCTTCTGCTAAGTGACCTCTTCTCTGGGGGGGCGGGGTGAGGAGGAAGAGGAGGCTCCTCTGGGCAGCCACTCCTGGCCATCAGTTGGGCTGGGCGATACCAGCTTTTCAACATTACGGTATATCGCCAGCCAAACATTGCAGTTTGGTCATATTCCACGATGTTGAAAAAACAAGCTGCATTGGCCTTTTCCCATGAGGCACCTGGAGAAACTGCCCCCGCTCTCACCTTGGGAACTGTGGTGGTTTCACCCAGGCGCTCACAGGCTGGAAAATTGCAGCTTGTTTGCACAGCTCAGCTGGGAATCAAGAAGGTTCCCCCTCCCCAGCTGAGTCAGCCCTGGTGCTTCCTCCGCTTCCCTAAGCTGAACAGTTTCACGGAGCCCCCACCCCGCTCCTGGGTCATGGGAGCTCATTTATGGGAGCTCATTCATGGGAGCTGGAATGTGGTTTGTTTGGTTGTTGTTGTTGTTTTGCTTTTGTTGTTTTTAAGGGATGGCATCCAATTTCGTTGCACTTGTGCAATGTTGCACTTGTGTAATGACAATAAAGAATCTATCTATCTATCTATCTATCTATCTTAAGTGCTTGGCTGTTTGTTGCTGCTGTGCTTACAGCACCACCCGGCTCCAGTTCATTCTCCACCAAACTTTGATATAGATATGAACTGTGGAAAGGCTTTCTGCCTCAACTTCAGTGTTTCTTTGTGGTCACACACCATTCTAAGCATGCCTGTTGATGGAATATTTCTTTGACTTCTATTAGTTTGTTAAACCACAGAGCCTAAGACTTGCCGATCAGAAGGTCGGCGGTTCGAATCCCCGCAACGGGGTGAGCTCCCATTGCTCAGTCCCTGCTCCTGCCCACCTAGCAGTCTGAAAGCACGTCAAAGTGCAAGTAGATAAATAGGTACCGCTGCAGCGGAAAGGTAAACAGCGTTTCCGTGCGCTGCTCTGGTTCGCCAGAAGCGGCTTAGTCATGCTGGCCACATGACCCGGAAGCTGTAAGCTGGCTCCCTCGGCCAGTAAAGCGAGATGAGCGCCACAACCCCAGAGTCGGTCACGACTAGACCTAATGGTCAGGGGTCCCTTTACCTTTACCTATTAGTTTGTGACTTCTTGCACATATTATATGGCTTTTGTTTATGAATTAAGAAACAATTGATCATTTCATCAATATTGCCAATACATTATTAGCCCACGTGTTGCCTTTTGTTGATCAGATCATCCAGCTGAGGTTAGGGCAGCTGCACACTCCTCAGTCAAGGAGGTTAAAGATCCCTCTGCATCATAGGAGGACAGAGTGCGATGGCGGTTTCACTCCCAATTATATCGCTGGTGAAACTGCTACCGCTCCCGAGTCCCTCTGCTAGCAGCGCCACTGGAGGAAGGAACTCTAGCAGAGGGACCCAGGAACAGCAGCAGTTTCACCATCAATATACCGCTGAGTGAAGCCGACACCACGGTCTGCTCCTCCTCCTGGTCCTGGGCAATAGATTGATATGTCGCCCAGGCCTAGCCATCAGTCGCACCTTCTCTAGAGCCGCAAACGTAGCAGGACTCATTTCCCCTCTCTGTGCTGCTTCCAGATGGGCCTTCTCTTCAGGATATATGAATTTTTGTTGCTGAGATGGGCTTCCCCACAGTTGGTTATTTTGCAGTAGTGTGGGGAGCAAAAGGAAATTCTATCAAAATCATTACAGATGGAAGAAATTAGGACTGTTATTCTTAAAATTAATTCCTGTAAAGCACTGGGGCCAGATGGTTTTCCTGTGGGTGGTACGATTCATATCTAGATTTCTTACACGCTAAGCTTCTTTCTGTTTATGAAAATGCCTTTGAGGCAGGTACCTGTCAACTTCAGTGTCAATGTATGAAGCACATATGTCTCTGAAACCTGGCAGAGTACACACTAATGGTGAAAATATAGATCAACCTCTTTAATTAATGTTGGTGTTAAAATGCCGGCAGCAGTTCTGGCTAATATATTGACCAGTGATTTCAACAGTGTGTTTCATTCAGCAGAGAGCTGACCATCTAAGATGGGAAACCAATTTAGTGGCTATATATAGTCTTTGAATGGGTCTGGCTGCACTTACTTCTTTGGGTGCTATAAAAGCATTTGATAAGGTATATTGGCAGTTTATGTTTGTTACTTTGGAAAAGTTTGGATTTCCTCAAGAACTTATAAAATGGATTAGAATTTTATACCAAGCTCCTAAATCTTAAGTAAGGACAAATGGAATTATTTTTGATCCGTTATCTGGAGAAAGTTACAAGTCAGTGTTCTCCTCTGTCTCCAATGATATTTCCAACCCTACAATTCTGTGTTTCTGTTATGTATCAGTCCACATTTATCCAATGTTGTAGAACATTGAGTTATCAAAAGTTGCTTACAGGATCATCTTCATCCTCCCAAAATAAAAACAAAACCTGTTCTGTAGTATATTACCTGTACTGTATTGTTTAAGTTGGCTTCTCTTGAGTGCAAAATTATTCTGCCCAGTAGATGTCAGGCTTTTCCATCTTACACTTTATAGTTTCAGGCATGAAAAACACTCTTTCTCTCTTCCTTTGTAGACATTACAGCTAACCTTGGTTGTATCCTTCCTTCTCCACATGGCAGATGCGACACAGCTGTGATACCTTACATCTTGCTTTCACTTGCTTTCTCCTTTACTGACTGTTTCTTTGATCTTTTCTATTATTATTTTTTCTACAACAAACCTGTGAGGTCGTTAAGCTAAAAACAAGTTCTTTGCACAAGGCTTTCCTGGGGCCTCACGGCTGGGAATGAATTTGGCCTTACATTGTTTTTCACTGCCCTCATTCACTGCCCTCTTGGATTGCATACCGCCCCCCGCCCCCCACTGTCCTTGGCTTGAGAGCCCTGGGATATGAAAAAGTATTAGTTTCTTTCTTTCTTTCTTTTTTAAACTTGGGGTTGCGTAACTGGCTGTGCTGGTGAGGCACTCTGTCTCGTCCTTAAACAAAGGGGCATGCCATTAAGAATGAAGCGTCTTGCAAAGGGACATGTTCTGGGAAGTTCATATGCAGCTATTAAATTAAAGGTAAAGGTAAAGGTACCCCTGCCCGTACAGGCCAGTCTTGACAGACTCTGGGGTTGTGCGCCCATCTCACTTAAGAGGCCAGGGGCCAGCGCTGTCCGGAGACACTTCCGGGTCACGTGGCCAGCGTGACATCGCTGCTCTGGCCAGAGCCAGAGCCGCACACGGAAACGCCGTTTACCTTCCCGCTGGTAAGCGGTCCCTATTTATCTACTTGCACCCGGAGGTGCTTTCGAACTGCTAGGTTGGCAGGCGCTGGGACCGAGCAGCGGGAGCGCACCCCGCCGCAGGGATTCGAACCGCCGACCTTTCGATCGGCAAGTCCTAGGCGCTGAGGCTTTAACCCACAGCACCACCTGCGTCCCTACTAGCTATTAAATTAGCCATGGTTAAAAAAACATGGTGGTTTGGTAGATGAGCATGTTGCAATAAAATTCTCCTAATTTCAGCCTTGGTATCTTTTGATAAATATTCTGGATCATAACATAGCTTGCAAATGGAAAATAAAACTGAGGCCCTGAAATAAAAGTCAGTATTAAAATGTGTGTGTGTTAGTGGTACATGATTCAGAATGTGGAGGCCACTAGTAACATACGTACATTATAATCAAATGTCAACAACTTTTTGCGCAGGAGGGAAAGGCTAGGCAGGAGAACAAATACTGTTCTGTTGAGCACCGGCTCCTATGGAAAGCATCATTTGATCTCTTTCCTGAGAGATGTTAGCAAACCTTGCAGCTTGAGTGAATTAGATTGGAATAATCACTTAACATTTATCGAGTTCAGAGTCTTTTTTCACTCAGGAACTTTTTACAGAATGAGTGGAGAGGAATAGCAGTCATTTTGTTTGACAAGAACAACAAAATGGCTCAGCATTTAGGGATGGAGTTAACCTACAAACAAACCATGTCCTCATGCTACTAACTCAAGAGAAGGAAATGTATTTGCTTTTCTCCAACTAGGGAAAGTCTAAAAGGAAGCATGTGCTAATAGCCACTGATTTATTGTACTCCGCACACCTCCAGAAGGCATTGCCAGACTCTCTCTCTTCCCCAGTTGTCCTATCTGAGGGTAAAGGCTGGAGGGGAAGAAGGTGTAACTTCTAATCTGGCCTTGCCTGTGTGAAGTACCAGATGGTGGCTGGCAAAACCAAACTTCACTGAGCTAACTGTAATCGTTGTAATAGCAGGCTATGTGTTTGTAGCATACATTCTGAAATACTTATATTTCTCAGCTTCGCTCTAAAAACGTTTACAAACAGTTATTGTACCCAGTGCACTGTTTTCTGTTGAGGCCAATTAACAGAGCTTTCTCAATGGAAGTACACAATGTAAACAGCAAACTATTTGCATTACATGGATGAATTTGTAGAATGACTCTCACGGGGCTAAAGTATCAACATTTCCCCTTCTCTGCCTACATAATGCAAGGGAGGATTTATGGCAAATTTACTTTCAGTTTCAGTGAACTGCTTGCTTGTGAACCAGAAATTGTGTTTTAAAGTAAACGATTACCTGCTAACAAACCAACTTTATGCCATGAATTACATGAAGCTGCTTTCTTTGTTTACTAGCTTGCTGATTTATATGAACCTAACAGTTTGCTCCAGCTTGCTGAGACTCAAGCTCCACTGTTCAGCATGTAAAAATAAATTCTGAACCAAAGCAGCAAGTTCCTTGACTAGCAGAAACATACATTTCAAGCAACATTAATCTGTACACTCCAAGTGTAATTAAATGTTGTTTGCAAAGAAGTGAAGACTAACCTGGATAATTAATTTAGCATTAGATCGCTTGTGATCAGGACACTCCCTGTCAGAAGGATCAGTCTTTTTGTGTCTGGGGATCTTACAATAGGTAGGATTATTGTAGGTATTAATCTTCACAAGATTCTTTGAGCCTCTGGTGTACACAAATTTGCTACAAGAACATTGAAAATAAATGGGATTGATTATCTTGCCAAGTTAGGTTTTAAACTTGCAGTGCAGCCAGTGTTATGGTACGGTCAACTTTTCTGACGTAGAAAATAGAAAAAAGAATGCAAGGTGAGTGAGAATCACTTTTCATGTTCGTTATTCCAATAGGGATAATATTTGAAGCTTTTTCTCATTAGAACATAATTTATAAATTGTGAGAGGCTAGTTTTAAATAATTGCTTTAATCAATATAATCTTCATCGTTATATGTACAAGCGTACAAGCAACTCCTTATACAAAGAAACAAAATACCTACAGATTTTTTTAAAGGTTCATTCTGTCTCTCCCATTCTCTCGTGTCCATTTATATTGCAGATTCACTGTCAAATATTCTTGTTTTTATGGTCTGGAGGCCATGTTGAACGAATTTGTCAGAACCCTTAGTTTCAGGGAATCTATTATCATATCTTCTAGTCGACCAGCTCTTCATTTTTATTGAATTTTGAATAGTCTCTGAAGTAAAATAATAAACTATGGGGTCAAAGCAACAGTTTGAAACTGCAATACATAGAGTGACTGGATACATAGTCCTGACAGCAGCAACTACTGAACAGTTAATCCACGTTTGTGTTCTGATCAGGGAATAGAGTATTAGGGTGATGTTATATGGCACAAAACAGAAGCAGAAAATCAGCAAATGAACAAAAATCATTTTAAGGACTTTTTTTTTGCTTAATTTATTCCGACTTAGTGTAGCTGGCTTATTTAAAGTTCTTAAAACCATTGTGGAGCAAGTAACATTCAGTATCAGTGGAATTAAAAATCCTACAATTTCAATGAAAATTATAATCCTTGAAAGATAGGTTTTCCAAATTTTTTCAGGAAAGTTTTCAAAACATGTCCTTTGGGGGAGTCCTTCCATGCTGACATGAACATTGGTGGATTGGAAAAAGCTTGCTGGGGTGCTTCCTCCTATCACAATTATCCAGACAGCAGCGCAGATGATCTTGGCATTTCTTCTTGTTCGAATAGCCTTAGATCGAAAGGGGTGTACGATAGCTAAAAAACGGTCAATGCTTATGCTAGTCAAAAAGAAAATGCTTCCATACATGTTTATATAGAAGAGTGTGACCGAAATCCTGCAAAGTATGTCTCCAAATGGCCAGTCTTTGGATGCAAAGTAATAAATCCTGAAGGGTAAGGTGAAAACGAAAAGTAGGTCTGATATTGCTAAGTTAAGCATATAAGTGGTTGTTTCATTTCGTACTTTCAATACGCAGGTGAAAATGTATATAGCAACGCAATTGGATATTAAACCAAGAACAAATACCATACTAAACATGCATCCGTACAAAGTATACTTGAAGGAGTCTTCAGCAGAACAGTTAGAGCTTAGCATTGTCATGCAATGAACTGCTAAAACTAGCTGCTTCTTCAGTCAAGCCGTACCTTGTATTTTGTTGTAGTCTCCGTGAAATCCTCAGATGGTGTGTAAAACCAGTCCTTGAGTGATTTCATATGGGTCCAGCTTGACTTTGAAACTTCACAGCTGAATTAAACAGAGAAGATACCATTCTGCTGGTCACTGGCAAATAATTATTTTCTTCCAAATGCCGTAGTAGTTCTGGATGATAGGGCGCATCTCCTCATCCACAATGAAGGTGTAATTAAGCTTAACTTCTTCACATATTTCTGTAGAGGTTGATCCTTCCTGTGGTGTTGTAGAAAGCACTTCAGATAAATCTGTTTCAAAGTTATGTTCTGAGTTAGGTGGGAACAGACTTCTTGTGTTAGCACTATGCTAGCATTTTTCTTTCCTTCGTGCTGTTGAGTAAGTTCTGACCCCACAGGGTAGAAAGCAAGCCAGAGAATAAAATTCCTAAGCAAGTATTTTCTTGCTGATCTTAAGCTCTCCCCGCAGCTGCCAATTAAATGGTGTCTTTGCTTGTTCAGAGAAGGCAAACTAAAGAGCACGCAAACCCCAAGCCCCACCCATGCTTACTCAGCTTGCTAAATGACATGGCAGGAAGAGGAGGCTGGGCTTCAGAAAGGAAGGGTTCCACTGCAAATTCTTAAGCAAAAGTATTTTTTTTAACCTTCCATGCTAGAAATATATTTGAACTGAGAGCCATGCAAACGATGACTACCTGGCTCAGAGTGGCAGATCAAAACCTTATTAATACTTTTAAAAGTTAGGTGTGCCTTAGGAAGTATAATTAAGCAGTTTTTAGTTACATTTCATTTTTATTTCTATGGCTGTCTACCATTTTAATTAATCATTCTGTTGATTGATCTGTTATTAGGTTTAAATATAAGTGAATTTCCATTTTAAATGCTCAGTGTAGGTGTTCAGGGACATTGCAAGAAATGAAAGAACTTGCAACTTTGCTTAGAAGTCATCTTTAATGTTTTCTTTTTCCGTTCTCTGTTATAGTAACTCAAAAATCAAAATAGTAATTTTCTCTCTCTATTTTTAGATTACACTGAAATGCCATATCTTTTTTTACCTCTTGACAGTAAAGTGAATCACAGCGTTTCCTTCCTCTGAGGTGTCCAGCTGTTCCACATGCTTTCAGGCCCTTGCTACCAGAGAGTGCATTCATAAAATGAATCTGGCCAGCATAGGTAACCCTCCGTAATCCAAAGTGCAAAGCAAGCATTAGAAGGCAGTTTAGAAAGCATCTACTTTTGAGAAGAGATCACTCTGAGGTTCTGGTCCTAAAGACAAGTTGTCAGTGCTTGATAGAACACAGTTACAAAGCTACATAAATGTATGTTACTACAATATGCAATGGACCTTTAGAAAGCATCTTCCCACTGTGAACTCACCCATCCCTTAAATACCTTTCTCACCACTATGTATGTATGCATGCGTCTCCTAAATTAATGGATGGTTTGACAAGTATAGAAATGCTCATAATAGACAAATATCTCTGCTGCTTTACACCCTAATTTCAAGTATGATTTCTTGGGAAACGATTCCTGTTTCTGGGATATGTCAACTCTAAAAAAGGCATGTGTGAAAGGCTGGCTAAATTTAACCCTATGTTAAACAATATGTTATTGTGATTTTAATGTGCTGTGTTAATCTTCCAGTGAAATTAATCTTGGGTGACTCTAAAAACAGATTGCATTAGTGAAAATTGGTGATGATATTTGAATGGAATGTTTAATAAGAGAACAACTTCATCAGTATTATCCCTCCAATGTAATTTAGCAGCAACTGTTCTACAGACTTCAGCAAAGAAGTGGGACTACAGAGCTTCTTCATCGGCTAACCTAAGAGGCCAGCAACTTTTGGCTCTTCTGCTTTTTGATTTCTTTCTTTCTTTCTTTCTTTCTTTCTTTCTTTCTTTCGTAAATTTATGCCCCAGTCTTCCTCCCAGGCTAGCCCAGGGTGGCAAACCACAAAATCGAGCTCTACAACAGCCTATTTAGAAAGACCTAAAAGCAACCCCAAACCCTCACAGTTGCTAATTTCAAGGCTGTCAACCATCTAATGGCAAGGTGATAAAAAATGTTTTTAAATTTCTTCTAAAAATCTCTGATAGACACACCTCACCAGGGAGGTCATTACACAAACAGGGAACCAACCACTACAGAGAAGGTTGTGCCATGGGTCAGTCCAGCTGGACAACAATCAGAGGTGGCACCACCAAGAGGGCCTCCCCTGCCAACCATGGGGCCCAAGATGGTTGGTTTTGGGGGAGTCCTTTAAGTACTTGGTCCCAAACCATTTGGCATTGCATGCTAGGACTAGCACCTTGAATTGGACTAGTGTGGGGCCTGGTGGCTCCATCAGGCTGCCCCGTTTACCAGCCTGGCAGCCACATGCTGCACTAGCTGTGTCTTCAATGGCAGCCCCCCCTCCGGAGCACATTGTAGGCTCAATGGGAGGCCCCTAGACCATGAGCACCAGAGGTCAAGCTGTCTCGGTCCAGGAGTGGCTAGAGCTGGCAAACCAGCCTGAGCTGGGCCTAAGCACTCCCAGCCACAGAAGACTCAAGTGACAAGTTGGAACCCTGGACTACTAATAGTAGTAGCAAACTATTTTGAAATCATTTTTTCAGCTGAGAGGGGTGCAAAAAATTGTTTAAATTGTGTTCTTGGTCCTTCTAATCCTACTTCCATAACGCCTTGTTGGTGTGAAGAGAGTAAGAATGTCCTCAAACACAGGACTTAGTGATGTACCTTTTTAAAACAAAAAACAAAAACTTTGGGGGATTTTATTTTGTGAGGAGTTTGACTTGTATCTTAAGATAAAGTTCTGAAGTAAGTACCTTAAGCTCAGTTCACGGAAAGACAGTTCATCTTTCCTTCTATGAACTGCCTTAATGGTGTAATCTTGTAATCTTTTGTGCCTACTCAGAAGGAAATGCCAAGAGTTCTGTGGGATTTATTGCCACGTAAATGTGCATATGATTGCAGTCTTAAGACTATACCCGCTGACCTTTGAGTGAGCCCCCCCCTTGACATTTTTTTTATGGGTGGACATTCATAGACTGATTGCGCTGTCCACTTGTGCTGTGTGAGAGACAGACAAGGGCTTGCATTTCAGCATCAGAAAAATGTATGCAAAATATAATGATCATTTATTCCTTTTTGTATTCTCTTCCTGAACCTAATTGGAAAGACTATTCCTGATGTTCTCAGCTGACATCCCAAGGCTTTTATTTCAGTAGGAATTGTTTGATTTAGAGGACAGAATAATATTCAGTCTTGTGTTTTGTGGCCAAGCTACCTTGGGCCTTAGGAACTGAACATTTCTTTTAAAATTATCAACAATTTGGCAATCTTACTTGCAAGCATAGGTAGTGGTTAAAGTGCATTGTTAGTAATAATAATAATAATAATAATAATTTATTATTTATACCCCGCCCATCTGGCTGGGCCTCCCCAGCCACTCTGGGCGGCTTCCAAAAGAATATTAAAATACTATGATACATCAAACATTAAAAGCATCCCTGAACAGGGCTGCCTTCAGATGTCTTCTAAAAGTCTGGTAGTTGTTGTTCTCTTTGACATCTGGTGGGAGGGCATTCCACAAGGAGGGCGCCACTACCGAAAAGGCCCTCTGCCTGGTTCCCTGTAACTTGGCTTCTCGCAGTGAGGGAACCGCCAGAAGGCCCTTGGTGCTGGACCTCAGTGTCCGGGTAGAACGATGGGGGTGGAGACGCTCCTTCAGGTATACTGGACCGAGGCCGTTTAGGGCTTTAAAGGTCAGCACCAACACTTTGAATTGTGCTCGGAAACGTACTGGGAGCCAATGTAGGTCTTTCAAGACCGGTGTTATATGGTCTCGGTGGCCGCTCCCTGTCACCAGTCTGGCTGCTGCGTTCTGGATTAGTTGTAGTTTCCGGGTCACCTTCAAAGGTAGCCCCACGTAGAGTGCATTGCAGTAATCCAAGCGGGAGATAACCAGAGCATGCACCACTCTGGCGAGGCAGTCCACAGGCAGATAGGGTCTCAGCCTGCGTACCAGATGGAGCTGGTACACAGCTGCCCTGGACACGGATTTAACCTGTGCCTCCATGGACAGCTGTGAGTCCAAAATGACTCCCAGGCTGCGCACCTGGTCCTTCAGGGGCACAGTTACCCCATTCAGGACCAGGGAGTCCTCCACACCTGCCCGCCTCCTGTCCCCCAAAAACAGTACTTCTGTCTTGTCAGGATTCAATCTCAATCTGTTAGCCGCCATCCATCCTCCAACCGCCTCCAGACACTCACACAGGACCTTCACCGCCTTCACTGGTTCTGATTTGAAAGAGAGGTAGAGCTGGGTATCATCCGCATACTGATGAACACCCAGCCCAAACCCCCTGATGATCTCTCCCAGCGGCTGCATGTAAATGTTGAAAAGCATGGGGGAGAGGACAGAACCCTGAGGCACCCCACAAGTGAGAGCCCAGGGGTCTGAACACTCATCCCTCACCACCACTTTCTGAACACGGCCCAGGAGGAAGGAGCGGAACCACTGTAGGACAGTGCCCCCAGCTCCCAGCCCCTCAAGACGGTCCAGAAGGATGTTATGGTCGATGGTATCAAACGCCGCTGAGAGATCCAGCAGAACTAGGAAACAGCTATCACCTTTGTCCCTAGCCCGCCGGAGATTAGGATTCTGTTTGTCTTTTGAAAGGACTTCATGGGTTAGAGGAGTGAAGAAGAGGGGCATGCAAGTAAGATGTGGGTTTTCCTCCTCCTGTGTGTGTTCTGGAGCAAGCCACTTACTAATCTGTAGTTTCCTTATCTATTAACTGACTATATTTGCCTAACTGAGCTGAGGCTTACAGGTTGACTCAAGTGGAACTTTGAATTGGACTACTTTGCAGTCGAATGTTGTCCTGTAACAGAAGGTTTAGCAAAAATATTGCATAACTTAAACAATTTCTTTAAAATAAATCATGTTTAAAATAATGTGTAATTTGGCACCCTAAAGTGTCACTAAAAAGCTTTGAAAAGGAATTTAAGATAATGAAGTTTACACAAAAACCCCAATCAAGTAATATTTTCTGTAGTTAGAAGTGCATAGAATGGGTGTACAAAGTCCTGTTTTGTGGGCGTGATAGTGGACTCTGCGTTATTCCTCTAAAAGGCTTTTCTACAAACTGCAAAAGGTCTCTGGTTCAGTCCCTTTTGTCTCTAGGTAGCTGAGAGGGTTTCTTTCTGCAACCCTTGGTGGAATTATTTACCAACTTAACTAAATACTTCAGCCTTATTAGTAGGAAGAAATCATATTTCAATGGAAGTTACTTCCAGGTAACATTAGAGGCTGCATGGAGAGGCAGCATTTTCACTGTTGAACCTCTCTGACTGCTACAGAAAGAAGGTGCGTTCCCCATTTCGAGTCACAGGCCACGGTCTCGCCACCATGAAGTGAGCCTGGCTTGTGATTTCCTTCCAGAAGTCCCTGCTTCAAACACGAGGAACTTGAACAGTTCCTCGTTTATCAGGAAGTTAATGGTGCATTTTAAAATAGCTAAAACATTGAGCCTAGTTCTTTTCAGATACAGCTTTCTTCTGTATTTGTCACATACTGGTTACCTACATTGAACTGTCAGTCCACCATTACAAAGAAATAAAGAATTGTTTGAAAATAGTTTTTAGTATTTACCTGTCTTGGTTCTTAACTGAAAGGTTGGAAGGGAGCAGCTTGAGAAAACTGGAAGGCTTCTGGTAATTCTGTATTTCTGAGGGGCAGCCAGACCAGTTAAGAGTTTAGTGAAATCGCCAAGTTCTGTCAGGTTCCAAGTTCATAAGGGTATTGTTCTAGCCAAAGGCCATGACAAACCTGTAGCAATAATACAGTGGTGCCCTGCAAGACGAATACCTCGCAAGATGGAAAACCCGTTAGACGAAAGGGTTTTCCGTTTTGGAGGTGCTTCGCAAAACGAATTTCCTATGGGCTTGCTTCACAAGATGAAAATGTCTTGCGAGTTCCTGTGGTTTTTTTTTCCTCCCCCCCTTTTCTAAGCCTCTTATCAGCTGATCCGCTAAGCTGCTAAGCCGCTTAACAGCTGATCCGCTAAGCCGCTTAACAGCTGATCCGCTAAGCCGCTTATCAGCTGATCCTAAGACGCTAATAGCGCTAATCCGCTAAGCCGCTAATGGGCTTGCTTCGCAAGACGAAAAAACCGCAAGACGAAGAGACTCGCGGAACGGATTGTTTTCGTCTTGCGAGGCACCACTGTACAGAACATACAGCCATAATAGAGAGAAGGTACCTGAGACACAAACAAGATTAAATCTAGGTTGATTTCAGATCAACCCCCCAGTCACCCAAACAACATACAGCTATTTTATCTAAATCTTTTTCCCTGATTTGTTTTGCAGCTCGTGCGTAGACAGCTGCTCTGTGTATTACAAAGCTATTATTGTCACTCAAACTCAACCGTTTATGCAGAGGTGCACCTGCTTGCTTATGCAAATAACGATTTCAGAAAGCGATATAAGGGCGAGGCTAACAGATAAGGAGTGATTGCTTCCATCTGAGATTACAATCTAAATACAGGCCTACTATTGTAGTAGACTTTTTCTTTTCCAGTTATTTTCAGCAATTAAAAAAACTTAAGAGAACTCCAGTACGGTAACTAATCAGATTCTTATGTTGCTGGCATTTGTTTTAGGATTCACCATTATTTGAGCTCATAAAGCAGTCTAAGGAGCGAGGTGGGCAGCCTGAGCAACCTGACCCTCCCAACTGTTTCACTCAGCCTCTTCAGCATAACCACACTGCTGCAGACCTGTAAGTAAAATTATG
This sequence comes from Podarcis cretensis, assembly GCF_951804945.1. Classification (NCBI taxonomy): domain Eukaryota; kingdom Metazoa; phylum Chordata; class Lepidosauria; order Squamata; family Lacertidae; genus Podarcis; species Podarcis cretensis. The sequence continues at coordinate 136,557,002 of NC_137170.1, read as the reverse complement.
GGCAGAGCCCTATGAGACTGTAAAGATACTCACGTGGCCCATTGACTCTTTGCCTACTCTGACTGGAAGCAAGTCATCTACTCCATTTAAGTTCACAGGCGTAGGCAGTGGTCACATATGAGATAGCATCATCTCCATGGGGTTCCCACGGGGAGCACCTTTTCCCAACTACTGTTTGGAGATGGAGACCGTCTGACCAAGGGGCTCCACACACCGGCAACCTTGAGATTGCATTACTGCAGCGGTAGGGCATGTTGAATTTTTCAACTTTCAAAGTTCAAAATTGAGGGGTGCTAAAAAGTTGTAACGTGACTTGGGAATTCAAAAGCTATGTTGGTTAAATTAATATAATTTAGTTTTGCTCAGTAAGTAAAATGTGTGTAAAATTGCATAGAAATAATAAAAATGACTGCCAAGTGCTTGCAGTTACAGGTGAGATCCGGGGTACCTTATTGTATTGTGAAAGAGCTTTAATACAATTTTATGAAGAGAGAGAGAGAGAGAGAGTCCCTCACTCGTTCTGTTAGTGCCTCATTGGCCCAGGGAGTGGGCTCTCTGAGAGCCTCCCTTGAGAAGTGTCTCCAGGGCTTCCTCTGTCTTCAGGCAGGAGGAGGGAAGCTCCTCCAGTTGCTTCAGTCCAGGGTGTCTGTCTGGCCTCAGTGCCCACCCACATGTCAAAGATTTCTTGGAGAAGCTACACTTATTTCTCCACTAAGAGTACACAGATCCCCTAAATGGGAATTACACACAATACTCAACACTTTCACAATACTCAACACTTTCACCATGGGTGTAGCCAGGATTGGGGGGGCAGGCATTATTGGGGGGGAGCAGAACTGAGTTATCTGTGATACAATCTGACAGTTAATTATTTTTATTTATTTGCTTGACTCAGAGGGGCTGCCTCTCTGGCTATGTCCATGTATTTCACTAAACTTATTTGAGTCACTGTGTGGAACTGCTCTGCTTCTGTCCTTCAAGACACCTTTTCTGAGTGCTATGGCATTGGCGCAAGGAGCCTCTGCATTCAGTGCGTTATCCATCAGTAAAGATCTATGTACAGTCCACAGCGACTGTGACTCTAAGAATTTGCTTCAAGATAATAATAATAATATATTCCTGTTTTCCACAGAGAACAGGAATCAGTGCTCCCTTCCTGATATCTCCATGCTCTCTCCCCTGAGCAGGCAAGGGGCACCATAGATGTCTGTAGAACTCTATGTGCACACAGGCACACAATCATTTCACATTTTCATCCTCGCTCCGAGGCAAAGGCCTTGAAGGGGCTGCTTGGGAAGCTGTGGCGTGCCAGGCTTCTTATCCTGCGGGGCTCACAGCACATTCCACAAAGCAGCAGCTGCAACTGCAGCCTTCATTACCAACACCACTATTCAGGACATTTTCAGGACAGCTCTCTGGGGCTCCAGTGCCCACATTTACGAGACAATACAGAGTGGATCTACATGCATCAGTTGTGGTGGTCTTTGTTTTTCTGCCACAGGGAGTGGTGTTTTGATTCCCACCCTTTTCCCTACAGGCCCTGGTACATTGCACAGTTGCATTTTGCTAGGAAAATGCAACACTGACCATGCACTCACCAAATGGTACTTACCGTGCAAGGGGGCCAACTTGAATAAAATTTTGGGACACTCAGGGAAGCCCCACCCTCCGTAACTGATCACAAGACATGGTGTATGCACACCATTTGAATAGTGATGCCCATCAACTTTGGGGGAGCCTATCCCCCTCAAATATTTTTGGGGGGGGGGCTGAAGGGACCTTGGCCCCTAGGAGTTGGCTCCCAAGTTACTGTGAATGCAACTTACCCAGCAGAATAAGTGTGATAACAACCAGCAGACCCTGCATACAAACTGCTCCAAGCCTCATGCAGCAATCACTGAAGGATGGGGCATTCCTACCCTCAACAGAGTTACATTAGAGGCCCTGTTTTTTTACTAGTTTTTCCATGCTATATTCTGTATATGTATTATTTCCACATGTTATCTGTGATCTTGGAGGAGCTTCCATCTAGGTTTGGGCGTGACAGTAAGCCTGGGGAGGAGCAATGGAGGAAGTGATGAAGTTTAGCCACATGTTTCCTGCCTGGAGCAAGTGGGAGGATATAGTTAGCCCCCAGCAGGCTCACTTGCTTATTCTGCAAGAAATGTTCCATTCATGTACAGGTGGTACATGACACCAGTCAAGCTTGCAAAAATCTATCATCTGCCCGATAATAAATGTTGTAAAGAGACCGAAGGTACATTCTTTCACCTTTGGTGGACGTGCCCAAGGATTAAGACCTTCTGGGAGATGATCTATAATGAAATGAAAAAGGTATTTAAATATACCTTTCTGAAGAAACCAGAGGCCTTTCTCCTGGGCATGGTCGGCCAATTGGTGCCAAAGAAGGACAGAACTTTCTTTATGTATGCTACAACAGCAGCAAGAATACTTATTGCAAAGTATTGGAAGACACAAGATTTACCCACCCGGGAAGAATGGCAGATGAAGGTGATGGACTATATGGAACTGGCGGAAATGACTGGCAGAATCCGACACCAGGGAGAAGAGTCGGTGGAGGAAGATTGGGGGAAATTTAAAGACTATTTACAGAAACACTGTAAAATTAATATCTGTTAGAAGGATGTTGGAACAATATTATATGATTTTAGCAGGAAGGATATAAAGGATTTGGGAATAACTGACTGTTAATTGGTGAAAGGAGGAAAAGTAAAGCTACATTATATTAAGACAATTTACAGGACAAAAATTTTAAAAGAGGGAAAGGATTTGCTGAAATAGATAATAGACCTAGAATACAAAAAAGCGAGGTGTGAGGAGGTCAAGGAAATAAGCTAATGAAAGATTGGTAATGAGGAGATCTGATGCATTTTCTTTTTTGTGTTTTTGTTTTTGTTTAATGGGTTTTATTTCTCTGTTTTTTTGTTGTTTCCCCCCTCTTTTTATATTGTGTGTTGTTTTGTTTTTGTTTAATGTGGTATGTTTATTTTTTCTTTCTGTAATTGTTGAAACTTTAATAATTTTTTTTTTTAAAAAAAGAAATGTTCCATTCATGGTTAGCATCCAGTGTTCCATTCTTGTTGATTTTGTGTTGTTTCCATAGGTACCTGTCCCCAACAAAATCTCCCAAGAAAAAGGTGTCTTCCGCTTCAGTATATCCTCCTCCAGATGGTCAGCACGCATTGGCAAACCATCCTCAAAAACCTTATAAATCTACTTCTCTCTCACTGTTTTACAAAAAAGGTTGGTGTTGTGTGTGTGTGTGACACTTTATTATTTTCAGGCAGTGGGCAGAATCCACTGTGACGGGATTCCACCTTTCTCTCCCTCCCATGACTGCCACCTTTCCACCCCAAAAAGCTGCTCCAGAAGGTCTTCCTTCCATGAGCTTGTAAAGGGCTGCAAAGGGAGGGCAAGAAAGCGGCAGGAGTGGAATTCTGTTCTGCTCACACAAGGGCAGCAGCAATGGCTGCCTCACTTGGATCGTCTGTATTCCATTACAGACATAATCAAGAGAAAGGGAAGGAATGCAGGCAGGAGCAGGGAGGGGAGGGAATGAGTTTCAGTCCTGAACATTTGAGGAAGATTGGCAATTCATAATAATGGAGAAATAAATACTGTTGCTTGCAAAGAACCGCATGCAGTGAGTGTTCTGCAGATCTTTTGGCTGCAGCAACTTGTGTTCCTCATAGCTTCCTAGGAGTGAAAGGATGTGGTAGATCTGTAACTCCTATCAGTAAGCAGAAATTCTTTTTGTTTATGCAGTGGGCACTCATGATGCAAGCATATATATTTGGAAACTGCAGAACACTGATCCTTATCTCTCTTTTATTGCAGTTTTAAAATAGTCCTGATGGATATTTATCTTTTAGCATTCTTTTATTAAAAGAATGCTGTTGTAGTGCAGTTAATTTTGAATCATCTTGTAGCTAGTGCAAACAGGACAGAACTCCTATAGCAGAATATTAATACATTAGAATAGATTTAAAGGTCATCAAAGAAAGAAACTGAGCAAGAATCAAAGTTATTGTATGTTAAAATACCTTTATTATTCAGATTCATACAGTATCTTAGGTTTCACTTGTCCGCATTAACATTAGTAGCATAAAAAACAGCAACAAGGAAAGACTCAGCAAACTATTGGGGAGACTTTTTTTATGTAAACAAAATCTAATGGAAAATATCCAAGACTTAATAGTTGGATAACCATGTAATGGTTAGTATGGCAGACGTGAGACTGTCTCTGTTCCATTTCCTTCAAATCAGACACAGCTTAAGATCTCTTGAGCAAAAACGTTAATCAGAATTTGAAACTTGCATAAGAGGTTCTTCACAAAACCTTATTAGCAAATTTCACCATTTATTAAAAACTGAGCAGCTTTCTTTTCATTTAGAAAGAAATGGAATAAAGACTTTGTTCAAGATATAGACTGGATATCAGTATTTAAACATATTCCAACAAATTTAAAACATGCCTATCAAAGGAAAAAGTTAATGCAGTATACCATAGGCATCTAAATCTGCATAAATTCAGTATGGTTTATACTTCTGATATTTGCTAATTATTATGTCCATTCATGAACATTTTGGCTCCTGAATGACGAAAACCCGGGAGTAAGTGCTCCGGTTTTCGAACATTACTCGGAACACGAACGTTCAACACGGCTTCCGCTGTGCAGAAACCTAGCTGTCAGGCAATCAGAAGCCATGTCTCTGAAGCCGAACGGACTTCCAGAACGGATTATATTCAAGTTCCAAGGTACCACTGGACTGGACTGATACTTGGCAAATTATATAATACCACCTTCCCTCTGTATCTGAAAGAAATCCTGATGGGTAATTTAAAAGGAGAAATAGAATTAAATGATTTATAGCTAGTTCTTACATTATTTTCAGGGGCAAAAACATATTGCCAAATACTGGAAATTAGATTTAAACCTGCAAATATCAAATATCCGACTGGCTGGTTAATAGCTGGGAAACAACCATTTTAATGAACTCTATAACACACATGCATTATAATACAGTAAATATTCTTAAACCCAAAGCCGCATAATTTCTTTAAAACAAGAGTAGATGCATCAAAAGCAGATCTGTTTTTCTGAGCAGTTCACTTCTGTACATACCACGCTCTGCTCAAAAGTGCAACATGCAACAATGCATTTGAGAAATGCTGTAGGGTTGGCAAATAGGCTGTTGGCTGGAACTTGGTTCCATTTAAAATCACAGTGCTTTGCTTTAAATTTCTGCAACACTAAATATTATGTGACAAGCAGTGATTTGAAGATGATCCTCCTCTCTCCTCTCTCTCTCCTGTCTAGTGCATTGGCTGGCTTATATGCGATTGAAAAACTTATGTTCGCGTCTTCTGTCTGATCACCCTGAACTTGAACATTTGATCTGGACACTCTTTCATCACACACTGCAAAATGAATATGAACTTATGAAAGACCGGCACTTAGACCAGGTAATGAGTCTGGTGGGTGTGAGCTGATTTCAGTCTTGTGTAGCTTATGCTTCTTTTTTTTAGCTTCTCCATGGTTCAGAAACGTTGTGCGAAGTTTGCAAAGTGAATTTGCAAAGTAAGTGAAAGTAAGTGAGAAACCCAGTAGTGTTTCTCAATCTTCTCCACACAGAGGACCGACCACTTGCTTGTTCTTCCTCTTGCTTCAGACATAGCTGAAGATACATTTATTATTATTTTTAACTTCCCTTGCAAGTCTGAGCTCATTCTGAGTTTTAGCCTGACCGTCACCCTACAACTGTTAGCTACTCATGTATACTCCTCCTTAGTGATCTCCTCTTTCTTCCACTTCTTATACACACCCTTCTTAAATCTTAGCTCATCTGCAAGCTCCTTTTGCAACCACACACTTCTGTTTCCTTGTGGTACTGATGTAAAAGAGTAATAGAGATGGATTCATTCAGCATCTGGATGGCACCCCCTCCCCCAACAGCTTCATGCAGTTGTTGAATAGCATTGGTTAGAAACAGAGCACTGTGGAACATCATGGTACATATACCTTAAATGCCTTCAGCTGAGTGTGCCCCCCAGCACTATCCTCTAGGATTTAACTCCTAGGTAAGAGCAGAGCCTCTGTAATAAATGCCATCATCCCAGACAGGAAATCCAGAAGGAAACCAAAGCAATAGATTGTCCCCCCTCCACATATTTTGCCGTTTGTAGGTTATCCACCTTGGAATTTGGAAGTTTCATTGGGAAACCTTCACCTTAAAATAGATTTGAAGGGGTCCAGATAATTACTTTCTTCCAATAGTGGGTTTTTTCAGCTTTTTAAAACGAATGCTGTATTGCAGACATGCCCAATGCATCGATTGCAATCGACCAACCAATCAATCACAGGATGAATTCTGGTTGATCACACATGTGTGGCCCTCCTGCCCTTGTTCCGTGCGTCCGTCATTGGGAGAGGGGTGGGATCTTTGCAATGGATGAGGGCTTGGTTGGCTGCCTCAGGATTTGCACCTCTCTCTGGGTTGTGCAGTCAGGCGGCGGGTGTGGAAGAGAGGGAGCCTGGCAGGTCTCTTTCCCTCTCTGCCCACTGGCCCCCCCTCCGCCTGAGCGCTGGTGACTCTGAGGCAGCAGCCGTTAGAGCAAGAGCAGACGCCTCAGGGAGGTGGTGGCCTTTGCTGCTGCTGCCGCCACGCTGGGGAGAGCGAGTCAGAGAGGGTTCCCCCACCCTCCCTTCCCCAGCCATATGCCTTTGTTTGGGGTCCCCACATTCGCCACCGCTCCCCATCGCCTGCCCTGTTATTCCCAGTTACTCCAGGTTGGCAGCCTGTTTTCCCCACCCCGTATGATTTTTGTCCCCCTTCTTCTCTCCCTCAGTCTACCCCAACAGCCCGTAGCCTGGCCCACCCCCCTCCATTGCCCTCTCTCCTCCTCCTCTCAGGCGCCTCCCGCACGAGAGGAGGGGGATCCATGGCCAGGGACCTGGAATGTGTGCCAGGAGCTCTTCGTCAGCGGCTGTGATTCCTTAAAAATATATATTTTAATGCTGGTTTTCTGGCCCGAAAAGCGGTGCCTTTGATTTCGTCTCCTGCTCTCTCTCTCTCTCTCTATATATATATATATATTGCAGGGGGGGAATGGTGTGTGGGGTGATGAGCGGGCCCTCCTTGTGGGGAGGGGGGAGTTTGATAGATCACTGCCAGTATTTTATACTGGATGGTATCGCAGACTCCTTGAAGTTGGACATGCCTGTAGCCAAGACCATTATACACCAAACACCCTTGCTTCTGAAGAAATGGGAAACACATGACATAGAATATTGGGGAGGGGGGGGGAGACAAAGCGACAACATAGCAAAACACTCTATAGTACTGTGATTAAATTGAAAAGAAAAATATCATTTGCACTGTCATTCCAGAAATTTAAAAGCAGAGCCCAGCTCTCAATAAATTTGTTTCCTCAATTATTACGTATTGCATTTATCTCACAGGTCAGGTTTATGATTAAGACAAGTTTGCCAGGTTTTGCATCTCTAAATGGACAGGGAATTTGGGGCATTTGAAGGATTGCCTTGTGTGATGTTAACATATGAGAGTGCTGGAGGTGAAATAGTTAAACAGGTTACCCAATCAGAACCTTAGGGGGGTGGAGGCAGAGGGACTATAAAACCAGGTCTGGGAGGGGTGAAGAGGAGAGTTCGTTAGGAGGCTGGCTGGAGTGGGAGTGAATTGGGATAGAGTCTGTGGGTAGGTTGAGTTAGTGTAGCGAAATAAGCTGAGTCAGGAAGAGTTAGGAGCTAGGAAGACAAGTAAATATCTGAGAGCTGGTTTAGTGAGTAAGAGCAGGTAGCGGAAGTTATAGGTCTGGATAGGCACCCCATGATTGTAATTGACCAATACAGTTTATGAAACCACACGCTTGTTAAACTGCAATAAATAAACAGAAGTTTATGTTCCAATTTAAACCTGACTGGACTCAGTATTGTACCAGGTAGGGCCTGGGGGGTGGCAGCGAGAAATAAAGTGATGGCACAGGGATCAAGAGACTGTGAAACGTCCGGGGACCCCGTATGATTGCCACATCTTGTCTGAAATGTGTGTTTGAAATGTGTCTGAAATATAAGGTCAACATCAGAGGCATTCCTTCAGATGTTTGCACTAGTGAACATTAGGTGGGTGGAGACCAGATAGAAGACACTGTCAGTGATGGCCCCAGGCTTTATGAAACGTCTTTCCCAAACACATGCGGGAGGTACCAAGAATGTTGTTGTTTCCGTGACAAGTTAAGAACTTTTTATTCTTCCAAACATTTATTGGTTGATTTGGTGCAGTTTTTCCAAAATTTTGTTGCATGTTAAAATTGATATCTCCCCCCCCCCCTTTTTTTCACAAGTGGAGTATTCAAGTGCTTGCTGGTTTTTGTGTTATAATTTTGTTTGTGTATTTTTTATTATTTGTACAGCTGCTTTTAATAGAAAAGCAACATAGGAATCTTAAATAAAATTAATTAAACTTTTAGGTAATTCCAAATAGTGTGTAGTTCCATTTGTTGAGTGGTTGCTTAGAGTTCATCTTTTATAATCTCTGTGAAGGAGCAAAATGGAAGTGAGGGGCTCCACTGATGTCCAGTTCTGACAGGCACTCTCTGTTTTTCCATAGATAATGATGTGCTCCATGTATGGCATCTGCAAGGTGAAGAACATTGATCTCAGGTTTAAAACTATTGTGACAGCATATAAGGAACTCACTAATGCAAATCAAGAGGTATGGGAAATCTTTCAGCATCAGTTTTATATAGCTATTTTAATTATGGCTGCTAGTTGGGTTTAACATTTATTTGAAACATTATGGCATTATGAAAATGTGTTGCCATCCCATTTTCCTTTTTCTTTTGTCTCCTTTCCATTTTTTATTTAGATTAGTTTGTTTTTTATTGTACTGTATGTGGGGAAAGTATCAATAAAAAAAGGGGGGGGAAATGATAGTATATGCTGAACAGTGTGGATGCATTAGTTCCTTAAAGGATGTCTTGAACTTTTGCAGTTCCTGAGTTAGATCCAGGAATGTCCTATCTAAAGGCAGTTTTAAACCAATCCAACCTCAGGATGGGCACCATAGAGGGACACCGTTCTATTAGGACTGTGCTATGAAGAAGAATAGAAGAAAATGCAAATACTAAAGAGAGCTTATATATAACTTTCTAATCCTGTCCAGACTTTCAAGTGTGTTTTGATTGGGGAAGGAAGATATGATTCCATAATAGTCTTCTACAACTCAATATTCATGCAGAAGCTGAAAACTAACATTTTACAATATGCTTCCAATAAGGTAAGTAGTTGTGCTCCTGTCCTGAGTCTAGTGTAAATTAAAAGAAATGAGCAAAAATTAATTGGATGGATTACAGGGTGCCTATCCTGATATGAAACTACATTAGCTCTTCATCTCATGCCTTTCTCCAAGTCCCTTCTGGCAGGGAGGCTCTGAGGACCAGGGGGGAGGGGGGCTTTTCAGCTGGGGATCCTCATTTTGGGGGGGGGTGCTCTCCGCAGGTTGGTCTGCCTGGCACCTTTGCCGACATCATCTTTTTGGTGCCAGATAAAAACGCCCTATTTCCTCCCGGCTTTTGATGGACTGTGATGCTGATGTTTCACTACTAATGCTCTGTCAAAGCTTTCTGCTGCTGTTAGGTAGATTATTTTGTGCATTTTTAAACCAACGACTTGAGTTTTTATGTGAATGGATCTATATTATAAACTGACACACTGTTAAGACCATATTCATGGAAGACAATCTTGCTTGGCTACGAGTGCTCACCAAAGAATAAAGTTATAATCTAGTCTTACTTACCCTTATGTTTTTAAATATGCTGTAAGTAGCTTGGAGGCCTTTTTTGTGTAACAAGGAACTAGCCTGTTTAATTGATTATGATGTTGTTAATAATCATATGTTTTCATGTTAACAGCCTCCAATATTATCGTCTCTGCCGCACCTTCCTCACAGCCCTTACAAGTTTTCTCATTCCCCTTTGCGTGTCCCTGCGGGAAACAACATTTATATCTCACCTTTGAAGAGTCCCTACAAATTCTCTGAGGGGCTGTTGTCACCCACTAAAATGACACCCAGGTCAAAGTAGGTAACCTGTTTCTTTAAGCAAATAACTGAATCAAACACAAAAACAAGCTAGATAGAATGTTTCTGGGCTGAAAAGATCAGACTCTTGCTATACCTTCATTATGTGAATGCTTAGGGGGCTCTGTCATCTCGTCCCCCTTCCCCATATCTGCTACAGGAGATAGGGGGATTATTATTTATTATATTATATTATATTATATTATATTATATTATATTATATTATATTATATTATAATTATTCGGTGCTACTAGTAACTAGTAAACTAACTACAAGAATACTTGCTTTTGCTATGTCATATTCCTTACTGATTTATATGAAAACTTTATCAAGAAAATGTGGAAGTATTATTGATAACCTTAAAAAGTATTAAGGATTGAAAGTCTGATGTTTTTAACCTGGATTTTCAATTTCTACTTTAGCTATGTCATGACTATCTCATCTAGAATTTGTTTAGCCAAATGAAGCCTCTGACTGAAGAAAAGAGGCTGGGGGAGAGCAGGGGAAGCAAGAAAATTAGTTTAGTTGGGTCAAATAAATGAACCACCTCCAAACAGCCTATAGAATCACATCCAGACTAGGAACTTCACTCTGACTGGTTGAACATCTGGATATCATTGGTTATCAGTCCTTGTCTGTAGCATTCTCTCCCCTCCCCCTCAGGAGTAGCTTGTCTTGTAGTTTAGGGAGTTAAGAAAATGGGTTTTGTTTTCTTTCCTTTGAACAGGATATGTCTAGCTGATAAGACACCTAAATCTGGGTGAAAAGGAGCAAGTTGAGCGTTATGGGGAGTATTGTGCAACTTCCTCTTGCAAACGTGACAGTTTTCACATGTCATGCCTTGTATATGAGGTACCTCTCATCTTATGCAAGAGTTTGGTTAAACATGTGAAGCCAGGAGCCCCCGTAAGCGCTCCCCTGCTGGTGCTTTCTCAGAGCCCAAGTCTGGCTTCAGGAGAGAGGCCTAAGAGCTCAGGCAGGGGCCTAGAGCCCTTGTGCCTCCCAAACTTCCTTTTCTGAGTATGCTGTAATGTTTCACTGTTGCTATGGCCATTGGCTAATGTCAATAAAGTTCTATCTATCTTTGTGCCTCCTTCCTTAAGGCGGGCAAGCGCTTGCCCAGTTTTAGGGAGGAAGTGGGAGGGCTCTAGGACCCTGCCACAGCCCTGGTGCCTCCTTCCCAAAGCTTTAGGCAGGTGGGGAAGATGAAAATAAATGGAAAGTGGGTTTCCTTCAGTTTCCATTTATTCATTTATTTATTCCCCACCCATCCACGCAAAGCTGCCATCGCAGAAGTAAAATAAGCAGAAGATGCAAGTTACCTGTAATTTTTGGGCATCAGTTTAATAGAAAAATGAGAGTTATGTTTTTATCCCATTCTTGTTTTTGCAGAATATTGGTCTCAATAGGAGAATCGTTTGGGGTGAGTTTTGTGTTTGAAATGATAATTGCTTTAAAAAGGATTTAGAGAATTATGGTCAAGATGCACATTACAGAGCTACAACATGTCCCTTACATCTTTTTAAATAAAGAACATCTGCTGGACACACCGGAAAGAGTGCATGACGCAATTTTGTGGTTGGCTCTTTCCCCTCACAATTTGCACCCATCAAGCTACATGTCTTCCTTCAGGCGAAAAGATACAAGAATCTGTTTTTCTTCCCCTATACTGAGGTGAGACAGGAGCAGCCTGAGGAGGGCAATTTTGAGAGGAAATTTACCAACAAGGAAAGGGTTAAACACTCGCCCCGTCATCTTCCAGCCCTTCTGATTTCAGCTCCATCATTAAAAGCGAACTAAAGTGGTTGAATTCCAGTTACCGTATTTTTCGCCCCATAGGGTGCACCGGCCCATAGGGCGCATCTAGTTTTTTTGGGGGGGGGGAGAATAAAGAAAAAAAATATTCTCCCCCCCCCCAGGCACGGGGCTGGGGCGGGGGAAGCCCGAGCTTCCCCCGACTCTAGCCCCCAGAACAGGCTGCTATCCGCAAGCCTAGGGAGCCCGGCGTAACCTCGCGCCGGGCTCCCACGGCTTGCGGAGAGCTTCCTGAAGCCTGGAGAGCGAGAGGGGTCGGTGCGCACTGACCGTTGTCGCTCTCCAGGCTTCAGCGAAAGCCTGCATTCGCCCCATAGGAAGCACACACATTTCCCCTTCATTTTTGGAGGGGGAAAAAGTGCGTCCTATAGGGCGAAAAATAAGGTAGTTTAGAAGTGAGCAGAGCCACACAAAAATGAGATACAGTCATACCTTGGTTTTTGAATGGAATGTGTTCCAAAAGTCAATTCGACTTCCGAAACATTCGAAAACCGAGGCACGGCTTCTGATTGGCTCCTGATTGCACAGGCGCACCGGAAACAATAGCGGAAGCCATATTGGATGTTTGGCTTTCAAAATAACGTTTGAAAACCGGAACACTCACTTCTGGGTTTCGATCGTTTGGGAGCCGAAACGTACGAGTACCAAGGTGTTTGACTTTAGTGGTTTCTACATACTGAGTGGACCATCTGGGTTGCAGCCCTCTTTCATCCTGACGTCTGGATTCCCTCATGGGCAGCCTTCCAAGGGCCACACACCAGGGGTGAGTGGGGCTAGAAGCAAATGGACAGGGCTGCATTCCAACCATGCAAAGGTGAGATCACAGGAATCTGCCTTCCAGTCAGACAGACTACTGGCCCCTCTATCCCAGTGAGTGGTTGCAGGTTTCCAGGGTCTCCTCCAGGGATCTGCCACCTCACTTCCTACCTGAACCTTTTAGCATAGTGAAGGGTGGCTAGGAAGAGTGGCCTCCCTGCCACCTGGGCTAAGCTTGAACAGGTTTGGGCTCAGGTTTTTTTGTGTTTCCTCCCTCCATTAACACTCAGCTGCTTATAGCACAGTATCCCAGAAGGAGTGATGGTTAGAGTTTGGAGAGTAAGTGCTATGATATTAAAAAATAAAAACAAATAAACACCAGCTCCCTATCCTAATCTATGTGATGTTGTATCGAGAATAAGGAAAGGAAAAAAGATGGCTTTTCCCTGCTGAGACTTTGATGACTTAGAATCCAGCCTTGTGCTTGGTAGAGGTCTATTCCTGTGATGTTCGACTGGAGGAAAGGAAGGGGAAGCGATCTACCCGTTTCTCCTTTGCCCTCTGAAAGGTGGAAAGACCTCTGGAGCACCATGGGAGGTTGTGATGGATCTGTTCCCTCCACAAACAGAAGGGCAACTCTGGATCAAAGCCATAGTACTGTATTTCTAAGATAAATGGATGGATTTCAACTTTTGTGTGGTTCTCTGGCATTCTAGACTTCTGAAAAGTTTCAGAAGATAAACCAGATGGTGTGCAACAGAGATCATAATCTAAAACGCCATGCTGAAGTGAGCACAGCGCCCAAACCTCTGAAGAGGCTGCACTTTGATATTGGACAAGATGAAGCAGATGGAAGGTGAGCTTGTTTTTAAAGTGGTTGAATTCAGTTGTCTTCATTGATATAAAATACTTTCTAAAAGGAGAATGGAATGTTTGGTTAAGTGTATGTATGTATAATTATGTCAATTAACATGTTTTATTTTTATACAAAGTGATAAGGCAGTTTCTGAATTTTCCAAAGCAGCTCTTAAGTCTTGCTGTATTTTATATTGAAATGTGGCTTGTTTCTTCTACAGTACAAATGACGACACTGGAAATTTTGGTGAAGCCTCTGTTTCTATGGTTATATAACTGGTTTCATACAGTAAATGAAATTTTGCAAATGCCTAAAATGCAGTGTAGACTGTGTATTTCTCTGTGTGTGTGCACACACACATTAAGCTTGAATGAGAAACTCTGTCTGCTTTAAATGATTAAATTATGTTCTGATCTGCCGAAGGAGATTCCTTCACTCCCTTGGAAATTCCACACAGAGATTAGGTGCAATGTACACTGAAAGTCATTCGGTGCCGTTTGCCAAACATGTATCCATGTTCTCATCTGGTTTGCAGTGGGAAAGCACATACACATTTGCTGCCCTGGGGCACTAGCCAACCAACCATGCTTTCTTTTCTCTCTCTACAGGGAACACCTCTCTGGAGATTCCAAGTTCCAACAAAAGCTTGCAGAAATGAGTAAGTTCTTGTCTCCAGGGAAAGATAGTTCTCAATATAACAGAGAGTGACATTCTCAGGAAAGGAGGAAGAGGGGAACAATCCCTTAGAAGGACCCTTTCCCTGAGGCATGAGTAATTGTCCTCTCAGGCCAAAGCTACTTCTCTGGGGGAGTGGAGGGATCTTGGTCGTGGGTCAGTCAGTCATTAGGAACAAGAAAGCCGCGTGTGATGGGGATACCAGTCGGTGCAAAGGTTGTGGATGCTGCCTGTTGCCTACGTAACCTTGTCGATAGTGCTGGAGAGGAATCAGTGGTCATGGTGCACATTGGCACCAATGACAAAGGGAAATGTAGCTGTGAGGTCCTAGAAGTGAACTTTAGCTTGGTAGGATGTTGAGTCAGGACTCTCAAGGTAACTGCCTCTGAGGTGCCGCCAGTTCCAAGCCCAGAGACAGCTTGACAGCAGACTGGCCTCTGTGTGTGGATGAGACTGTATTGTGAGGGGGAGGCTTGGACTTACTTGGCACTAGGGAATGTTTTGGGACAAGCCAAGCCTGTACAAGAGAGGCAAGCTGCCCTTGAACCAGCATGGAACCAAACTATTGACACTTAAAATATAAAGGTGGCAAAGCAGCTTTAAAACAGATTGTAGAGGGAAAGTTGATAGGAACCGAGGAGGGTCCAGTTCAGAATAAATCTTTGCCCAGAGATGAAGGTGAAATTTTGTTCAAATGTCTTTGGCACTTGGTTTTAGTCTGTGGTGCTTTGACTTCTTTGAACTGCTGTCATGCACCACTACACTTTCAATGCCTAGATTCTGTCTCTCCTTTATAAGGAGAGAAGCTCTGTATAAATTTATATGCCAATGCTAGACGCCTCTGAGTCCGTAAGTGTGAGCTTTCGTGCCTGGTCTTAAGAGGAGAGCATTGATATAAGGGGCATATGGAGAACATGGTAGACTGGAGAAAACCAGTGGGATGCAGTTAGCTCTGAATACAAAATCCATAGTAAAGGCAGAGAAGGAAGCACTGGAGGGGGCATCATTCGGTATGTCAAATAGGGCACAGAGTCCAGCAAGCTAGAAATCCCCAAAGGGCAAGATTTCTCCATAGGAATGCTGCACACGGTGATACTGCGTCCCAAAGCTAATTTAGTGCTTGGGGTGGGGGTGTGCCATCAGCCCCCTGACCAAATTGCTCAGGACGATACTGAGAAAGGCTGTCGTAATAGCTGATTTCATGTAGACAGGGTATATGTGTGCTCTGGTCAAGACGAAGAGGTAGAATTTTTGATGCACTGAATGACTCTGCCTTAGTTGTTCATGGAACTGACCAGAGGACTTAATCTTAAGTGGCACCCAGGATGCCTTTTCCCCTGAAAGGGAATCAAGGCAGCTTACAGATAAAATAGAAATAGCTTAAAACACTTGGGGGGGTGTCATTAAAAACAGTTAAACATTAATAGAATTAAAAGGTGTGCATGTATATAAGATCTATTAAAACACAGAGATCATTACAATAAAAGCAGCATAGCACCAGCCTTTTCCTTAAAAACGGTCAGTTCCCAAAAGCCTGTTGGAATTCACCTGCTGGCAGAAGGCAGTTTAGCCTGTATAGGGAGGGAGATCCAAAGTCTGGGAGTAGTTTAAAGCAAAACATTCACACCAATGGGGTGTTGGCCATGCACAAACAGCTGTGCAGTTTTCCAAGTCTGGGTTTCTTGATTTCGACTGTGATAGTCTCCGGTGCTGGTGTTCTTGGACTCAGTTGGGTTTCGTGCCCCCTTGTGCTCTTAAGTCAGGTCCTTTTAATAACTGATGCAGTCCCAGGTTTTTCTAAGCCAACTTTTCGTTATTCCTCTTGATACTGTTTTTATTCATTCTCTTCACATGTCCATTGTAATGAGCACCACATTTGTAGAACAAAGGCCAGATTAGCTGCTTATTTGCCTTCCACTTATTTTTCCTATTTAATGCCCAAAGTAAAACTGTCGTGCTTGTTTTTTAGCATCTACTCGAACCAGAATACAAAACCAGAAACTGAATGATGGAGCTGATACTTCAACCACTGATCAAAAGTGAACTTCCACATTATGTGAATTGTATGTTTTGCTGTATCTTTATGGTCTACATTATCTTGTCATTTGCTAATTTGAAATAGTTGGGCTTTATAGCCAATGTTTTATAGCAGTATGCAATATTAGCTACTTAATTGCCCATATATGGGTTTTTTAAGTAAAAATTTCTTTGCTTCCAAATGCAGCATTGGTGGTTTAATACTCTTTCATTTTATTTATACAAATTCCTTAGAGCAAAGGCACCTGGGATTTAAGTAGACAGTCAAAATGCACTTGTGTTTTAAGAAATGTCATTTCAGTTTTAGACTTGCATGCACTATTTACCTATTTTATGCATTAGAAACAAACAAGCAAACAAAAAAGCAGTTCATACATAATTTAATTACACATGCAAGGACTAAGATCTACAATAATGTGTATAACTTGAACATGAGGTGTAAAAGCTGATTGTACTTGAGTAGGACTGGATCCAGCTCACTGTGTAGCCATACTACTGAAACAAAGATGCTGTACCTCATTAATATTGCCACCTTCATTCCTTTTGTTTTCAAGCACTTATTTGCTTTTTGTAATCTGGTGGGCTTCTTGAATTTTACTGAAATGTACTGATAGGCATATTCACCATTTTCTTTTCTGCAGTACAAAATACTAAATGTGCTCTTTTCCATCCATATCTTGAACAAAAAAAGATGTTAAAAGCTTTCATGCAATAGGTGGTTGAATTTTAAAGCTTAACTAGGCTATGAAAATGAAACCCTGGGGTTTTACTAGCAATAAGTTTAAGATTTTGGCTACTAAAGTTTAACTATCCTATTATAATTATGTATTGAAGCAAAGGTGACTACTGTCCATTGGAAGTATTATTCTTTATACTGCTTCAAGGATTAATTTCACTTTTTCATGTAAGAAGGGATAGTCTTCATGTAAGCAGCAATATATAGTTTTCCTTGTAGTTATGACCTTGAATTCTCATAACCCTGTGCATTTGATTTTGGTCCTAGGATGGCTTAGAGGTGAACTATAAAAATGGATTTTTTTCTCACCTTTGTCTCCAAGTATGGATTATTTTCATGCTGCATGATTTATGGTTTAGAGAAAAAAAAACTACATTCTTGAAATGTTTATTTCAGTACAATACACATTTACAAACATTGGTAGTATAACGTTAATAGTGATTTCAATGCAGTCAGATTGCTAGCAAAATACTAGTGTGTAACTATTTTTAGGGCTTTTTCACCTTTAGTTTATTTGGGTTTTTGTATTACTACAATACAGTTTCATATTCGCTGGCCATCCCTCCCTCTGCCCTCATGCCCTTTTGTTGTTGTTGTTACATTTTTTCTTCAGGTGTTCAGGTTCACATGCTCAGATAAGGGTTAGGGCAAAAGAGTGTCAGTGCTCTGAGTTCCAGATACAAATATGCTGGAGAGGTTTGCAGCCCTCTCTTCTGCCTCCTCCTAGCTGTGGCTTTTGGGTTACTGTGCGAGCAGTGTCTTCCTCCTTTTCTCATGCTCTGCCAAGCTCTCGCCAGCGCTGGAAAGGAGGGTGGAGGAGC
Source organism: Podarcis cretensis (assembly GCF_951804945.1). Classification (NCBI taxonomy): domain Eukaryota; kingdom Metazoa; phylum Chordata; class Lepidosauria; order Squamata; family Lacertidae; genus Podarcis; species Podarcis cretensis. The sequence goes on along the minus strand of NC_137170.1, from coordinate 136,539,183 downwards.
CCTCAGCTGGTGAACATGGGCAGGGACGGCAAATGCACTAGCTCCTTTGGGTCACTTTCCCATGGTTGCTGGCCAGCCAGCAGGTCCCTTTTTGGCCCTAGAGACACTGGATCTCCAAGGTTGGTCTGGTCAGGGCAGTTGTGGCAGAAGCAGGACCAAGGATCTCTTCATCCTCAGAAAGGGAGAGCTGATGCATTCTGTGGCCACGGGATGTCTTTCCAAGGATCACAGGAGTACAGCCACAGTATCATGCAAAAACTCCTTAATTTGGTTTGAATGGCCCACAAGGATGCTGATTTTCAGCAATAAGGATTAAATAAGCAACTTTTATATCTTTATCTTACACAAGGTTTACTTGGCAGTAACACTTGTGTCATGCTGTCACTGGGTTGGGTGGAGTTGTCCTGGTGAGGAAGGCAGGAGCAATAAGCTCTTCAAGAAGTGGTTGCTCCGTTTCCTGCTCTTGCCTTCGCTTTGCTCCCCTTTTGCTCCTTCTACAGTCAGCAGTACTTTCTACAGCAGAACTTGAGCTTGGTGAGTCTGGGGGGACACCCACTGTGGGAAGAGCTTATCGCTCCTGCCTTCCTCACCAGGACAACTCCCCCCAACCGAGTGACAGCATGACACCCTTACAAATCTACTTTTCAGGTAAATACCAGTTGTACTTTCTACCAATGGGAGGTTTAAAAGCTCTTATCATTTACCTTATAGACTAGAAACACCAATTTTCTTCCCCATTTTTCTTTGCACCCCATTTCACTTTAGTGACAAAGACAAAACAGTACTGTGGCCTTTCTCTGACCTAAAATATGCACACATATGTATGAGATTTTGAAGCAGTTTTCAAGTTCCCACATACATGGAAGAGCTTTAGAAGACTAGTTCTAAAAATACACCTTAGTCAAACACACGAGTATTTTCTACCAGTTTTAACAGTGAAGGAACGAGCTCCTGTTGAGATTTCCCTGTAAGAGCGTGTGACTAGAGAAGGTTAAATTTAGATATCTGAAGCCATAGAAGTGGGAGTGGAGGAAGAAGAGTTAAGCAAAGTTTAGTAGTTAAGGGGAAGAGCTCAGTGGCCCCCAAGATCTGCAGAATAAATTATACATAATTTATACAGGTTGGCAGAATTTAAAACCAGAGTTAAAAAAGGTAAGTGAACACAATCTCTTCAAAAATCCACTTGTTTTCTCCCCCAGCCAACCTCTTTTCCATAGAGCAGCTCCACTGCTCCTCCTCCTCTTATTAATGTTCTGACATATTAATGTAAACTATTTATCTGTCCTCCATCACCCACCCTTGGGTAGATGGAAGTAGAGAAGTAATTTCTGCTGCAAAAGGCACTCACTGAAAGATGACTTTGTAGCTTGGAGTACAAAAGAGGTTTACGATGATGCTGCTACCTGCTCCTCTTGCCTCTGAGGATTATAGTGTGACAGCCTAGAAATGACAACCACAGCAGAGGCTGGTATAATAACCAAATTTACCTGCAAATGAGGAAAACACCAGTTGCTGCTTGTTTGTTTTTTAAAAAAGGAAAGCAACCTGCAGAAAAAATACCGTAGGTTCTGGTTGCTGAGCGCATCTCAATCCCGGTCATGAGGTTATGTGCCACTGCAGTCTCTTTTGTAGACGGCTGATAACGCTGGAGCTTTTATGACACTTGCTTTTAAGTGGGTTTAGATTTCTGAAAACTAGCCTAGACTTAAACCCGGGAGTAATTTAATTCCTTGTCAAAAGCCCACAAAAGCTTGCACTATTGTTGCAGCAGAGAGACTGATAGAGTGACACCATTTGAATTTCACTTAGGATAATATGTTGCTCTAAAGGGTTCAGCAAACAGTACAGATACAATTTTAGAGAAGTCCGCTGAATTCTACAATACATGTTTGGAACACAAGCATAGGTTACTTAGTCCCTCAAACTGAAGACGACATGAATTCTGTCCATGCCCAAGCTAAAGCCAAGAGGTGGCATCCTCTGCAAACAGAGTAGAACATGAAGTGAATAGATGAAGTGAAGTGTCCTTTCCTAGGTTTTCACCCACCAGGAGTACTAAGAGGGGGAGTTTTCCCTTACTAGGGTAGCACACTGATTCCTGAATGCTGCCAATGCAAACTGCCAAACAGCATTTCTGCAAGGTTTTTCAAAGCTGAACAAGTGACATAAAGGAAGACGCAACAATATCCTGGAGGAGGGGGAGTGGCTATGAGAGTCCCGCAGCCTTTTTGGCTCCAATGAAGTTAGTGGCTATGTTTTGCGAGCCAAACTACATTCGTGAGACGTACTCTTTTTTCAGCACTTACTGAAAATACCTTGATTTTCTGCAACTGCCCTTCCTTCAGTTTTTAAATGCTCCCACTTGGCTGGCTTTGCTAATGAAGTTCTTCAGAAGGTCATGGTCCATTTCTGCAAAGCCTGATGTCTGAGTAACTACAGTCAAGTGGTTTATGCAAAACCGAAAGCAAAATTCCTCTAATTCCTAGGAAGGAAATAAGTATTACATATGTTAGCGGAAATGAGACCACCTAAAGTGAAGCGACATGGCGGATACATTTTCCAGGCACAGCTGCAGCCCCTGCGCTGACATTTGCCAAAATTCAAAGTAATCTCTGACAGTAGCTGCCACCCATGGGCTGGTAACTCCAATTGCAGGTCATTCTGTATCAAGTGATCCAGTTTTTTTTACCTCATGGAATTCAATTTTCTTAATATTTTGTACACTTGTTGAATGATCAAAACTAAGTTTAAATCTGAAATTTTATTTTTTTACCTCATCCCAATTTTGAGTTATGCGGGTTTGAAATTTAAAAAAATTACAATTTTGGCCTTGCCAGACTACCCAAAAACCTTGAAAGCTCAGCCAAGAATCGAGATATTTCAAAACTAAAAATGCCAATCTCTTCAGAACCTTTAATATGTTATTGTCACATGATGGGCTTACTTTAAAATTTAAAGTTAAGATACAAAATTTTAAATTTAAAAAGTGATTTAAAAATTGCCAAATATGTATTATTTAATATTTCTAAGAGTTACTTGCAAAATTTCATCTTGGGATCTCAATGGGATCACATTTTAAAAAATATTTTGTACATACATGTCTGCCTTATTGGGTTCTATTTAGGATAAATGGGTTGTCTTGGAGTAAAATATAGCAGAACAAACAAGACTTCAAACTGTAATATCAGTTACTTCAGGCATTTCTTTAGAAAGTTATTCAGTTAAAAGGTACCTGAAAAGCTAGTAAGGATTTTTTAAAAAAAAAAATGTGTTCCAAAGCCGAGTGATAGTTTGCTGTTGCATGATAGAATTAACGCTTTGAAAGAATCCTTGTTGGTACATCATTTCAAAGAGTCACTGGATCAAAGGACTGCAGAGTTAGAAGAGGCCCTGTGGGGCAGCATCTAGTCCAACTGCAATGCCGAAATCTCAATTAAGGCATCTGAGCCCATTAGCACTAAGCCACAGTTCAGCATCTGCAAATGCAGCCAATATTGAAAATAAAGTTGGCTCCAGTAATATGAACCATACTCAGCAACCTGAATAAGAAAAGAAAAAGCATTTGAAAAGCAATTGTTACAACAGAACTATGAAGGCTGGATCCTGGCCACCCAGAAGCTGAACTCTTCCTGCTAAAAGGCAGGAGAGAAGTGAGTTTCTCTGACTGTCCCTTCCCCCAGAAGTCGGGCGGGGGGCATTCAGTACAGCAAAGAAGGTCGAGCTGGGAGCATCAGGAAGAAGGGGGAATGGGTGAAAATTGCCTCCATGCAGAAGGAACTTGCTCCTCTCTGTAAATGGAAGGAGTCCATCTATCCCTTAGTTAAGGAGAGTAAGTATAGATCCAACACTTGCTTTTTTAGAATCATCCCTTAAAGTTCTTCAATAATAATGTACCATGCACCATGAATACACAAAAACAGCTCTCACGAAGGGAGTGTTCAAGATATTTTAAAGTGTACAAGTTCTGCTGAAAATGCAGCTTTGTGGCTGAGCTATGGATTTTGTTTATTATTTTCCTTTACTCGATATAGTATATTTCAGTGCAGACAATCTGTTGTGGTGGCTATGAACGAAAGGGCAGGTCACTAGTGCCTGGTCCCATGAAGACATCCACGAAAGCAAGTCTAGAAGGCAGAGGGGAAGGGGAAAGTCTGCAGCTCTCTAACCTTTTGGATTTGATAACTTGTAAACCCTTCATGGATCACTGCCTTGCCGTGGCAAAGGGGCTTGAATAACTCAGAGAAGCTATGAGCTATGCCGTGCAGGGCCACCCAAGATGGACAGGTCGTAGTGGAGAGTTTTGACCAAACATGATCCACCTGGAGCAGGAACCGGCAAGCCACTCCAGTATCCCTGCCAAGAAAACTCCATGGACAAACTCGAAGCTACAAACATGAGTCTGACCAAACTGCGGGAGGCAGTGGAAGACAGGAGTGCCTGGCGTGCTCTGGTCCATGGGGTCACGAAGAGTCGGACACGACTAAATGACTAAACAACAACAAACCAGAAAAAACGGTGACCTTCAGATTTATATTTGTGCTGTACTTTCAAATGTTCAAACTTCTTTGCCTCCTGTGTCTTGTCATCCTTAGAACAGCCAAGGAAGAAGATAGGCCAGGAGTATTCTCTGTAGATGGGAAGCAGAGGCTCAGAAAATGGCCCTTTGCCCCTGGCAGGACGCAGATAAGTGTGCCCTGCTGGAAGGGGGCTGCCATCTGACTGGGGAGAGGAGTGCAGTGGTTTGTGGGTACCTGTACCAACCAGGAGGTAGGACTCATAGGCAGGCAGGAGAAGCTTCAGAGCTGGAGGAAGAATAGGCAATTGCTCCCTGCCCAGAACCAGGAGAGGATGGAAGGGGGGAGAACAGAGGGGTCTTCATGCAGGTGCCGGCTATGTGTGCACAGGCTGTGGGGAGAAGGGGCAGAACCTGGTGGAGGCAGAGTGCTCTGCAGTTGCTGCAACTGCTCCATAGAGCCCAGACCTGGGAACAGCTGCCTAGACACTAGAGACATGTGCTTAGGTATCCCGAGCTGTAGAGGCGACTAAAGAGTTAGCTCTGCCATGTGTCTTCCTTGGACTGGGAAGCACCCCTGACAGCCACCTGGAAGGTATATATCAAAAGCAAAATTCAAACTGGGCCCCTCCTGATTCATAATCATCATTTAAATTTTAATAATAATCATATTATTTATGCCCCGCCCATCTGGCGGGGTTTCCCAGCTTAGTCTCTTAGTTACCAGATTATTTCCAATACCAAGGGGTCTCAAACATCACAAGCATCTCTGCAGGAAACTATTAAGCCTCATTGGTAAGCCTCATTCCTACCTTTGCTTCATACTTGACTGCGGCAGAAAGAAGGGCGATTGCATTCTCCTCGGAAATTCCCTGCTTGATTGTTTGCTGGCAAAGCTTTTTCAGTCTATTTTCTCGGTAGAAGGTTGCGAGGTCCAGCAGACCTGCCAGGAGAAAAGAGGGGGCAGGGGATATACGTGGCCACACAGGTTAGAAGGAAAGGAAACATTTAAGAGTTCATATTTTCAGTGGCACACAAACACCCAAACATTTAGGGATGTTTTGCACATACAACATGCTTGCTATTTGCATTCCACAATTTTAACTCATCCCTATTTTTCTAAGGTTTCCCTGAAGCAGAAACTCTGGATCTTAATATAACTGCCCAGAAGGGGAATAAGACAGGAAAAATGCATTCGCTATAGTCCTGTATTTCATGGATCAAAATTGGTAGACCACAGCTTTGTAGCTTAACAAGCTGCACGGTTGCTTCTTGGGGACACTATTTAACATACTTCCAGTTTCCCACTGGATCGGGAATCCTGGTTGTCCAGGCATTCAGCTGGATGTGCAACAGTTGCCCCCTTCAGACCTTCCTACTCAGTGGGTGAAGACCTGAGGTTGCAGCCAGGAGAAGCTTGGCTTGGCCTGCCTGTGATCAGTCAGGACGGAGCAACCCCCATCCTGATTCCTGAGGCCTAAGAGCCTCTAGCAGAAAAAGTAAGGCGGACTATATGTGTTATGAAAGCAACCATTTCCTCATTCCCTTTTCTTCACACTGACTTTCGTGACAATTGCCTGCACTTCCCACCCCAAACAGCGTCTGGCAACTGCTATGGATTGCATGTTCCCATTATATAAATTCTTTGTTGTGGGGAGTTATGTGATGTAATGCTTATGCAGTGTTCCTTTTTGAAAATGAAAAGGGAAATAATCGAGATTTCACTTCTTCTTTTACGGAAGATGTGAAATACTATTGGGTCTTCATTGTCAAAGGTCATATTATCAATTGAGCAATTATGCTGAACGCCAGCATAACTGTGATAATTTTTTATCAAAACTGCAGCCTGGGGAGAAGCAGTGATTTAATTTTGCTCAAGTATGCAAATGGTACATTAGGAAAATTAGGGATGCTGAAAATAATCAAATAGGGGCAAAGCCTCTTAGATTACCTGCAGGTTAGTTGAGCAGTGCACCTGGGGCTCCTCCTGCCACCACCTGGGGCAGGTGACCCTCTGGCTCCCTCATCTGGAGGGCAGGAATTCTGTACTGCTAAAGCTAATAAAAGATAAGGCTACTTAAGGTCTACTGCTCAGCTCCTTCCAATAAGCCAGGATCACTTGCTTAGAGAACTTTAAAACAAGACTGGACATTTGTTAAAAGCAAAACCAGAATTCACACCCTGTTTTATTGGGGAAAAATACCACGGATGACCAGATTATCATCAGGCAATTGCTCTTTCTGCCATGTCCCGCTTACATCACATAAAATCCAATCAGATATATCTTGAAAGGCTGTATGAGTGCTGAAGTAAGGGGGCCTCCAAAGGAATCCAACAAAGGTTTTGCTTATTTTGTCATTTATTCAAAATGTCCTGTGACACATACAGGTCTATCCAACTACATGCACACAAAATTATAATTTACCCACTTTACCGCTAATTAAGGCCTTTCTCAAAGGCTACAAGTTGGACAAATACATGCTGATTGCTCCAGTGCATTGACTCATAAATGCATCCAATGTACTGACCCATGAATTCTCAAATACACAGTAAGGATGCTGCATGCTGGAAGTGGAAAGTTAGTGCAGCAGATTCCATTCTGAAATTCAATGTACAGGCATCCTACCACGTGCGTGGGGGCCCCATGTGCATAACTGAAATCATGTGAAGAAATCATGTAAAAAGCTTCCAAACCCCCTTTTTTCCTGCTCACTAGCTCTCTCCCACTCTCTCCCCAATACAATATCTGGAGTTGAAGGTCTGGGGCTGGCAGCTGCTGCGCTACCCCATGCATCAGCTGTTAGGCGGGGAAGTTAAGCAGCTGTAAAAAGCCCTGCTGTGCCTCAGGTCTCTTCAGGGCTTCCTCTGTCTTCACTGATGCCCTCTTCCAGCTCCAGCTACAAGGACTCTCTAGCTCTCTCACACCATTTCCAAGTTTAAATTAAATTATTTCCCAATGCCACGTGTATATATGGTGCACAAATTGATCGCACATAAGTGGGGGGACACCTATATAAACAAATGAATAATCAGAATAAAAAAGGGCTGTTCTCAAAATATATGAAGTATTAAAGAGTATCACATGCTTTTCAATACATTCAACTACTTTACATTTTAAGCCTGCTGAAATGAACTTCAGCTCTTCTAAATGAACCCATTTCTTCCAATTACCTACTGCATCTTCAGGAGGAAGACTGATGCTGTCCGTGTACAGGTATTCCAGAAAGGCTCGGTAAACCGGATAGGAGAATTCACTTATTTCTATAATTTCATCGTTATTGTTGTTTAGTACTGAACGGAAGTGCTCACACCTGAAGAATTACATACAAAAGGAAAATAAGGTACGTCACTGGCAAGCAGCTTGATTCTGGTTGTAAAACAGAACAACAAAAATGGAGAAAAAAGGGTGGGAATATTAGTTCCATACCTAATTTTGAGAAGGACTTTATGAACATGAATGTATTTTCCATCCACTTGAAATCTCACATCTGCATTATCTGGACTGTCAAATTCCTTCTTTATTGACTGAGCTACTGTTAAGTGGTCATCAGGCTCTAAACAAGACACCAATGAATACATTTAAAACACACTGCCTCTCCCTTCGGCCCTCTCTTCACATGAACCAATGCAAAAGAAGCAGGCAAGAGCATTTCAAGGAAAGGGAAACTGACAATCACGTATGCAACCAAGGGAGAGAGGGGACAGCCTTTCAGCCAGTCTTCTCTTTAGAACATGACCCCTGGCCTGGCCACATCGGGAGTTCTTTGCGTAACAGGAATTGTCTCTCTTGGCTTGTGACCGAGTGGTAACCACATCCTCATTTGTCACATAAGCTGCTGAAGTTCCCACAGTTTACACCCAGGCCCCAACCTAAAAAGCTGAAGAGCAGAATGGAGCAACCAGGGGTCTAAGGCCCCCACCCCCGGCCAGGGGCAGGCAGTTAAGGGACCAAGGACCTGCAGGGCAGTTCCTCCAGCTCTGCCGCCAGTTCTGAGCCCTGGCTGAGCTGAATACCAGCTATGATGGATCTGATTATAAATACAAAACCAAAGTGCTAACACAGAACAGCACTGAGCAAAGAAGGAAAGCGACTCCATCCCTTGTGGGGGTTATGGCCCTCATCTGTTGCCTTGGATTTAAACTGAAAGCCCACATTGCTCTGAGCTCTGCCCCCCCCCCCCAATTTTTCAATTTGATGTCGCTCACAAACTGCCATTATGGTTTTTCCCCCTATCCCTTGGGCTCTGGGTAGTTAGCAGAAGACAGTGCAAGAATTTCAAGGGTGGAGTTTCAGGTTTGGAGCTTGCCTGATATAAGCTAGAGGAAAAAGCATAGTGGCAGTTTAAATCGAAGGCGACGGCCATGGGAGAAAAATAACCGTGTATTGCTGTGAGCCCCTCCATCATAGGCTCAAGTTGTGTGTGTGTGTGTGTGTGTGTGTGTATGCTAATAAACCATGTATCTTAAAGACACCACAGTCTCTTCTGTGCCTCATTTCTACAAACACAGGCTAAGTGGCAGGACTCTTGGAATGCCGCAGTGCTGTGGAGTCTGGGGTACCATGTAACACTCGTTCTCTGGATGGTGTTGGAGGCTTCCAGCACAACCCCAAAGGTCAATCACAACCGGGGTGGGGTGGGGTGGGGAGAGAGCAGTTCAGAAACCCGGAAGAACCTTTTGAAGCACCCCTTGCCCCAATGCTGCCTTGGCTAAGTGCCTGCTCTAAGTAGAAGGAGCAGCACCAGTATCTGCCCCACACAGTTTTAGCATTCAAGGAAAATGTGCTTGAGGTACCTGCAGCCACTGAGGGGCAAAGGGAGCTGCTTAGCCTCAAATGAAATAGCCATGCAGCCTCCAAACCACCTAGAAAACATAGAATGGGACACCCTTCCCCACAAAGCTATGGGGTGAAACAATATCAACAGTTTTAACAAAAAAAATGGCCCATAGCTATGGGGGCAAGGAAAGGTTTCCCCCATCTCTCTCTTTTTTAAAAAAATATTTTTTATTAACCGGCCAATCAAATCAAATCAAATCACATCACATAAATTCCGAATTACAAAGCCGAATTTTAAATTTTGTTGAGGGGACCCATATTTCAAGATCCGAAGATCTCTTTATCTAGGTGGCTCAGAGCCTGCAAACCCACTCCTGGTACTCTTTATGCCAGTGTTATGGGTGAAAGAAAAAGGAAATCAAACAGCATGAAATGTCAGCAAATGGATTTTTTTTATTTTTCTGAAAACAGTCTAATTGTAAACAGAAAGCTGGAACTTAAGAAACAGGAGGGATGTCCCTGGGGGGGGGGGGAGGTCTACCTGCTCAGGAGATTTGCTGTGCTGACATTGTCTCAGCTTGTTAAAGGTAAGGCAAAGGACCCCTGGACAGTTAAGCCCAGTCAAAGCCGACAATGGGGTTGCGGCGCTCATCTCGCTTTCAGGCCAAGGAAGCCGGCGTTTGTCCACAGACAGATTTCCGGGTCATGTGGCCAGCAGGACTAAACTGCTTCTGGTGCAACAGAACACCGTGAAGGAAACCAGAGTGCACGGAAACAGTGTTTAATTTCCTGCTACAGCAATACCTATTTATCTACTTGTACGGGTATGCTTTTGAACTGCTAGGTTGGCAGAAGCTGGGACACAGCAATGGGAGCTCGGCCCATCATGCGGATTTGAACCGCCAACCTTCTGATTGGCAATTGGTGGAACCTCCAATAAGGGAGATGGGTGGCTCTGTGGTCTAAACCTCGGCCTCTACAGAGGCTTCCCCAAGAGAGTCAGAGGCATTGTGCCTGAGGCAGGTTCCAGGCACCATCTGATGGCCTGTGTTCATAACTGTTTTACTCAAGATGGTGCCTGCTTTGTTGCATACCCAGAGATTGGTGGGTCCTTGAGGGAGCAGTTTCACTTTGGGCAGCAAGGCCAAGACTGTCTGATGTGGAGGGCAATCGAGTGGGACTGGCAATAAATTCCTCCTTGCAGCTACAGCAACTTGACTGTCCCAAATGTTAGCTCACCAGTCTAGGAAGATGAAGCAAAGAGGCATTTGCCAACTGCTACCACGGAATATGCCCATTTTCTTAAGGACCTGGCAGCGTTTGCTGCTGCCACAAGTCTTACGGGTTGATCCTTTCCAAGATGGAGTTATTGGGACAGGGAGAAAAGGAGGCAAAGTAAAAAGGGAAAGCTGCACCAGGGAGCTGGGCAAATAAACATGTGCTTTTTTTAAAACAAAGGAAAAGCAAAGAGGAGAGCAGTAAAAGACAGAAGGCTAAACTAGGCTAAAGAGAAGAGGAGACAGAAATAGGAGGCAGAATGAGCTGAGCTTGTAGGAGAATCGGTGGAGAATCAGCAGACCCTGAGCGAAGGCAGGAAACAAACTGAGAGACCGACAGGAATTTTAGGATTGCGTTTCCTGCCTTCTGAGCAGTAGGAGGCATTCGTGTATGCAACACATATATTGTTTTTCAAGCTGACCTCAATCAGTTCACAAAATATTTTTACAATGATAAGGATTACTTTTTAAAAATTACAACAAAATGGGAAAAGCAAAAGCGCTTGTGACTGCTTCTCTTGGGGCAGGATGGTTCTGCAGAAGCGCTGTGGGAGCTGGCTGGTGACAGTTCACCAGGCTGCTTGTCTTTCTTTTCTACTTCCGGTTGGAAGTTTGGTTACAACGTAGTGGGAATCTAACCATATCCCAGGATATTCTGTTTCTCACTCTGACTGATGAGGTCACTGCAGACATACGGTGCCATATGAAGGGAGCAGCAGATCTGACGGAAGAGGGAACCTGCCAGAGCTGACATACTGCGGGTGGGCAGGGCTGCCAGCAAAAGGGGGCAGGCCAACTAATGTAAATTTTACTGATGCACAGGAGGCTAATTTCTACACACACTGACACCCCACCTCTGTCCTCCAGCCAGGCACACTAGAGTGCAGGGACATATTCCAGCCAGGCAGGAAAACTCCAGGACAGCCTTTCTCACCTCGGGCCCCAAGATGTTCTTGAATGGCATCATCCCTGACTGGCCATGCTGCTAGGAATGATGGGGGTTGTAGTCCAACAACACACAGGGACCCAGGGTTGAGGAAGGCTGCTCTAGGACGATGTGCAGGGAGCGGGGTGGCCTGGGGGGAATCCCAGGAGTCTGGGATTGTGCATTTTGGCCCCAGGCTCCCTACTCCTGGCCTACGGCTGAGCTTCTTGCAAATTCTCCTTTGTGGTTCTGCAGTTGCTCAGACCTGCAACACAGTTAGGGAAGGGCTTTCCACAGCTCTCAGAATGGTCAGGCCTGTGCCATTCAGATGCTTTCCAACTGCTATCACAGCAGCGGTGTTTGGAGCTTTCCTCTCCTCCTGGGAAGATTTAAGAGCACATTCAGCAGAACACCAGACGGAAAGGAGCCTTCAGCAGTCCAAGTTAAGGGGGCAGGTGCCCCTTAGGACCAATATGGCAGAAGGCCTGCCTTTCACCTAAAGAGAAGCCATGTCAGAGGAGATAGAGCCAACCCTGACAAGGACTTGGGGCTTATTTCTTCCACCAAGCTGTGATCCAAACTATACCACTGAAAAGAATGCTATTTACATATCTTCAAGAACTAAGTAAGATACAGCAATGCAAACAGAAAAAAATTTGTCTGAAGCTCACCCACTGAGAGGAGACGCCAAGTCACTGCAGGAGTAGCAAAACAAGCAAACACATCATCCGTGCAGACAAAGTGGGTGAGATGCGGCAGAGTGAGAGACTGTCCCCGGCACTGACCCCACATGTACACTTGGCCACCCTGGGTTTTAGCAGCAGAAGTGTGAGCAGAGTGACATGCAGCAATCTCTACGACTCTATATTTAAAAGCAAACATAAAAAAACAGTGGCATAAGGACAACATGCAGTGACAAAGCTCAGAAGTCCTAGCTGCAGGTGGCCATTGTTCCAGGACCACTATGGTAGATAAAATGCATATTTGTAACCTAACGGCCTTTCCTATCCCTTGCCTCGACTGTAATTCTGATGGCTAGACTTGCATTTCTAGGCACATTTATCAGTTATAAACAAACTCTCTTTAGACACTGCACATTGTTTTTAGCAATTCTTGTTTTTATCTGTAAGCAACCTTTAGCCCTGTCAGGGGAAAAAGTGGGTTATAAATAAATATATAGTAAGAACAGTAAGAATCCTAGGAACAGTAGTTTGTTAAGGGTGCTGGGAAGTATAATAATAATAATAATAATAATAATAATAATAATAATAATAATAATATATTATTTCTACCCCACCCATCTGGCTGGGTTTCCCCAGCCACTCTGGGTGGCTCCCAACCAAATATCAAAAAAATGATACAGCATTAAACACTAAAAACTTCCCTAAACAGGGCTGCCTTCAGGTGTCTTCTAGAAGTCGGGATAGTTGTTTATTCTCTTGACATTTGATGGGAGGGTGATCCACAGGGTGGGCACCACTACCGAGAAGGCCCTCTGCCTGGTTACCTGTAACCTCACTTCTCACAGTGAGGGAACCACCAGAAGGCCCTCGGAGCTGGACCTCAGTGTCCAGGCTGAATGATGGGGTGGAGACACTCCTTCAGGTATACAGGACCGAGGCCGTTTAGCTTTGTGAGGGGTAAACTACAGTTCCCAGAATCTTTTTTTTTTTTGCGGGGGGCGGGTCATGTGCTATAAATTTATGATGTGTTCTTCTATGCCCAACCCGTATGTTTTCTAGGACCTATAAAGCATTTCAGTAGTCCTGGCTTCCACTGTTCCTGGGTCCTCAAAGTCCACAGCTATTATGGTGTTTGCTCCTCCCTCTCCCTGGCAGTGGGATACCACACCCTGTTGCTTGCAGGAATTGCCTTAAGGAATCAGGTACTCTGTAATCTGCCATTCTCAAGAAAGCACGACACACCTCTGCCTCTCAAATAAAAAGGTCTAGTCTCCATTCAAACATAACATGACACCAGATTGTGTTAGGCCAAATTAACACTTTAGTTGTTTGAGCTTCCAAATATACAATACTCAAACCATGTTTTCAATATTTTTATATGCTTTTATTTCACAACTGAGGACTGTACTTCATAATTTCATGAAGTCATTCATCTCCATGGTGCAGGAACCTCTTTATGCAAAACAATTGCCCTGTTTTTTTTTAATGGACTTTGAACTCAGACACAGCAAACTAGCCAGTACTACAACTTGAAGCTATGATTTCAGATTCTAGTTTGTCAGCTTCATACAAACCACAGTTTGTGGGCAAACATGAATTCAGGCAATGAGAAACCATGGTCTACCCTAATGGCAACAAGTTCAGGCACTGCCAACTACAGTTAGGGCACAGCAACAAGATTGGAAAATTTCCCTTCTGTTTTTAATGAATTGCAGGTTGTTGTCATATGACACACACACACACAGCCTTTCTGCCAAATCATGCTTTGTTTTAAAGAAGCCAACTTTAAATCATGGGTTATGAAGACAGCAGAAGTAGACAGCCTGGAGGAGCTGACCTCACTCTGGCTGAATTGCTGCTGCATACCAGGACAGGGACAGGTGAAGCAGTGGCAAGGAGTGCTGGACTGATACTGACAGTGTGCTTGTACCACACTGACCTCACCCCCCATGGGCCTCCTCCATCCCAAGATGCAGCAGTGTCTTAGCCCCAGGGAGGTCAGGCGAGTGATGCAACCCACCCAGTGATGCCATCTGAGACTGGAAGAGAGAAGAAGAGAAGAAGAGTTGGATTTGATATCCCGCCTTTCACTCCCCTTCAGGAGTCTCAAAGTCGCTAACATTCTCCTTTCCCTTCCTCCCCCCCAACAAACACTCTGTGAGGTGAGTGGGGCTGAGAGACTTCAGAGAAGTGTGACTGGCCCAAGGTCACCCAGCAGCTGCATGTGGAGGAGTGGAGATGCGAACCCGGTTCCCCAGATTACGAGTCCACCGCTCTTAACCACTACACCACACTGGCTCTCACAGAGCTTATTTCAATACCATAAACCAAGCATTGCATAAATTTTATGAAATAAATACCGTATTGGTACTTATTTTTTCAAATTCCGACTGTGAAAAGTTAAAGTGCGACTTAAATTCACGACCTTACAAAAATTGGCTGAAACAGACATGCCGTGAACTCCCACCCCTTTAACTCTAACTCTGGCTGGAGCCCTGGCAAGCAGGGGTGGCGGGTGGCTGGCTGGTGGCTGCCGTTTTCCGCTTCCCGCCTCCGCTGACTTGCGGGGGGGGGGTGCCCAGGAGTGGCAGGCGGTGGGATGGAAAGTGTCGACAGGGGCTGCCGCAGCAGTGCCCACCATGCAGTTCCCCTCTGCCTGCCCGCCACTGTTAATGGAGCAGGGGGGTGCCTGTCTGGTGCCAGGAGCGGTGGGATTATCAGCAGCGGGGCAGGCAAAGCGGGAATGCATGGTGGCGGCGCAGCAGCTCCCGCCGTCCCACCCCACCTGGCGTGGTTTGAGCTGAGCTGAGCGCCCCCAGCAGAATGTCTCTCCTTGTCCAGCTGGCCCCCGCTGCTGTTTCTTTTTCTTTCCAGTTTTAAATTGGATTTTAAAGGTGCGGCTTATTTGCAGGTGTGGCTTATATTATATTTGTCTACACAAACCACAGCATACCTGCCTGAAAGCAAAACATCACTCTCCTGGATGTGATTATAAAAGCATACAGGAAGTGCCCAAAGGCATCTGATAACTGTGATCCTTATCCAAGTACAAATTGATATCTCATTTGTTAAATACGGTATTAGAAGCAAATTATGGAAAAAGGAAAGTCTCCAGCCAACACCTCTTGTCTGGGTTTACCAAGCACCTCACATTTCCAATAGGCGAACTGCTTCCTCTCTATTGCAGAACAGCATTGGGAAGGGGGATTAGCAGGCAACCGGGAAGCATATCTTGGCAGAAAAGGGAACTGTTGGGGATTCCCCTGCCCACTGCTTCTCTTCTGCAGATGTCTCCACCTCATTCTGGCAGGGAAGCAGAGAAGGAGCAGCCAGTGTCTGGAAATGGGAAGTGGACTAGTAATGCGTAGTCCTAGCTTGATAAGTTGTAAGTGCAGCTCTAATATCCACACTCTTAAAGCCTTGCACTTCTCATACTGGGAAACAACAGCTTAAAAGCACACACAAAAATAAGCTGCTGTTTCCAAGAAAGACAGAAAAATATACTGCCATTTCCAGCTACCAAGTTGCTCTTTCCCAATTATTCTTTTATTGCCAAAGCACCTTTGTACAGATCTATAGGCTTTATATTCAGAAATGTGAACAGTCTAATAATTTTACTATCTTCCTTACTTATGGATAATGTCTAAGGGAAAAAAATCCCACAGTTGCTGCAGTACAGGCTACAAATTCTGCTTATTGCGTGATTATTAGCAGGATCCTACCTGTCTTTATCCACAGGAACAGGTGCAGGATATGACTGGTTCCCTCTATTCCCAGTGCCTAACTGGCCATAGGAATTTGCTCCCCAGGCATACAGCTGACCCTCGTCCGTTAGCACTAAGGTATGTGCATAGCCACAGGCAACCTAGAAAAGAAAAGCAGCTAAAATAATTTTTATTCTTACATTTTTGCATTTTGCATCCAAGAAGATTTATTAAAGGTTTTAAAAACATTTCTGGAGAAGTATTTATTTAAAAAACCAAATGCAAAAGACAGTTGAATCATTTATCACCATTCAAGATTCACAAACAGAATTTAAGAAGCTCATCTCTCTCGGATTCTGTGAGAAATACTGAAATACCAGCTTCCAACATATCATAGAGTCTTTTGTCTGCATGTGGCAGGACATAGAGCGTATACAGATTGACACTTAGACAATGTGTAAATTCAGAACTGACAGGAGGCTATCATGACCTTATGCAGGATTAGGAAGAGCCAAGGAAACAGGAAAAGGCAGAAGGTGGGCTATCTCAAACAGTTGTCCCTGCAATCACAACACATCTACAAATACTCAGTTAAGTGTCTTGGGCCAGCATTGCTCAGGTTAACTTACATTATGGAACAAGTAAAAAAACAAAACTGAAATAAGGCTAATTCATCCCAAGTTATTGGGAAATAAGTCTTTTCTCATTGAAATTTAGGTTTCTTTTTTATTACACTAATGAATGGGACATTTGCAGCTTGCAAAAGTCTCCCCAGCTTCCCCCCCACAAAACCCTTCACTCAAAGAAGTGTGTGTCTGCACACACTCACACCCCTTTCTTTTGAGTCCTTTTATTTCTGCAGGAGAGCAGGGAAGGCTGAGAGGAGATATGCTAGCCACCTTCCAATATTTGAAGGGCTGTCACAAGGAAGATGGAACAAGCTCGTTCTCTGCTGCTCTGGAGAGTAGGACCCAAACCAATGGCTTCAAGTTACATGAAAGGAGATTCTAACTAAAGATCAGGAAGAATTTTCTGACACTAAGAGCTGTTTGGCTGTGGAACAATCTTCATCTGGAGGTTTTGAAGCACATGTTGGATGACCCTCGGGTTCCCTTCCAACTCTGCAATTCTGATTCTTTCAAGGCGGCTGGTTTTTCTTCCTATATCCTACCTGTGCAACTGCAAATCATCTTTTCAGAATATGCCAAGCATTCAGCAAATCTCATTTAACTTCCCTGTTTGAGAGCGAGAACCCTCTATGTTCTGCCTTCTTTCTACACTACCTAGTTGAACCTTGTTCCTCCACATATCCACTTCCCCATACATGCCCACTTGACAACTTCTGCCTGCAGAACTGACCCTGTACCAGGTGCCACACACTATTCATTCAGCACTTGTAAGAAATGAGTCTTTTAGCATGGCAGCACCCACCCTTTGGAACTCTCTGTCTATTGACACCCGTCAGGTATCTGCATTGTACTCTACCCAGACATGTAGACTTGTGTTTTAATCTGTTTTGAGCTTGACCGTTGATTCTGGGGGTGCTCCCATTTTCAGCTGTCTCATATTGAATACTTGCCCAGTCCCTAATATTTACCCATCTAGAAAATCCATTTCAGGATAATGGCACTGTACTGATAACTCAAGTCACTTTAGACAGTATCTCTGATAAAACATTAATTTCTTTGATGAGATAAGATAGTGCAGAGTGCTCCTTTTCGAAACTCCAGTTAAGCAGACCCTCTTCCAAATACTTTGCTCGTTCTCTGTCTCCCACACACCAGTTCAGCCCAACAAAAGCCAATCAGCACTAAATGCCAACTGAGCATGGCTCACAGAGCTGTTTTTGGGGTCCTTCCCCCTTTGAATGTTTTTCCTAAATATATTTTGGGCTTCTGTAAACCCGCAGCTTCCCCCAGGCATGTTGCCACCTTCCCTCCTGTATGGGATAGCGCTGTTTTGGCTGCATCAGTATCCACACTTGGGAGGACAGGCTTGCTATCAGTATATAAGATGAAATACATAGCCCAGTAGGGTAAGCTTTTAACGAAGGCCTGGCAACCAGCAAGA
This sequence comes from Podarcis cretensis, assembly GCF_951804945.1. NCBI lineage: Eukaryota > Metazoa > Chordata > Lepidosauria > Squamata > Lacertidae > Podarcis > Podarcis cretensis. The sequence goes on along the minus strand of NC_137170.1, from coordinate 136,521,234 downwards.
CCTACCCGCTGCACACGGATGCCTTGCAGAGCTGCTATTCTGCAAGGTGTTGGTTGATTGCCACTATTGCCCAATCCAAGCTGACCATTGCCATTGTATCCCCAGACGTAAACCTTAGAAAGGAAGATAATTCCAGTTAGTTTGCAGGAATAAGAGTAAAGAAGAGGGAAACAGGAGTCCCCTATAATCTTTGTGTAATTCACTATGACACTTTTTTGAGGGGGGAAAACCCCTTTCGTTTCCTTAAGCATTAGAACCAGTTCTGTACTCCATGGGACCTTAGCATTCACCTGAGAAGCATCTAACAAGAAAAGATCCTGCCCAGTCCAATATATCTATGTGTACAGGGGTGATGAAATGACCTGCTTGATCAGGGAAACATCTGAATGCCCCAATTTGCTTGGGTAGCTGCTGCCTTATAACCTTAGTATTAAGTTAGACACACACTAGCTAGACTTCTCAGGTTGCAGAGGCAGCGCTGTCCAATGGTTTTCTGCATTTGCCCCTAAACTGATCCCATGAGCAGCTAAAGCCCCTGGCTTTTCTTTTCATCTCACTTCTAATTTGTATGCCACCTTTCTATAAGGCAGGTTATAAGCTGTAGAAATAACAACAACAAAATATACATCAAAGATCACACATCATATAACAATCCAATCCAATGCAAATGAGCCATGATAAAGAATATGACCTTAAAATAAACAACTTATGTAAAATAAAGCAATATGCAATGATCCATTTAGGGTATATTACACTATTAAATTTACTCCCTACATATCAGCAAATACCGTATTTTTTGCTCTATAAGACTCACTTTTTCCCTCCTAAAAAGTAAGGGGAAATGTGTGTGCGTCTTATGGAGTGAATGCAGGCTGCGCAGCTATCCCAGAAGCCAGAACAGCAAGAGGGATCGCTGCTTTTGCCGCACAGCGACAAAAGCGATCCCTCTTGCTGTTCTGGCTTCTGAGATTCAGAATATTTTTTTTCTTGTTTTCCTCCTCCCAAAACTAGGTGCGTCTTATGGTCTGGTGCGTCTTATAGAGCGAAAAATATGGTAATAATTAAACAGAAATGCACTCTCAAACAATAACAATAAATCATTACTAGACTATAATCAATAAAAATAAAAGCGAAGCCAGAAAAATTAGAATACTACAATACATAAATGACTACGTAAAAAGATCAAACTAAAGCAACCAAGTCACATAGCTTATAAAAGTAACCGGTCCCTTGGTCCACACCCAGTTCCTGGTTCAGAACGTTTGGTGAGTCTCCCAGGCGGTCTCAAGGAAGGAAAAAGGGCACTGCTCCGCTCACAGTTCTTTCTCCAGACTCTGCCCACTTCCCCTTCAGCAGCTTTCAACTTATCATGCCCTTTAATGCTTATGCGTTGTGGATGGGAAATTACCTGAGGAATTGCCCCCAAACTAGACCTAAACAAAACCTGCAGTTTTACGACTCCCTTTCACCCACAAATTTGATTTTTAGGGCAAAGAGGATGATGGCCAGGGGTGGCATTTCCTCTGCTTTACCATGCAAGCAGCAGTGGAGGGGTGGCACTCAACCATGCACTGTTACAATTGTTCCATCAGCGCAAGCATTTCTTGCCAGACAGAACAATCTCCGCTCCCTCCCTCCACATGTTGACGTGACACACATGCACCCCAGAGCTGATTTGGAGGAGCGAATGTGCGGTGCTAGGAGGTGGGGAAGCCTCACCCTTTTAGTGGGAGTCCTTGTGCTGCCTCCAGCTGCTGCTACTATTTTGTTGGATCTGGCCCACAGAGTAAATGAAGACATGGGGAGGTGGATTTGCAGTTATTAAAAGCTCAAGGGAACAAAAAAGCCTTCACTAACTTGGACACTCAGAAAGGACCCAGTCAGAGAGGTTCCCTTGGAAGAATATTTTAAAGTTGTGACAGAAGGTAGCCCAAATCTATGTAGCTACCAATCTGGTACTGACAAACATCCTATCCCCCAGTTTAACCATCGAAATCTGTTTTCTGGATTCAACTTTCAGCCTGTTGACAGTCTCTAGACAGCTGTTAACAGACTTCATGAGGAGCATAAAAAATAGAGCTGCACTTTGTCCATATACAGACCTAACACTCCAAACTTCCAATACAGAATTGCTCCTTTGATCCATTTTGTCACCTAAGGTGAAATGGTAAAGGTGACAGAAGCAGCTACCGGTGAGATCTCACCAGAAGCTGTCATTGTGTGATTCTGCTACCTGAGATGGCTGCTTCAGTTCGCCTCATGGGCAGACTGGCCTGCCATCTGCTCTGCCTCTTGGGCACCTCCAATGCAGAGTCTCTAGTAACTGAGATTGGTGCTTCCTTGTGAAGATGGGGGCAGAGCATTCTGACAGCTCTGCCGCACAACCGTACTGCAACATACTTGCACAACCTAGCATGGGGGAAGGAGAATGGATACCCAATTATCTTCACCGGGGCCTCTCCTCAGACCTTCTGAAATACTCTTCTTTGCAGCACAATAGACTTTCATTCAAATACTTTGTAAGAGGAGGCACAGAGCACAAGAAGGACTCACAAGCTTCTATGCTCAAAACTGTGCCCAGCTTGGAGGGAGGAGTTTACCCTGGTGAAATCAGAAATTGAGCCTTAATGACAGGAGGAAGCACTATTCTGAATGTTAAGAGACAGTTGTTCTCCAGACACCAGGAGAGAATATTCGGTCAGAATCTATCTAACCAGATTTATTATAATTAAAGATCTGCCTTAATTAGCAGCATTGTCTACTGTAGGGAGACACTGTCAACAACTTAAACCACAAGATTACACACCATAAAGAAAAACAGCCTTTTTAATTCTGAAGAAATCTCTTACCTCCCCATTTTCTACCACTGCCATTGAGCACATCTGGCCACAAGCAATGTTAACTGCAATCTTGCTTTGTAAGCAGCTAGTGACTCTCCGTGGAATTGGCTGGTTGGCTGTTGAGCCAGATCCAACTTGCCCTGAATTGTTGTAGCCCCATGTATAAACCTGTAAAGAAGCAAACTATATTATATGGTTATAATCCCAAGAAATGCCAGGCCCATTTAATTCAATGGTAAAGGTAAAGGGACCCCTGACAGTTAGGTCCAGTCGTTGACGACTCTGGGGTTGAGGTGCTCATCTCACTTTACTGGCCAAGGGAGCCAGCGTACAGCTTCCAGGTCATGTGGCCAGCATGACTAAGCCGCTTCTGGCGAACCAGAGCAGCGCACGGAAACACCGTTTACCTTTCCGCTGCAGCGGTACCTATTTATCTACTTGCACTTTGTTGCTGGGTTGGCAGGAGCAGGGACCGAGCAACGGGAGCTCACCCCGTCGCAGGGATTTGAACCGCAGACCTTCTGATCGGCAAGCCCTAGGCTCTGTGGTTTAACCTACAGTGCCACCCGCGTCCCTTAGTTCAATGGTACTTACTTCCAATAAACATGTTTAAGATTACACTTATGTCAAAGACAAATGCTAAATTAAAATCTCAGTTGATTTAGGCTAATGGAAATTTTTGTGACTCAAAATTTTCTGGAAAATTCATGTCACTGATAGATCTGTGAAGAAATCATCCCAAAAGCAAACAAATAGAAGCAAATATTATTTGGAAGTTACATCTCAAAAAGAGTTCTTTCATTTTTGGTTTCTTGATACTAGATAAGATTGCCTCTTGTTTGTGGAAACAGTTACTAGGACAGCAGTGTGAGTATTCATGTATCTGAGCTAGTATCCCACCATATCTGGGATAATATAGTACATTTAAAAACAACACACAACCCCTTGTCTAACCTCAGAAACTAAGGAAAGAGACATTATTTTTGCAGTGGTTATGTAGCCCAAAAGTAGCCCAATGTAGCCCAGCGAACTTTCAGATGGCTATCAGCATACAATTTACACCCCAGTTTTATCCAATCCAGAGTGCTTGCCCCTTTTTGTTTTAGATATAAAATTCCAAAGTTACTTGAACAAGATTCTGATATATTTTCTTACCTCTCCATCAGATGTTAAAACCATTGAATGATGTGAGCCACAGGCAACTTCAACCACTTTTTTGTTTAACAAGTTGGTGGAGATTTGGCAAGGAACTAAACTATGGTTGGTTGTTCCATTGCCCAGTTGACTATAAGCATTATGTCCCCACGTATATACTTCTCCTTCTACAATATAAAAAGAAAATAACTTTGAAAACATTACAAGCTATCTTTTTCCCAACTAAAGAGAAAAAATAAACAATGGCTGAAGCTTTTTGTTCCATATATTGTCCTCTGCTGTGATTTAACCACTATGTAGAACCTGATGTTGGGAAAGAAGGAGGGCACAAGGAGAAGGGGACGACAGAGGACGAGATGGTTGGATAGTGTTCTCGAAGCTACCAGCATGAGTTTGACCGAACTGTGGAAGGCAGTGGAAGACAGGAGTGCCTGGCGTGCTCTGGTCCAGGGGGTCACGAAGAGTCGGACACAACTAAACAACAACAATAGAACACGATTAAGGGCAAATGTCAATTTAAGCATTAGCAAGCATTAATGGAGACAATAATGGCTCAAAAAAGTAAAAGGGATGGGTTGTGCTCTATTAGCAATCCATATATTGTCAAGCCTTCAAATGAAACAATTTAAATCTTGAGGAGAATGTGCGAAGTTATATAACCCCCTCCTCTTTTTGGCAAAGTAAAATCTCCATGCTTACTATGCATCTCAAATTACAGATAGGTAGCCGTGTTGGTCTGCCATAGTCAAAACAAAATAAAAAAATTCCTTCCAGTAGCACCTTAAAGACCAACTAAGTTAGTTCTTGGTATGAGCTTCGTGTGCATGCACACTTCTTCAGATACACTGAAACAGAAGTCACCAGACCCTTCTATATAGTGAGAAGGTGGGGGGTATTACTCAGAAGGGTGGTGGGATTGGGTGATTGGCAGATAGCTGTGATGAGCCTGTTGACGACTCTTAACGACTGCAATAGGTCTTACAGGAAAAAAACCTTACGCCAAACCTTACGCCAAAGAATAAACGGACATAAATCTGACATCAGGAATCACAAGACAGAGAAACCAGTAGGAGAACACTTCAATCTCCCAGGACATTCTATAGTAAAGGTAAAAGGTAAAGGTACCCCTGCCCGTACGGGCCAGTCTTGACAGACTCTGGGGTTGTGCGCCCATCTCACTTAAGAGGCCAGGGGCCAGCGCTGTCCGGAGACACTTCCGGGTCACGTGGCCAGCGTGACATCGCTGCTCTGGCCAGAGCCAGAGCCAGAGCCAGAGCCAGAGCCGCACACGGAAACGCCGTTTACCTTCCCGCTGGTAAGCGGTCCCTATTTATCTACTTGCACCCGGAGGTGCTTTCGAACTGCTAGGTTGGCAGGCGCTGGGACCGAGCAGCGGGAGCGCACCCCGCCGCAGGGATTCGAACCGCCGACCTTTCGATCGGCAAGCCCTAGGCGCTGAGGCTTTAACCCACAGCGCCACCTGCGTCCCACAAGATCTCAAAGTAGCTGTTCTATTACAAAGGAATTTCAGAAATAGACTGGAAAGAGAAGCTGCTGAATTGCAACTTATTACCAAACTTAAAACCATGGAGAGACCTGGTCTGAACAAAGACATTGGATTCTTATCTCATTATACATGACAAAGCCATTTTTCACCTTCTCACCCCTTGCTTTTTCCTGTAAGACCTATTGCAGTCGTTAAGAGTCGTCAATAGGCTCATCACAGCTATCTGCCAATCACCCAATCCCACCACCCTTCTGAGTAATACCCCTCCCCACCTTCTCACTATATAGAAGGGTCTGGTGACTTCTGTTTCAGTGTATCTGAAGAAGTGTGCATGCACACGAAAGCTCATACCAAGAACTAACTTAGTTGGTCTTTAAGGTGCTACTGGAAGGAATTTTTTTATTTTGTTTTGACTATGCATCTCAAAGTATAATATTCTCTCCTACTGGAACTTTATCCTGCAAGGGGACACATGAAACAGATCTTTTAGGTTTAGTGTTGCAATCTCTCATTGCTAAAAAAAAAAGGGGGGGAAAGACCCCAATCAGCTATCCCATTTATCTCAACAGTGCATTGATCCAGATTCACACCCTCTCTACGACCCAACCTTGTAGAACTGAATCAACAGGGAAAGGCCTGCTGAAACAAGTTCGGTCTGGGATTGGAGGCAGCAACTACAAAAAGCTTTTCAACTTTGCTTTAGTTGTTTAGTTGTGTCCGACTCTTCATGACCCCATGGACCAGAGCATGCCAGGCACTCCTGTCTTCCACTGCCTCCCGTACTTTGGTCAAACTCATGCTGCTAGCTTCGAGAACACAGTCCAACCATCTCGCCCTCTGTCGTCCCCTTCTCCTTGTGCCCTCAATCTTTCCCAACATCAGGGTATTTTCCAGGGAGTCTTCTCTTCTCATGAGGTGGCTAAAGTATTGGAGCCTAAGCTTCAGGATCTGTCCTTCCAGTGAGCACTCAGGGCTGATTTCCTTCAGAATGGATAGGTTTCATCTTCTTGCAGTTCATGAGAAACGTGCCCCATAGCCTTTATAGGCTTGAGAGTACTGAATCAAGAAAGTGTAACATGGATATATTCTAAGAGTTAGGAAAGCCTTGCTCTTTCCTTAGTGTTTCTACATGTTGTCGCTTGGTGTTTCTGAATCTGAGCTTGGCTTCACCAGCAAAATATGACTGTTCCTTCATTATCTGCTTTTGAATCTCTAATAGTGAAAACATTATTAACAGACCATTTTCATTTATTATCATAAGAGTCCCAAGATCTGGACCATCCAGGTGGTAACACAAGTATTCCCATGAAAAAATAAGGAACTAGACTCAATAATCACCCCAGAATTGAAAACTTAATATGTTCTTCCTTATCAGTGTAAAGAGTAGATACTGCTTTTCTCTTACAGTTAAAAATTAAATATCCCTGTCAAAGTAGACTAACAGAGGAGACTAACCACACTGAAAAGCACACAACATACCAGTGGTAGCAGCAACAACATGGGGGCCACTTCCATAGCTGAGGCAGGCTAGTTTTTTGCCACATAAAGTATCTAACCTTCGAGGTTCAATGCTGCTCTGTGTGTCACCGATTCCCAAACAACCACTGCAGTTAGTGCCAAGCGCAAAAACCTGTCACACAGTGATACTGTTAGTACAGAAAATATTTACTATCATAGCATTTCAGACTGAAAGTTTAATAAAATAGTTACAGTTTTTTAAGATTTTGTCAGATATTTTAATTAGAACTATATCTTTGTTAAAGAAAATCAGAATTCTGCAGCGAGGATAACTATTTTGGCACAGTAAAAAATTGTGCAAGGCAAGTTGACATCCACTCCTAGTGTACCATTTACTGTGCTTGCAATCGCCTTGAAGTTCTGCGTCCTGGAAATCTTAATCCAATGCGTGCTTAGACAAACATTATGTAGAGACAAACAGTTATTAATTGTTATATCTGCAAAAGTTACCTCATCATTTTCAGTTGCATAAAGTACTTCATTGCCTGCACTGCCAAATACACAGGCCTGGCGAATTAACTTCAACTCCTCTTGAGAGCGGAGAGCAAATATTGGCCATTTCCCAACATCCAACATCTGTTCCAATAAAAACAATATATTGTAGATTGGTCTATATAGGTTAAATGCTTCTTCTCATACTGTTTTTTAAAAAAATCACCACAAGTATTACATTGTTTTGAAACAGTTGTCCTGTCCATTTCACTAAAGATAAATGTGAATATAAACTAAGTAAGAAAAGGCAACCGAATGACAAATGAAAAACAAATAGGACAGCAAATTATGAACCTAATCCCAACTACACATATCACTTTAAAACTACTTCCTCCCACTTTATATTTTTTTAAATACATGTATCTGCTACAGTGTTACCTCGGTTGTTGAACGCTTCGGAAGCCAAACGTTTTGGTTTTCGAACACCGAAAACCCGGAAGTGAATGCTTCTGTTTTTGAACACGCCTCAGAAGTCGAACGGCTTCCGAGGTGCATTTCTCCATTTTCTCAATGGAATTTGCCAACCGCCCATTGCACCTCAGTTGCTGAACATTTTGGAAGTTGAACGGTCTTCTGAAACGGATTACGTTCAACAACCGAGGTTCCACTGTACTATGATCTGTAGCTTCTCCTTTAGCAACACAGTAGCACCTCGGGTTACAAACTTAATTTGTTCTTAACCCGAAACCATTCTTAATTAATTACACTAATTAGCTTTCACTGATGGGGCCTCCTGTTGCTGCTGCGCCACCGCTGCGCGATTTCTGTTCTCATCCTGGGTCAAAGTTCTCAACTCCGGGTTAGCAGAGTTTGCAACCTGAAGTGTTTGTAACCCAAAGCGTTTGTAACCCGAGGTATCACGGTACATGCTTTGTCCACATAATCGACTCCTTGAGAGCCAGCTCCTGTTTACTGCATGTCAGTCACCACAAATGAAGAGCATTCATTTTCAACCCTACAAAACGTCACAACACTTTATTGCAGGGTAGTCCAACCCACAGCCCATTGAATGAGGTACTTATAAGTACATTACATATAATTTAGAGTTCCTTTTTGAGCTGAGCAGAAGAAGATTCACAAAACAGAGACTGAAGTCTGGGTTTTTTGTTGCCAGAGTTCTGTTGGGACTGCAGCAGCACAAATATACTTAGAGATCGTTTCTCTCGTGGACTCCCTGTTATGTAGGCATTGTTGTTGTTTAGTCGTTTAGTCGTGTCCGACTCTTCGTGACCCCATGGACCAGAGAACGCCAGGCACTCCTGTCCTCCACTGCCCCCCGCAGCTTGGTCAGACTCATGCTGGTAACCTCGAAAACACTATCCAACCATCTCGTCCTCTGTCGCCCCCTTCTCCTTGTGCCCTCCATCTTTCCCAACATCAGGGTCTTCTCCAGGGAGTCTCCTCTTCTCATGAGGTGGCCAAAGTACTGGAGCCTCAGCTTCACAATCTGTCCTTCCAGTGAGCACTCAGGGCTGATTTCCTTCAGAATGGAGAGGTTTGATCTTCTTGCAGTCCATGGGACTCTCAAGAGTCTCCTCCAGCACCATAATTCAAAAGCATCAATTCTTCGGCGATCAGCCTTCTTTATGGTCCAGCTCTCACTTCCATACATCACTACTGGGAAAACCATAGCTTTAACTATACGGACCTTTGTTGGCAAGGTGATGTCTCTACTTCTCAAGATGCTGTCTAGGCCTGTCATTGCCCTTCTCCCAAGAAGCAGGCGTCTTTTAATTTCGTGGCTGCTGTCACCATCTGCAGTGATCATGGAGCCCAAGAAAGTAAAATCTCTCACTGCCTCCATTTCTTCCCCTTCTATTTGCCAGGAGGTGATGGGACCAGTAGCCATGATCTTCGTTTTTTTGATGTTGAGCTTCAGACCATATTTTGCACTCGCCTCTTTCACCCTCAATAAAAGGTTCTTTAATTCCTCCTCACTTTCTGCCATCAAGGTTGTGTCATCTGCATATCTGAGGTTGTTGATATTTCTTCCGGCAATCTTAATTCCGGCTAGGGATTCATCCAGCCCAGCCTTTCGCATGATGAATTCTGCATATAAGTTAAATAAGCAGGGAAACAAAATGCAGCCTTGTCGTACTCCTTTCCCAATTTTGAACCAGTCAGTTGTTCCATATCCAGTTCTAACTGTAGCTTCTTGTCCCACATAGAGATTTCTCAGGAGACAGATGAGGTGATCAGGCACTCCCATTTCTTTAAGAACTTGCCATAGTTTGCCATGGTCGACACAGTCAAAGGCTTTTGCATAGTCAATGAAGCAGAAGTAAATGTCTTTCTGGAACTCTCTAGCTTTCTCCATAATCCAGCACATGTTTGCAATTTGGTCTCTGGTTCCTCTGCCTCTTCTAAATCCAGCTTGCACTTCTGGGAGTTCTCGGTCCACATACATGAGTGGTCAAAACTCTCCACTATGACCTGTTCATCTTGGGTGCCCTGCTCGGCATAGTTCATAGCTTCTCTGAGTTCTTCAAGCCCCTTCGCCACGGCAAGGCAGTGATCCATGAAGGGGTATGTAGGCATACTAGAGACCAAATTGCTACGGCCTGTGAAGGATGACATTTCCCCTCTTCCCCTTTCTAGCACAGTGTTGTATAACAACCAAGGTTCCTTGTATATGACTCACACCACAGTAGACTTCACTCATGGCTCCGTGACGGGTGGTTTCTTGGCGATTTTCATCTCTGAATCCAGGGAGGCTCAGCTAAGTACAGAGAGCGCGGCTGGTGAGCCTTGGCTTGAGGTTTGCGTCACGGCATCCATCCTGCACTGAGGCAGCCTTTGGGAGGGGGGAGGGGGAATGAATGGATGTCCCAAGCTGCCTCTTCTCTTCACGCTTCTGCTCAGACTCCATCTTCTGGCTCCTTCTCATTCCAAGGGTCCTAGTTGCACTGCACACAGCTACGTATAGCTGTTGCATGTCCTTTGCAGCCACAAGGGGCAGCTGACAGTGCAGCTTAAAAAAAAGGCAGGCAGGCAAGTTGGCTGTTTGGGCTGCTTCTCGAACGCCATGTACCATAGTGTACCATGTATGTTATAGGCACACAGGCTGCAATCTGAGGCACCATTACTCTGGAGTAAGAACCACTGGAATAAATGGGACTTACTCCGGAGGAAATGTGCACAAGTTCAATAGGTAACCTTTACAACAAGGACAGGGAATCTGTGGCCCTCCAAATGTTGATGCTCTGTCACCCCTACCTATGGTCTGTGCTTGTTGTGGAAGTTGGGGGGTTGAGGTCGGATGAGGGAAGGGGTGAGCTGCAGGCCACACTGTCCACAGCGCCCTTGATGGGGGGGGGTGAAGTTAACTGTGGGGCAGCTGCCACTGCTGCTGGTTCCCCTTCTAGCCTTTCCATAATGGCCACATGGCACCAGTGGCACCAGTGGTCCTATGAGGAGGGGAGAATGGGGAGGTGGCTCATAGCCTTCTACAATAATGTTTGCATAATATTTTGTGTAATAAATTAATATATTAAATGTGTTTTAATGGTATATTTTCAATTAAATATATTAATAATGTATATTCAACACCATTTATTGCAAACACTTTAATTTATGATATGGAAATTTAATTCAGTTCAGTTTGTGGCTCACAGGTTCTGTGTCACAGAACTCTTGCAGGCCACTTGGTCTGGGGTCTGGAACCAATCTTACCTTTTCAACATCAACAAGTCTTAGTTTAGCTCATTTAGAGATGAAAGTCTATGCCATTTCTGTAGCCTAGAAAAATAAGAGGAAGAGGTGATTAGGGCAATCTCTGAAGCTCTGTCTGACAACATCTCAAGATTAAAGCCACCATCTGGGACATTTTCCCCATTATAGCTGTGAACAATCCCCTGTGTGTGTAGTTTTTGAAATGCTGTTTTTAAAGTCCATACAGGACTGTGGCTTTATGCAGCAAACATATTTCCAGTGTTCTCTCAATGAATGCTCTGTGCACCATCAGATAACTAATTGGCTGTAGTTCTTTAGTGCACAACCAGTGCCTCTCAGCAGATGCATGAACATCTTAAACAGTTCTGATGTTCATAGACATAATGAGCAGACCCATCAAAATTCCTCTCTATCCTGCCCATCTCCAAGAGCTCAGACTGGCTTACAGTTGACACAAACCAGCAATTCTAAGAACAAACAAAAGCTGAAATATATTCATCTGCAAAACCAACTTTTATGCAACTTATGCACATATAAAACACACCAACGCCAACATTGCATAGGAATAAAATAGTACAAATAAAATTTTAGATACAGCTTCTTTGTCCTGACTGCTGTGCATAGGCAAAACTATCTTGCGGAAATCTACAGTTCTGCTTTGACTCTGTGCCTTATGGATAGCCAAGGCAGCTGCTGAAATTCTCTTCTTCTATTCTGCGTCCTGCTGGCCACATGGAAAAGCTGCTTGTGGACCAAGGCCGGCTCCCTCGGCCTGGAAGCCAGAGTCGCCTGGGCCTGCCTTAAGCGTCCAGGGGGCCTTTACCTCCTCTCCCCCCCGCCCCAAACCTCTGGAGAGCTCGTTGCCGGCAGGGGCTCCCTGGGAAGGCAGCGTGGTTGGTGCCTCCTTCTCCCCAGCCGAGGGGCCCTTTTCCTGGCCACATCCCCCCCCCCGAGTCCCGGCCGCCCAGAGCCGGGGGAGCAGGCCGCTCTGGCGCGGCGCCTCAGGCCGCCTTTTCCCGCGGAGCTGAGGGTCTGGCCGGCTTCCAAGTGCGGCATCCATCAAGGGCTCTCCGTGGATGGGACTCCTCTCGGCCTGCTCCTGCGCCCGGGAGGGACGGGAAGGGAGGCCTCGTCCCGGGCGCAGTTTGCAGAGGGACCCCCGCACCTGAGCCCCCCGCGCGCCCCGGCCTCACCGTCCTCCCGCCGCCGCCGCTGCCCGGCCCGCCTCGCCCTCGGGCGCCGGCCGCGTTCCTCCGCTCCGCCTCGGCCCCCAAGCCGGGCGCCGGGCTCTTCCGCGCTCTGGGCCTCCGCGTCCGTCCCCTGGAGCCGGGCTCCTTCCTCTCTGGCGGCCCCGGAGCCCCGTCTCCTGCCGGGGAGGAGGAGGAGGAGGAGGAAGGCAGGGATCCAGAGATTCTTCGATCGTGCTTGCAATTCTCCTCCCTCGACAAAGAAATTGCCACGCTGTGGAAATGCAGGGTAGAAATAAATGTATAGAGGATTTTCGACCTCAGGACTTTGAAGCTCATAAATTTATAAAATAAAGCCTAACTTTTTATGAACCAATTATAAAACAATTTCACGGTAATCCTTGTAAAGGTAGACACGAAACATTCCAAAATGCACAGTGACCAAAAATGGGAAAAGTGGTGGCCATCTTCTAGGATAGAGACCAAGGACTAAGCAAAACAATTGGCAACTTAGATATTTTAATTCAGCACATGTCTGAGGCTGCTTTGCTGTATTACTAAGAATATTTTACCTCCATTAATTTATTGCCGTTGCTTAAAGGAAAATGCATTTTTGAGACCTAGGAAGCTGTAAGTAAAGAATGTTAAACTTACTTTGCACTGTGTGGTCTTTTTTATTTTTTGAAAAAATGGTAAATGGGGTGCAGCTGCTTCTTGCAGCTGAACAAAATAAATAAGACTTAATAGCATATTCCTAGGCTTCCTTAATCAGCCTAAATGATGGGACTTCGTACCCTGCTATTGGGGCTCTAGGTATGTTAGTCCCACATTTTAAAAACCAGCTCCCCCCGCCCCCCACTTTGTTAAACCACACACATGTGTCTCTAGAGGATTAAACATAATTAGTATATCCTCATACCAATTTCCATCATAAAAGTGAATTGATGACTTAAGTTATAGGTGGTTTGACAGTCCTATACCTAGCATGCCTCTTTGGTTCATTTTCTAAGTAAAATTTGCAAATCAGTGTCACTGGATAGTGACTTGGATGTTATTGGCAGGAAAGTTCAGCTTCAATGGAAGGTAGAGAATAGGTGAAAATCATTTCTATACATGTGTAGGAGGAAGAAAAGGACAAAAGGTCTGGAATTTTCCATACCCCTGACCTGTTTTTGAATAAATGGCAACTCCCATTAGATGAAGGTTGTAGGAAAAGAAAGCAATCAAGACCTGGTAAAGCCACTTTATTGTCCTCCTTCTTGGCACAGTAAACACTGTTACATAAATTACTGTACTTGCATCTGCAGCCATTGGAAAGATCTCACAAATTCTCTGTATCCGAAGCTGGTGCAACAGGGTTGGGCAGTTGGATTTAGATAAGGAAAGTAAAAGCTCAAGGGTAGAAATACAAACAAAGTCTCTGAAATTTGATACCAATTTATTGAAGGGATAAAACGGTTCTTGCACTTGCATCTTAACTGTCTTAATGATTCCCCGTACGGACATTGAGATGAGATACTTTTAAATTGTGCCCTGAAACTGGTTAATTAGTGGCATTTTGATTCAGATTGTTGTTAAACCAAAAAAGTACAGAACCAGCTTCCTGTTGTTATTTATTTGTAATATTCCTCACCCACCCATCACCAAGCAGGCTACAGAAGTTCAGCATCCAGTCATAAAAACAGAAAAGCCTATTGCGATTAAAAAACACGTGAAATTATTCCAAATGTACGAGAGCAGTAAAAATTCAGCCAAAGAGATTTTATTATTATTTATTACATTTATATACCACCTTCATCTTCTAAGGATCTCAAGGTGTTGCACATGATTCTCCTCCTCGGCTCCTCCCCATTTCACCCTGATAACAACCCTGTGAGGTAGGCTAGACTAAGAGATGAGGACTGAGTGGTCCAAGGCTGAGTGGTCCCAGTGAGCTTCACGGCTGAGTGGGGAGTCAAACCTTGCGCTCCCAGGTCCTGGTCCAACACTTGATGACCATTACGCTACACTGGGTCCCACCAAAGAAAATGCCTTAGCTGTCAAAGGCTAAGATGAAGAGGTCTGTCTTCAGCATGTGGCAAAAACTCAGGTGCTAGGTGCATTTCTGGGGGGATGGAGTCCCATAATTTAGGGGCTGCCACAAAGAAAGGACCCCCATTCTCTGCACTTCCAAGGGTGGCTTTAGTATGCAAGAAGGTCAGTAGGGAAGGAGGCTGTTTTTCAGATATTTGGGGCCTAAGTTATTAACGGCATTAAATACTAATGTGCTCATGAATCCCTCGTGCTTGTTCATCTCACAATCCCATCTCATTTCCACTTTAAGCTACAGTGTTTCATTTTAAACTGTATGAAAATTAGTATTCAAATATATATAAATCAGAACTGCACAACTTTTAAATAAGTTTTTAATCTGCGTGTACATATAATTTCTACTGGAAGAGCCTCAGCACACAAATGGTTCTACCGATCTGTTCCTCAACATGACAAATTTCCTTAATGGAATAGATGACTGCTCAACTGAGCACAAAGAGGACAAAAAAAGATAAGTTTCACAAACAATGGTTCTGTTTTATCGTCTATGCAGATAATCAAGACTCCAGTTTAACTCGGCCAGATATTTGTGGGATAAAATATAGCTAAATTACATGTCCTAAATAAATCTAGGACATTAATAATTGATGGCTCTGGAGGCAACTTAGTCATCATATGATGTTATATTGTGTTGTTACTGTATTGTGGAAATATATACAGTATATAAAATATATTTTAAAAAAGAATGTACCTGTATTTATCTTAAAAGACACATGTTAATGCATTTTGGTAATTTTTAATGCCAAGAACAATTCAAGGAGGTGTGAAATCTGAATCTGGACTGTATTGCAATCAGGACGTTTGAATTGGGTTCCTTTGCTTAAAATTGCAAATAAAGCAGAATTCTCCTGTAACCAAGAGGTAATGTAAAATGTGCTAGTGTCCATGAGAACAACATACGCCAGGCACTGGAATATGAAAAGTCTCTTTAAGGGAAGAGATTTAACACATCTAGTTAAACACGCCTAGTTTCTCTAAGCCCACCTTCTGTTACGGAAAGTAGTCCAGAATCATAGAATTGTAGAGATGGAAGGGACCCCGAGGGTCATTCTTCCAATGGAGGAAGCAGGATGGGACCAAATATAATTAGCACACTTTCATTTTTATATAGCAACCTGGAATTGCTACAGCAGTTTTCTCTGTTATAGTAGACATTCATAGCTACATTCATTGTAATGGTGAACTATTCCTTGGAAATAATAATTAAAAACTTCTTGCAAGGAAAGAAAGAATGCAAAATCTGAAGGGATTTACTAAATCTCATAACTCTAAGTACCGTATTTTTCGCTCTATTGGACGCAGTTTTCCCCCTCCAAAAATTGAGGGGAAATGTGTGTGCGTCCTATGGAGCGAATGCAGGCTTCTGCCATAGCCGTGTGCAACCCCTCCGGCAGGGAGAGGCTGCATGGGGCTATGGCTTCTTTAGCCCTGCACAGCGTCTCCCGGCAAGGAGAGGCTGCACGGGGCTAAAGGGGAAGCCAAAACAGCGAGCGGGATCCATCCCGCTTGCTGCCTTGCCTTCTTCCATAGCTGCGCACAACCCCTCTGGCAGGGAGAGGTTGTGTGCAGCCTGTACGCTGCTCTTTGGGGCTGGGGGGGGAAATATTTTTTTCCTTGATTCCCCCCCCCTAAAAACTGGCTGCGCCCTATGGCCCGGTGCGCCCTATGGTGCGAAAAATACGGTAGATGAAAAGGTTCTCTCAAGATGTGCTGCTTCAGTTATGAGCATCATAGGAGACTTTGCTGTTCTCACTCCAGTGCTTGCCTGTCCTCTTCTTTCTGTTCCTTTCAGCCATGACAATGGCAGCTACCACAGTAACAAAGACTGTGAAAGTTATGACAAGAACCGTCACTGTCTCTGCAATGCACAGCTGGGTGTCCACAGATGACAGAGGGCGGTTTCTCAGGATATGGGGCTCCATGCATGTCACATTGTGATAGTCATCTAGGATCAGCCTTCTGACACTGTGCAGTTTAGCAAAAACCCTCTGAAGGTCACAGTCACAAAACCATGGGTTGTCCGAGAGCAATATGTGAGTTCCAGAGGTCTGGAGAGATAATAATGTCTTGAATCGAATATGTTCAATTTGGTTGTGCACCAGGTTAAGTATTGTGAGGCTGCTTAAAGAAGTGAAGACTCCAGGGCCAATGGTTTTGATTCTGTTGCCCTCCAAGTTCAAAACTTCTAAGTGTTGCAGCATAGAAAAATCTCCATTGTTGAGGTTATGAAGGTGATTATTCTGAAGACAAAGTTGCCTCAAGCAGGTGAGACTGCGAAACGCACCCGCTTCTATCAATGATATATTATTATTTTGCAAATTGAGCTTCTGAAGACTTTCAAAGTGCTTGAAGTTCTTGTACTGTAGCTCCTGCAGCCTATTGTAGGCCAAAGTGAGTTCGTAGAGAGTAACAAGACCCAATGAAAAGCTGTTTCCAAGAAAGGAGATCTCATTTCTACCAATATCAAGCTTATGGAGTCTCTCCAGGGAGATGAATGCTCTCTCTTCAACTCTCCTGATGTAGTTGTCACTCAGAACGAGAACCCGTAACTTCCACAGGGATCTGAGACCTTTGCTTGGAACAGAATGCAACTGACTGTTTGACAGATCCAAGTGTTCTGTCTCCGGAGGGAAAATGAGATCAGAGCTGACATTGACTCCTGAACAGTTCACAAACATTGCCCCTTCTGTGCAGAAGCAGATTTTATGGCATGGGTTATGGGTTTCAGAGACACTAAAGGAGAGGTGAATCCAGAGGCAGATTAAGTAATGAAAATACATCTTCAGTCTTGTTCTGTATGTTCTTTAGTTCCTGTTGTACAACAGAAATATTTTTTTTAAGCACATTTTAGAAATATACCTAGAATTTTTGGTATATTATAATAATAATAATAATAATAATAATAATAATAATAATAATAATAATAATAATAATACCCTGCCCATCTGGCTGGGCTTCCACAGCCACTCTGGGCGGCTTCCAAAAAATATTAAAATACTGTAATACATCAAACATTCAAAGCTTCCCTAAACAGGGCTGCCTTCAGATGTCTTCTAAAAGTCTGGTAGTTGTTGTTCTCTTTGACATCTGGTGGGAGGGCGTTCCACAAGGAGGGTGCCACTACCGAGAAGGCCCTCTGCCTCGTTCCCTGTAACTTGGCTTCTCACAGTGAGGGAACCGCCAGAAGGCCCTCGGTGCTGGACCTCAGTGTCCGGGTAGAACGATGGGGGTGGAGATATGATAGAAACATGAATGATTAACCTTGAAAACTTTGTTTAGGAATGACACAAGTGAGAAAAGGTTGGCTTTCTGGTTTGTACACATACTAGGGCTTCAGCCACGACCCTGCCTGACTCTTTAAGTCCAGTTACCAGCTCTTTTCTCAGATTCTCATGTGATGAAATCATTGAGTCTAACACAGAACTTTCTGACTGTGTACTTATTGGAAGATATAAAGCCACTTCATTCTATGCATAATTTTCATGCTAGGATAAAAAGAAAGTAAAAACATTTGACTAAATTTGAAACCGGAGGTGGCTAACCTGTGGCCCTTCAGATACTGTTGAAGTACAACTCCTATCATCCCTGACTAGGCTGTGTGGGGCAGAGGACAACTCAGCAACATCTGAAGGGGCCGGGGCTCAGGTATCTCTGTTTCAAATAACGCCTGGTTTGGAAGTAATGGCAAATGATGATTTAGGCAAAAGAGGAAGTGCTGGAGTGTGTGAAACTGATGCTCACGCAGGTAAAGGTAAAGGACCCCTGGATGGTTAAGCCCAGCCAAAGGGGACTATGGGGTTGCAGCGCTCATCTCGCTCTCAGGCCAAAGAAGCCGGTGTTTGTCCACAGGCAGCTTTCTGGGTCATGTGGCCAGCAGGTTTAAACCACTTCTGGTGCAACAGAGCACTGTGACAGAAACCAGAGTGCACAGAAACACTGTTTACCTTCCCGCTACAGCGATACCTATTTATCTACTTGCACTGGTATGCTTTTGAACTGCTAGGTTGTGGCAGAAGCTGGGACAGGGCAGCGGGAGCTCACCCCATCACGCAGACTTGAACTGCTGACCTTACAATCAGGAAGCCTTCCTTGGATGGCCATCTGTTGTGGGTGCTTTAGCTGAGATTCCTGCATTTCAGGGGGTTGAACTAGATGACCCTTGGGTCCCTTCCAGCTCTAAGATTCTATGATTCTAAGCCCAAGAGGCTCAGTGGTTTAGACCACAGTGCCACCCGTGTCCACGCATGTAACAGCAAATAACAGTTTAGTGTGATGTCCTAACTCAGCTCAACATTTTCTATGAACATTCAGAGTGATTTGCATATCCTGTTCTGGCCTTTTAGGCAATAATAACAACAATAATGGCCTTCCTAATCAATAGCACACTTATATTCACAGAAATTTATGAACCCTCACATTTTACTGAATGAGTACATATTTGTTCAACAAATTTTCAAAAAAAAAAGTTAAGGCATACCCTCCAACATTTTTCTGATAGGGAAATAGGGAAGTTATATTCCATAATAATAATTATACCCCACAGATCTTACTGGGTTACCCCAGCCACTCTGGGCAGGTTCCAACATATATAAAAGCATAATAAAACATTAAACGTTTAAAAAACCTTTCCTATACAACACTGCCTTCAGATGGCTTGGGGGATGGATCCATACCCTCCAAAATTTCTCCAATGAAAACAGGGACATCTTAAAGGAAAGTGGGACATTTTGGAATCAAAGAAACTGGGGCGGCTTCTCTGAATCAAGGATGTCCCTGGAAAATAGGGACATTTGGAGGGTCTGTAAAGAGTGGGATCCAATGATCATTTTGCCAATGCAAGGATTTCTGCTTGCTCAGCGAAACATTCTCCCTCCCTTCCCCCACATATTCCCTAAAACTGTTCTGGGTGTTTCCCCAGCCCTTGGGAGCAAGAGCACTGACCTCCCCCCACAACTGAGGGGGCTGACGTCTTGCAACATACTGACATTGAGGCATCTAATCATAAGCCTGAATTTTTATTAAAGCTTATATGTTTAATCAGGGCTTGTATTTTAAAAATGAGCTTAAAGATCTTCAAATATTTTATGCCAGGCAGAAGACCAGCTGCCTAGAAGAACCTTGGCAATGTTTTTCTCGTAGACAAGGGGCCCCCTGATTTATAGCAGAAAACAATTCTCAAAGTCGTAAAAAGGGAATTACAGGCTGACAGCCAAGGTTACACTGACCCTACAAATTAAGGGTGGATAAATAGTAAAATGAGCCATATCTTCTTCCTAAGGTTAAAAAGGTCAAGAGCAGTGAAAAAGCAACTGGTCTGGCTGGCAGAAACAGAACATTTTTGGGAAGTCTTTTCTAAAGCTGTTTCTTTCTTAAACTAAGATCCTTTTAAGATTTCTTTTCCTTTTAAAAGGTTATTTATGTATTAAATATATTAGTTTAAATATAATTATGCAAAGGATTTAAGAAATGCTAGATTCTTATTTCATATAGTTGGAAGAGATCACAGGGGCCATCAGCCACCAGCCCCCCCCTTGCCGGACAGGAGACGCCATCGAGCGCTCCTGATATATGGTTGTCAGGCCTTTTGTTTAGAAACCTTCAAATGAAGGAGATCTCTCAATGTTGATGTGAACTCAAAATCCTTGACATATGTTTAAGATAAAAATTCAAGATTAACCATCTGTTTTGGAAGGCAATAGGGCAAGGAGGGCAAGAGGTGAGCTGGTAATTAAGATTCCTTGTTGAGACAGATGTAAGATATATTACTACTTATTTGTCATTTATAGATAGAAGAATATATAGCTTTTTGATTTCCATAAAAGGCAAGAGGAAATGGGTGTATCTTTTGTGATTGGTTCTAGCAAACAGCCAATAGGAATTTTAACCAGGCTGATTGGACAGAGGCAGCCACAGGAGGAGCAAGGGGGCTGGATTAAGGAAATATAAGTGCTGGCCAGAATGGCAAGAGGCCAGGCCAGAGCTTGGTAACCATATACCACTGTGCCTCATATTTATTTGTCTGACAAATAAATTACTATTTTAATTTCTCTATTGCTGCGTTGAATATTTCATTCCAGCTAAGTGTTAACCACAAGCAGGGTGCTACAACATCACTCATGCTTGCACGCGAGACGTGCGCACACCACGTGGCGTGCAAGAGTCACGCAAGCACACCATGTGGCGTGCATGCACAAGGTGCACGCGGCTGCCACAGAATTTTGACACCCCCCCCGGCTTCCCCTACACCGAGTCCCTGCTCGAGAGTAGATTTGGGGAGGGTGTACAGCACAAAGGAAGGAGAAGGAGAACTCAAGTTCTCTTGCATAAGCAGACATCCTAGCACTCCCCAAAGCATTTAAAACAATATAAGAGAAAATGTGCTTTATCCCAAGACCATGGGTCTTATATAAAGCAGATACGTATCTGAGAGCAGCCTGGTTGTGTGATTATTCACTTGTGGCGGCACAGAGGCATCCTGTTCCCTGCTGGCACCACGCTTGTGCGATGTACCCCTGTGGAAATTCACGAGGCCTCACCTGTTCCTGCATTTTGCCAACTTTTGAAGGCATACTCGTTTACGCAAGCATTTCCTTGATTTCGTGACCTGTCTTCTGTTTCAATTGTTATGTTGTTCTAATGGGATTATTTTATTGCATATTTTTTATTGTAGACGTTTATATTTTAAGGTTTGGGTAATTGGTCCTTATATGGCTTAGAAGCTTATTTTGGAATTAAACTGTTGTACGTAATAAACAGTGATGATGAGGATGTAGCTTAAAAGGATGAATGATCCACCTTAAGAGAGAAAGCCAGTGTGGGATAATGTGTAGAGTTTTGGATTTTGAACAGTGAGATCAGGGTTCAAATCCCGGCCTCATGTATGGAGCTCACTGGATGACCTTGGGCCAGCCCCAACACCATCTCCTTCAAGCCCCATAAAAGATCATTGAAAATTAAACCAAGTTGTAGCATAGGTAAAGGTAAAGGTACCCCTGCCCGTACGGGCCAGTCTTGACAGACTCTGGGGTTGTGCGCCCATCTCACTTAAGAGGCCAGGGGCCAGCGCTGTCCGGAGACACTTCCGGGTCACGTGGCCAGCGTGACATCGCTGCTCTGGCGAGCCAGAGCCGCACACGGAAACGCCGTTTACCTTCCCGCTGGTAAGCGGTCCCTATTTATCTACTTGCATCCGGAGGTGCTTTCGAACTGCTAGGTTGGCAGGCGCTGGGACCGAGCAGCGGGAGCGCACCCCGCCGCAGGGATTCGAACCGCCGACCTTTCGATCGGCAAGTCCTAGGCGCTGAGGCTTTAACCCACAGCGCCACCTGCGTCCCTTAGTTGTAGCATAAATGGAGTTTAATACCATTGTTTAAACTTATCTACAACCCCACTGAAGTGGATGGGGTCTTATTTCTATAACGACAAGTTATTTAATTCTTGCTGTTCCATGCAATTATGTTTCTTGCTACTGACAGCCATGGTGGGTATTTTCCAGACTTTCTGGAAGGATTATTGTTATGCTACTGTGAAACTTGTTTGGTTAGAAATGTACTGGTTAAATGTAAGTGAATTCTGGAATACTTGAAAGCAAAACTGCAGAGCACATTTCAAAGTTTTCTGACTGTAAAGAAATTTACAAATGCTTCTCACTCTTATTTCTGCTGCCTCACACCATAAAGATCAAGGCTGCAATTCCATGCACACGTATCTGGAAGTCCCATTGACCCTAGTGGGATTTACTTCTGAGTAAAACGTCTGAGCTGCATGGCTATTAATCTGATTTCCCAAACTATCATTGCTCCAGTTCTTTAGAAAAAGTGAGATATATGTTTGTTTTATACATTCTGTGAAAGCAATAGCTCCATGTACCCTTTCAACTGTAGAGTACCCTTTTGGTGCACTCTCTTATTTACAACAACACTAAAAGCAACAACCATGCTACTGCAGATTGTAATGCCACCCTTTTACATGGCTAGACACGATACTTTGGTACTGACAGCTGCTTCAAAATAAATTTAATATATCTGCGGTTCTTTAGGCATGTGTTTCTTACTATATAAAACTCAGTGAGAGTAGACAGTAGTTGCAATAATGTCTGCAAGCGTCCTTAAAAGTCGAAATATTTCCCAGTTGGCCAAAACCATAATATCCATGTTGAACACAATAAACTCTTCACAAAGCAGAAACAAATATGTATGTTGATTCTTTAAAATGTTTTAGTAACTACTAACTGCTCCAGCACAGGTGAAAATATCTGTTATCTGAAGGAACACTCATGTGTGTGTTTTTATCTAATTGCCTGTATGTGCCTTTCGGCAACATTCACTCAGCTCACCCTTACCTTTGCTGCAGCCCAATGCTCTTTCCAGGGTTCCTCCTTCAAATGTCCTTAGGACATGGATAGTGGCAGATGGAAAAGTACGGAGATGAAAGGGTTGGCTGTCAATGTGCTGAGAAAGACAGGTTGAAAGCTTCATGCAAGGCAGAAGGATAGGGAGCGAGAAAGCATTAATAATGGAAGCAGTTGCAAAATTAAGCTGGCCACCTGCTTATAGCTGCAGTCACTTTGGAAGAGTGTTGAGATCTGAAATGTGTATAAAGAGGCACATTTGGGTCAAGCCATAGTGTGACATCTAACTCTTAAGGAACTGGAGTACAGAAAAATCAGAGGTGAACCTGCATACATATATTGGCATACGTACAGTGGTACCTCGGGCTACATACGCTTCAGGTTACATATGCTTCAGGTTACACACTCCACTAAGCCAGAAATAGTGCTTCAGGTTAAGAACTTTGCTTCAGGATGAGAACAGAAATTGTGCTCCGGCGGCGCGGCAGCAGGAGGAGGCCCCATTAGCTAAACTAATTAAGTACTTAACCCGAGGTACCACTGTACTGGGGATTCTTGGTTGCGACTCTTTGTAGTTACTCAAATGGGTATATTGATGTAAAAGGTTAGCTGAGATAGCAAAGAAATGCATGTGGGCTTAAATTTAGGGTTTTTGTTCTCACAGATGTATCTTTGCTTATACTATTCATGCTTTGCAGGTGGGATGCAGGACTCAGACATTTAATCTTGGCTACACAGAATAAGAGTCCACATAAGACAGGATGTTAGCAATACTGCTTGTAAGCATTTCTGACTGTTTGTTCCCCCCCCCAACTCTTTTCAATACAGTGGTACCTCAGGTTAAGTACTTAATTCATTCCGGAGGTCCGTTCTTAACCTGAAACTGTTCTTCACCTGAGGTACCACTTTAGCTAATGGGGCCTCCTGCTGCCGCCATGCCGCCGGAGCACGATTTCTGTTCTCATCCTGAAGCAAAGTTCTTAACCCAAGGTACTATTTCTGGGTTAGCGGAGTCTGTAACCTGAAGCGTATGTAACCCGAGGTACCACTGTATTGCCTTTTAGAAAGTGAACCTATGAACAGGGACTGCCTTGTATATGAAGGATGAGGAGGAGTCCTTCTTCATAGCTCTGTGAATAGAAATAAGACACAATCCAGTGTTGCCAAGGCCCTAACCCTTTGCAGGGAGCAGGACATAGCAGGAGTCCTTGCTCCTGCCCCTTGATCTCTTACCGGCATTTGATACCATCAACCAGGGCTTCCTCCTGGCCTGCCTCTGGAAAATGGGAACTAGGGCACCATATTAGAGTGGTTCCAAGCTTTCCTTCATGACTGAGTGCAGCCAGTCCCATGGGGAGTGCCTTTCAGCCCCCTGGCTGCTATGATGTGGGGTGCTGCCGGGGATTATCTTATCTCCTATTTAACATCTACATGTAGCCATTGGGAGTGGTCATTACAGGCACGCCATCTCCAGGGGACCCAGGGGACCCAAGCACCCACAAAAATTTCACTGGTGGTGGGAGGCTGCCGCCTCTGTGGCCCAGTGCTGCATCTTCCCACCATCTTCACTGAGCTGGGCAGGGGGGGAGGCTGCAGCTAAGCACCACCTTATCTCTGGTGCTCTGCGCCATGGCGCCATGGCAGGGCAGGCTGGGCACCCACAATGTGGGACCCAAGCTGGCTCACCTGGGTCATTAGGAGTTGGGGGGGGCAAGGTGCTATCAGTATGCTGCTGACAATCTGCTCTGTGGGCGAGTTGCTCCTGAGAATTTGGTCAGTTGCCAGCTGTGGATGGGGTTGCACTCACTCTAAAGGAGAAGGCTCACAGTCTGAGGGTGCTTCTGGGTCCAACACTGTCTATGGAGGCTGTGGGAGCCTTAATGGCCAGAAGTGCCTTTGAGCAACTGTGTCTGCTTTGACAGCTACGGCCACTCCAGGGCTGAGAGAGCCTGGCCACTGGAGTTCTTACATGAAGACTGAATTACTGCGAGGTATGGGACCATGTGGGACTTCCCTTGCCCTTGATCCAGAGGCTGCAGTGGGTGCACAACGCTGACAGGAGTGAGGCCTTGTCTGCATGTAACACCTGTGCTCAGAGATCTGCACAGGCAGCCAATCTGCTACCAGGCTGAGTTCAAGGTGCTACTGTTAGTATGCAAAGCCCTTAGCAACTAGGGACCCATTTACCTATGAGAATACCTTATGCCACATGCGCCAACTGGAACGGGCACTGCAACAGGTGTCACATGATGATACCTGTTCTGCCTTTGTAAGGACACATTTAGTGTGGCAGCAACTGCACTTTGAAACTCCCTGCTTCTTGAGATCAGGTGAGAGAAACTACACTGTACTCCTCTCATTGGCAGCTGGAAACACTCCTGTTTAGACAAGCCTACCCAGATGCTTAGAAAGTTGAAGTAATTTTATTCTGCTTTAATTTTTTAACTTTTGTATGTTTTAAATCAGGGCTGTAATTTTTTATTTTATTTTACTGTTTTGTAAACTGCTTTGAGGTCCCCCCCCCCATCAATGTGTATAAATTTTGTGAATTTATGTGTTCAAAATGATCTGTTAACACATATGAAAGGATGACAGAATGTGTTTTTATAGATATAAATGCAGAGCCTATGTCCCAGAGAGGGTGGGAGACACGCAGAAATCCATAGGGATGATGTTACCACAGTTCAAAATATCCAGTACTGAATGATGCTGCATAAAGTTGGGAAACTGCACTGGGATAACTCAAAGCAAATCTTAGAAATCAAGGAGCCATAAGTCAGCAGAGCCACCATCAGTTCTTCAATCAGAAGCTAATGGCGTCAAGGAATAAGATGCCCTCCTCTCCGCTGGTTGACTCCCTCCATGCACTTGGCAGTGAGGCTTCCCACTCTGCTTTTCTTGCCCACCCCACCCCATTCCTTTAATGCTTGCCCAAACCTTTTTACAACCCCCTCTCTCCATTGTCCAAAGGAGAAAGGCAGGGGGGATTGCAAAAGGCTTAGATCTCCCCGTGCTGCTGCTGGTAAATTAGGATGGAGAATCGGTCTGGCAGAAAGAGGAGCTTGAGAAGGAGGAAGGAGGCCAGGGCAGAAGGCGACTGCTGCTGCTGCTGCAGCAGCAGCAGCGCACTAGACCGGCACACCGCTGCTCCTGGCCACTTCATATGGAAGATCATATGCGGCGATCCCCTGTGGTCCTCCCAATGGTCAGAGGGGGTGGGAGCTGGAGTCCAGCAACTGCCGGAGGGCTACAGGTTCCTCATCACTGCCATAGTCCTTTGGCTCCTCTATTGTAGTATCTTGTAGTCAACAGATATTCAATTAATATATAATAATTGAATCTAAATCATTTTAAACAAAAGGTTTTAGATTATTTCACCTAAAGTATCTGAAATATGAAATCTAGTAAGGGTGAATAAATTGATGGCAGTATCAGGAAAAATAATTACTTACCTTTCCTTGCACAATGCTTAAGTATTCAGCTTCATCAGGTATCTCATCCAACTGAGGAAGTTGCCCCCGCCCCCCGGAAAACAGCCTAATTCCTAAAGCTTGAATCTGACATCCAGATTAAACTGAAATCCGCTGTGAGGATTAAATGATGTCCAAGTGCCTCTAACAGTGTTCACATTTTTCAAACAGATAACGCTCTGGCATTAAATCTCAGTGTTACATTTATGAGAATGTAGCTCCCATCCCTTCCCAGACACATGGACCAGGTGTTCGTCTTTGCTGGCCTTTGCTCCTTGACCGAATACCTGCATTTGCACACTTGCTTGAGGCCAAGCTTTCCTCAGTCACTTTTAATATGGAAGCCTTCTGCCTGTGATCATGGGGTAGTACAGCCATCATAACTAGGACCCATACATAACCTCATCGGCCATTAATTTGACACTTAAAGCTATCCAAGTTGGTGGCCATAACTGCATCTTATGACAGTGAACTCCTTTGTTTAACTTGTCTGCCCAACTTATTTGAATGACCTTGGGTTCTAGTATTATTTGGGGAGTTCAAGTTCATGCACCTCTATCATTCACCTCTTACACACTAAACAACCCAAACATTGTATCCTCTCCTCATATGCAGGGGTTGATACAGTTCCTTGGCCATTTTGCCAGCAGGCCCTTTTTTTACAAGAATAGACTCCTAAAAAAGTATTCTCACCTTGTATATGGTGGGGATCTCTGGTCCCAATGACAACATCACAAATGTTGAGACTGGGACTCCTGACCTTGGGAGAAATCTCTATGTCCTCCTCTCTTGTCAGATAACCATTGTGAAGAACCTCTAGACATCACTGATGCCCTTAAGCCCCTTGACGAGCTGTGCTGGGGAGACTAGATGGTCTGATTGGGGGGCAAATGGCATCCACGCCAGGCCTTCAATAAAGGACCTCTGAGGTGAGGTCAATAATATCCTTGTCCAGCACTGATCAAACATCTGGAGCTCTGGGTTAAAGGATAAGTGCCAGTGATACCAAATCCATAGATGGGCAAGGAGAAAGAGAAGTTTCCCATGATTGTCATCAAAGGTGTGAGAGGAGTTGTGCACAGTACACGAGTGCTGCCAGTACTGGTCCAATGCAGGCAGAGTGAGCTTGGGTAGGAATCTTGTCTTGTCCTTATGTTTCTTGTCTTCAAACCTTCAGGGTCAGAAGAAGGAGGACACTTCAAATGTCAAAACCTCTTCGTTTTTTATTCCAAGGTGGCAGCAGACTCCCTGCAGGGAAGGCCAGCCAGCATGGCCCCACAGGCTCAGGATGCTCAATAATGGCAAAGGTCTGCCAAGAGGAATCCTCTTCCATGATAGAAGGCCCAGGACCACACCGTGAGGCTCTCTCATCAAATCACGAAAGACAAAAAACTGCAGTTTTACTGATATACATAAGTCCAGTAGCACCGGCAGTTATATTGCACTCTGTGCATGCCAAGGGCTTTCCTTCCCTTGTACCATGTAGGCAACTTCATTTCTCCTCAGCGAGGGGGGGGGAAAGGCATTCTGGGTTGTACCCAACTAATGTCTACTCAGAGTAGACCCAATTAATACTCCTGTTCACCATGCCTATTAATTTCAGTAGGTCCACTCTGAGTAGGACTGTCATTGGGACACAACCCTGTGTGTATGTCCCTTGTACTATCCAGAAAACTTCATGGCCTCACAAATATTTTCTTTTGCCAAGGCACTCTGAGTATGCTTAGAGGCTGTCTGTTACATTGCCATGCATGGCTAATTACTGGCTGCAATCTATATATTACTGCAAGGCATCCCTGCCCTGGCACCAGGCAGACTGGAAATATTGGAGAGTTTGATTTACTGAAAGAGCAGTGCAGGGGGTGGAAGGGCACTCCAGGCTTCCAGCTACATCAGTTAATACCATGGAAGGCACTGCGGTTTCTCAAAAGGGCAACAAACGAAATGGATGCATCTCAAATCTGTTAATCAGATAAGATGGTTCTTGATTGGAAAAGTTTACAGTGACTTCAACATCGGGAGAGATTCTGCTAGTGGAACATACTAGATGACTCTCAGAGTCCCTTCCAACTCTACAATTCTAAGATTATATGCAGTTTCACATATAATACACTGAAATTATAAAGATGAAAGAAACACAAACACAATAGTTCTAAGTAAGGATTTAGAAGGTTTTTTTTTTAATAATGGTTTGTGAGAAATCCAACTGAATTATTTTTGAATTTTAGTAAAAAGAAGCATGGACAGAGTCCTAATAATAATAACATGGCACATTCAGTTGTCAACTTCCTAATAAACCCAAATAAAAAACCGTGAAGCATTACTTTCTCCTGAAAGACCCAAAGTGCAGTAAAATTTATAAAAAAATACTTTGTATAAAAACATGATGCAAAATTACAGCAAACACAGGCACTTTTATTCAACTGAACAAAAGTGTTGACAGATTCTGTACATGCAGACGTGTTGCTTGCGAAAGGTGTTCACTGGAGAAGAAAGCAATAGCTGAAAGTTTCTGTAGTTCATGTCAAAGATGTGATCTCAACACTTTCAAAGTTTCTCTTGTCGAGATTGTCCTAAATTAACACAAATTCAAGTTAATTCGAACACTACTTTAAATCATAGTTAAACTAAGCTATGGTGCTGGTAAGAGCTGCTGAAGCCGTGGACACTTCGTTCCTCCCTCCCTCTCAGCTAAGTTTAAAGAATCTAAAATATAAATATAAAACTATACAAGAGCAAGTTATACAAGCAGAGGCAGCCCTCTCAATAGGGAGTGAGGCAGCTGCTTCAGAACAGGGGGCAGTGGAAGTGCTGGAAGGCAGAGGCGTTTGATCTGCCCCCAACTAGCCTGCTGGCCTCAGGTACAGTGGAAGATGCTGTCATGTTTGTAGCAATGAACAGCTAATCCATTAAAAAAGAAAAGAATGGTGAGACATTACTTGATCCTTTGTCTCAGGCAGCAATGTTTTGAGCTAGTGCTGTGGACACGTGCAATGCAATATGATGCACATTTACTCTGAAGTAAGGTTTACTGAGTTTAGGTTGGTTTACTCCCAAATAAGTGCATAGCATTTCAGCCCCTCTCTTTTTAAAGTTATACATTTTCATTTCCTGTTTGAAAGTATTTTGGGCCATCTCTGTTTATTTTTTTGACATGGCAACAAAAAAGGGCTCTTTGTCTCTATGTGGGTTGCTGGGCATGATTTAAGACTGAAAGGCAAATGCATGCCTCAGAATTCATTAAAACTACTTTACCTGGCATAATAATTCCCAGTCTCTGCTGAATGGCCTCCAAGTGAGCAATATATTCAGTTAATGAATGTTCAGGATCTTTAGATGAAGCTGAAGAAGTGCTGTAATGGCATAAATATAAAAATAAGTAAGCCTCCCCATACACAAAATTCTCAGTACATAAAGTAGCCAAACACACTGACATAAGCACGAAGGGCAAAACATAGTACCAACAGACTTAGGAGACCCTGACTATCACCCCCCCCCTTCCATGTGAAGCCCGGTGTGTGTGTGTGCCCCAGCTGCTTTCCAGCTTTCCTGTGAAGTTTGGAACCTGTTTAAGGAGATCCTGGTTTTCATGCTAAAAAGCAATTGCAGCTATATTCAGTTTAAACTTCCTTGTCTGACCAACAGCCTAGATTTTTTTAAACCATGAAGTGTAGCAATAATTGGAAGAAGTGCAGGTATTAAATGCTATTTGCAATGCACATGCCACCAAAAAACAGAAAAGAAGTATTTCAGTTTTGTGGATAGGTACAACTCTAATTATAAAAGGGTAAAAGAGCAGTATATTCACAGCTTTGGATTGGCCCCTTGTGGTCTTCCAGGTGCTGTTGGATCACAACCCCCATCATTTCTAACCATCAGCCATGCTGCAACAGTTGGAGGACCGCAAATTCCTTACTTCTGTCATAGATCATTCAAGCTTTAAATGCCGTTTTTATTTATAGAATGATTCAGAATGGTACATTAGTTAGAAAAAAGTAGAGTGTGGATGACACCCACATTTGAAATAAACTCTACACCAACCTGTTATGCAGCTGTTGTGGTGGTTTAGGTGAGGAGTTCCCAAGACTCAAGAGATAGCTCCTGCTGCTGTGTCTCGCTTCCTGAGTTCCATCACCTGGGAACACCTCATGTTGCTTTAGCACCTCGATTCTAGCCCTGGTACCTAGATTGAAGAGTATACAGTGATTCATTTAGACCTGAACCTATGGTCAATGAAGACAATTCTATAATGCAGGAAGGAAGCAATGTGTGCATTTTAAAAAGTAAGATATAGCTTAAAGCAAAAACTTTTACTGTATAAGCCATGCATCAGTACTGCAGCAGACAGTCAAACATTTAAAAGCCTATTAACTATGAGCTGCTACAAGAACAAACTCAAGTCCTGAGCATTCCCCATGGCTTCCCACCTCCTGCTTTCCGCATCACCATCCATATATCCAGGATCGAGAGATTTCCCTTAGTTTGTGTGGCTGCTTTCACAAGAGGCAAGCAGCTATACTTTTCGAAAGATATGTGGCATAATAGGTTACTCAGAAATAAGAGGAACACAAGTATACACAGTTATGATAGGAGTTTAGTTTGTTCACTTCTGCACAAAGAGATATATACTAATAATAACTTGTAATCAATCCACAGGATTCTTCTGGAGTTCTCACATGAATTGTGTCTAACGTTAGGAGAAACAGATTCCGACGGCATCTCTTTCCTGCCAACTTTGTGCCATTTTTTCACCAGAAACTTTAACCTTGAGGCAAAAAGACATGAATCAGTGTGCAAAATAGTTTCCATAGTACTTGCAAGATCTCACAAAACTGTACAAATGCCGCCCACCACACTTACTGTGAAAATTCCAGGAAAAACATAAAAGGTGGCCACACGTCCCCCTCTCATACACACACCACATACATCTTCACCCCCCTCAAATCCAAGGGCATTTCTACATTTCACAGGCCACACATGCAGATTTTTGTTAACTATCAAGCAGCTTATCAAGTTTGCCAAACAAGCAAACAAACAAGCAAGCAAGTAACATACCTCCCCTGTCATATACACCTTACTGGAATGCCCATCACCCACCACCAAGTCAGTAATGTCCCTCTGCTCAGCAACAGGGATGATCTCTAGCACTCTTTTCTTTCTTTCTTTCTTTCTTTCTTTCTTTCTTTCTTTCTTTCTTTCTTTCTTTCTTTCTTTTAAAAAAAGCCATTACATCATCGCTGAATTTAGGGCAGTGCGGGTGGATTTAGAAGGCTGAGCCGAAGGGGCACAAAACAGAGAAGATCCATCATTTAGAAGATTCATTTTGGCCTGGCTCAGGGTGCTGTACTACCAAAGGTTACCAAAGTCCACCCCTGGTTCAGTGCCCACTGCCAGCTCTACATGGCTAGTGGGCATGAAACAGCTGAGAAAACGGGTTGATTTCTTTTGTTCTTTCCACACACCTCAGCAAGTGACCACTGCCAGGCCAAAGTGGCTAGCAGGTAACAAATGTGAAGGCCCTGGGGAATAAACCCTGGAAAATCTGGGATAAAGTCTTTAAAAAATCAAACTGAAAAAACCTTATTTTCTTCTTTCCCTACCCATACACCCCCCCATTCAATAAAAACACTTCACAAGGCACTTTGACTGGCAGATGCCCCTGGTTGCTTCAGGTATGCCATCTTCACTTCCATTAGGGCACATGGCTTGCCAACTGAGTGAGGATTTAAATTCTTTTGTTTCAGTGGGGACTTTTTATTCCTCTTTAAAAAGAAAAAATAGATGATAACATGTAGTGAA
This sequence comes from Podarcis cretensis, assembly GCF_951804945.1. NCBI lineage: Eukaryota > Metazoa > Chordata > Lepidosauria > Squamata > Lacertidae > Podarcis > Podarcis cretensis. Next base: position 136,489,153 of record NC_137170.1, on the reverse strand, counting down.
ATGTAGAAATAGGGAACAATTTGGTGATATTTGAAGAAAAGTGTTTGGTTACCTTGATATTGCAATCACCACTCTAATGGCAGACCTGAACTTTGTAAAGGAACGGCTCCGTAATTCAGAGACGGCCAGATCAGGAGAAGGATAGATGCCCATGCGCGCTATGAGGGACAGGGTTGCTTGCTCGCATTCTTGGAATCCACCCAGAAGCAGCAGAAGATATTTTTTCTGATAAACCAGAGCTTTCCTAAAGCTCTCAGCTCTCAAATACTTCCTGTATAACTTCTGCATCTAAATTTTAAAGAGAAGAACAACACTGAGCTTACAGAAAATTTAGAAACCAATTACAAAAAGCACCTACCTCAATAATATTTCCCTGCAATCCATTTGTCTATGGCTGAGAGCTTTCCAAACGGTGTGTCGCACAAACGCTCCCCGCTCTCCTCCCAGGACTGGAAAGGCGTTGGTTTTACCTCCAGTTTGCTAGGAAAACTGAATTACCGTGTCGCGAAATGATGCATGTCTAAAAAACGTGCCACCAACATGAAAAGTTTGGAAAGCTCTGGACTATGTGCTCTTAGCAGTTAAATGTTTACAGGTCGTGTGTGAGTATGAATGAACTGGTTCCTCTTCCCCCTTGAGTGCCTCAACACTTGCTATTTAGTCGTTTCTTGGTTGTCTTGAGGTTTTAAGAGGGCCCACTACTGTGTTTTGTTTAATAAAGCTTTTAAACTTTTCCTTTGCTGTGCTTCTTGGATGCCACTTTACACAATCCTCACCCTGGTCTGATCAGCCAGAACTCAGTTTTTTGGTAAAACAGGTGATTCTACCTCAAGTTTGCCATTTCTCAGTTTGGGAAGATTTGGGATTTTATCAGTTTGGGGTGATTCACCAGCTGCAATCCTATCTGTGCATAACAAATCTCTGCAGTAATTCATGACCTTATCATATCCAGAGTGCGCTATTGCAATGCATTCTGTGTGGGTCCGCCTTTGTAAACTACTTCATAGAATCAAAGAATTGCAGAGTTGGAAGGGACCCAACTGAAGCATCCATGACAGATGGCCATCCAACCTCTGCTGAGAAACCTCCAAGGAAGGAGTCTACCAACTTCTGAGGGAGACCGTCCCACTGCTGAACAGCTCTTACCATTAGAAAGTTCTTCCTGATGTTGAGTCGGAATCTCCTTTAGAAGCTTCAGCAGATGAAGAATGCAGCAGCCTAGGTGATGACGGTGGCTAAATGCTCAGTCTACATTACACCTATTCTGCATCTGTTGCAATGGCTTCTAGGCCAACTCAAAGTGCTACCAATAACTTTAAAGCCTTTAATTGTTTGGGCCCCTTCCCTCATAGAAGCTGGTCATAGGACTGTGCAATGGAGGCCCTGCTTGTGTGCCCTTCAGAAAGAGAGGGCACAGTTTTCGGAGGGGCCCCATAGGTAGGGATCATCCTCTCTAGAGCTATATGATCAAAAGCCTCCCCTTCAGTGGCACTGAGACTGGCTGAGGATGGTTTTTTAATGAGGGGGCTCAATAGGCAGGAGTTTTTAGTCTTATATATGGCTGGCTGTGACATATTGAACTGAAGTATCTTTATTACTATTATTATGACTGATTTATGTTGCTTATGTTTTATGCTTTTATTTTTCAATAAAATAAAATAAATTACAACATAAATTATACATATAAAACCAAAAAGGAAAAAGAAAAAAACAAAGAAAAACCATAACCATAACATTCACAATACATAACAAAACATACATAGACTTTGACTTCCTTCCACTGTTTTGGGACTTCAAATTTTCAATTTTCTTAATTGTTGTGTTATATTTATATTGCTTCTAGCTTTATACCTATTACAACCATTTCTTTGACCCTGCAGAACTTCACTCATTACATACCGATATTTTTACTCCAGAACAATGTTTTTTCATGTATTCTTTAACACAATCCCATAATTTTATTAATTTTTGTTCTGACTGTCCCCTTAAGACTGCCGTTAATCTTGCCAAATCTATATATTCACAAAGTTTAATTTGCCATTCCTTTACTGATGGGATTTCTCTCCCCCCCCCCCCTTCTAATTTTTTGCTATAAGCATCCTGGCAGCAGCGTTGTCGCATACAGAAATATTTTCTTTTTGTTGCTAGGAATATCGTTTGTGATTAAACCCAGAAGAAATGCTTCTGGTTTCCTAATAAAAGATATTTTTAACATCTTATGTTTTATATTGATTTAAATGTTGTAATCTATACATTTATTAATAAATAAATACTCATTTTGGGAGATTTTCATCACAAGATTCCCTTAACCCCTGCTCTGAGCACTATACCCACCTACCCACCCTTCCTATTGCCAGCTAAATTTGGCTTCGTATGTTACTGCTGATATGCATGAGAACAGCTCAAAGAAAGAGAACATATGCAGAGAAATTTTTACCTTCAGATTGGAAGATGGCATTGCTGACTTGTTTTCTGCCACAAAATTAGTTTTTGTTTCTTCATGCTCTGTTGTTCGAAAGCCATTGGGCAAAATAGGTATCTTCTCCTGATAAGCAGTCCCTTCCGATTCTTGCATGGAGTTAATAACACATGTAGGTTTGATCTAAGCATGACATTTAAAGACTGGTTCAAAACTTCAAAATTCAATACAATATAGGCAATGAAATTCAGCAACATTTAAATATAATGGCCTGATACGGGTTGTGTGCTTTCCCTTGTGACTAGGGAAGAGGGATGGGGTAGACCACTTCAGTGAGCAAGAAGGATAAGTCTCTGGAAAACTGTGTGTTACCCATGTACCTTAGGCTGTCTGTTGCCGACCTGGGGAAAGTCCCCCCCCCCACCAATGAAACCAAATTATATATTCCAAATTATACAAATTATCCAATAATCAAACAAATTCCAATGTTATGCCTAATTATAAATTATTATTATTTTTTAGCTGACTTTCCATGCTTCGAGATTGGAGGGAATCCTAATCCTCTCATAGTTCTGCTGCATTTCAAAATATTACAATAATTCCCTTAATACATTCTGATGTTAATCCGTCATTATTTTCAACAGCCTCTGTGTTCATTCTGCAAGTGAGTTTAAGTCCAAATAAAATGTTTCTGTGTGGATTTTATGTCTTACTCTTCTTCTTTATAGTCCAAATCTGTAATCCGAGATTCCCCTCTGTAAATTCACATCCTCTTGTCACAAACTGGTGTTTCTGCTGAATCAGTCCAGAAGCCTTCCACTGCAGGAAGCTGCCATATCGACACACAGTCCAGATAAAATCAAATCATGGCGTCTGCCCAGTGTTTTTCCTTAACCAGCTGCTATTCAAACATTAGCTTTTCCCAGGGAGGGGAGTTACCAAGTAAACTGGAAGTACAAATATCTAAGAGTAAAATGTTAGAGGTCTCTCCCCCCCGCCCCAATAATTTGATTCAGCTAGCTGGTCAGTCTACTTTCGGTTTCACTCCTGGCTCCTTGTTAAATTAATACTTCGTCAAAAACCTCCCAAGCAGATATCCAAAGTTCTTTGGCATTTCCCCAGTTGTTAATGAGATGTCTCTTCTACTCCAGGGGAGTCTTTTGATCTTCTTCCAGGAAACCAAGAGTTGAAAGCCTTGATTTTCCTTCCCCCCCAGTTATTTCCACACCGTTAGTAATTATTAGAGTTATTAAAACCTTATTATATCAACAAATGCAATTTTTTAGTCTCACTTGCTTTCATAAGTCCAGCAGTCATCCCTTCCAGAGGGGATTCGCCAAATGTAATCACATAGGCAAATATTGAAGGAAGGTAAATGAAGTCTCACCCCCCCTTTTTAGTTCTGTCAAACCGGCATCTCAGCTGATAAGTCCCCTTTTACAATCGAGTCTTCTAAATCTTCAGAGGCTGAATTAATTAGCAGAAAAAATCCTCCCTCTTCACTCAAAGCATGTCCATTATTTAAATCCAATTTTACATCTTAAGAAATGTCACTCGCGGAGACAGCTTTGGAGAGTGCCAGAATCACACGGGGGCTTTCTATCCAATGCCCTACAGCCCCTTATTCCCTCCAGATTTGGGGCCAGGTGTTGGGCGACTGCGGATGAGACTGTTTCCTCCACCCCTGGAGGAATTTGGGAGGCTGATTACTCCCATCTCAGCCTCTAATTGCCCGTGCGAAACGGAGATGATGGAATTTCAGCCATCATCTATGGCGACGAGCTGGAAGTCTTGCAGCTTTGCGGGGGGCAGGTAAATTCTTTTTACAAAATGAAGTTCAGGGACCTCGACCCCCATATCCTGGTCTGATGTACTGCTCCATTGTGCATTTTCCTTCTTCAGCTCCCCACTCGGATCAGATTAAAAAATGGAAGGCTCTCCTTGAATGAAGTCTGAGGAGCAGATAAGGCCCCACATGCCAGGGAGTCTAGGCAGAGTTTGATTTGAGGAGAGGTCTGGAAATCTGGCCTTTGATTGTTTTCATGTTTTCTGTGTACCTTTTTGGCCTTGGTACGTGGGTCATGATTCTGATGGCAAAGAGTAGGGAGAAGGAGAGTTGTCTCTTACAGGGTCTCGACTTTTGTTTTTTCTTGAGGATTGAGCACTGTTTACTGGATTTGATGCCTGAGGTTACTTGAATTGATAACTGGATCCAGAGCCACCAAGGTGGATGAAAGCCACCTGAAATTCTCAACTGGTGCATAAAAGTGCAGACTTTCTAGGGGAGCATTAAGAGCATCATGTGGTCTGCTGAGGGCTCTGGCAGCCACTAATTTAGTAATTCCCTCCACTTCTGAAAGACCTTCCTGTATGATGGTAAGAAAGGAGGAATACGGTTTCTTTTGAGGCATTCCCTCTCCCCTATGGCTCTAAAACACGAACCACTTTTGTTTGAAGACAACCTGTTGGCTCACTCAATGTTGTTTCCACCTGGGGATGTGCCCATTGTAACAGAGTTGATTCTGTGGTTGTTTTCTTTGGCTGTGGCCTTTGCTGCCCTACATGAAATCCATTGGCTCTTCTTGTGAGGAGTCGCTAGTTTCTTTGCTTTAATTATGGGGCCCAGAGATTTCTTTTTGGGAGACTGGATGAGTAAAGAGAGAGATTTTGGGGAAGCAAAAAGAGGAATACAGCTAAACTGAAGTAAAAAGGTATAAAGAGAAGAGAAAGTTAAAGATAGCTCAAAAAGCAAGCACAAAGAAAAGGAGCAAGGACATCTGCTTGAGCTGGCTGGAAGACAAAACTAGAGAGATGCTGACAGGAAAATGAGGAGGAGCAGTCAAAAGAATCATAGAGCTTTCCTTCTTGAGTTGCTAGAGCAGCTAGGACCAAGCATGGCTGCTACATAGCTCTTGTCTGCCAGGAAAATAGCTCACAGATATTTAGGATGAACTCTTCCTTCAACCCCTTCAAAAGGTAAAATGGGTTACCCGCCTTTTGTTTCTTTTTTTAAAAAAATTGCTTATAAGCTTTAACTGAAGTATGAACAATGGCTTATGAAAATAAAATAAAATGAACCCTCTTACTGGAGATTTGGAGGAGGCCAGTAACTCTGCTTTAAGTTCCTCAACTATATGCAACAAGGCTGCAACTGCTTCATCATTTGAAGGAGGCCAGTTAACTGTTCTGTTAAATAAAGGGTAGAAAAAAAGAAATAATCCAAGTAATTGTAGACTCTGTTGCTGTCCCATGGAACAGATCTGTCTCTATACATATGAAACCTGAACCATTTGACATTAAGACAGCATAGAAAACAGAAGTAATTCACCAACTGTATACGGAATAACATTCACCAGTAAAAAAGTACTAATGTGTTTTTATGAAAGTAATGAAGGCATCACTTTTTTCAGGCACACCTTACCTTCCACGTTCATGTAGACTGAGCATATATGGTAAGCTGGGGCCTGAAAGTGTCATGAACTGCCACATTCAGGCCTGATTCAGACCACTGTTTAGTGTTACATCAGCACCAGCAGGTGCAAACTTTGAGCTGCTTTGCATCGTGTGCAGGTATGAGCACGTGTATATGTATGTGTGTGTGAGTGTATTCATATTCCTTACTGAAGGTAAAGCAGAAAAATGTAATTTTTTAAATGTAATAATAGTTCAGGTCAGGCTTCCTCAACCTCAGCCCTCCAGATGTTTTTGGCCTACAACTCCCATGATACCTAGCTAGCAGGACCAGTGGTCAGGGATGATGGGAATTGTAGTCTCAAAACATCTGGGGGGCAGAGGTTGAGGAAGCCTGTTTTAGATGCATTACATCTGAATTGGGCCTTAGGGTCAAGAATCTTGTTGACATGTAATAGTTTTAGGATTTTATCCAAGGAAACTAAAGTTTCTAGTTGGTGCAGAGAAAATGTCCAATTACTAGGACTGGATAAGACATTAGTAACAAATTACGGAAACCAGGACTCATAGCTGTGGTGGTCCCTCAGTTTTGATAGGTATTTCAAACACGAAAAATAAAAAATTGGTTTCAATTAAGATCCTTGTAAAATACTCACCGCTCTGTAGTTTTGTATATGAACTCAGAAAGATAACCTGCAGCAATGAGCAACTGTTCTCTGATGTTTTCTAATTTCTGCTGCTCCACATGGAGCATTACTGTATCTGCTGTAAAGTTGGTATAATGATTTTTTGAAGGACATGGAGGAAGTTCATCTTGATTTTTATGACAATTAAGGTATCTTTCCTGTTTCTCCAAGTGTTCTAGAATCTGTTGCAAATCCTTTGTTCTTCTAGTGTTCTTCCAATGTTGCAATTCCAATTCATGCTATGGGAACAGAAGCATAGCTATTTGCAATATATAAAAATAAAGTAGCACTTTGCAATGCACACAGGAAATAATTCACAAGCTGTAGGAAGAAGTTAGTATCTAAGCTCTTCCATGCCATGAGATCCATTGCTAACAAGATGAAGTGGGCTGGGGGGGGGAGGAGAGGAATGTTATTTGCAGAAGTGGTTGGTGGGAAGGGTGGTGCTGCAGTGAGCACCAGTGAGAGTACTGGGTTAGCTTTGCCAGGGCACCCACACCACTCTTCTTGTCCCCCCGATATGTGCTAGTGTCAGGAGGCAAGGTCCACAGTGCTATCCTTCCCTGTGGGCCGCTACTAGTTCTCTGAAACACACTTTTCTATGTCTCTTTACTATTAAATAATTGCTTTACTCACCTGAACCCTCATGTCAGGTTCTCTCATTTATACATTCAAAGTATAAAAGGCTAAAATAATCTGAAAAGGGGGAAGGCATCCTGGTAAAACCAGTGTGGTCCTGAGTTGCCCCTCATTTATCCTGGGATGAGTAGACTTATTATTGATATGCAAAGCTGAGTAAGGTGCCACTTTCTCCACAAACACCCAGTGTGAATAATCCAAATTAGGAAAGCATACTGGTAAAAATAAAAATAAAATCTTTGTGGTGATGTTTTTATTGTATTCATGGGGTAGATTATTGAGGTAACAAATCCATGGCTATAAATAAGTAAAAAGGCCTCTGAATTTTTGCAAGCCAGGGCTGAAAAAAGTAAAAAGAAACCACATGTTCTTACCAGACTTTCTCCAGCTTCCTGTAGTTCCTTCAGTTTGCCAAATTCTGTTTGTTGTTCCTGCTTTATTTCTCTTCTTCTTTGTTCTGTCTCTCTTTCCTGCTCCCTCAGCAATCTGAGAACGGACTGCAACTGATCCCATTTCTTTCTCATTTGTATATCTTTCTCTGTCTGTATCTTCAAGGCATGGATAATGTCCTCTTTTTGACTTTGCAGAGCAGCCTGTGCGGCCTGTAAAGTGGTGTGGAGCTCTTGTTCTTTCGGAGGCTGTTCAGAGGGCGTCTGCATTTCACCCATTTGCTTCTTTGAATCAAGTACTTGCTGCCGCGTCTTCTCAATTATGGCTAAAAGATTCCTGGCATGGGACCTCTCTTCGTACAACTGAGCTTTCAGTTCCTGCAATGAATCGTTATGCTTACAAGACCCACATTCATTTATTCTCATGCTCAGCTGTTCTGTCAAAATACGTTCATGTTTCAAAGCACTTAAAAGTTCTAAACTGCGATTCTTCTCAACATCTTCACTTTTCTGCAGTTCCAAGAGTTTATTTTTATATTGGGACAATAAAGCTTCACAGCGAGAATGTTCAATCTCAAGTTCTTTACGGAGATTACTGTTTGCTGACTGTTCATGCTCTAAAGCCACAGACAGTTGGTTGTTTTGAATGCACTGTAGTTCCAAGGCAGCTTGCAACTCCTGTACAGAAGAAGGGAAAAATCACTACAATTACACAAGACTTTCAATGTCTCAGAGGAATTTCAGTTTGTAAATTAAAATTAAAAAGAAGATTCTGAACCAGAAGCCCACAACTTGCTAATTCTAACTAAATTATTGGTAATTTGACCAGCGACAATTCACATATTTATCTAGGGTGGAGCTTGATGCCTCAAACTCAGCAGGTCACCCATAACCTTTTAAATAATGTGTGTCTATCAACTCCAGGACCAGGATGTGAATCATGGACAATTCTTCTTGGCATTAATTACCTGTTGGCATTCGCAAAATAGCATAGTACCTCACATTTTCAGGAATGAGCCATGCACTGCAAATATGCACGTTCTGTTGTGCCCTGGCCATCATTTGTTGTCCATCAGTTGGGATACTGTTCATTTAGAGAAAAATATGTTTTGGATTATTAAAAGTTAAATTGGTATTTTGGGAGAGGAAAACTGCCTGCAATTGGAAGCAAGTTTTCTTCACATCTGAAACGTTTTTGTGTGTTTGTTCAGTTTTTTGGCAATAGGTGTGTAGGTATAATCAATACCCTAATTCAAAAACTTATGTTGTGCGTATGGCTTACTTTCTAAGTAAGAGGTACAGTGGTGCCCCGCAAGACGAATGCCTTGCAAGACGGAAAACCCGCTAGACGAAAGGGTTTTCTGTTTTGGAGGTGCTTCGCAAAACAAATTTCCTATGGGCTTGCTTCGCAAGACGAAAATGTCTTGCGAGTTCCTGCGGGGGTTTTTTCCTCCCCCCCCTTTTTCTAAGCCGCTAAGCCACTTATCTGCTTATCCAATAAGCCGCTAAAAGCCGCTAAAAGCCGCTAAAAGCCGCTAATAGCGCTAATCCGCTAAGCCGTCAATGGGCTTGCTTTGCAAGACGAAAAAACCGCTAGACGAAGAGACTCGCGGAACGGATTAATTTCGTCTTGCGAGGCACCACTGTATGTGGTCAATCTTGTTTGAAAATCATACATGGGCCCTCTTACACAGAAGCTCTTTCCCTATCCATACAAGTGCAGAGGGAAAAAAAATGTGTGTGTGTGTAGAGACAGTGGCACTCTCTGCACATGTACTGTGGCACAAAAAAAAAAAAAAGTTTTTTTACAAGTCCTATTATGATAAAACAGCAAAATTAAAATTTGCAAAGATCCCTGCCCTCCCTTTTTCAACCTCCAACACTGGAGTTTAAAGGCGGAGGGCTGAGTATGACCTTCTATGAATGACAGGTTGCCAGTGTGGTGTAGTGGTTAAGAGCGGTAGTCTCGTAATCTGGGGAACCGGGTTCGAGTCTCCGCTCCTCCACATGCAGCTGCTGGGTGACCTTGGGCCAGTCACACTTCTCTGAAGTCTCTCAGCCCCACTCACCTCACAGAGTGTTTGTTGTGGGGGAGGAAGGGAAAGGAGAATGTTAGCCGCTTTGAGACTCCTTAAAGGGAGTGAAAGGCGGGATATCAAATCCAAACTCTTCTTCTTCTTCTTCAGGTGTCTGGGATTACCCACCTGTCATATTTGACTTGTGAGGTCAATCCTGGAAGCAAAAGGTTCCCACCCCTGATATAGAATACATTCATTTATTAAAAGGCCTTCCCTGCTGCATTTTTTAAAACAAACAAAAATTAAATAAAATCTTACTTATGGTTTCCTGAAAGCAGGATTTAGAGGCATGGTAAAACAGAATACATAAGCTTGAGTAGCAAAAAAGGCTATGATTTCCCCACAAGACTTTACCTCTATTGCTTTTGACTTCTCTTCCTCTTTTAACTTGTGCTGATGTTGTTGTTCATCTAACATGTGCTGTAGTTCTTTTTCTTTAACTTGTTCATTTTGGAAGTCTTGAAGAACAGCTGTCATATCTTTCTCCTTATTTTCCAGTGCAGAACTGCAACATACAAAAGTTCTATGTATTATTTTTTTTAAAAAAAAGCTAACCTGCATCTTTCTGGTTTTTTAGCAGACATGCAGCTGTATCCAATTTAGTTCTAATCAGAATAATCCACTAAAATTAATAGACCTAAGGTTAACCACACCCATTTATTTCAATGGATCTCCTCCAGGTAAAATGAACTCCTGGACACAACCCAATGCCTTTAGTAACTGAGCAAGAAGAAAAAACAATCAAGTATCATGGGAGGGGTGTTTCTAGGACTAAGGTGAAGCTGTGACGCTCACTTGTTATTTTTCCTATTAGATGCTGCATGTTGTTCAAGTAATCTTATTATATTTATAGTATTCAAACGTGGTGTTCTGTATGTTATTATATTTTTGTTTTGCTACATCATTATGAAATTGTTTGCAATGCATCTGTTTCTTTGTTGTGAGCCTCTTTGGGCAGGCTTTTTTGTGGGAATATGAATAAATGAATGAATAAAACACTTTGCATAGCGCTTTTTATTATGTCAGGAACAACACTTCTTAACTTTTAACGTTTCAGCACAGGTTGGTATAAACAGTGAATTCTCAAGCTGAAACACTTCCTATACTAGAGTCCTAGAAACAAAAATCAGGAAAGGACACTGCAGTTGAAACCCCAGGGAGATGTGGAAAGGGGAACTGGAATAAGAAATTTGTGACAACAATTATGTTGCTCTTTGATTGTATAGTAAAATCAATCATTAAAAATCACAACTAGAGGTAGTGGGTAGGTAAAAGGTAAAGGTAAAGAACCCTTGACAGTTACGTCCAGTCGCGAACGACTCTGGGACTGTGGTGCTCATCTTGCTTTACTGGCCAAGGGAGCCGATGTTTGTCCGCAGACAGTTTTTCTGGGTCATGTGGCCAGCATGACTAAGCCGCTTCTGGCAAAACCAGAGCAGCGCACGGAAACGCCATTTACCTTCCCACCGGAGCAGTACCTATTATCTACTTGGACTTTGACGTGTTTTTGAACTGCTAAGTTGGCAGGAGCTGGGACCGAGCAATGGGAGCTTACCCCTTTACGGGGATTGGAACTGCCAACCTTCCAATCAGCAAGCCCAAGAGGCTCAGTGGTTTAACCCACAGTATTTAGGCAAATACTGAAATGCAAAAAGTTGTTAGAAGAGGACCGTTTTGTAATACAGGAGGATTGGGGTACAAAGGCACCCCAGAACCTAACTGAATGTCTCCAGTATAATACAAACCGAAAGCAGGAAGAACTTCACAATAGGACATTTACTTGGAAATTGTAGCTGTAGATTGTTCTAAACGCAAACTGAACTGCCCTTGGAAGTCCTTACCTGTACTTAACTATGTCTTCTTGGAGGTCCTGTAGGGATTTTTGGAGCCTCTCATTTGTTTGCTTGCTTTCACAGAGATCTGATTTCAAGTTTGATATTGCGCTGTGTTCCTGTTTCAGTAGTTCATGCATCTCAGAGGCTTTCTCTTGTTCACTTTTTAGAGAAGCCTGCAAGTCACTTGCAATGGATTTCTCCTGCTGAAGTTTGTATTCTAGTAATTCAACTGAGAACAAATACAAAGTTACAACAAAATTAAAAAATTTAAATCCATTCCAATAACTTAAAGTAATCCCCCCCCCCCATATAACTTTAAAAAATGACAAATGAAGTGGATTTTTAAAGGCATATACCGTATTTTTCGCCCCATAGGATGCACCGGCCCATAGGACGCACCTAGTTGTTGTTTTTTTTTGGGGGGGGGGAATAAAGGAAAAAAAAATATTTCCCCCCCAGGTGCGGGGCTGGGGCGGGGGAAGCCCGAGCTTCCCCCGACCCCAGCCCCCAGAACAGGCTGCTATCCGCTAGCCGTGGGAGAGCCGCACGGCTCTCCCACGGCTAGCGGAGCGCTGCACGAAGCCTGGAGAGCGAGAGGGGTCGGTGCGCACCGACCCCCCTTGCTCTCCAGGCTTCAGCGAAAGCCTGCATTTGCCCCATAGGACGCACACACATTTCCCCTTCATTTTTGGAGGGGAAAAAGTGCGTCCTATAGGGCGAAAAATACGGTAAATGCAGTATGTATTGTGACATTTCAAGGACTTGTTGGCAACACTTTGCTTCACTTTCTGTTTTCCCATACTTGCTTCACATTAGGCTATAAAAAGGCTGCCATTCATTACTTTCAGATTCCACCTATCCAAGGCACATTTAATTTAGAAGGCCAATTCAATAAACCAGATTCAGTGCACTGCTCAAGAGGTCCAAAAGGTGGCAACATGAGAACAGGCCTTTTCTGTCGTGACTCCCTGTTTGTGGAATGCTCTCCCCCAGGGAGGTTTTTCTGGCGCCTTCATTATACACCTTTAGGCACCAGGCAAAAACATTCCTCTTCTCCCAGGCCTTAGGCTGATTAATCTTTTATGGCCTTTAAAATGCTGTAGGTTTTTTTTGCCGGGGCGGGTATTATTGTTGTGCTATTAAGTATTTATTTTGTGCTTCTATCCTGTATTTTTATCTTGTGAACTACCCTGAGATTTTCACATGAAGGTTGGTATATAAATTTTAACAACAATGAGGAGGAAGAGGAAACTGAGATAAGATATGATAGCCATCTTCAAACATCTCAAGGACTGTCACATGGAGCAAAGTTATTTTCTCCTGCTCTGGAGGGCAGGACTCGAACCCATGGCTTCAAGTTACAAGAAAGGAGAGTCCAACTAAACACCAGGAAGAACTTTCTGGCAGTTAGAGCTGTTGAACATGGAACAGACTCCCTCGGAAGGTGGTGGATTCTCCTTCCTCAGAGATCTCTAAGCAGAGGTTAGATGGTTATCTGGCATGGATCCTTTTGTTGTGTTTCCTGCACTGTAGTTGCTTGGACTAAATGACCCTTAGGGTCCCTTCCACCTCTACAATTCTATTATTACATGATAAAAGTGTTTGCAAAATAAAGATTAAAGATATAACTCCTTGCATCCTGTTTTGCAGTCAAATGAAGGAATGGTAAAAAGTAAGTAACATTTTGTAAACTTCCATAAGGTACTACCCTGCCTTCGAAGTTGATGTTCTTGTTTACTCTGATGATTCTCTGTATTTATAAGTGTTTCTTGGAGTTGTTGCAGCTTCTCCTGGCTTTGAAGATGCATCAGTCGCAACTCTGCTTCAAGGTCCTGTATTTCAGTAAGCAAGCTGTTTCTATCTGAAGAAAGAAGATGCTCCAGAACCAACTTTTGCTGCTGTTCCTGAAATGAAAACAAGTCCATGTTACATATTAAATAACTTATTTCAGTTTCTTTGAGGATGTAAATTCTTACATCCAATCCTTTAAGCTACATAACCAATTTCCAACCTAGGTTGTTATATTAGGCTGGAAATTGGTTATTGTAGCTTAAAAGGATAGCCTAACTACTGGATCCTTTGCTGTCACTTGAGGCTCAGGTGGCCTCGGTGGCGTGGAGTGCCTTCCATCGGTTTCAACTGGTGGCCTGGCTGCATCCCTATATGGACAGGGATAGTCTAACTTCTGTTATCTATGCTCTGGTAACCTCAAGGTTAGATTATTGCAATGCCTTATACACAGGGCTGCCTCTGAAAACGGTTCGAAAACTTCAGCTAGAGCAGAATTCAGCGGTCAGGTTGCCCCTCAGAGTAAGATGGTTTGAGCATATTACACTGATCCTGGTCTGACTGCACTGGCTGTCAATTAGTTTCCGGGCCCAATTCAAAGTGCTGGTTTTGACCTATAAAGCCTTAAATGGTTTAGGACCACAATATCTCAAGGACCGCCTCTTTCCATATGAAAGACCCTGAAATCATCTTCTGGGGCCCTTTTTCAGGTGCCACTTCCACGAGAAGTCCGCAGGATGACAACACAATAATGGCCCTTCTCTGCAGGGGCTCCTCATCTGTGGAATGCTCTCCCCAGGGAAGTTCACCTGGCGCCTTCATTATACACATTTAGGCGCCAGGCAAAAACGTTCCATTTTAACCAGGCCTTTGGCTGATCTGATCAACATCCTATGCCCTTTTAAAATGTGGTTCTTTGAGGGGAGGTTATTGCGTTGTTTTTATTTTGATTATATCTATTGTGGTTTTTATGTTGAACTTCTCTGTGAACCACCCTGAGACCTCCAGGTATAGGGCGGTATATAAATTCAATCATTTAATAATAATGATAATAATAATAATAATAATAATAATAATAATAATAATAATAGATGCTTGCTTTTTTCCTCCTTCCTCACCTTCCCTTTTCTTTATGTATCATGCCTTTTCGTCTGCCCAAGGGCAGAGACTAACAGTTTTGTAAGCTATTCTAAGAACCTTTTCAGATAAAGTGCTAGGTGAAATGATTTGAATCAGGAATGGGGAACCCCTGGCTTGTGGGCCTAATTAAGCTTGCCGAGTCTTCCCATTTTGGTGGTCAAATTGGCCAGCTAGGCCCACCTGCCCTATACCTGATAACATATATCATGTTAAGCATGGGGCAGGTAAAGTTTCAGCTGGGCCAAAAGGTGATAAACTGATTGGTGGCAGCTGCAAAACCCTTTGCATGATGCATTGACGCCCTTACAACCAATTTTTAGCACAGGGATCTATCTCTGCAAGCCTCCTCAGCTGGGGTCAGCTGCACTAGGGAGTTTCTCTTCAGGAATTCCATGTGCAGCTGAGGGGGCTAGAACGAGTGTCTTGGATTTAAAGGGATTCCTCGTAACATATGATCATCTGATCACAAAATCATGGGTGGCAGTTAATGGATTGAAGTTGAATCCTGACAAGACAGAAGTACTGTTTCTGGGGGGCAGGGGGCAGGCAGGAGTGGGGGACTCCCTGGTCCTGAACTGTGCCCTTAAAGGACCAGGTGCGCAGCCTGGGGGTCATTTTGGACTCACATCTCTACATGGAGGCGCAGGTTAGTTCTGTGTCCAGGACACCTGTATGCCAGCTCCCTCTGGTATGCCAGCTGCAACCCTACGTGCCTGCACACTATCTTGCCAGGGTGGTATATGCTCTGGTTATCTTCCAATTGGTCTACTGCAATGTGCTCTACATGGGGCGACCTTTGAAGGTTACTTGGAAACTACAACAAATCCAGTAGGCAGCAGCTAGACTGGTGACTGAGAGCAGCCGCCAGGACCATATAACACTGGTGCTAAAGGAGCTACACTGGCTCCCACAACATTTCCAAGAAAGTGTTGGTTATAGCCCTGAAGGAGCGCCTCCACCTCCATCGTCCAGTCTAGACACTAGGGTCCAGCTGTGGGGTACTTCTGAAGGTTCCTTCACTGCAAGACATGGAGCTACAGGGAACCAGGCAGAGGGCCTTCTCTGTAGAGGTGCCTCTCCTATCAGATGTCAAACAGATAAACTACTATTTGACTTTAGAAGACATCTGAAGATAGCCCTGTTCAGGGAAGTATTAAATGGTTGGTGTTTTATTGTGTTTTAAATATTTTGTTGGGAGCCACCCAGAGTGGTGGAAATAATAATAATAATATCTAACAGGATGCATTTCTTGTCCCGATTTCAGAAGCCGAATATTACATAGTAAACCACTGGAAAATTCTCATACTTGTTGTTCCACTATATGTTCCAGCTTTTCTATTAATGATCCTTCGTCTCCAGAGCCAGGATTGCAAAAATGGGTCTTTAAGTAGCTTTGTAACATGTTTCGCTCCTTTTCCAATACACACTGGACTGCCTGAAGTAGGTCTCCTCTCCAGTCAAAAAAAGCAGGTGTATTTTCCTACAAGACAGGATGGATAATCAACAGTAAATCACAATTCCCATTTTCTACAAGATTGAAAACTTTTTTTTAAAGTTTTGATATTTTTCATAATACATTACAATAAAAAACAAACTGATCTAAACAAAAATAAATACACGAGAAAGAGAAAAAAGCAAATAACTATGAATATTAAATAGTCTTAATAAAAACCTGTTAGTCCCACAATTAACTCTAAACTGAATCAATACTTCTATCTACATTAAGTTGAAAGAGGTTTTTCTATGTATATGAAGAACCAATCTGATGATTTCTCAAATATGTTTATACATATTTTACCTATCAGACATTAGCATTTCACTTTCACCTAATGAAAACAAAGGACACTTTTCTTCCCTGTAATTGTCAGACATTTCATTTTGCGTCTTCTTGCATGTGTTAGGGTGAGGCTGGTCTAAGATAGAGCAAAGCAGAATGATGTAAAACAGGAAAGAAGAAAAAATTGTCCAGTGTTCAGCGTTCTGGAATATTATACTTTAACTCTGTATTCAAATATTTTAAAGACATTCCCTCTATAGGTAAAAAAGTATGCAAAATGTATACTGTGTGACAAATAACTCTTTTTCAGAGTGTAAATAATATTTTATTTGGCTAAAATTATAAGGTTTAGTTGTCAAATTTGCACTATTGTTTAAGATATATATAAAGTATCAATGGGAAATTTGATTTAAATAATATAAAATTGGCCCTTAAATGAAAGACCTTCCACTAATCCACAGGTACCTTATCAAACCATAGTACTCTTCATCCCCTGCCCCATTAGGTAAATGGGCAGAACAGCTAACATGCCGGCATCCCTTGACATACCATATATATTCCTAGCAAGCCATAAATGGAAGTGCCCATATCTGCCCCAATGTGAAAATGCTAATTTTATGATCCAATTCACCTTAGGAGGAATTGCACTATCACTGTTTGCCTTAGAAGGACTAGTTGTCCCCATCTGTATCTACAGAATTTTCCTTTGCCAGACTCCTTCTGAATCGACTGGGGTGCAAGCGCTCAGCTTTTTAGAAACCACCAAGTCAAACAGAATTCATTCGACTTCCAAAACGTTCGGAAACCAAAGTGCAGCTTCTGATTGGCTGCAGGAAGCTCCTGCAGCCAATCGGAAGCCCCATCAGACGTTCAGCTTCCAAAAAGAGTTCGCAAACAGGAACACTCACTTCCAGGTTTGCGGCGTTCGGGAGCCAAAATGTTTGAGAACTAAGCTGTTTGAAAACCAAGGTATGACTGTAGTTGCAGCTGTTGTTAATGGTCTCTAACTCAAGTAAAATTATAAAGATATCTGTATACCTTGTCCTCTTTATCTGGTACTTTGTTGAGATAATCCTTCAGTGACTGAACTGTATCAAGCAAGGCTAGACTCTCTTTTTGCCACCCCTCCTTTGATGGAGATTTCTGTACATTTTTTTTATCATTATGAGGCAGAGATTTTTCTGACAAAACCAGTATTTTGTAGCTCTCTTCAGATACCATCTTCAACACATTCTGAGAAGGAAGCAAAATACGTCAAGTTGATGATAAGAGGTAGCCCACAGTCCTCAAGGCTTGAAACTGTTCTGCAGTTTGAAAATAATATAGACACTGCAGCAAAGTTCTTCAAAGGAAACAAAATCCATACTGCAACTGGCAAATATTACATAAGAAACATAGAGTCCAATACATGATCAACTGGATTTAGTAAATGAATTATCCAAGATGGATCTTTGCACAATGGATGGATCCTACCACATATGTAGGTAGGTACTGGATAGAGAACAGTCCCACCAACATTTCGGCAAGGCACCTTCGTGAATCACTGTTGGTTTTCTAGGACAATATATAGCTTTTGGTTAGACACTAACATAGAGAATGTAGGAAATAAATCCTTGAAAATCTGTAACAGAAAAGTAAATGTGACTTGACAGAGACTTGATGGGATGACCTTCATGACTGGAATGTAGCAAATGAAGGACACAGCTTAATCCAAAAGTATAAATGCAAGAGAAAGTGAGGCAGAGTAGCATTATAGGCCTAAAAACCAAAGAGCTGCACAGAAATCCAATACAGCTACTACTGTAGAGAGCATCTGGGCAAAACTAAACAGGAGCATAACATGACTGTCTAGCACAGACCACCAAAATAAGGAGAGGATGTGGATGATGAATTCCTAAAACAAATAACAGATTTTTCATGCAAGGAAGAGTTATTAGTAATGGGAGATTTCAACTTCTTCAATATCTCTTTGAAATTTTGCTAAAGCATGGAATCTCTCAAAATTCCTGTTTTACTGGTACCCTGTTTCCAAATTTAGCACTCCAACTTGTGAAGAGATGAAGAGAATCAAATGGACGTGCCCCAGAGAGAGTGGGGCTTGGCACTGTGCCTCTTTTCTCTCTAACTGGAAGAGTAAAACATGCTTGATTCAAAATAGCTGATTCAAAATGGTGGCCAGCATTCAAATATCAACAAAATTCCCCACCCCAGCAACCCTTGTGCCAAGTTTTCCAATGAAATCTCAAGAATCATCCAAACACAGAGAACAAAATGAACAAAATATTTTCCTCTCTCTATATAGTGTGTGTGTGTGTGTGTGTGTGTACACACACACACACACACACAGAGAGAGAGAGAGAGAGAGAGAGAGAGAGAGAGAGAAATGAGAGAAAGAAGCTGAAATTCTGAAAAAGAATTTTGGAATGGAAAATTTTCAGAAGAAAGCTAGCATGTTACATAGAGGAGAGAAGGACTTCTGAATGAGCTGTCAGGAAAAACAGAACCGATAAGATGCTGAGAAAGAAAGAAGAAAGGAGGAGCATTCAAATTAATCATGGAGCTTCCCTTCAGGGGTTGCCCAGCAGTGACTGTAGGGCTAGCCTGCCAGGAAAAAGGAGACCTTTTCTGTCATTTATTCAAATCAACCAAGGAATATGTCATACAGTATTTTAAATATTGTTATTTCAATTTAAAATTGTGGTACACATATAGTACAATCTCATCCAGACTTCCTTTTGTGCTGGGCTTTCCAGGCAAAGTTCTGTGCTTTAAAGCTCTATGTCTTAGCAGTTTTTTTTTTGTCTCTGTGCTTTCCCCAGGAAAACCCACATTTTGCTGCTAAAGTGGAACAAATGGCAATCTGTGGAAAACCCAATTGCTGTTTGCTCTGATTCAGCGATAAAATGCAGAGTTTCCGAAGAAAAGTGCTGGGACAAAAAAACCCCATTGCTCAGACATTGAGCTTTAAAGTCTGAAACACGGCACAAAAGGAAGTCTGGATGAGCTTCAAGTTGCCCAACCATTTGCTTACCCACATTACCTTCAACTGTTGTGAAAACACTTCTCTTTCTTTTCTTGCTGGTTCCATGATATCTGGAACAATTCCAAAGCACTGCAGATAAGTCATGATCTTGCTATCTTGGTGTAAAATAGTTTCTGGATCTTCCTGATTAAGCTGAAGAACTAAATCTGAACTAGTATCTGAAAAACAAAACGGCAAGAACGTTCATATGACTAGGGTTTGGTCAGTCAACCAGCTACAAATCCACCTAACTGTAACGTCATCTAGCCTAGCATTGACTTATCACCATTCCCAGAAGAATGGCTAGATACTTTTGGCACATCCTGTCATCTTATTAAGGTAAGATACCAGGCTGTGTACTGCAATTTACCAATCCAGAGATGATGACCTTGTTCAACAGTGCACTGAGGACTTCTGCTAGGTAAAGTAGAAACCATCAAGGCATCAGAATGCTCTTCATGATGATGAACCTGTGGTGCCATAGAGTCTGGATTGTCCTGGCTGTGTCCAGGAGGCAATGGGGTGGGGTGGGAGAGAAGGGTACTAGATACAAAGGGTTCAAGACTATTGGTAGATGCTAATTCTCACATATCTGATCAGTGCAACTAGGGCTACCAGGATCTTCATGAATACTATGGGTGAAGAGAACAGGACAAAAGATGAAGTGCAAGTGGTACCTTGGTTTATGAACTTAATCCGTTCCGGAAGTCCATTCTTAAACCAAAGCATTCTTAAACCAAGGCGTGCTTTCCCATAGCAGTGGGGGACTCAATTTACAAATGGAACACACTCAACAGGAAGCAGAACATGTTCTGCTTCCAAGGCAAAGTACGCAAACCAAAACACCTACTTCCGGTTTTGCAGCGTTCTTAATCCAAGTTGTTCATAAACTAAACTGTTCTTGAACCAAGGTACCACTGTATACAAACTCTACTTAGCTTAAAGAAATAATGGTAAATAATGCTCCTGATGTGTTCTTCAACCTAATAATGACTTTTCCCACCTTTAGTAAAGGTAAAGGTAAAGGGACCCCTGACTGTTAGGTCCAGTCGCGGACGACTCTGGGGTTGCGGCACTCATCTCGCTTTATTGGCCAAGGGAGCCGGCGTACAGCTTCTGGGTCATGTGGCCAGCATGACTAAGCCACTTCTAGCAAACCAGAGGAGCGCACGGAAACGCTGTTTACCTTCCCGCTGGAGTGGTACCTATTTATCTACTTGGATTTTGACGTGCTTTCGAACTGCTAGGTTGGCAGGAGGCCAGTTTAGTAGGCAAGTTCAAAGATTTTATATTACAGAAAAAAGTTCCATAGGTTATTGGTCAGCCGGCTTTCATTGCTCAAGCTATCATTTTAGCTTTTTTTTATTGTTTCAGTTTCTAAGACTAAAATTTGTTCAAAATCACTTAGCCTCCAAGTGACAAGGCTTGAGAGTGGCTCTATTTCATGGGACCAGGGAAGTCTCCTGCGGAAATAAGTACAGGATACTCCCAATTTAGCAGTTAATCTCTACCTGCTGGGGGAGTCTGCATGCCTAAGACATGCTCTCCAAGTGACCCAAGGTAAATCCCAGGAGCCCAAGCCACATTGGAGCATGCCCACTGAAATCACTTATAGCATGAATTCATTAACTCACTGCTGCCATACTCAGTGCTTGCACCCTCACATCTGGACATCGTTGATTTTAGATCATCTTGCAGCTTGGATTGCAACAGAGTGAAGCCTTCAGCATCTCTAACCTATTTAGAAATGAATATACAAAAATACAATGAAGTCTTAGCTTCATTAACAAGTCCCCTACAGCAACAATGGACGTACATATTCTGCTTTATGTTTTCCACAGGAATGAATAACAGTACCTTATTTTTCCGTGTATAACACACCCCTCCTGTATAACACGACCCCTATTTTTGGGGACTACAATTTTAGACAATGGGGGGAGATGGCCCAGTTGTTGAGCTTTTTTGGGGGGTGGGATGCTTACAGTTATTGACGTATTTTGGAGGGGAAATGCCGAAAAACACTCACCTGACTGACAAACGCTATAAAACACACATGCAGAAGAAGCAACAGTGTCTGGCGGCAAGCCAACAGCAGCCGACATTTGCACGCCCGACTGCAGCAGCATCAGCCAATCCACAGCAACACTTGCAGCAGACTCCATTCTCCCACCCAATCGCAGCTGATAACCAATTGCCAGTCCCCATAAATCATTTTTAACATTCTTTTACAGTAAGAAAAACCCTTGTCTAATACACGGAAAAGTGTGCTAATTCTTTTAGGGTTACACCTCACAATACATTTTGTACATCTATTATATTAGTTATGAATACTGAATCATAAATATAAATTGCAGCTTATATTTTAAAAATATTACCAGCACTCAGGAATGAACAAACCCCACACTATTTAGTATTTTGAAGGAAAGCACTGATGTTTAAACAAACCCACAGCCCCTTCAAGGACACGACTGAGATAGGTGATCTCAGCATCAGTGTTGAGGGAACAGGTTTGCCCCCATTCTGGTGCCCACCAAAACACAGCTTTCATTTTTTTCACTGTTTTACTACCAGATGACAAACCAGACCCAACAAATCCTATCACACTGAATTTTCCACTAAAAGGAGCCCCATGTATGTATAGGAGGCCATACGCACACTTGAACATACAAAAAAAGTTACTGAATTTGATATTAATTGCAGAATAAATCAATTTGAAAGTATGTTTGGTCACCATGGATTTGCAAATGATACCCTCCTGATCAGGAAGAAGCCCGGCCACTCAGAAGTCTAGGGGAAGGGTAATAGTGCAGAGCCCTGCCTTCAATGTGGTGGGGGAACTGGAAACATTTCTTTTTTAAATATAATTTTTATTAAGTTTCATAACAAACACAAAAATATGCAGAATATACAGAACTATACAGCACCCTTGTCCACATGGCCAAAAACAAAAATAACAAGAGCAAAAGAACAAAGTACATTCCCTGCCCAACTTCTCCTGTGTTTGGTTATTCAGGTTCTACAGTCCTAGCATAGGAAAATAAGCCTCCTTTTCTTAGTGTTTATTGTATCTATGCTTGAAGGTGGACAACATAGCAGAGATGGAAAAAATATGATGCTAGACAAGTCTGTTTGGGGGAGAAATGGGCCTGCATCATAAGGAAATACTAGGTCAGTAAGTTTCTCCAGCATCCCTGAGCACTCCGGGACTCTTAACAGATGGGAGAGAATCACTGGCCTTTCCTTGTGGGAAAATGCTGAGAGCAAGTTTCTTTCCCAAGTCATGCTTAGTTTTAAATCACTAATATATCCTTGGCTTCCTTGGTCACTCAACCACTTAGAGCAGGCATCCCCAAACTCAGCCCTCCAGCTGTTTTCGGACTGCAACTCCCATCATCCCTAGCTAACAGGACCAGTGGTCAGGGATGATGGGAATCATAGTTCCAAAACAGCTGGAGGGCTGAGTTTGGGGATGCCTGCCTTAGAGCAAGGAAGAGATTTAGCAAGCAGCAGTGAAATGTTTTATTTCCATGCCTTCCTGCTCTTCTACTCCTCCAGGGGAGTACCTTTCAGAAAGGTATACTGACTGCTCATAGGAGACTTGGAGGAGAAAAGGCTCTGCGGGCTCCTTCATCAGGCAGGAGACAAAAAGCAGAGCAGACACGACTGCCTCCCATAATTCTATGCTCTCCTGCCTCATCACTGGAGGAGATCATACCCAACCAGGGAATGGATTCCGATCAACGCAAATGCTATTCACTCTTTTTTTTTTTTTTGCTTGAGAGCAGGGGAGGGCCTTGACTTTGTTTTTGAGCTCCCACTGGTTTGGTCACTGTGGAAAACACAAAGCTGGATCAAATGAAATGCTGGTTTGCTCTGTCAGGGATGCTCTTGTGACTCACATGCTCTCTCCACTACATCCCTCAATAAAGGTGTGGCTGGTGCTTTTTTGGTTCAAGTGGTGCATCCACCCAGGGGCCATATGTAAGTGGTGGCTAAAAGTGGGCGGTGCCACACACACTTTCTCACACACACACTCAACACGTGTGCACATACACAGACACAGACACATAGTGGACAGTACAGATCAGTTGAGGAGGGTGTGCTATGCCAATGCTAAGGCTGAGATTCAAAGAACCAGAGAACTAAAGAACAAGTGGTGGGACTTCCGGAGGCGGCGCCATCGGCAATGGCGGATTCCCTCTAAACTTGAGGGAGTAAGCCCCGCAGAAATTGGGTCCTGCCGCTACAGCGAAGTGGGGACCCTCTCAAAAACCGCAGGAGGGTGAAGCCTGCGACTGTGGGACTCAGCGGGCACCTTTAGCGCCCCCCCCCAATTCACAAGGGAACCCCGTAAAGGGCTCTGGAGCGGAACGGGGAGTCTGGCGCGGTGCTGAGAGTCAGTTGCTACTTCTGCGGAGTGAAGCTGCACAGGTATTGTCGGAGAGCGCTGACCTTTTTCCTGTGACATTTCGACTTTTAAACAACAACCCGTGAGTAGGTCAAGTTAAAGACCGGGGGAACTGAAGGAAAAAATTACAATTTGGTACTGAAGCGGGAAGGTGTAAACAGAAAGTCCGCCTTCCGCTTTTTGTAAACAGATTAAAGCAAAGACTTTCTAAGCTAAGAACTGGAAAAATAAAAAAAGCTCAAGAGATCTAGCACTTAACTGACACTCATGATGCACAGTGTTTCTTTAAAGCCACAAACACCATCTATAGGCCAATAAACTATGGTATAAGCCCCCCACGCTCAACAGATGGTACCACACTTGTAAAAGAAAAAGAAGCTATTACATTGCGCTGGAAAGAACATTACCAGCATCTCCTTAACTGCAACTGCCCCATAGCTGCTGAGGTCCTCTCACAAATTCCGCAAAAGCAAATTAGAGATGAGATTGCAGTATCTCCAAATCTGGGAGAGTTGTGTCTAGCTATTAACCGAATGAATAATAATAATAATAATAATAATAATTTATTATGCCCTGCCCATCTGGCTGAATTTCCCCAGCCAGAAGACCTGGTGGGATACCTGCTGAAGTTTTCAAAGTGGGCGGATTTGAACTTACATAACAACTTCACAAGGTCATCGAAAAAATCTGGGAGAGAGAGGAGATCTTAGCAGACTTTAGGGATGCCAAAATTATCAACCTTTTTTAAAAAAGATGATAGAACAGATTATGGAAACTATCAGGTAAAGGTAAAGGTAAAGGTACCCCTGCCCGTACGGGCCAGTCTTGACAGACTCTGGGGTTGTGCGCCCATCTCACTTAAGAGGCCAGGGGCCAGTGCTGTCCGGAGACACTTCCGGGTCACGTGGCCAGCGTGACATCGCTGCTCTGGCCAGAGCCAGAGCCGCACACGGAAACGCCGTTTACCTTCCCACTGGTAAGCGGTCCCTATTTATCTACTTGCACCCGGAGGTGCTTTCGAACTGCTAGGTTGGCAGGCGCTGGGACCGAGCAGCGGGAGCGCACCCCGCCGCAGGGATTCGAACCGCCGACCTTTCGATCGGCAAGTCCTAGGCGCTGAGGCTTTAACCCACAGCGCCACCTGTGTCCCGGAAACTATCAAGGCATCTCTTTATTAGCTGTGACTGGCAAAAATATTGCAACGATCTTAGTCTCCTAACTATAACCAAGGCTACACTTCCTGAATCCCAAAATGGTTTTCAACCCTCTAGGGTGACAGTGGACATGATTTTAACTGCTTGACAGCTTCTAGAAAAATGCAGAAAGCAAAACCAACCTCTGTATATGGCGTTTATTGACCTAAGGCCTTCCAGCACTGTAAATCGTAATGCCCTGTGGACTGTCCTGAAAATTGGCTGCCCAGATAAATTTGTGAACATCCTTCAGCTCCTCCCTGATAATATGACAGCAAAATCGCAGATAACAATGGCTCTCAAAGTGAACCATTCACAGTGGGATCAGGTGTTAAATGGGGTTGTTTATTGCACCAACTCTATTCAATATTCTCATGGCCATGATCCTACACATTGTTGAAGTGAAACTCCCCACCAGGGTAGAAATCATATATCAAACAGATGGAAAGCTCTTTAATCTGAGTAGGCTGAAAACAGAGAGTAAGGTTACCATAACTTCTGTCATGGAGCTTCAATATGCTGATGACAACGTAGTGTGTGCACACTCAGAGGATGACCTCCGAACCATCCTAAATATCTTCGCAGAGGCTTATGAAAAGTTTGGCCTATTGCTCAATATCCAAAAAACCAAAGTGCTGCACCAACAAGCACAAAACAACCCCTCTGCAGCGCCACAAATCCAACTCAATAGTGTAATGTTGGAAAGTGTCAATTACTTCTCCTACCTGTGAAGTTATATTTCCACAAGGGCCAATACTGATGCTGAAATCCAGCATTGTCTGAGCTCTGCGAGTGCAGCTTTCTCCTGATTGAAGTGCAGAGTGTTTGAGGACTGGGACATTCACAGGGAAACCAAAATGCTTGTTTACAAAGCTATACCTTACTGTATGCTTGTTAAACTTGAACCACTTATAAATGCCATCTCCAACTCCTTGAAAGATTCTATTAACCGTGTCTCTGAATTTTTTTACATATCACTTGGGAAGACAGGCGAACTAATGCCAGTCTACTGGAAGAAGCAAATATCACCAGTGTCGAAGCAATGATTCTTCAAAATCAACTTCGTTAGACTGGTCATGTTGTGTGGATGCCAGATTATTGTCTTCCAAAGCAACTACTCTATTCCAAACTTAAAAATGGAAAGCGTAATGCTGGTGGCCAACAAAGGAGGTTTAAAGACTCTCTCAAGGCAAATCTAAAAAAATGTAGTATAAACACCAACAATTGGGAAACACTGGTCTGCGAGCGCTCCAATTGGAGAACAGCCTTACCAAGATGTCATGGACTTTGAAGATACTTGAACTCAGGAAGAAAGGGAGAAACACGCTAAGAGGAAGGCACGTTTGGCAAACCCCTCACTATGATCAACTCCCACCCAGAAACCTATGTCCCCATTGTGGAAGGATGTGGGGATCCAGAATTGGCTTCCACAGTCACTTACGGACTCACTGTTAAGACCATGTTCATGGAAGACAATCTTACTCAGCTACAAATGATTGCCAAGAAGAAGTTATCACCCCTTCTCTGCTCAAACGCTCAATCTGATGACTGGAGGGAGTTGATTTGTGTCCTCCTCAGGGCACTGCACTCTGCCTACCCCTGCATTGTGTCTACTTCAGTTTTTCTCTTTGGTCACCAGGATTTGGTAGGATCTTGGAGGATCTAGATGAGACCTCTGAACTGCCACCATTACATTAATGACTGGAAAAAGTGGTCTTATGTTAAAATACGATACTAAAATATTTCTCACAGTGGGTTAGATCTCTCTAAGAATAAGTCCAATCCATTGCTCACTTCAAAGCAACCACATTTACTTTTCAAAAAGCTAGTCACTTACATACAATTGATTATTAAAGGGCACTGCAACGTTGACCATAATTACCTTTACTTTACTGCCTGGAGTTCATGATGAAATGATCAAATCTGGCTACTATGACACGGTACCTATTATTCTTTACTCCTTTTGTTTCCATGGGAACGGCTGAGGGCACATGACTCAGCAATAAAATAATGTGTTTACAGAATAATCACTTACTGAAATATTTTCTTGCACACCATTGTAGTCAGTTGCTTCTGGGATTGCTGAGGCTGCAATGTGGAGACTGGAATGTTGAGACTGAAGGAGATATGCTGCTGTTTCTTCACTGCCATTAGAATAGGAAACTGGACACTCCACCAACCCTGCAATGTCTCCCTGTAGGACTGAGGAATCTGAGCACAGGCTTGCAGAGCCTCTGCTGTGCATACCATCAACTTCTGAAAAGGGTGTTAAAGGAAGACTTATTTGGAGTTCCATGCTGTTATTCTCTTTTCGCATCATCTCAGGTGAGTCCCATGAAGTCTTATCTATGACTCTGCTTTCAAAGTTTTCTGATATCTTTTGACTGAATTGTGTGCTTTGAAAAACATGATTAAGTTGCAACAATTGTTGAAAAACTGGTTGTGGATCTTGATGTTCTTTAACAGTATTTGTTATTTCTGCTCCTTGAACCAGAACCATTCCTTGAAGATGTGTATCCTGAATATTAAGATTTTTACTGGAAGACTTCAGAGTAGTCACAGTAATATATTTTTCCTACAAAGAAACAGAAACATTTAGTAACCTGCAATAACATGAAACCACTGAACCTTAAGGCTGAGACAAAACAGAGGGAGGGTGTTTCTCACAAACATTTTTGCTGCTAATAAAAGTCCATCCTTTTCATCTACTGGGAGGCATGCTCTCAGTGGGTTTAAAATGTTTGCAGGAGAGTTGCATACCTCCCAACACACATTCCATTAGTGAACCCTTAGGTACTGGCAATAGCACTCCAAAGTGAGCCTCTTTGCAGCTTTGCTCAGCTGTTCCTTCTGCATTAGCTTTAGTCCAGACTAATATTATTATATATTAAATTATTTGCCCTTCATCCAACTATCACAGGGTGGTTTCCAATATAAAACCTCAAAAATATATACCATAATAACAAACAAAAACAATAGCACGCCCCCCTGTTAAAAAGGCCATAGATTGTTTAATTATTCAAAGCCCTGGGAGAAGAGCCACTGCAGAAAAGGCCCATTCTTGTGTTGCTGCCTTCCTCCCTGCTCACTTATTGAAAACAGGCTCTGAATGTTAACTGCTTACATTTCTGGGCAGCATGAGTGCACCCTGAAACAGCAGTGTTGGCGGCAAGGGCTGGACCGGTGGGGTGAACTCCCCCTGCCTCCAGCCCGTGCAACGCCAGGTGGCAGCGGCACATGTTATGCCCCTGTTAATCAGTACCTTGCTATCCTAGCTTTTGCACACACAGGCAAGAAGAGTATCTCCAATGGTATCTTTCTAATTTCCCCAGGTCTGCTGAAGGTTCTCCCATCTGATTTCCACTATTTCTCCCTCTTGGATGGTGGGCTCAGCCTGAATTATTACTGCTCACCAAAGACCTAGTTAGGAAGATGGGAACAGCCTGCTGCAGCATGGACTCCAATGTACCCTGGCTTGTGTGGTCAGCTAAGAGACCAGGAGGTCCTGCTCGAGACGTGTCAGCCCTGCTCTTTAGGAGGACAAAACAGGACAACTTAAAATTGCTTATCTGGAGGAAACCAAGAATTTATTGACGGTGACACATTTGGACATCTCTTAACCAGACTCATTTTAATATCCTGATTATTAATTTCAACCATTATTTGGGTATTTATAATATTATGGTTGGCACATACCATTTCATCTCTGTAAGAAAATTCCACTGATCCTGAGGGCTTGTTATTTGGTTCTCTCTCTTCTCCCCCTTCCTCAATTTCTTCAGAAGAGACGTAGGGAACGGGTTCTGGCACCAGCTCACCAAGTTTAAGTTTCTTATTATCATTATCTTGACCCTTTTCCCTGTAGGATTTCAACTGTGAGTGAAAAAAATCTTTCTCAGATCTCACTGTTTCCAGTTCTTCTGTCATTTTCTCAACCTGAGATTTGAGTTCTGCAGCAGCAGTTTGAAGTTCACTAATCTCCCTCTGATAAGTGGCCTCTTTGTCATGCAGTGTTTGTGCCAAGACATGTCGTTCATTTTCAAGCAGCACCACCTTTCCTCGTATGTTCTCTACTTCAACTACCAGCTCTATCTTCTGCTCTGACACTGCTTGGAACTGTTTTTCTGTCTCTGTAAGCTTTATTTCGCTGTCTCGCAGCTTATCTTTAAGTTCCTGAATGCAAGAAGCAGTCACAGTCATGTCACTTTCTTTTTGAGTTAAGCACATGTTCAGGAGCTTATGTTCTTCCTGTAATTCTTTATACTGTAGCTGTAAAACGGCTAGCTCAGTGAAGTGCTGCCTAGAGGACTCTTGAACATTTTGTTCTAGGTTTTTTATCTTTGCTTGAAACTGACATTCTTTTTCTTCAAGCAGCTGTTGCCAGGTTTCTCTGTCTGCCAAAAGACTTTCTAGTTGTTCCAGAATCTGTTTCTGGCTGGAATTAAGTAACAAACAGCTGTCACCCTCATCTCTGCTCTCCAGATGATGTGGTGATCCTTTCTTCAATTTATTATGAAGATTCTCCTCCTGCTCTACTAGAGCAACATTATTAAGACTGTCTGGGCTATCACGAATTTCATGAAGAGTCAATTCATTTTGAAGCTTCTCAATTACTTTGTGCAGCTGCTCTATTTCTTCTGTTTTATCCTTTAGCAATTGTTCCTTGTCATCATGAAGATGCTCTATAACAGACTTCAAGTCTTCAATTTCAAGTACCTGCGATGGAAATATAATAATTTCATAAAACTTTATCATTGATGATTCCATTTCCTTTTGAGCCTACGGCCTAGCTAAACTGAATAGGCCTGGGCCTGTCTATTTTTTTTACAGTACATAACTAGTACTGCACATAGTAAATGCCCACTCCAGAACGCTGAAAAGAATAAACTGTTAGACTCTATGGTGGCCACTGTATGCATGAAAAGAGAATGGGAAAGGTACAGCAATTATCATTAATCTTGCATTATATAGACAGATGAAAGAGGCTATTGGGAGACATTTAATGAATAGGGAAATTAACCAAAGTCTTAATAAGGAAAGACACTTAAAATGGTTATATGTAATCACATGATATTATTATGATGGCTGATCTTAAGAACTAAATGAGTTTGATTGGTAACAAATGAACAAGTTGATATGCTTGAGATCCAATACCGCCCAGAGATAGCCATCTTTCTTGGACACAGTAAAGAAGAATAAATGTCAGAACAGAGATCCCTGAGTAGAACTAGCTCCACTGCTTCAATGTCCTGGAACTGTTGGGTTGCTTGCTTCACACCAGCCTTCTTTACTGGATTCTTGAAAATGGGAGACAGGAAACATATGTGAGGGGGAACCTCAGATAACTCAAGGTGAAGTGCATGAAAGACCATCCCATGGCAGGGTGGCAGCAGAAGGAAAGAAGCAAATCTAGAAGCAGACTGCTGTTGCCCTTGTCCTCCACCTCATGACCAATTTCAGGAGGGACGTTGGACCAAAACTCTCTCTCCCTACCACCAGGCCTAGGAACCCAAAAGGACTGCGAAGGATGAAAGGAACTCTGTTTTGCTTTTTAATAGGCATTCTTATTTTTGGCTTAGATTATACTAGGATAGGACATCCTTCACAGCTTCATCACCTAATAGTTTGCCCCCAACACATGGCTCCATGACCAAATTGGAACAAGAAAGCACATCTGTCTCTCAGTGGTGAAACTAAAGAGAGTGGCGAACAAAGGAACTGGCTACCAGGGATCTAGAAGAGAACTGAACAACATATAATGCATCATCTGCCAATAAGGCTAGAGCACAGGATACCCTGAGCAGGGTCTTCGTAAGTCTGTTGATATCTTGAGTATAAAAAGATTGGTTCAGTACAGTGGTGCCCCGCAAGACGAATGCCTCGCAAGACGAAAAACCCGCTAGACGAAAGGGTTTTCCATTTTGGAGGTGCTTCGCAAAACGAATTTCCCTATGGGCTTGCTTCGCAAGACGAAATGTCTTGCGAGTTTTCCCGACTTTCTTTTCCTCCCCCCCCCTTTTCTAAGCCGCTTATCTGCTTATCCGCTAAGCTGATAAGCCACTAAAAGCCGCTAAAAGCCGCTAAGAGCGCTAATCCGCTAAGCCGTCAATGGGCTTGCTTCGCAAGACGAAAAAACCGCTAGACGAAGAGAATCGCGGAACGGATTCTTTTCGTCTTGTGAGGCACCACTGTATAGGAATTCATTAGAGCCCCACATACTTTCCAGTAACATGGAAAATAATGGGAGAATAAACTACACAGATATAAATAATGTGGGGTTGGGTGAGGATCAGATGAATAGCCATTATGTATTACTGGAGAGCATAAAAATGCCAAGAATTTGAGAGGAATTTATATTCAACACAAAATGGCCCAAGGAGCCTGTTGCAACTATACAACCATTTTCCAGCACCTGCAGTAATTGTATGAAACTCACAGCATTGAACTGGGAATTCAATGCAGCTAGCAAGTGCTATTGTCAGGGACTGGACTGAAAGGGAGGAGGAATGGTGGAGATCACCCCCCCCCCTTCTCCTGACGTTCCTAGAGCAGAGGAATTACAGTAGTGGTTTGACAAAGGTCACAGCACAGAGAGAGATGAACAGAAAAGTTGGGAGGTGTTGGGAGAAGAGAGGTGAGAGCCAGAGCCAGGGGAGCCAACTGACACGTTATCACTGGAGAGTATTTGACCCCCCTTCTCCTAAAACTCTTCGTTCATTGAGGGTGCAAGAGCAATTAGCCCTTGCAGAGACAATTAGCCCTTAGCAGCCACCATAAGGGGAAGTGCTGTTGCTAGGAAGGGAGGAGCTCAGTTGGAACAATGCCATTATGGGAGACTAACTGGATTTATTTGTCTCTCACCATGATGTTTGAATAAACTCATTACTAAGAACTCTCTTTGTTTTTTCCTGCTTCGAGCTGCCGCCAGGGGAGGGATAGAATTTCCCGAGCCTGACAGCTATTCTGCAGCTTTCATTCAAAAACACTGTAAGATTTCAAATACCACAAAGGTTAAAGGTGGGGGGGGGGGAGAGAGAGAAATCAGTAGAGGTAACTATTCATTTATAACCTACATTCTTAAAATAGGTTTTTGAACTTCTATTATAGTTTCAACCCAGAAACAGTCAATATGAGGATCAGGAGTTTTAAAAATCAACTGGCCCTTTTATTATTCTCATTTCAACTTACATTTCTATTTTTTGATAAAAGTTCCTCTTGTGTTTCCAATTGTTCCATTAGTGTATGATCCAAGCTGTCTTCCCTAGGTACTCTGTGCCTGATTTCATCCAATTTGGATTGCAGTGTAGAAATCTGAATTAAATTATCATACTGTTGCTGCTGTAATGCTTCTTTATCCTGTAAATATAAACACAAAAATCATATAAGTAAATAATAGTACCTTTAGACTATTTTGATTGCTAACGTGTGCCAAAGCCTATTATAAATCAATGGCGAGATTAGTTTTTTATCATTTGAATTTACCACAGGCTGTCTTTGCTGTTCTGCAATCTCCATTTATATCACTGGCCCTGAAACAAAAAACGTTACTAATGTTCCAATTCATCCATGGTTTATTTGATGTTAAATCAAAGGAAGTCAAGTATCAGGACCTCTTCCCGTGCAAGCCATTTCTTCCAGAAGCCAGAGCAAAGCTGCCGCCTCCGCCTCTAGGACTATGAAGGACAGAGAGACAGTGTCCCTAAAACCAGTAAAGCAGGACTTCAGTGCACCCCTGCTATTTAGCAACAAGCCGATATTAGGGGCTAGGCACCACTGTACAGGCACAGCCGTGGCTTTGAAAAGTCACTGTGGCAGAGAGCAAAGCAAGGCCAGGGCTGGAAACTTTTGGCTGACCAAAATGTAAGTTGCTTTTAGCACTGCCCATCTGACTGGGTTACCCCAGCCACTCTGGGTGGCTTCCAACAAATATAAAAGCATAATAGAACATCAAACATTAAAAGCGTCCCTATTGCAGTGGACCACCAGCTCAATTCTGCACAGATGGAGGTATACAGCCTTCAGACAGGCCGTTCAGGGGGCTATAGTAATAGGGAAATATTGTCACACAGGCTCCCTTCTACCTGTATGACCTTTAGATACAACATGCCCCTTTTGGGAGAAATAGGTCCCATGAAAGGAGAAAAAGATCAGAAATAGAAGAGGTGGCAAACAGAACAGTAAGCCTTCAGAAGATTAAATAATCCTGTAAAATAGAATTAACAATGGTTAAGAAAATGAATCATCAGCTTCTAGAGGGAATTTTTTTTTAACTTGTCAATCAATCACAACACAGGTAAAAATCACATTGTTGGGAGTTAGCCAGGATCAATCCAGACTGCCATACCTCTCTAGATCAGACACTGGTAGAAGAAGATAGCCTGTATGCAGGGACAGCCTGAAAATTCAGCCCCAGGCTGAATCAGTGAAGAGGCCAGCAGAGGCGGCAGCAAACCCAGCAGCGGGAACAAATGAAGATAGACAGGAGATTTTCACAATCTCCACAGACAGCAAAGAAAGTTGAGAATGAGATTTAAGGTAGGACAGAGAGGGCCATGAGTGGAGCAACCACAGTTGCCACAGCCTTAGCATGCAGTGCCATCTGAAAAGTTGACTCCCAGAGGTCCATGGTGACAATTCCTACCACCTTAGCACATCTCTTCCAGCAGCTAGATTTCACAAATGGCCACTGGGCTAAAGGAGGGAGGCCATACACAAGACGGTAAATCACTGTGGGAAAATCAGGAAAGGGTTCAGTCACACAACCTGTGAATGAGCAGTGAAAGTTTTAGAACTTGCACTGCAGGCTGAACCATCCCTCAGGCCTCAGCTATAGCCATGGTGCTGAGCCCAAGACACTACTCACCCTCCTCCATCTTCTTAGCATTCTGGCAAGAGGCTAAGACAGGTTTCTTATGGGCACCTAAGAGCCAAGGGCAAGAGCCGAGATTGGTGGCTGTATTTATTTCATCTTCAACCTGGCCTTCAAACTTCACTTGAACAGGATTAAACCGACCAAGCAGATCAGAGACCTGAGACTGCTCAGCCCAGAGGCAGAAAAAAGACACAGAGAGGACATGGAAGGTACATCCCAGTATAGCCAAATCTTTCTTTAGAGAAAACATACTTCTTGGTGCAGAATACCCTAGTGTTTTACGACTACAAAATCCCACATCATTAGAAACTCACAACACAAAAATGCCAGCTATCACTACTATGCAATGCCTAAATTCTTCTTAATGTTAAAGAGAGTAATTTAAATAATTTTACTTGTTTTAGTTCCTCTTCCTTTTTTCCCATTTTTTGCAGCTCTTGCGTGAGTTTATTGACATTCTTTGCTTCTTCCCTGTTCATAAACTCCAGTTCTCTGACTCGTGATTCCAGCTTTTCTATTTCTTCTTTTTGAACAGCAAAGTTTTTCTGTATCTGCTCTTTATCTAAGAAAAGCATATTATAATCCTCTGTTTTCTCTTTTATTTCATTTTGGAGAGTCTCTACCTATAAGAATGGACAAACAAAAAGATTTCATGCCGCTTGAAAAATAAGCGAGTTAATCTAATAGTTAATACACCCCTAACACATTTATGTAAATCATTATAATTTGCTTCAAAGCTCCTATCTGGACAGGGATAGCCTAACTTCTGTTGCCTATGTTCTGGTAATAGTTAATACACCCCTAACACATTTATGTAAATCATTATAATTTGCTTCAAAGCTCCTATCTGGACAGGGATAGCCTAACTTCTGTTGCCTATGTTCTGGTAACCTCTAGATATAACGCAATGCGTTATACACGATGCTGCCTCTGAAGATGGTTCGGAAACTTCAGGTGGTGCAGAATTCAGCAGCCAGGTTGCTCAATGGAGCAGGATGGTTTGAGCGTATCACACTGATCCTGCCCTGACTCCCAATCATTTTCTGAGCCCAATTCAAAGTGCTGGTTTTGAACTATAAAGCCTTAAATGGCTCAGGCCGCAATACCGCAAGAACCACCTCTCCTCATATGAAGCGAGTTGGACCCTGTGATCCTCATCTGAAGCCTGTCTTTAAGTGCCCCTTCTATGAGAAGTCCAGAGGGAAGCAACATGAGAACGGGCCTTTTCTGCAATGGCTGCATACTTGTAGAATGCTCTCCCCAGAGAGGCACGCATGCTGCCTTCATTACATATATTTAGATGCCAGGCAAAAACATTCCTCTTCTTCCAGGCCTTTGGCTAATTAAACAACCTGTGGCTTTTTAAACCGGGTGTGTGTCCTTATTTTGGTTTGTTACTATGGTATGCATTTTTGTGATTTAATATTGTAAACTCCCCTGTGATCCTCAGATGAAGGGTAGTACAGAAATTTAATAAATAATAATAAACTAAGAATTGCCCCAGTAACTCCTTGCCAATACTGAAAAACAGTATGATGAGCAAAAAATGTATGGACTAACCATGTAAGTTAGTTTCCCTTGTTGCCCACCCCCCTCAGATGGACCCGGTTGCACACTTCAGTGGCCTTGAATTCTTGGCCACACCACGACCTTTGTGTTTACTGTGAAGATCTCCTTCCAGGAGAGCCATGGTGATAATTTGCTATAGCACCATCATTCCTTCCCTTTAAATGGTGAAGTTAGCAAAGTGTTCATTAGCAATCTGTGTGCCATTCGTAGCTTATGGGGATTCAAAATCCATCATGCTAGGATTCCAGAAAGCTCTCTGTTGCTGGGCTCTTGGTCCCTGTGCCGCAGTGGGCAGCTGACGTCCAAGATATTATGGTCTTGTGTCTAGTGGGATGTGTGTGGAATATAGTGTGGTGACGCCATGGAGGCTCTTTCCTGCTATGTCTGGATTGGCTCAGTCCATGCATGACTGTGGTGTGGATGCATTAAGCAGTGTTGACATGGCTGCAGGGAAAGCGGCTTGAAGATTTATTATGGGATGTACACAGGACGTTGTCTAGAATACATTGACACAGTACATTGACACAAGCTGGCTGCCAGCTTGGCGGGGTCTTAAGATGGTAATACTTTTTCTGGGTTGGTCTGGTCAATGGAATGCTGAAAAATAATCAGCTTTTTCAAAGTTGCCCTAGTTCAGATGACCCATACTTGAAGAATGCATGTTTTACCTACCTCATACACTCTGGACTGCTCAGAAGTTTGGGATTTTCTTGTCACTTTTAACTGCATTTCAAGTTTATGAATTTCTTCCTGAAATTCATCACGTTCATGTTCCCGTTCTACAGCTTGTTTCTGTCAAGAAAATAAGAGTTGTGTTTCCAGATCTTAGAATTTACAAGAACTGTTTTAAGGCTACTGAGAATTTTAACTGAAAGATTTAGTGCTATTTTGTCCACAGATTGCAAAGAATGCATTGGTTTCTTACATCCATGAAATCTCGCTGGTTTTTAAGCTGTCTTTCAAGGGCTTGAATCTGTTGCCTCAGGTCTGTAACCTCTAACGACAGGGCTGTTATCTTCTGATTTTTGTTTAGTTGTTCTTCAAGTTCCATCTCCAAGATTTTCATTTGAGAATTCAAGGTGGAACAGTCCTTTTCTACTTGACATTGCAGTTCTAACTTTGCTTTTGCTAGATGTTCGATTTCCTTGAGTAAAACTAATACATAAAAAATAACATTACCAAAGATATGAATATCACACATTATTTTAAAATTAAAAAGGAACACTGATCATTTATCATATTGGAACTTCTTGGCTGGCATCAGAATGCATCATTCAAGTCATACAAATACGACTGATCTTATTCGTTGGAACTCTCCTTGCTTTAGCTCTCTCCTCAGTCCTGCCCATGAGTTTGACCCCAAACTGCGGGAGGCAGTGGAAGACAGGAGTGCCTGGCGTGCTCTGGTCCATGGGGTCACAAAGAGTCGGACACGACTAAACAACAACAGCCCTGCCCATGGCAAGCTAGAACAAAAGTGCAGAAGTACTCTTGGCCTGTAAGACGACCTTTGTCAGAAGAGAAGGGTGTCTCTGTTGATTCTCCTTGGTCTCTCAGAAGCTTTAAATAGCATTAACCATGGTATTCTTCTGAGAGGCTATCTGAATTGAAAATGGGGGCAATGCTTTGTGCTGATTCCAGTCCTACTTGGGTGACCGGTGCCAGAGGGTGGTGCTTATGGAGTTTTGCTTGGCCCGATGGGCCTTCTGTGCTTTGGTTTTCTGCCCCATGCTGTTTAACACCTACATGAAACTGCTGAGTGGTCATCTGTAGTTTTGGTATGCATTGTCAGTAATATGCTTATGACTCATGGCTCTTTTTCTCCCTTGCATCTGCAGGTATGGCAGTGGATGTACAAAACCAGTGTCTGGCCTCACTAATGGACTGGATGAGAACTAATAAACTGAAGCTTAAAACTAGATAAGAATAAAACACTATGGGTGGGTGGTTCCCTATATTGGAAGGGTGGGACATGGCCTGTTCCAGATACAATTACACTCCCTCTGAAGGTGTGCAAACTGGGGGTATGTTCTGGATCCATCAAGGTTCAATTGGCCTTAGTGGTGCGACCTGTTTTCCATCAGCTTCATTTGGTGACCTAGCTATACCCTTAACTTTGGTTGTCTATGCTCTGGAAACCACTGAATCAGATTACTGCAATGTGTTATATGGGGGGCTGACTTTGAAGACTGTTCAGAAACTGCAGCTGGTGTATAATTCAGTAGCATAACTGAGCATCACATAAAACTGATTCTGGCATGGCTGCACTGGCTAACAATTAGTTTCTGAGCCCTATTCAAAGTGTGGGTTTTAACTCATAAACCCGTTTGCAGCTCAGGACCACAATACCAAGAACTGCCTCACTCCACTCTGTATTCTTCACCTGAGGCCCTCCAAAGGACATGCAAAGGGTGGCAACACAAAACTGCACCTTCTCAGTGGTGGCTCTCCGTTTAGGGAATGCTTTCACCAAGGAAGCACACCTGGCACCAGGAGAAAACCATACTTATTTACCAAGGTCTCTGGATCTTAGTTTTCTGCTTATCATATAGATGACCTCTCCTTGTCTTGTGCTGTGTTTTAACCCAACAGAAATCTGGTACCTATTGCATTTTGTTCTGTGCTTTTGGCTGTAAGCTGCTTTGAGGCAGAAGGTGAAAACAGGGTATAAATTTCTTAAATAAATAATACCAACTTTTGCTTTACATACTTAAAAACTGCAATCCCTTTTAAAATGTTTTAAGTCAGTGGAAATTTTCCACCTAGCGAAATTTTCAAACATTTTAGCAATTCAGGATTTGTGTGTGTTTAATATTTTAATATATCAGTCTATTCCTTACCATCTTCTCTCTCCCCTACATTGGCAGCCAACGCTTTCTTTTGACTTATTAGCAGCTTCTGCTCCTCAAGAGATCTTGCATGTTCCTGAGTTAACTCTTGGAGCTTTGCTTTCAGGTTCTCCAGTTCTGCAACAAGATGGCATTCAGACTCCTCTTTCAGTTTCAAGGCTTCTTCCAAGGCATGTCTTTCTGTTAAATAGCCTTCAATGAGGCCTGAAATCCAAACATTGTACGAAAGCATAATGATCAGGCACTGATGACATTTATGCAAGGTAGGAGTACCTATGTATAACTATACCAACATTGCAAAGAATATATAAATATACCCAAATAGATTAACAGTTACACATCTATTTTCATTGAAAACTTACTATGCAAAGAATAAGATGTTAAAGAACAGAGAAAATAAACCCTAATTTCCCCAAACACAGCTGATTAACTTTCCCGATATATTTTGCTTATACAATATTAAGCTAACTCTGTATAAGAACAGAGCTTGGCTACTGCTCAGGGTTTGTTTGGGAGAAATGAAGAATCACCTTTGGACACAATAAGCCACACTCTGGCTCCTGTTGTTTGTGTAGTGGCAGTAGAAGGAGTGTGGGAGGAGCGTCATGGAACTTTTGAACAGCATCAACCAACATGCTGCTAATTCACATTAAAACGGTTTGTTTTAAGCTATGGTTATATGTGACATGTGAACCTGGCCAAATTTATGTAAATAGCTCTTCAGGTATGCCAAATTAGTATGTAATAATTTTTTATTGGCTTTGTCCCCACTCCCCCAAACTCTAAATAATGTAAGCAAAATATATGCTATTTAAGTTGTCATGACTTATAGATTTACAGATACTCCAATAAAAATAATTTCCAAGTAAAGTGACATAGCTAGCTGGCAGTAAATCACACCATTCAGAGTTGGAGCTAACTCTTTATTAGCAAAACCATGATCTCCACAAACTTCACTGAGTGTCAGGCCTAATAAGAACAGTCGCTCATCCCCATAAGTCTTACCCCATGAATCAGTTGCCAAGACCAAAAGTCCCTGCCTCCCCATTGCTGTCCAAATTCCCTCCTCTCCAGCACTTTTTCCAAGCAATCAAATCCTGTGCCTACATGAGGCCAACCTCTCCTCCACCCTTTTCATGCCTCTTCTGGTTCTGGGAGGTGGGGGAGGGAAGCTTGTTGCAGCAGCAGAGGGAGACATGTGTGACCCTTCACCAGCCTGACTCATCTTTGCCTCTTGGCCTCCCTCCTCCCACTCTCCTGCTTCAGTTTCCACCTCCGATTCTGGACTTTTCTCTGCCACCAATTCTCTCAACTCACTGAGCCCTGTTGCCTCTTCAGCTTCCAGCACCTCCTCCTCCCAGTCTTCTCCCTCTAACCACTCATCTTTGTCCTTCCCTCTGTGAGGGAGCCTTTCCTGACCTGCTGAAAGAGGCAGTTATTAAACCTCTTCTTAAAAAAACATCTTTAGACCAGCCAGTATGGCCAACTATCGCCCAGTCTCAAATCTTCCATTCTTGGGCAAGGTGACTGAGCAGGTGGTTGCTCAACAACTGCAGGCACGCCTGGAGAATGCGGACCATTTGGATCCCTTCCAATTGGGATTCAGGCTTCATCGTGGGACTGAAATTGCACTCGTTGCGTGGGTTGATGATCTCTGGCAGGCTAGGGATAAAAGCGGAAGCTGTTTCCTAGTTCTGCTGGATCTCTCAGTGGCCTTTGATACCACTGACCATGAGATCACTCGCTCAGGTAGGCCTGCCAGGCACTGCGCAAGACGAGCAACACCAGGAGGTTCCTGTGCAGCTTGACGATGCTGCGCTGGCCCCACACACTGTACATCTTGCGCAGCAAGATGCTGACTATGTGCTGTGCCTCCAGCTTGCAATCCATGCCCGATGGGATGTCCTTGTAATGGCATGCAGGGCCAGGAGGGGCGGCGCTGTGAGCTGCCCGCCGTCCAAAGCGAACGCAAGAGGGGAGCGGCCCGTACGTGCAAATGCATAGCTCTCCACTCCTCTCTGTCGAAGAGGCAGCTCAACAAGCCTCAACGCCCGCTGCTCTCCATCCCGCCGCTGATTCGTAAGGTTGTGAACATAAGCTGCATTTTAACTTTCACAGTTGGAATTGGAAAAAAAGTGTGGCTTATATTTGGGTAAATACCATCTATTACATGTTTTCTAGAAAACAAGTACCAGTATATTAAATGAGAGGTAATCCCAGTCAAGTATGCATAGGATTGCAGTCTGTGTGCGTTTTTTGTTCTATATCTATGTGACAGTCTTTCAGATAAGATGGTAGACAGAAAGACAGTAGCAGAAACCGAACTATACACATATACAACCTCAACGGAAACAATTACCGTATTTTTCGCTCTATTGGACACAGTTTTTCCCCTCCAAAAATTGAGGAGAAATGTGTGCGCGTCCTATGGAGCGAATGCAGGCTTCTTCCATAGCTGCGCTCAACCCCTCCGGCAAGGAGAGGCTGCACGGGGCTATGGATTCTTTAGCCCCACGCAGCCTCTCCCGGGAGGGAGAGGCTGCACGGGGCTAAAGGGGAAGCCAAAACAGCGAGCGGGATCCATCCCGCTCGCTGCCTTGCCTTCTTCCATAGCTGCGCGCAACCCCTCAGGCAGGGAGAGGTTGTGTGCAGCCTGTACGCTGCTCTTTGGGGCCGGGGGGGGGAATATTTTTTTCCTTGATTTCCCCCCCTAAAAACTGGGTGCGCCCTATGGTGCAAAAAATACGATATGGCAACTGGAAAAAGGGTGCCATGATAACTAGAGTGTCACTGTGTCTATATGTAGACTTTTGTTTCACCATGTAATTGTGGTCATGCTCATATGCTGAACAGGTTGCTCAGGCGCAGGAGAAAATTACCTATGCAAACCACCATTTAGAACTGCTTTAGATCCCTGCAAAGTTTTAGTACCACACAAGAAATTTTGGTTTTTTATTTCCATACCTCTTGCTTTGTGAAGTTCCAGTACCAGATTATTCTTTGCCTCACTTTCTTCATTAAGACATTCCATAAGCTTTTGGCGTTCGTGAACCACCTGAGATGCTTCCCAGTTCCTACGCTTTAATTCCTCTTCATAGTGAATATTAGTTTTATGAGTTTCCTCCAGCTTCAAAAAATTAAATGTTTAAGACACTAAATAAAAGGCTAAGCTGTATTTCTACTATTTTAGACTTCTTATATGATTATTTATTATAGGCTTTGCTAACTAAGTAACCATAAAACAAATCATTGTTTGTGTTAAGAAGCTACGTTATCCTTATCCTTATCCTATCCTTACCTAACCTTAGGCTACCAAAATCCTCTGACATAACTTTTCAATCACTATTCTGAACAGTGAAGTATAGCACATTTTTTTTGGGGGGGGGGGGGTGTACTTCACCTGATCATATGGCTGGGACCAAAAGCTGGTATTTAGAAGAAAGCCATATGTTGTTTGAAGGCTTTCCCCTTCACACTATTTTAAATCTCTGACATGTCT
Organism: Podarcis cretensis; assembly: GCF_951804945.1. Classification (NCBI taxonomy): domain Eukaryota; kingdom Metazoa; phylum Chordata; class Lepidosauria; order Squamata; family Lacertidae; genus Podarcis; species Podarcis cretensis. Next base: position 136,447,579 of record NC_137170.1, on the reverse strand, counting down.
ACTTATTAAGACGTCTAGTGAATTCAATGGGCCTTACTACATCCACATGCAGTTTAAAGCACTATCAAACCACTATTGTTAAGAGTGCTGACCTCACAGAGCTACAGTTCCCAGCACCCATAAACTACAACTCCCAGGATTATCCATGACTGCTAAAGTGGTGCAATAGTGCTATGGTGCGGATGTGACCTTGCACACATTCATCTCTCCATACGGCTGTGTCCCCCTTCCCTGTTCCCAATATATTTGGAGGATTGTAAGCACACTGGCAATAAAAACTCATCCTGGTCAGCAAAGTGCTATCTCTATTCATGGTGTAACAATATTCATTTCCAGACATGAAAGCAATTACTGATTGGGGAGCTGGTGCCCATTCCTTTCTTTCTCCTGAATATATTAAAAGATACAGATCCTCAGCAATGCTCAACATCTCACTATTAATATATACGGTTACAGTTCAAAATTAAGTAAACATTAATTTAAGTTTACCTGTTTAGTTGATTCAGCAACCAGCTCTAGAAGCTTTTCCACAGCAATATGCAAACAATGACAAATTTTATGAATCCTCTCTTCATTTTCAAACACCAGGTTTGGATTTTCAAAAATACTTTCACATAAATGCTCACTCAGTTCAGATACTTCATCAGGCAACGAAGAATCAAAGCTGTGTTCTGGCAGAGTTTGATCAAGAATTCAAGAAATTAAAATGTCACAGGTTTAAAAACAAAAGCAGAGACAACAAAACAACTTGTTATACCAGTGTGATTCCCAAAGTGGGCAGTACCGCCCTCTCGGGAAAGGTGGTGTTACCTATGGGGGCGTTAAGAGTCAAGCAGGTGAGCTCTGGAGGTGAGCCCCTCTGAATGCACTGATCACTTATGTATGATTGACCAGGCTAGAGGCCAGAGTGAAGCACATTGCTTGCTGTGTATTTAAATTTCAGATTGGATGATAAATCCATTTTTAGATACAGTGGTACCTCGGGTTAAGTACTTCATTCGTTCCGGAGGTCTGTTCTTAACCTGAAACTGTTCTTAACCTGAAGCACCACTTTAGCTAATGGGGCCTCCTGTTGCTGCCGCACCGCCGGAGCACAATTTCTGTTCTCATCCCGAAGCAAAGTTCTTAACCCGAGGTACTATTTCTGGGTTAGCGGAGTCTGTAACCTGAAGCATATGTAACCTGAGGTACCACTGTACAGTCGTACCTTGGTTGACTAGCAGTCAAACGTTTTGGCTCCTGAACGCTGCAAACCTGGAAGTGACTGTTCTGGTTTGCAAATGTTCTTTCGGAAGCTGAATGCCTGGCAGGGCTCTCACAGCTTCCGATTGGCTGCAGGAAGCTCCTGCAACCAATCGAAAGCTCCGCCTTGGAAGTCAAATGTTTTGGAAGCTGAATGGACTTCCGGAACAGATTCTGTTTGGCTTACAAGGTATGACTGTACTGAGGAACTGAGGTAGTGAAGAGAAAACTAATTTGAGCTGAAACAAAATTTTAAGAAATTTTACAGTGAGATTTGGTTACAGAAGGAAATTTCTGGTCACTCTCCTACACAATGAGCAGTTGTTAAGAAGCTCCTTGTTGAATTTCCAGCATCACATTTGCTGGAAGGCCATTTTAGTGTGGTCATCCAACTTCTGTTCAAGCAAAGAAATCTACTCCAGATTACTAAACGTGGTGATTTAAGACTTCTGCTAAGAGACTTTAAACCTGACATTGAGAAACAGGTATCACTTGATCAATCCCATCCACTGCATTAAAAACAATGTGGTATCTACGACTCTTGTTAAATGACTATCAGACTTTGGAAAGCTGGTTTCACAGGATCAAGTTCATCAATTTTGTTGAATTAATTAAACTAAATCACTTAAACAGTAGTTTGAATAAACTGGTATTCTGATTTTTTGTGTTACTATCTTAACTGGATGTGCAAATTGCTATTCTGAATAATGTTTTTTTACAGAGTAGGGTGGGGGCACTGGGGATCAGTTTAGGGAACCAGGAGGGGTGGCCAAAAAAAAAAAAAAAAAAAGTTTTGAGAACCACTGTTATATCTAAACAACAATTTCTGCGTAGTAGAATTATGTAATTGTACTTTGTTATGTTTTTTATATTCTGTTATAAGCCGCCCAGAATGGCAAGTGGGCATGGTACAAATATTAAATTATTAGTAGTAGTATTTATCAGGCAGTGCTAAGTATAAAAAAAAGTTTCTTCATTTCTTCCTATTTGAACATTTACAAAAAAAAAAAAAAATCAAATAAATTGAAACCTCCAGATTATCAATCAGTTTCTATACATAGTGAAGGAGAAACAAAGGAGAAAAAAAAGAGTAAAAGTCAGCCCAAGGCCTGATCCCCATCACAACCTGAGTAGAACCCAGAAAAGTAACATCTTAACAGGCTCTCGGAATACTCAAATATGGAAAAGAGGAATAGATGATCCATCCAAAGTCAAGCACTTTCAGTAGTAGAGACATGCTTAGCTTAAACACATGCTTAGCTTTCAAGTTACACTACAGAGTCTTGTTTTAATACTGGCTAGAATGCACCATACTTCTGAGAAGCCCTGGAGGAAATGTATTTGAAGACAATGTATTTGAAACCCATGGTAGTTTTAGCTTTTCTCTGCGCACAATTACCTCTACTGCTTTTCTCTATGCCCCATTTCTCCACAGTTTTGCGATTTTGCGCAAGTACTATTTCTCCAATTATACTGCGACTCTCTCCTGAATCTCCAGATGCTAGACTCTCATCAAGACAAAGACCAATCTTCTTGTAGATGAGGTCTTCAGTATCTTTTGTAGCCTTCACCATTTTCAGAAGCAATTTCAAAGCATGCTGATAAGACTCTTGCAGCTTTTTCCTAGAATAAAACATATATATTGAGCTGTTCTGTCTCTGAAATCTGTGCCATAGATTTCCCTCTGTCTGATAACTAGCACATCTCCTTCAACACTGAACAAAATCTACCCTCCCAATAATCTGCCTCCTGCACTTTCTATGTGGTCAATGATCCAATGTCTTTCTTAGCAGCTTTGCTGCCACCTTGCCTGCTCTCTGGACTCTTGCCATTACCATTCTCTTGACCCATTCTCCCTATGAACTTTTCACTCTCAGCCTGCCACACGCCTTCCATTGGCTATCTTCCTTCATACACTAATGCACCTAAGCAATGTTCAAAATTCCCCAAGTGCATTTAGTGTTTGAGAACCATCCAATCACGATCAAGCCAATATTTCTTGTCATTTGGTTGGCACCTAACTTCTCCAGCTGATCCGTGAGAAGCGGAGAAACTTCTCTCTTTTCCAGGAAGGGCTAAGGTATAGTTCAGCATCATATGAAAAATGAACGTAAGATTTTAGCTGGAGTTATTTGTATTCAGGGTGGGAGATAGAAGGAATCTACAGTGCATTCCACTTATCCATGAAAGTTGCTTAATTAAAATGTTATAGAAAAAGGTATTGCGCTCTTGTGCTACATACAACCCCTTAATCATTTTGGTTTCTCTTTTCTGATCCTTCTCCAGCTCTACAGTGTCCTTTTTGAGGTCAGACAACCAGTATTCCAAATTCAGTCACAGCATAGATATGTTATGATATCAACAGTTTTATTTTGAATTCATTTCCTAATGATCTCTCAACCACATAATCTCTCTCTCTCTCTCTCTAAGACTCCTTCACCTATTGCACTGAAACAAAAGTATGGTAATAGAGACTTTGGCACCCTGGTTGATAAGCCAGCGTAGAGTAGTGATTAACATCAGACCTGGACCTGGGAGACCAGGCCACAAATCCCCACTTGGGCATGAAGTTCACTGGGTGTTCTTGGGCCAGTTCCTGCCATTCAGTCTAACCTCACAGGCTTGTTGTGGGGGTTAAATAAGGAGAGGAAGAACCATGTACACTACCTTGTGTTCCTTGGAGAAAAGGCTGGCATATAAATGCAATAATTTTTTTTAAAAAAAAATACCAAGGATGAGAAAGATATCATTATTTGAGAAGAGGATGGGTAGACATAGGAAAGCCTGGAAAAAGATTGGAAAACTGCAGGAGGGTTCAGTCCCTCCCCGATTTTTTGGGGGGGACCTCTGGTTTTTCCAACCCTTCACATCTTTTTAACTTGGTAAAACATCAATGGGAAGCATAGCAAATGTAACACAGAACACAAAACAAAGGGTGAAGATAGCTTTTGTTTTGAAAAAAATATATATGCTGGGATAGAATGTGTTGCAAGACAACTGGAAGGCCATGAAAAACCTAAAGGGACATCAATTACATTTCTCCCCCAGGTTTTCCAGAGTGCAAAAGTTCTAGGGTCCATCTGCAAATGAAGTAAAAATTCTAATCCCATCTCTGAACAACAAAAGGGGATGTCTTACTATGCCTAACCATGGCTTAGTGAGAAGGAGCAAGTATGCAGGGATTCAGAGAGAAAATCTCAGCCACCTCCCTCCTTCCCCCATCTCCCTACTGCCATGCTACCTGGAAATATACCATGCATTAACTTTTCCTCCTCAATTCTGGCATCAACCATCCTCAAACCTTACTCTCCTACATTGCCAAGTTTCAAATCAATTAGCTGAGCCATTTTCAAACTACAGTGGTACCTCTAGATATGAACGGGATCCCTTCCGGAGCCCTGTTCGCATCTAGAGGTAAACGTAACTAGCGACAGCACGTCTGCGCATATGCGCATCGCTTTTTGCCGCTTATGCGCATGCACGTGATGTCATTTTGAGTGTCTGCGCATACGCAAGCGGCGAAACCCGGAAGTAACGGAGTGCCGAGGAGCGCAACTCGAACACGCTCAACTCGAAGCATATTTAACCCGAGGTATGACTGTCTCCGGACAGCGCTGGCCCCTGGCCTCTTAAGTGAGATGGGCGCACAACCCCAGAGTCTGTCAAGACTGGCCCGTACGGGCAGGGGTACCTTTACCTTTATGACTGTATAAGTTGTATAAGCCCCCAATTTCTCATTATAACAGCGGAATGAGATTTGGCCAACTCACCCTAAACAATAAAATAAATACATCCATCAAATATACTTTCCCCTGTCTCTGTCTCACTCCTTCCTCTTCCCTCAGGGCTTTTCTGTCCCTAATCACACACTTGTCATTTCCCATCTGATCCTCATACTTGACCCTCACTCTGTTCAACATTCCCACTCAAACCCTCCCCTCCGCTCTACCTTCTTTTACAAGTTAATCTTCAGCATGTGTGAAGGACACATTCATAAATCCCACTGACTTGACTAACACTGGTCACAAAACTACATTTTTTAAACTACTACAAAAAGCCACATACACAACACTTCCCTTGAATTAACATAACAAATCACACAACAGCACAAATGGACAAATTTTTCCAGAACAAACCCCCTTCAAATTCTATCAGGGAAAAACACAAAGCAGCTGTCAACATGCCAGAATCACTTGTCTAATATCAATCTTGTTCAGAATAAGCCACTTCTTATTCTCTAATACTGATTACTAGCATTATCTGCTTCAATGGTATTCTTTTCTGAACCTTAATTTATACTGCTTGCCTAATTTATATAAAAACCAAAAAATATTTTGGATATCATGAACTAACCTTTCATTAGTACAAATGTCCATATCAGATCTCAGTAAGGCCATTAGAGTCTCTCCTTCCTGATTCTCTCTGTCTCGTTGCTGGAGGTTTCTCAGTTCAGCATCAGCATCTTCTAGTTCTAAAAATTTGACCTTCTCCTCCATCTGTAGAAAATGTAACAGTGAGCTAAAAGGTTTTGCAAAAGGAGCATATAGAGGTTTTGGTAGAAAATTTGTTTTTTAATATGCTAAATACTACAATGTAACTTTTATTGCACTTTGATGGCTAAGTTCATTGTTAAAACTGTAGCAGACACATGGTTCCCACAGAGACCATGAAGTCCTGAGTCACTCTCAGGACTGAATACTGAATTCCCTCCACCCATAAACAAAAGCCTGGGAGACTCCAGTTATCACTGTGAATATAATAAAGGATGACAGTGGACAGCAGGATGGACAGTACTGCATGTGAAATACTGTAACTGATCTTCCTCCCGTTTAAAGAAGATTTGACAACAACGACTGCCATACACATACAGGAAAATATGCTTGTATTAATGATACAATCTTTACTTTCTGCAAATGCCCCATGCTAACTCTGTTTATTTTTTTTAATTTTTTATTGGATTTTCACATTTTATAAACACACACACACCAAAAAAGAAAAGACAAAGACAAAACATGTATAATTTCATATCCTTGCTTTCTTAACCCCACTTCCTGACTTCCCCCCACCCCCCTTCATACATCCTAATTCAAATAATTAGCTCAGCAAGTTCTTATCTCTCATCCTTTACATATTATTGTTATTTTTTTTTTAAGTTAGTTCTTATTACTTGGCCAAATTTTACTTATCCAATTATCTTATAAATATTAAATCCTTTTCTAAGGTCGACCCAAACTCCCTTCCACAAATTTCCCCCTTTTTATATTAATTATAGGTCATAATAGCCAAACACAAAGGTTAAAATTCTGTTCTCCCCTCCCTCCCTACCCCGGTTTCTGTCCATTCCCGAATAAATGTCCACAAAACAGTTTTTAGCCTGGATTCCTCACATCTGAGGCCTTCAAGTCTGTCAGTCTCTCTCTGCCGGTTTTGCCGGTTTTGTTGGTAACCCTCTTTGTTGGTCGTCAGGTCTCGAAGGAGCTCTGGCACAGTCTCATCAGATTTTCTTCCATCCGAAATACTTGATAGCAGCTGCTGCAAAAGGTCCCCTGATCTCCCATGCTCAAAGAGGAAGCCCCAATCATATTTCTTATTTCTTTTAAATTCCAGTGTTCCAAGTGTTCCAGGGGCTTCCTCCTTCCTCTTTCGCACCTTTCGCAGATTTGTAATCCAGAGATCTTCTTCTTTATGTTCTAGCAATATAGGTTTCTGGTTAGTACTCTCTGCCTGTACTTTCTCCACTCCTTCTTCCCTCTCCTCCGGTTCCAAAGATGTCTCTTCTGATTCAGCTGCAGATTTTTTTCCAGTCAGATCCTTTGTGCATTCAGCAGAGTTGCTTGTTTTAGAGTTCAAGGTTATAAGTTGTTTGTTCATAGCCATGCTCTGCTCTTGCAGTATTCCCATGAGAAAAAACATTCTTTCTATTTCTGCCTGTAATTTTCCATCTGCAGCCATTGTAATGTTTCAGAGTTCCCCCTAGGGGGATTCTGGTTACTTAATAGTCCTTTCCCAACAGTCCGTTACTTTGTTATCTATAACTACTTTGTTCCCAACCACTTTGATTCAAATGTAACAAATTTAGTCCAGAGAGATGTTAAATAATAAGATTTTTAACTTTAACTGCCCGTTTGACAGCTCCTTTGACAGCTGTCAAACTCCTTGTTCCTTTTCCTCCAGCTCACACACAGGACGCTCCCGGGTCCAGGAGGGGGGGGGGTTTAGACAAAAACTTCTAAAGTTCCACTCTTACTCTCCAGCACAAATCTTCTTCTGTCAAATTCATGGAAATATTATCTTTTAAATCACACCGAAAAGAAAAGATCTCTCCACCTTAGTTCTCCAATCCTTGCTTTAAATCTTTTGTAGGTAGGGGGGGTGCGGACTTCCCTTTAGCACATCCCCCGGTCGTACCGAATTCAAAGGTAAAAGTTTTAAAGTCCAAATTCCGTTCTACTCACGGGTTATTTCAAGTCCGAATTTCAGGGGGGGTCGGGGGGGCGCTTAAGGTGCCCACCGAGTCACCAAGTCCGCAGGCTTCCGCGCCTGCGGTTTCTGAGGGTCCCCGCGTCGCCGTCGCGGTAGGACCCGTCTCCAGTAGAGCCGATTCCCTCCGGAGCTCGGAGGGAATCCGCCATTAGCCGATCGCGCTAACCCGGAAGTCTAACTCTGTTTTGTTATGCTAGAGAGCAAAGAAAAAAACAAAAAAACAGCTAGGCATCTAAGCCTCACTGAAATTTTATAGTAGTAAGTATTTTTGTGAATTCCTCTATACTATCAGTACTTAAATTTCAAAGACCTTCAGATTGGGCATTGATAAAACAAATTCAGAATTGGTCCAAAAAATTATTTTTCTATAAACCTGCAGACTAGTTTACCTTAGAATGTAATCATATCTATGTCTTTCACACCTGGCTAAGGAATGAAATATCTAAAACCTTTGAAAGGCAATTTATTTAGTAATTAATGCTAGTATAGTCCTTGGAGTGAGTCAGTTCCAATAGCTGGTTCCACAGACCGGCTTATTTGACTAACGCCAGAAAAAGAAAATTTCTATATCATATGTTTTCCCAGCAAGGGTCAAATTAGAGGTGTCAAATGCATGAATTGCCTTTAATGGTTAAAAGAAAATAGATGGAGGGAGGAAGGCATAAAGTCTTTCCTTCTGTAACATGATCTAAATAACAAGTTCCCCCTCCATGGCTATCTACCCTGGGAGGGAAACTGCCTTTGGCACCTTTGCTGCACTTGCTTACAAAGTTTTATCAGAACTAATTAGGTAATATGTTAAATGCATTTATGCACTCAATGTAGGATCTAATTTACAGATGCAGTAGAACTGGAGAAAGGTGTCAATTGATATTGTTACTCAAACAGGACGGCTTCAAAAGAAGGCAACCTACAGAAACAAAGTTAAAAGATTTTTGCTTCTCTTAAAAATCAAAGCAGATCCTCACTTGTTGTTTGTCTAACTTGTTGTTTTACCTCTTTCTGAAGATGTTGGCAATTCTCTTTTTCTTGATTAACTTCCACCATATGAATATCTTGAAGTTCCTGTATTGCTTTTTTATGCTGCTCCTCTATATGGAGGATTTCTTCCCGCTGCACATCCAGGGCATTATGATAGTCATCTTTCAACAAACGTCGTTGTTTTCCTAGCACTACTGCCAAATCTTCCTATACATAATCAAAAGTTAAAAACAGGAATCCAAAATTACACATAAATTACACATAGTATTTACAAAACAATAAAGCAAAAGCAGACATTTGTACCAGAAAAATATACCGTATTTTCCGCTCTATAAGACGCACCAGACCATAAGACGCACCTAGTTTTTGGAAGAGGAAAACAAGAAAAAAATTATTCTGAAACCCAGAAGCCAGGACAGCAAGAGGGATCACTGCGCAGCGATCCCACTGGCTGTCCTGGCTTCTTGCTTGGTGCCTTCATCCCCTGCCCGGGAGAGGCTGCACGTGGCCAAGGCTCCCCCAAGAGCCGCGCTCCCTTTAAAGAGCACGTGGAGTGTGTGTGCGGCTCTTGGGGGCCTTTCCCTGAGGACGAAGGGCAGCCCTTCTCCCTCCTCGGGGAAAAGCCTCAAAGAGCCGCATACACGCTCCACACGGCTCTTTAAAGGGAGCTTCGAGCAGAGCCTCCCGCCTGCATTCGCTCCATAAGACGCACACACATTTCCCCTTACTTTTTAGGAGGGGAAAAGTGCGTCTTATAGAGCGAAAAATACGGTAACTGCTGTAGCTCATTTTGCTGCTTCACTTACAGATTATACAGGTTTTTAAACAGTTTCCCTAAACAGCTATAGAATGTCAAATTCCCTAACTTTAAGGGTTACAAACTTTCTGCTGTACAAATGTCAGTTACCCCATCTTGCCCTCCCCTATACCTAAAACATAGGTAGCAGGTGCAGTGCACAAATAAAATATACATGTTTCTGGTCACAGATAAAAAGCAAATAAAATGAGAAACTTAAAGGGTAAAAGAGAAACTATAAGAGAGCAAAAGCAAAGCCTATAAAATAGCTGGCCAAATCATGATTTGCCAACATGCTCCCTCCTCACTTGCTGACTCCCCCCTCCCCTTCCACAGTAAATGTACTTTGCTGTGGTGTCCAGAATGAATAAACTATATTTGCTGCCTACCACAGTTTAGATTCAAGAGCCAGAAACGCATCTGAACGTATGCTTCTGTTCTAGTGCAGAGAGAAACTGTGGATTACTATCCATAGTTTGATAGATTTAGAAAACACAGTAAACTACTATACAGTCATACCTCATGTTACGAATGCTTCAGGTTACATGTTTTCGGGTTGTGGACCGCAGTAAACGCGGAAGTACCAGAACGGGTTACTAAATTGCGCTTTGTGCATGCACAGAAGTGCCAAATTGCGCTGGCGCAAATATGGCGCTTCAGAATGTGAACACTGCAGGTTGCGGACATGCCTCCGTCATGGATTATGTCTGCAACCCGAGGTTCCACTGTATAGCTGTTACAAATCAAGAAGTAGGGGGGAATCCATATGTGCAAGGAAAAAAGACACTGGAAGCCTGCACCACCTGGTTCAACCTGAATCACTCAAACCCAGAACTCAAACCCAAGAGTAATTAATGGTTAGCCTCACTCACGTTATGTGCTTCTTCTAGTTCTGCTGCCATTGTTTTAAGTTTTCCCATGTGAACTGTAGTCAACTCTATTTTCAGATTGTCTTGGCAAATCTGCAGCTCTTCAACATGTTGAAGTTTCATTTCATCTACTTGAGCCAAAAACATTTGATTTTCCTTATCTTTCTGAAGCAACTGGTCTCTGAAATCTACCCACAAATCTTCAAGAGCTTGCCTGTGCTCATCTTGCAGGAGCTGAATTTCAGATATATATGTAGACTCTAGAGAATCCAAATTTGATAAATGCTTAGTCTCCAGTTCCGTAATTTGTGCTTGATGATTATTCTGCATGTCTGCTATCTGAGTTTCTAGAGCCTGCTGCTGTCTCTCAAATACAGACTTGAGAGTTTCAATGTCTGCTTGGTGCTTTGTCTGCAGAATGGATGTCAGGGACGAAATATGCTCCTTATGCTTATGCTGCAATTCTGTCCTTTGGAAATTGAGCTCCTCAATGTGTTTTTCCCTCAGTTCTCTTGTGATTTTTTTAGTAATAGCTTCATGCTCTTCCACCAATCTAGATTTACAAGGAAGTAAAAACAGTAACACAACAATAACACAACAACAACAATTTATTATTTATACCCCACCCATCTGGCTGCGTTTCCCCAGCCACTCTGGGCGGCTCCCAACCAAATATTAAAAACATGATACAGCATTAAACACTAAAAACTTCCCTAAGCAGGGCTGCCTTCAGATGTCTTCTAGAAGTTGGGATAGTTGTTTATTTGATGGGAGGGGGTTCCACAGGGCGGGCGCCACTACTGAGAAGGCCCTCTGCCTTGTTCCCTGTAACTTCACTTCTCACAGTGAGTGAACCGCCAGGAGGCCCTCGACGCTGGACTCAGTGTCCAGGCTGGATGATGAGGGTGGAGACGCTCCTTCAGGTATACCGGGCTGAGGCCATTTAGGGCTTTAAAGGTCAGCACCAGCACTTTGAATTGTGCTCAGAAACGTACTGGGAGCCAATGCAGGTCCATTATATTTTAAATAGAACTCTTCCACTTTCTTTCCCATATTAACAATGGAGAGCTCCCTTACCCACAAAAACAGTCATTTACCAAAAGAAAATGGGAAATGTCTTGGCTTAAAAGCACACATTTCCGTATGAGAAGGTATATTTCAAGTCATTAGGAGCAAGTATTAATAAGGCAAGTCTGCTGAAACACACACTTCTAAAGAATAAAATAACACCAGCTTTCTCCTAAGAAAAAGACTTTATTATGAATCCTAAGTGATTTCCCTTCTCAACTCAACACCCACAGGACCATTCCCTGCTCCCCAATTGGTTTCTGAAACAGGAAACCTGGTTAACCTCCATACAAACCCTTTCAATTTGGGTCTTCTGCCCAATTCTTTTCAAAAGAAGGCTCTGAGCATCCATGAAACAGGGAAATTGCATTTTAATTGTAATTAATAAACAAAGCAATGTTTGCCTGTCCTTCCCAGTCTTTTACTACACCTTGATTATGTACGGACTTACATAGCCCTGTACAACCTGGGGCTGGGATACTTCAAAGAATACCTTCTCCTGTATAGACTTACCCACTTTTAGTGGAATTTGATGTCAGTATGGATATTTTTAGTTAGCTGTTTGCGATTTACCTGACATTTTTAATAACTATATTGTGCATTTGAAATTTTTAATAACCTACTCTGAAACTGTTCTGTAATGAAGAGCTGGTAAAAAATTGATTTACCGTAAATCATAATCACAATGATAATATAGTAAATTACAAACCTGCTCTGTGCATCTTTAAGTTTAGCTTTCCACTCTTCTTGTAACACTTCTTGGGCTTTTTCTAACTCTTCAGTCATGAGCGTCTTGGTGGAAGTTAGTTCACTGTCATATTGAGCCAAAGTCTTCTGTGCATTTACTAAAGTGTCCTCCAGCTGCCTGACGCTGTTCTGCTGCTCCTTTAAGGATTTCTCCAGTTCTACAATTCTAGCAGCCTGCTGCTGCTGAAGCCAAATCATTTCAGCTTCACGAAATTCAGACTGCTTTTGCAAGGCTCGCTTCTCACACTCTGCCTTGCTTTCAAGCTCTTTACGCAATAAGGACAGTTTCTCTTCAGCCTTTCTTCTTGATTCCTCCTGTTCTCGTTTCCATTCTTCAGCTTTTGTTTTATGAGTCTGTTCCATTTCCTGCAACTCCTCTCTAGCTTTGCGTAATTCATTTGCATGATCTTCAATGAGTTTGCATTTAATCTGTGAATTTTAAAAAAAATCAGTTGAAGTTTCAATCATATAAACTCTGAATTTAAATTATGAACTACCAATCTGATGCATTTTTATTAACTTTATTCAAAATATCTTATTTTATATAATATTAAGAAACGAACATGCACTATCATCTAAATATTTGCTCAGAAGCAATCCCACAGTTTTCTATGGGGCTTACCCTCACATAAATGTGCACAGAATTGTAGCCCAAGATATTTTAACTTTATACATTTTACTCTTTCAGCAATTTTCTAGTGCACACGAAACTGCTGAAAGCTAATATAGGGAAAAGCAAATATAGAAAGTACCAGTAAATTAGACACTAATCCAATACCCAATTAACTGGGAGTATGTCCCATTTATGTCAACAGGACTTACTGCTGAGTAGACATGTATGGGACTGCACTGAATGTAGCATAATGTGATCCATAAAGTCACTTTTTAAATGAAACCAATGCAGACAAAATTCTGAAGGGGATAGAATTTTCAAATGTTCCCAGAAATGAGAACTGCCCATAGAAATCAATGGAGAAATCCCAGATTTCAAGGTACAATCCCGCTCAAACAGCCCAATGAGTGTACAGAATGCAGCTGAATGTTGGGGGAGGAGGGGAGGTGTGAAATGGCTGAAACCTTGAGTAGAAGCAGCATTTTGTTGCAGGCCCCCACTTGGATATATCAAACCTTTTCCCAAGACACCTGCCTTCTATGGATGAGGTTAGAATCATAGAAGCATAGAGCTGGAATGGACCTCAAGGGTCGCCTAGTCCAACTCCCTTCAATGCAGGAATCTCAGCTCAAGCATCCATGACAGATGGCCATCCAACCTCTGCTTAAAAACCTCCAAGGAAGGAGAATTCACAACTTTCCCATGGAAACCGTTCCACTGTCAAACAGCTCTTACTGTCAGAAAGTGTTTCCGTACCTTTAGTTGGAATCTCCTTTCTTGTAACTTGAAGTCATTGGTTGGAGTCCTACCTTCCAGAGCAGGAGAAAACAAGCTGGCTCCACCTTCCATGTGACAGCCCTTAAGATATTAGAAGGTGGCTATCATATCTCCTCTGTCTCCTCTTTTCCAGGCTAAACATACCCAGCTCCTTCAACCTTTCCTCATAAGGCTTGGCTTCTAGACCCTTGATCATCCTAATTTCCAAGTCAAAGCATAGGCCTACATCTGTCTAGCCTGCTGTTTTAGCTCTTAATTCCCCCCCCCCCCGTAGGTCCATGGCTCCTTTGGCAAGTGAGTACTACCTCAGCAGCTTTGAATACCAATGCTCCATTGGAAGACATTGAGAGGAGTCAGCTGGCCCCCAGTCTGCTCATTCGTTAGGCCTTATCAATTGGAGATATTTTGCATCTGCCAATGAGGTCAGAAGAATAAGGGGATCCAACAGATTATTTCCCCTTAATTCTGAACAGCAAAGGGAATCAACCAGACACCAGTACTAGAGATGGGAAGACCTAGAAAAAACCCAGAAAAAATTGAGGGGGGATGACAGGGTTTCCCCTCGTTTTTTTCCAAACAGCTTTGGAAAAAAATGGGGGGGACAAGGACCTGGTTTTATTCAAATTTTTCCATTTTTTTTCCAAGCCTTCCCATCTCCAATCCAGTACTACTATTGAACAATCTGCGCTGGATAGCCTTCACTGCTGACAGAGGTAAGAGCATTTGACTTGTCAATAAGTTTTCTTCTTATCAACAGATGGAGGCGCTCTCACAGTTCCTTGGAGTTCCCAGAGCATTGTTAGGCTCAGTTTGAATTCTGGGGAAGGCACTTTTATCCTTTTCCTCCTCCTCCATTTGTTCAAGAAACAATGTAAAAAAATGTGACACAAACTATAAGTTATTTTTTGCTTGCCCCAGCTATACTTTATTCCCAAACTGAGGAGCCCTCAGGATAACCTCATCCACTGACTAGAAGAAACCTTCATATTACAGTGGTGCCCCGCAAGACGAACGCCTCGCAAGACGGAAAACCTGCTAGACGAAAGGGTTTTCCGTTTTGGAGGTGCTTCGCAAAACGAATTTCCTATGGGCTTGCTTTGCAAGATGAAAATGTCTTGCGAGTTCCTACGTTTTTTTTTTCCTTCCCCCCCCCCTTTTTCTAAGCCGCTAAGCCGCAACAGTAGCCAGAGAAGAGAACAGGACATTTTGCTGCTATGAATTTTCTTACTTCCACATAAACATATACAGGATAGTTTAACAAATTAAATTTCAACATACAGGATAGCACTATAAAATCACAAATAATAACAGGATCACAATATTATTATTATTATTATTATTATTATTATTATTATTATTATTATTACTACTACTACTATTAAAGGTAAAGGTACCCCTGCCCGTTCTGGCCAGTCTTGACAGACTCTGGGGTTGTGCGCCCATCTCACTTAAGAGGCCTGGGGCCAGCGCTGTCCGGAGACACTTCCGGGTCACGTGGCCAGCGTGACATCGCTGCTCTGGCCAGAGCCAGAGCCAGAGCCGCACACGGAAACGCCGTTTACCTTCCCGCTGGTAAGCGGTCCCTATTTATCTACTTGCACCCGGAGGTGCTTTCGAACTGCTAGGTTGGCAGGCGCTGGGACCGAGCAGCGGGAGCGCACCCCGCCGCAGGGATTCGAACCGCCAACCTTTCGATCGGCAAGTCCTAGGCGCTGAGGCTTTAACCCACAGCGCCACCTGCGTCCCCTACTACTATTACTACTGGTTTGTGTACATTTTAATACTACTACTATTACTACTATTAAAATGTACACAAACCAGACTCTCTATATTTTAACAGAATTAGTCAATGATTTTAAGCTGCAATCCGATGTACATTTACTCAGAATTAAGACCCATAAACTAAAGAGGAATTTTCTATACATATTTACTTCGAAATAAGGGCTGTAAATGTTTCTCTTAAGATACATTTCTTAATACAGTGGTACCTCGGGTTACAAACACTTTGGGTTACAGACTCCACTAACCCAGAAGTAGTACCTCGGGTTAATAACTTTGCTCCCAGAATGAGAACAGAAATCACAGGGTGGCGGCACAGTGGCACCATTAGCTAAAGTGGTATCTCAGGTTAAGAACAGCTTCAGGTTAAGAAGGGACCTCTGGAACGAATTAAGTTCGTAACCAGAGGTACCACTGTAACTAGCAAGGAACTTCTGGTGTTTGGGAATTCAAAGAAGCTAACAGCAGCCCTCACTGACAATAAATGCAATTCTGAAAGGTTCAGTCTGCTAGCTTGATTCAACATGTCATCCAACAGTATTCAAACATAACAAAACAAAACTCTGTTCCTTGATCTCAGGAACTACTGTGCCAAATTTAGTTATAATATCTTAAGAGGTGTCCAAGTGAACAATTTATTTTTGAAAATATAATGTAGAACAAAATTTATTTTTGAAAAATTGTTGATACACATATGTATTATTAATTAAAATCCTTAATTATTTCTCAGAAACACATATATCAACACCCCTCCATATTTTACCTGCTCCAGCTCCTCCTTCCAATGCATTTCCTGACACACACTAATTTCCTTTAATTTTGTATTTTCTCTCCTCAATTCTTCTATGTCTTTTTGGGTCTCAACCTGAAGAACACAAAGTTTAGCTTTGTACTCATTTTCTAGTGCCAAGCATCGCTCAGCCACTTCCATTTCCACTTGACGCGCAGCATCTTGAGCACTTTGCAGACCAAGTTTAGCAATTTCTGAAAATAATAAAAGTTTAAAATATTTTTCATCAGTTTTCATAATTGCAACAAAATACTGAACAAGACATATTTAGTGTTTCATTGCTATAATCTTAGTTTACATTAGAATGTTAACACTATTAGAAGATTATTAAGACTGCTGTTACAGGGGTTCCATTCCTATTTGCAGGGTTGTGTCCCCAGTACTGGGAGGCTGCTCTTCTGGCCCATGGCAGTTATGCTATGGGATCGCACAGGTCTCTATTTTTTTATTAGTTTTTTTTAAAATAAATTTTTATTAGATTTTACAATTTAATATTCAACACTTTTACCATATAAAAGAGAAAAAGAAAAGAAAAGAAAACGAAAACTCCCCCCCACGTCATGACTTCCTTCAACTTCCACTTCTTTAAATATTTGCTGCTACTTAATTTTTGTCTTATTTTTCTGATCTTTTAGCTAAATGCTCTTATATTCTTATCATTTTTATACCAAATTTTCTTTCAAGTTACATCTTACACTTGATTAATTTCCATATTGTTGTTTTTTAACCTTTACACTTGTTTTCTTAGTTGTGTTTACCCAAACCCTGCTAGTGAGCCCATTTCTTTACAATATTTCTGTAGATACAACATGAACAGTTCCCAGTCTTTTTTAAAGTCTTCATTGTCATTGTCTCTGAGTCTTCCTGTGAGTTCCGCCATTTCTGCATATTCCATAAGTTTGATTTGCTGTTCTTCTTTTGTTGGTATCTTGTCATCTTTCCATTTTTGAACTAGTAGAATCCTAGTTGCCATTGTAGAATACATGAATAACTTCTTCCGCTCTTTTGGCAATTCCTGTCCTACAATGCCTACCAAAAAAAAGCTTCTGGTTTTTTAACAAAAGTTATTTTAAGCATCTGCACAGGTCTCTATTTTGTCCCCAGCTATATGAAGCCTTTGGGAGCAGCCACTAGGAGTGAGTTTGAGGTCAAGGTATAATCAGTATGCTGATGATACCCAGCTCTATTTCTCTGTTACATCTGATTCAGGAGAGATGGTGAAGGACCTGGACAGGTGCCTGCATGCAGTGGTGGACTGATGAAGGCTAATAAGTTGAGTATGAATCCTGGGGAGGCAGCGCCTTTGTGGGCAAATGGTTCTCAGATCCAGGAGACAGGCGAGGTGACTGCATTCCCTCTGAAGGAACAGGTCTGTTGTTTGGGGGAACTCCTCGAACCATCCTTATCAATTGACATATAGGTGGCCTCGGAGTGCCTTGTATTAGTTTCACAGGGTAAATCAACTAAACCCATTCTTAGAAAGGGATAGCCTGAGCACTGTAGTAAAGTGTCAGGGAACTGCCATCGGAAGAACAGGTGGTGGGAAGGCTCCAGGAGAATAGGAGAGACACTTCAGCAGAAGAGGGAACCAGTAGGGGGAGAGCAGGAGCTCCAAGGGAAAGGGAGTCGGAGGGGAGGCTCTGGGATACTTCCAGTGAGAACAGTGAGGAGGTATCAGGACCCCCTTTAAGGACCCCCACCCCTCGCCGGAAACTGTCACGCAGAGAATCCAGGAGACGCATTTCCGTCAAACAGCTTTTATGTTGGAAACGTTTCCGCAGACACCCACTGTCAGATTCTACCAGCGACTGACGGAGCCATGCCAAAGGGCTCCGCTCAAGGCAGAGCTTTACTACACTGAGTAAGCTCTGAGGGATCAAGCTTTTACGCACAAGCAGCTCATTATCCCATCACATAAAGCAATGTATTTCATTGGTTTAGAACACAGAGCTAGCATTTTCCATATAAATGTAATTTTGGAAATTAAAATTTCACATGTTATTCTTATGACCTGCAACTGCTTACCTCTGAGGTGCTCTTCTGACATTTTGGCACGGAGCTGTTCAAGACTTAAACTATGTTTTCTTTTCAGCTGCTCCATTTCAGAAGTGAATCTATCTGAAAGATCCATCCTCATTTTCTTTAGGCTCTCTTCATACTGAAGTGTGAGGGAAGACCTTAGTAACTCTACCTCACTTCTGTGTTTATCATCCAAATGCAACCGCAAGCAAGAGAGTTCTTCCTGAAGCCAACATGCAGAAGAAAAACACTGGTAAGATTTATGAAACTTATCCATTTTAAATTTTCCATGCAAAACACTTGTTTTACTAAACTATACTTCACAAGAAGAAAAGGCTAAGAGGTAAATCCTGCACAAATCCAAAGTGGAGCCCCTAAGACAGTTGGGTGGCGCCTTGTACTCCTCCTTCCAGCAACTCCTGCAGCCAAGCTGGTGTCAAATGTTTTGCTCTGCTTTCCTTTGGCCCACATCAGTGACGCCAAGAGAGGGATCTTGTCGTCTAGACAGCCTAGAACCTCCATACACACTGCCCAGGCTTGTGCCCCGAGGAGGTTACTTTGGTGCTGCTAATGCAGCAGCTTGACTTCATCCCAGAGGTGCACTCCATTGTCTCTTGAGACAGGTGCCAACAACTAAAATTAGCACAAGCAGTTTACACGGAGCTAATTGTTCACAGCCCTTTGGCGGTCATCAGCAATAAAATGCAACAAGTAGCTCTGCCTTAGTTGCTAGTACAGCCACAATCAGGATGGAAAACTGAATGCTAATGTATTAATAAACAGAATTAGAATTGATCATAGGCCATAAGTAGCACTGGTCTTCATGTGCACTGATATCCACTACTGGGTTGCAGCCTTACCCAAGGTGGACTGCAACAGCAACACTACTATGCTATGGAGACTGGTCCATTAGGATGAATGGAACGCCTCACCTTACATCATGAGAGGGCCAGCCCTGGCTATAGACTTCCAAGCCAGACAGAAGACTTGGATGATGCCTTCCTAGAGCAGATAGCCAAACAGACAGCTATTGGAACAAAAACTCTGCCAACAATGGAAGGTCCAACAAATTCCTCAGCTGCCTCATAGACAATTTCATTTTCCTGAAGGTGAAGGAAGCTACAAGGGGATCATCTATCTTGTACCTGATTCTCAACAACAGGGAGGAACTGTTAGACACCTACTTTGCCTCTGTCTTCACCCAAAAGGAAAGCAGTGCCTAACCTGGTGATAACAGAATAAATAATGCAAAGAGAGAACTGCAGCCCAAGACAGGAAAAGAGGTGGTAAGGGAACACTTAGCTACATTAAATGAACTCAAATCTGCAGGGCCTGATGAGTTGCACCCAAGGGAGCTTGTGGATGTAACCTCAGAGCCTCTAATCTTTGAGAATTCTTGGAGAACAGGTGAAGTCCCTGCAGACTGGAGGCAGGCAAATGTTATCCCCATCTTCAAAAGGGAGGGAAGAGAGAAGACCCAGGTAACTACTGACCAGTGAGCTTGACATCGATACCAGGAAAGGTCCTAGAACAGATAATGCAACAGTTGGTCTGTGGGCACTTAGGAAAGGATGTGGTGATTACTAAGACACAGCCTGGGTTTCCCAGAATCCCAGTCATGTCAGACAAATCTCATTTCTCTTTTTGATGGAGTTAAAAACTTGGTGGATTGGGGGAATACTGTGGACATAGTGTATCTTGATTTCAGTGAAGCTTCTGGCGAAGTCCCCTATGATATTCTTGTGAAGAAGCTGGTAAAATGTGGGTTGATTGAGATAACTGTTAGGTGGATTTGTAGCTGGATGACTGACCAAACCCAAAGAGTGCTCATTAATGGTGCTTCATCATCCTGGACAAAAGTGGGGTTCTGTCCTAGGCACATTGTTGTTCAATGTTTTTATAAATGACTTGGATGAAGGAATTGAGGGGATGCTCATCAAATTTGCAGATGACACCAAACTGGTAGGAGCAGCTAATGCTGCAGAAGACAGAATTGGGATTCCAAATGACCTTAATAGATTGGAGAACTCAGCCCAAACTAACAAGATGAATTTCAATAGGGAAAAATCTAAGGTTCTGCACTTAGAAAGGAAGAGCCAGCTGCACGAATATAAGATGGGGACACCTGCCTTACTAGCAGTACGCGTGAAAAGGATCTAGGGGTCTTAGTAGACAAGCTTAACGTGAGTCAACAGTGTGATTCAGCAATCTCAAATGTAATCTCAAAGCCTCTGTCTATAATCTTAAAAGGTTTCACCCTCTGGCCTGAAGACCAACATTTCTGCATTCCATAGCCTAGACTGGTGAGATGGGGGGTGGGGGGAGGCAGTTATTTCCCTAAGCACATGGGAAGGCACTCATGACGATTCTGGCTTGGTTCTGCAGGCTTTGCTGTGGTGGCAACTGGTTCAGTTGTCTCCTTCTGGCAGCGGCAGGATCAGTTGTCCTTCAATACCAGTATCAGGCTTGGAGGTGAAACCCAATCTGGAACCTTAGCTCACTGTAGCGACTGCTGAACTTACTCTAGACCAGAGCTTTCCAAACTGTGTGCTGCAACACGTTAGTGTGCCAGCTGCAGGGTGTAGGTGTGTCATGCTCCTCCCAGGTCTGGAAAAGAGTTAGTTTAACCTCCGGTTTGCTAGCAAAACTGAATTGCTGTGTCACAAAAAGATGCATGTCTAAAAAGCGTGTCACCAACATGTAGAGTTTGGGAAGCTCTGCTCTAGACTATCCACTACAGCAGGATGGCTCAATGTACATCCCAAGGGCTGCATGCTGCCCTTAAGGCCTTTTTTGGTGGCCCTCAGCAACAATCCCCAGAACAGCACATGGAGTTGGGGGGTGGGTCATTTTGTCTGGCAAGCCAAATATGCCTTTTTATTACTAGCTAGTAATTTACCTTGTGGCGTTCCAGTTGCTGAGTTAGCTGCTCAAATAGATCATGTCTCTCCTTTTCGGTCATCTCTTCTAAAAATATGGCAGATGAACTGTATGGGGGAAAATTTCAAAAGAGTAAGTAACATAGTCTTAATAACTTTAATAAAGTAATGTTTTATTATAGCATTACTTTATTATAGCATTACATATATGCTTTACTATATTATAATTTAATAAAGCAATAACTTTAATAAAGTAATAAAGCAGTTTTCAGTATCTTTATCAATGGGTATGTTTAGCATGAAGAAGAGATTTATAGATTATTAAGCAATATGATAGCCTTCTTCATATATTCAAATGACTATCATATAAAATGCTTCAGGTTATACACTCTGCTAACCCAGAAATATTGCTTCAGGTTAAGAACTTTGCTTCAGGATGAGAACAGAAATTGTGCTCCAGCGGCGCAGCAGCAGAAGGAGACCCCATTAGCTAAAGTGGTGCTTCAGGTTAAGAACAGTTTCAGGTTGAGTATGGACCTCCGGAACGAATTAAGTACTTAACCCGAGGTACCACTGTAGTACCTTGGTTTGAGAACAGCTTAGTTTATGAACAACTTGGATTAAGAATGCTGCAAACCCAGAAGTAGGTGTTTTGGTTTGTGAACTCTGCATTGCAAGCAGAACATGTTCTGCTTCCTGTTGAGTGTTTTCCATTTGTAAATTGAGTCCCCCACTGCTGTGGAAAAGCACGCCTAGGTTTAAGAATGCTTTGGTTTAAGAACGGACTTCCGGAACCGATTAAGTTCGTAAACTAAGGTTCCGCTGTAGTTTCCATTACACATTCCCACCTTATTAAGAATGTAATACTTAGTAATCAACTCTTTAAAAATCTGATGCTACAGATCAAGTTACTAAATTATTAGCATTACCCAAATTCCACATGTAGATCTTGGCTGTTCTCCACCTCTAATAGGGAATAATCTTTCATTTCCCGCAGCCTCTGATGCAGCATTGTTAATTCTTCTCTGTAGTTTTCTTCCACAGACTTTAATTTCTGTTCAAAATAAAGTCTTAATTGTTCCAGTTCATTTTCATGTTCACTTTTTTTTTTATCCCATTTAAGTTGAAAATCCTTCTTCAGGTATTCCATTTCTTCCATGTGTGAAGTGCGAGCAAGCAGCTGTTCTTTCAACTCTGGTGAAAGACCAAGATAGTACTCTCTTATTTCAATACAGTATATTAAAATAAAACAAGCTTCTCAAGAAGTACAACACACACAGGACAACGCTATTAAGAAGACTAGGCTTAACATTTGGCCTTAAGTGCCTTGGACGTTAAGACGCACTTTATTAACTTGAATAGAACTTATTACAAGTTCTGAGGTTGCTTGTGTAATGGGACTTGATCTCCTTCCCCTTGCTGTCCCTCAGTCTGGTCATGTACGTTTGGAGGACCCTCCAGAACACATCAGGGGGTGCAGGGGGAAGATAGGAAAGCTTATTCTGTGTAACAACACTGGATATCTAACAACGCCACCTATATTTACATTTTCCAAGATTTGCATAAAAACCCAAAAAGGCATGGGATCTATTAATATTGGCCAGGTTAAATGCATAATAAAATGAAGAAAGTAAATATAAACACTGCCAAGTCTGAAGATTAGTATTACAAATCTTAGAGCTCATTTATGAATGTTAACTACTCAATATATCATTATGTTATATTCATTAAACAGCATACCTCAAGTGGAAAATGGAGGAAATAATAATAATTCAAGAGCTACTATATACTGTATTTTTTGCTCTATAAGACTCACTTTTTCCCTCCTAAAAAGTAAGGGGAAATGTGTGTGAGTCTTATGGAGCGAATGCAGGCTGCGCAGCTATCACAGAAGCCAGAACAGCAAGAGGGATTGCAGCTTTCACTGCGTAGCGATCCCTCTTGCTGTTCTGGCTTCTGAGAGTCAGAATATTTTTTTTCTTGTTTTCCTCCTCCAAAAACTAGGTGCGTCTTGTGGTCTGGTGCGTCTTATAGAGCGAAAAATACGGTAAATACAAATCACTGAGTTAATATTTCAAATTAATTGTTAAGATTCATAATGAATGGCATCAAGATTATTTGTGCCATAAATTTAGCCTGCATATTTTTAGAAACTTAATATTATTTTTGAACAGGATAAAATGTAAATTATGTCAATCCTCAAATCTGAGAAATTAACCTAAAATCCTGAAATTAAAACTGAGAGTTTCACAAACATGTGTTAACAGTTCCTCAGCTAATTAGTCATTAAGAGTATAAAATATTGTTCCTTTATATGTCATAACTTAATAGCGTAAAATAAAATGCTTCACTGAATGATAGAGAATCAGACCCTAAAATTTAAAAATGAACAGAAAGCAAGTTACAGGTTACAATGATTCTATGTCAAATCCTCAAACGTACCACTTAATTCTTGGCGACTTGTCCGAGCACTATCCAGTTGAGACCAAAGTCCTTTGATTTCTTCTTCTGACTCTGCCTTTAGTTTTTCTTGCATAGCCACTAGCTTTGCCATCTACAAGAGGTTCAATGAGTTAGTACACCTACGAATTTTAATTTTATAAAAAGAGTTTTCAATATCTTCTAGACCAGGAGTGACGGGATTTTTGGCCAATTTCTGGCTCCGAATTTCTTAACAGCAGCAAAAATAAAACCACTTTATAAATTAGGTTGTTGAAATTTAAGGTAGCTAACCAGTAGTGCATATCTGCGTGAAAGGACTCTTTGCTTTGTTCAATTCTGATAGTAAAAAAAACCCATTCCTAGGCTTAGAATGTGCTCAGTGGCCACCTGTTTTTTCATTTTAACTCTACATCTTTTGCAACTGACTGGTAGATTTTGAATGGGATGGGGAATGTTTTTGGCCCCCACGCACCCCTGACAGATGGACAGGACCACCCACTTGTCAGTCAGCTGATGTCATTATGACATTATCAGGCGATGTGCAGAAAGTTCCAGGTTTCTTCAGGGCTTCAGTGTGCCAACTAGTTCATTGTGAGGAACTAGTTTGTACACCTGAACCAAGCAGAATTAAACTCCTTGTGCATCGGCTGATGCATGGGGACGTCACTCCTGCTTTCAATAGAGTTCAGGTGCACCAGTGAGTTACTTCTCTTTTTTATTATTGAAACTTTTCAACATACATTACAATAAAAGCCAAACTAACCCAAATAAAAATAGTAAAAATCAGAAAGCAAATGTACATACAAGAAAGAAAGAAAGAAAGAAGAACAGAAAAAGAAACAGTGGGAGGAAGAAAGGAAAATGCAATGCCCTCTTATCAGCCTCCCACTCTGGGAGATCTTCCCTTCTCTGCATCTCACACAGGGTTCTTCATCATCCATCCATCACCTTCCTTTGTGTAGCCTTATTAACTCAGAGTACAGGACATCAAAAAACAGAACAAAACATAAGTATAGTAGAGTTTACAGAAGAAGACAAAAGCTAGAAATCATAAAAAATAAAAAGAGATGAGATAAATAAGGACTTCCAGTTCTCCATCTGCCAATTATGTACATAAAGATTATTCAAAATATTCATTCCAGAATAGTTAGTATCTAGTCGTATTCCAGGATAATGTCCTCAATCTGCTAGGCGTTTTTCCAATCTTCAGTCCCAGACACCTCAAGACATTCTTCTTTCCACACAAAAAGTCCCAAAGGGGCTCTTTGATTGTTATTATTGCTAAAGGCCAAAAAAAGTCTTTCTCCAGTCCAGTATAACAACTTTCTCTTCAAGAAATTCCAAGAACTCTTATTGGAGTAATAGTCCATAACTATTTACTTGTATCTTCATTAATTTCGGGCTTGGCCCCAGCCAGGTAGAACGCTCTGCCACAAGAGATCAGGGCCCTGCGGAATCTGACATCTTTCTGCAGGACCTGTAAGACAGAGTTGTTCCGCCAGGCCTTTGGTCAGGACTCAGCCTGACTCCCCTTCTCTTTTTGTATAAGAACTAGTATGAAAGAGGCCTCCCAGCATTTTCACAGGCCCATATAAGAACAGCGTAAACAGCTGGGCCTGATGAACATTTACTGTTCCCAACCCTAATCCTGCGGAAAGCCATCTAATTAGATTTTAATTTGATCCTGACTTGTTTTTAGGAGGTAATTTATGTTATATATTCTATGTTATCCGCCCTGAGCCCAGTCTCAGCCGGGGAGGGCAGGATATAAATAAAAGTTGTTTATTATTGTTATTAATATTATTATCCAATTCCATATTTTCCAGTCCTATTTCCTCTTGGCTGTTTTCCCATCTTTAATTTAAAGAAAAAGTCCTTCCATTTCTATTTCTTCCATTCTTTTCCCAAAGATCGCCAGCAGCTTGATGGTGCTTTCTTCTGTGTTCAACTTGTACAGAAGACAGAAGATCCTTTCTTTCTTACGTCTATCATTTCCATCTCCAGATGTTTCTTATTATCTCTATCCATAATTCCACCCCTCTTTTTCAGCATCCCAACACCCTCATTTGCCTGTTTCAGTCCTCCAGTCACCTATGTGGAGATCCTCATCTGCTGTTTCCCACTCTGCCATCTCACTCTCATATTCAGGCAGATCTTGATAAACATAAAGAGCCTTGCAAAGAATCAACATAAATATGCTTATTTACCTCCTGCTGTAATTCTTCTTCTTGTTTCTTGCTTTGCTCTTTCATATCTTCCAACTTTTGTTCATATTCAGCCTGCAGCTTTGTCATGGCCAGATCATACTGGTTTTTCAGGATATCATGCTCCACTACAAAATAACATTGTGTTCTGTTATAAAATTTATTTTCTTATCAGCTGTCAAAATGCACACAAAGAATGCACTCTACACCTGAGAGACAGCCCTGCTTGTGAGATCGACTGCTTCAAACCAGTTTCTGGCATCACAACAGTCCAAACGTCTGAAGAGGTATATAAGGTCAGCAGTGAATTTAAATTCTACTTCATATGTACAATTCTGTTAAGTTTTCTAATAAATTCCACAATTTTTGTAGCAATGTTTCTGACAAAAAAGTATTATAATGTGAAATGTGAAATGCAATGCCAGATGCTGTACTTTGTCTAAAAGAGGTGATATTACAATGCAATCCTTACAAGTTTTATTTTGATTTTAACATTTACCGTATTTTTCACCCTATAGGGCGCACCTGGTTTTTTTTTTGGGGGGGGGGAATGAAGAAAAAAAAATTATTTCCCCCCCCCAGGCGTGGGGCTGGGGTGGGGGAAGCCCGAGCGTCCCCCGACCCCAGCCCCCAGAACAGGCTGCTATCCGCAAACCTTGGGAGCCTGGCGGGAACTCCCGCCGGGCTCCCCAGGCTTGCAGATATCTGCCCGATATCTGCTCAGCGCGCCCCAGGCTTCGGGATGCAGGCTGCTATCCACAAGCCTAGGGAGCCCGGCGGGAAGTCGCGCCGGGCTCCCAAGGCTTGCGGAGAGCTGCCCGAAGCTCAGGGTGCGCCCCGCTGCACTCCCCGGGTTTCGGGCTGCAGACTGCTGTCCGCAAGCCTTGGGAGCCCGGCGGGAAGTCGCGCCATTTTTGGAGGGGGAAAAGTGCACCCTATAGGGTGAAAAAATATGGTATATCCCAACTTTCTTCTATCCCAAGACCCTGTATATGTGGTTCACAAGTGGGCACCCATCCAAGAACTGACCAGACCCAGACCTGCTTAAACAAGCCAGTAGCCTTGTGTGCCTGTTTACTCAGAAGTAAGTCTAACTATGTTCAATAGGGCTTACTCCCAGGTAAGGGTGCATAAGACTGCAGCCTTAGTCTCCCAGTAACTGGGAAGCAAAAGAGGAATAGAATTCTGCTATGGAGAGTCTACAATTACAGACTTCCTTTCTTTTGTTCTACATTAAGGAAACTTATCCCAGGACGTGGGTGGTGTTGTGGGTTAAACCACACAGCCTAGGGTTTGCCAATCAGAAGGTCGGCGGTTTGAATCCCCGCGACAGAGTGAGCTCCCGTTGCTCGGTCCCTGCTCCTGCCAACCTAGCAGTACGAAAGCACGTCAAAGTGCAAGTAGATAAATAGGTACCGCTCCAGTGGGAAGGTAAACGGCATTTCTGTGCGCTGCTCTGGTTCGCCAAAAGTGGCTTAGTCATGCTGGCCACATGACCCAGAAGCTGTCTGCGGACAAACGCTGGCTCCCTTGGCCTATAGAACAAGATGAGCGCCGCAACCCCAGAGTCGTCCGCAACTGGACCTAATGGTCAGGGGTCCCTTTACCTTTTTATCCCAGGTTTACATGCCTGGGAAACAAGAGTATTATAAGAAGATAAAAAGAAGTGTAGAAGGGAAAAGGTTTAGAATATAAAATGTGTTATTTCAGAGTCATTCTGGTGGGCTACAAAAATCAGAGAATGAGAAACAACAAATAAGGACACCTAAAGAGGCTGATACATGAAAGTCATTTTGCTCTGAACAGAAAATCAATGTGAGCGAAAAGAATATGAGATAAAACATAAGACCTGCAAACTACCCCAGCAAGACAAGGGGTGGAAATCCAAAGAGGAGAGAAGATGGAAGTCATCTAAGAAACAGGATAGCATCATGTCACAAAGAGAACAAGATGATAGACATTGTTAAATAAGACTAGGAAAAGACAAAGAAGAACTGAAAACCTTGGTAAATGTGGATTGTAAAGTGTGATTGCAGAGGACCAAGTTATGGGATGGAAACAGCCTTGGTCACCCTGGTAAATAATTAACAAGGGACAATAGACAGAGAACTATTTAACACCATCAACCATGGTATCCTCCTGGTAGCTCTGGTCCTTCCTAGAGGGTTGGCCTCAGATGGATAAGGAGAAACAAGCTGAAGCTTAATTTATTATTTGTAACATTTATATCCCACCTTTCCTCTACGGAGCTTAAGGTGGTGTACATAGTTTTCCCTCTTTCCACTGTATCCTTAAAAAAAAACCCATTAAGTAGATAAGGCTAAGAGACATTGGGAGGAATTCAATGTTGCACAAAAGTGACTGTTCCGTTACTATGGCTTCCCGGAGAGAATGATGCCCCCTCGCCTCCTGTGCGTTGTTTTGGGGCTCTTCCAACACATACCACCCTCACCCCCCAGCCACATGAGCCAATTTCAGTGTGGGTGGTGAGAGGAAAGAGGTTAAAAGTTCCATTGTGCAAGTTCTTGTGCAGAGCTTCCACTGATGGGGCTCATTAGTTCACTCCTGCCCAGTGAGCTTCATGACTGAGTGGTGATTTGAATACTTGCTTCCCAGGTCAATTTCCAACATTCTAAATACTACACCAAACTGGTTCTCCAAAGAAGATGGCCTTTCTGCACATGAGAGAACCATTAACTCTGGGAAGAGGTGTTCAACTTCTGCTTCAAGGAGCTGCACACCCCTGAATGATCACATTCATAGTTCAGGGGCACTAAATGCTTCATTGCTGACTGGGGAAGCTGAGGTGGCGAGGAGTGCTTTTTACCAGCTTAGACAGGTACACCAACTGTAATCCTACCCAGTAAATAAGTAATCCATTCACTTGTCACAGACTGGATTACTAAATGCACTTTACAAAGAGTTGCCTTTGAAGATGGTCCGGAATCGTCATATGGTACAGAATATGGTCACCTCGTTATTGGTGAAAGCCAGGCAGTCACAATATGTTACCCTGATTTTTGGATCAGTTGTACTGTTTACAACTGCACTTCTGGATCTAATTCAGGGTGCCAGTTATTACCATTAAAACCCTGACTGGCTTGGACCAAGATTATTTAAAGGACCACTTGTATGCAGGGCTTTTTTCCAGCTATAATTTCATTAAATAAAGAAATTGTGAGAGTTGGATGACAGAAATGATGTCAGTACTGCTAATCTATACTTTAAAGAAGTCTAGAGGTATATAAAATACAAAGAAGGATAGAGGGTAGTCACAGACTTTTGAAAGGTGGAGAAGACTTGGATATGAACTGAAGTGCACAGTCTGGCTTCGCAGACCTCTAGCAGCTGACTAATACTTCCCCTACCTGCCTCTCATTTTTGATAGCAACATACCTCAAGAATTGATGCAGTTGTCATTCTATTGGCAAGAGTAGGAAAGCACCTACTTTTTTAGAGGCAGATGAAATACTGCTTCTTGCATATAAAAGTATATTGCAATGATAACTCTTCTCAGAATATAATACCTACTTTCAACCTGCTCTTTTTCAAGAGAAAGACTCTTCAACTTTCTTTTTACTTCTTCAATTTCTGCATTTAGGGTTCTTTCCATCTCATTTAATTCAATCTGATGTTTCACAGATAACTCTTCATGCAAGTTTTTTAAAGTGAGGTCTGTATTTGATGCACATCCACTTTTAAGATTCTGAAAGAAAATGAAGTCTAACATTGAAAATTGCCACACAGTATCCTGAAAAATACATAGCTTTTTAAATTAAAGGAACAATCATTCTTCCGATTTAAATGCTTTTAACTTTAGTTACTTGTCAGTCCCAGCTGCTACTTGTTGAGCCTTTGCAAAAACGAAGTGGGTTTGCTGGACAGGACCTACCCAATAGCCCATGTGTGTTCAAGCAACTGTTTTTTCAGAAAGAAACTAACATCTCTGCTTTTATCTCATGATCTCTTTAGCAGCTGCCACTTGCTTTCATACAACAGTCAGCAAGAACACTGGATGCCACCACTAGATTAGCCTTTACATTCACTTTTATGATCTTATTTTAAAGATGCATGATCAATAGTTTGTTAGTGCATTTGTATTAGCATGCTTGGATATTTAGCCATGCAAGATAACATGTACACACAATTCCTACATTTTAAGAAAGGGAACATGTGTGTGTGTGTGTGTGTGTGTACATACACACACACACAAACACAGAACAATCTGAGGAACTGTAATGTAAATCAAAGAATTTTCATCATATAAAAATCCAGAAGCTTTAAAAAGAAAATATTTAAACACAATAAATTATACACAATACCTCTAAGAGCTGGGTGTGTGTCTTCTCCATTTCCAGAGCTATGTCCTTCTTCTGTTTATCTGAAATATCAAATTTGTTGCCACTGCATAAATTTATTTGGCATGTCAGCTAATATAAATACCAATTTCAAAATATATTTTAAAAAAATTATCTACTCTTTAACTTCCACACTTCATATAACCTTCCCCGCATCTTCCTTTGTTCTTAATGGCTCCCCCCCCCACTTTTGCAAATATTCTGATTTTGCATATTTATGCTTATTAAAATGACTTGCTTTTACATAATTTACAGAGGGTTTTTTGTTTTGTAAAAAGCTTTTCTTACAGCACACTTGTCAAAAAGCATTATGTACTTCTAAATTATAACATTAAATTTTATATTTTATGTAATCTCTGTACATTGTTAAATCATTTTCATAGTATTATCTGCTATGATTAAAATTGACATTTATTTTGCTCTCAAACAGAACTGAATAAAACATCAAAATGTCTGCACTAGTATTCTATGGATTGCAATATTTTGGCTGAAAACTACAAGGTAGCTTACCCATGGCATCTAGATGTTTCACGACCATTTCTTCTTTTTCCTTATCACTCTGCTCTTTAATACGCTCCAGCTCAAAATGGTATTGACCTTGTAGAACTGCTACTTCTTGAGCATGTTTATCGTTGAGCATCTCACGCAACTCCATGAGGGCAGTTTCTTTCTCTTTTCTCAGATTAGTCTGCATCAGTTCCAACTGGGATGTGTGTGTGTTATTTGAACTTAGCCTTAAACCTTCCAGTTTAAGATTATGAAGAGCCTGCAGTCAAGAAAGACAATAATTGAAACCCATAACCCTGCTTGCAATTACAGTGGTACCTCGGGTTACATACACTTCAGGTTACAGACTCTGCTAGCCCAGAAACAGTACCTCGGGTTAAGAACTTTGCTTCAGGATGAGAACAAAAATCGTGCTCCAGTAGCGCGGCAGCAGCAGGAGGCCCCATTAGCTAAAGTGGTGCTTCAGGTTAAGAACAGTTTTAGGTTAAGAACGGATCTCCGGAATAAATTAAGTACTTAACCTGAGGTAACACTGTACTTTCAGTTTATTACAGTGCAATCCTATGGCTCACTTATGCCAGCTTGCAATCCTTGCACCAGGGATGTCACATGGCACTGAATTATGCTGCTACAGGAACCAGAAAAGGTGAGCATCAAGGAAAAGGGCCAGGCTTAGTTAGTACCCTAATTTCCCTCAAACCTTGATTCCACCTTTAACAATGGGGCAAAGTGATGGTAACAATTGAGGTACTACAAGTTCATGTTAAAGCACCTTTCCCAAATCACAATGATAGTGACTTTTACTAGACAGTAAGGAAGGTATCTTTATTCAGCTTATTAATAATTACCTCTAAGGATGTGGACAGGCTTCTGTGACAAGTCAAACCGATCACCTGTCTCCTGGACAGCCAGGCGGCGAGCCAGACAAGGCTGGGCAATGAGCTCTGTAGTGGGGTGGTGAATGCTTCCCTCTGTGAGGGAGTCTTCCTGGACCCCCTTAAAGAAGTGGTTATTAAACCGCTTCTTTAAAAAAACCATCTTTAGACCTGGCCATTATGGCCAGTTATCACCCAGTATTCATTCCTGGGCAAGCTGTTTGAACAGATGGTCATTGAACAGCTCCAAGCACGCCCAGAAGATGCAGACCATGTGGATCTCTTCCAATTGGGATTCCAGCCCTATCGTGGGACTAAGACCACCTTGGATGCATTGGTCAATAATCTTCGGCAGGCTAGGTTCAGAGGTGTAAGCAGTTTCCTAGTTCTGCTTGATCCCTCAGTCACTTTTGATACCATCAACCATGGTATCCTTTTGGACCGTTTAGAGGAATTGGGAGCTGGGGGCACTGTTATGCAATGGTTCCGCTCCTTCCCCTGAGCTATGTCCAGAAAGTGGTGTTGAGGGATGAGGATTTGGACACCTGGGCATTCGCTTGTGGAGTTCCTTAGGGCTCCATCATTTCCCTCATCCTTTTTAACATCTATATGAAGCTGCTGGGAGAGGTCATCAGGGGGGTTGGGGCTTGGTGTTCACCAGTATGTTGCTGATACCCAGCTCTACATCTGATTTAAATCAGAAACAGTGAAGGCAGTGAACGTCCTATGTGAGTGTCTAAAGGCAGTTGAAGGATGGATGGTGGCTAACGGATTGAGGTTGAATCCCAATAAGACAGAAACTGTTTCTGGGGGACAGGACAGCCAGGTGAAGGGGACTTCCTGGTCCTGAATACAGTAACTGTGCCCCTGAAGGACCAGGTCAGCAGCCTGGGAATCATTTTGGATTCACAGCTGTCCATGGAGGCACGGGTCAATTCTGTGTCTAGGGCAGCTGTTTACCAGCTCCATCTGGTATGCAGGCTGAGACCCTACCTGCCCACAGAATGTCTCATCAGGGTGGTGCATGTTCTAGTTATCTCCCACTTGGACTACTGCAATGCGCTCTACATGGGGCTACCCTTGAAGGTGACTGGGAAACTACAACTAATCCAGAGCACAATTCAAAGTGTTGGTGCTGACCTTTTAAGCCCTAAACGTCCTCAGCCCTATATACCTGAAGGAGCGTCTCCACCCTCACCGTTCAGCCCGGACACTGAGGTCCAACGCTGAGGGCCTTCTGGCAGTTCCCTCACTGTGAGAAGTGAGGTTACAGGGAACCAGAGGGCCTTCTTGGTAGTGGCACCCGCCCTACGGAATGTTGGCCCAGTATACCTGAAGGAGCATCTCCAGCTAACGCTATTCTGGGTTGTATCAACAGAGGTATAGTGTCCCGATCAAGGGAAGTCATAGTACCACTCTATTCTACCTGGGGTCTTGTGTCCAATTCTGGGGACCTCACTTTAAGAGGCAGGTAACAAAGAAACCAAGCCTTAAGAGAAACGGTTGAGGGAGTTGGTTATGTTTAGCCTGGACAGGAGGACACTGAGAGGAGGTATGCTAGGTATCTTCAAATACTAAAGGATTGTCACATGGAAGATGGAGCAAGCTTGTTTTCCTCTGCTCCAGAGACTGGAACGGAATCCCTTGGAAAGTGATTGACTCTGCTTCATTGGAAGTTTTTTTATGCAGAGGTTGGATGGTCATCTGTCATGGATGCTTTAGTTGAGATTTCTACAAGCAGCAGGTTGGACCAGCTGATCCTCATATTTCCTTACAACTCTGCATTTCTGATTCTATATGCAAATAACTGTGAACATCTGACAGATTATATTTTAAAAAATGATATTGGTTTAGGATTCAGTTTATAATCTTCCCTGTGTTCACTTATTTCAAATGACCTATTTCATATGTATTTGCAGCAGCAAAGGACCTTTGAATTATTGCTTTGGTTAATATTGTACCTCTGCTTGCTGCATCTCTTCTTTGTGTGTCGCTTCCATTTTTTGTAGCAACTGTTGTTGCTCCTTTAATTTAGTGTGCAACTCTTTGATTTCTTCCTCATGCTGAACAATTAGTTGACGTATTTCACAATAATGTTCTTGTTCATGAACCTAGGGAGAAGAAAATATCATTAAAGACCTTTCTTAAAGTATAATTAAAGAATGCATCACCATCTGTTCAGAATGCTTAAACAAAAATCGGTGCAGGACAGAACTATTGCAGGGACTTAAGTGAATGCTTATTAGGAGGGCCCGAAGAGCCTTCAACAATCTGCAGTGGCAGGTCGAAGGAGAAAGGTGCGCAAGTCATTCTTGGGGGCAGAGGAGAGATGAACCTGGGGCGCCCCTCCCCCCGTTGGTCGAGACATGCTGAAAGAGGGCGAACGGCGGACTACAACTCCCGCCAGCCAGCGCGGCCGCAGGGCAGAGAATCATGGGAACTGTAGTCGAACAACAACGCCAAGCGCGACGGACGGCGGCTCTTGTGGGCGCGCAGCCTCCGGCCCGCCCGCTGCTGTGAGGCGCTCGGCTTCAGCGAGAGGCGGGCGCTGGAACTCCGCCACCGCCGCCCCGCAACGCGGGAGCCCCAGAAGCGCCCCAGCCGGCGCAGCCCCGACCCTCGAGCGGAGAAAAGAAACACCTCCGGGCCGCCGCCGCCGCCACCGGCCTCTCGCTCCATTTCCACGGCCGGCCGCTGCTCCCCTCAGGACGCTGCTTCTCAGGCCCGCTTCAACGGCCGCGCAACCGTCGGAGCTGGAAAAAAAACTTTCAGCCAATGGGCTGCCTCGCCCCAAACTCCGCTGTCCAATAGCGAGGCGAGCCCTGAGAGGCGGCTAACCCGCTGCCACCGCCCACCGGGCGCCCGTGCTGACGGCAGATTAGCAGCGCCAGTAGCCAATGGGGCCTCGGATGCACCGCCGTGTAGTGTTTTTTTCCTCCGATTCAACTTTGTGTCCCGCCCTTTCCTCCGGAAACGGCGCCCAGGCCGCCCATGTGACCGCGCGGGGGGCGGGGCTGCTGTCCCGGGGCCCGATCCTGGCGGGGCGACGAGCCGTGAGGCGGCAGGCGGGTTGGGCCTCCTGGCTGCTTCTCCCCTCCCACTTCACGGTTCCTATCCGGAGGATGGAAAGAGGCTTTTCCGAGCTCTGCGCCCGGGCCGGGAAGCGGCGCTGAGGGGCGGGCGCCGTCGTCTCTTTCGGGCCGGAATGGCCGGAGCCCCCCCTCCCCCCCGGGGGGGTGTCATAGAGACTTAAATTTTCCCCTGACAGAGACTCAAGGCAGCTAGCAAATATAAAAAACATCTTTTTTATTTTAAGAAAAACCGCAGGGCAATTTTTGAAAACTTCTTTTGGATTATTATTATTTTTACACTAAATGAGGTTGAGAAGAGCGGGAATTTCCACCTGCCTTTTGTTTCTGTTTGAACCTGCTTATGATATTGTCAGGGACGCAGGTGGCGCTGTGGGTTAAAGCCTCAGCGCCTAGGGCTTGCCGATCGAAAGGTCGGCGGTTCGAATCCCTGCGGCGGGGTGCGCTCCCGCTGCTCGGTCCCAGCGCCTGCCAACCTAGCAGTTCGAAAGCACCTCCGGGTGCAAGTAGATAAATAGGGACCGCTTACCAGCGGGAAGGTAAACGGCGTTTCCGTGTGCGGCTCTGGCTCGTCAGAGCAGCGATGTCACGCTGGCCACGTGACCCGGAAGTGTCTCCGGACAGCGCTGGCCCCTGGCCTCTTAAGTGAGATGGGCACACAACCCCAGAGTCTGTCAAGACTGGCCCGTACGGGCAGGGGTACCTTTACCTTTACCTATGATATTGTCACGATAACACGTGGTGGTGGCGGCCCCATCTCCCCCCTCCGCCACCCTGCACTTTGGCTGGTTGAGCAGATCTTGTCTCTTCCCCCTTTCCTGTCTGTGTGTGGAGAGAGGCAAGCCGTTTGCTTCAGACAACCCCATCCCCTTGGCTGCACCTCTGCCAGCCCCTCCGGGGCTTCTTCGCCTGCACCACCAACACAGCCTTGTTGCTCTCGCTGCATCACAAGACGGGGCTGGCAGAACTGCAGGCAAGACCAGCAGGGAGGGTTGGGGGTTGGACGTGGAGGAGTAAGATGTCTTGGGCTGGCCCTGCTGCTTGGCTTTCTCCCCTCCACCTTCCCACCCTCAGGCAATGTTGTGATGCACAGGAAATTTGAAATATGCACTCATCTTAGCTAAGGGCTCTTTCACACTTCCTCTTGTCCTGCCACTTTCCCCCAGGGAAACCTGCTGTTTCCTGCTGAACTGTAACAAACTTCAAAGGATTGGCATTTGTTACAATTCAGTGGTAAAAAACGGTATTCCCGGGAGAAGCGGTAGGACAAATGAAAAACTGTTTAGACCCATGCCTAGAACATTTCTTGGTACAAGACGTATATAACCTCATTTACTCTTTTTGTTTACCTGGGCACTGAAATAAATGCTAAAACTCAGTCCCACTGAGTTCTGAATCCATTTGTAGGTGTTTTCACATGTCATGCTCAAAATCTACATTGGTTAATTTGCTTTCTAAAACATAAATAAGATGCAGTGTGTCTTCTGAATTCTACAGTTATAAAGGCAAATTTAAGCCTCATGTCATGTGCAAAAACACTACAGTGGTACCTTGGTTCTCAAACTTAATCCGTTCCAGAAGTCTGTTCCAAAACCAAGGCATGCTTTCCCATAGAAAGTAATGCAAAATGGATTAATCCATTCCAGACTTTTAAAAACAACCCTAAAACAGCAATTTAACATGAATTTTACTATCTAACAAGACCATTGATCTATAAAATGAAAGCAATAAACAATGTACTGCAGTCACTCAGTAGCTGAACTGGGTTCCATACAGTCACAAAAACAAAAAATGAGCAGCAAAAACAAAACGCAAAATAAATAGCAAAAACAGACAGACCTCAGTGTAACTCTCAAAATGGAAGTATGGCACTCAAATCGTCAGTATAACACTCTAAACGGAGCATGTTTGCTTCTGGAAAAAGTTCGCAAACCAAGGCATTTGAGAACCAAGGTACCACTGTACTCTATGCACAGCGTGAAGTTCTATACTTGCTCCTGTATTGCCAGATGGAACCAGCTAGCTCGAGACAATATGCTGTCCAGGACCTCTTACTGTTTGATTTTATTCAGTTTGTAACAATTTATTAATGAATCAAAAGGTATGCATTATTTTCTCTGTACAGGCAAGGACCAATTTAGGTGCGTCCGAATGATACACAATCATGCACATGCACATAGCACCGAACTTGGAAATAGCCCCAAAATGTTGTAAAGATGACATGAAAATGGGCAGAACGTACTTAGGCTCTGCTGACGCATGTGAGGGTCTGGAACAGAAACCCCGCACAAAACAAGTGTTGACTTGTGACTTCAAGTGACTTCATGTGAAAGGAAATTTGAAGGAAGAGGGAGATCTGGCAAAGTGAAAAATCTGATGGGTCTAATGCACAGAATCATAGAATTGTGGAATTGGAAGATATCCTTAAGGGTCATCTAGTCCAACCTCTTGCAGTGCAGGAATCTTATGTCTAATACTGGGTTCGAACCCATGACCCTTGAGATTAAGAGTCTCATGCTCTTCCGACTGAGCTATCTCAATATCCAATTTCTGTTTGGGCTTTCCTTGAGGCTTGCCTAGATTAAGGTACTTTTAAGTGATCGTTGGGAAATGCTTGGTTTGACACCCTCAATTGATTTAATAGTATCAAGAACAGCCTCGCCCAACTGGATTTTTTCTTTTCTTTCAGTTGACCAAACCTCATATGAACCAGGTTAGTGCCTGAGTTTGTTTAGGTCACAGACAATGCAAACAGCTACAGAGTAACCTGAGCTTAACAGAGTTATTCATAGGAGCATGTTAGCAACGCACAGGGCTGGGCTTAGTGACTTTGTATGGGGAAAGCCAGCAACCACTGAGAAAATGCTGCTGTTGTTCAAGCAGAGCAATATCTTAGTAACCATACTGTGCACACTGCAAGAGACACTTGTGTATTTGAGAGGATTCTGTTTTCCTTTGTAATTTGGGACTGAAATTATCACAGAGACTTTATGGAAAATTTCGACAAAGAGCCTGGAGGAAGAAAGAAGCAACACACATTAAAAAACAAACTACTGTCCTTTGTGATTTGAAGAGCCTGTTGCCCTGAAATTTTGTCAGGATGACAGACTCGGATGTGGCCGATCACATGACTCGACTCAAACTCAAACTCCTTGAGAAGGTAAGGTAATTTTTTCTAAGTTCATATCTAAGTCATAACTTCCAACACGATTGTTTTTGCAAACTAGCACTAAATTGGTAGTCGGCAAAGCAAAAATATCCAAAGCGGGATTTTTAACTAGTTAACTCTTCTGCCCTGTATCCATCCATGCTGATCAGCAAAGGAGTTTACAAACTCAGCACCCTGACAGCTAATATGTGATGTTCTGGCTACCCTTGTGTGTGTATCTGAAGAAGTGTGCAGGTCTCTAAGGTGCTACTGGACAATTTTTTAATATATTTCGACAGTCTACCCTTATTCATGATGCATCAACTTCCCAACTTTCTAATATAAAAGTTAATATCTGCCTAGTTGAACATACTAACCTTCCTTGGTTATATTTAGACTTGCTTATGTTTTGAAATAGGCCTTGTCTTAGCTATTTCCCCTCCCACATTTCCTTCATTCTCAAAGCCTTTTCTATGTTAAACTTACTAAAAGCATGTTCACCCACTCATCCTCCCAGAACTACCTAATTTCTGGCCTAACACAATCCCATAAGTTACTCAAGAATTCCCCTTATGTACCGTATGCCACAGAAAAGAGCCAGGGTAGTCTAGTGCCAAGCTTTCCAAACTGTGTGTCGCAACACGTTAGTGTGCCGGCTGCAGTGTGTAGGTGTGTCACACAAACGCTCCCCACTCTCCTCCTGGAGCTGGAAAGGGGTTGGTTTAACCTCTGGTTTGCTAGTGAAACTGAATTACTATGTTGTGAAATGATGCATGTCAAAATCCACCATGAAAAGTTGGGAAAGCTCTGGTCTAGTGGATGAAGTGCTGGAATAGGATAGGACCACAGAGATCCGGCTTCAAATCCCTGCGCAGCCATAAAGCTCAGTGGGTGACCAAGTTTGCCAGTCATTCTCTTTCCACCTCACCCACTTGAGAGGGTTGTGAGGATCAAGCAAGCAGGAGGATAACCAGGTATGCCACCTGGAGTTCCTTGGAGGAAAAGTGAGATCTAAATGTATTTTTACAAACAAGAGTTGTTGTTTTTTTTACAATCCAGCAGAATAAGAATTGTATGAAATAAATTATCAATACATTTATATCCCACCTTTTCTCTACAGAACTCCCCCTCTCCATTTTATTATCACAACAACCCTGTGAAGTAGGTTAGGCAGTGACTGGCCCACAGTTCCCCACTGGGGATTTGAACCTGGTCTCCGGGGTCGTGCGCCAGCACTCTAACCATGCAAGGACACAGCAAAGAACTGTCTTAGGACAAGAAAGAGCTACAGGAGAGGGGTTCTGGTTCTGGTAAAAACATTCTTTAAGTACTAAGTATGACTCAACAGGGGACGCGGGAGAGGCTGTGGTGTAAACCACTGAGCCTTGGCTTGCCGATCAGAAGGTTGGCGGTTCAAATCCCCATGATGGGGTGAGCTCCTGTTCTTCGGTCCCAGCTTCTGCCAACCTAGCAGTTCGAAAGCATGTCAAGTGCAAGTAGATAAATAGGTACTGCTCCGGCGGGAAGGTAAATGGCATTTCTGCGTGCTGCTCTTGGTTTTGCCAGAAGCGGCTTAGTCAAGCTGGCCACGTGACCCGGAAAAACTGCAGACAAACGTCGGCTCCCTCGGCCAGTAAAGCGAGATGAGCACCGCACCCCCAGAGTCAATCGCAACTGGACTTACTGGTAACTGTCAGGGGTCCTTTACCTTTACCTTTTTAGGACTCAACATAAACTAGTGCTAACTACTCCCACTTTCACAGCGCACAGATTGCACAAATCTTTGTAGGTTTTGTGATGTTCAATTACTTGTTGACAGTCAAAGCTGAGGTTCTGAATTTTTTGTTAATCCTCATTCTGCTTTGATCCACAGAAACTAGAAAATGAACGTGAAAACATTGATGATTTGGAATCTTCCTTTTCTGCAGCAAGTAAGAAGTTAAAGCTCACTCATATCTCCATATGAATCAGTTTGTAATGTTGGTTTGAGGGAAAATGCATTAAACAGAATTTCTCAACATTTACTATGGGATAGATGTGGATTTTGGCAAACTTTCTCTGCATTCCATCCTCTACAGATCCATGGGCCAATAGGACTTCTGATGGTGAGGAATGCAATGAAAACCCACCCTATATTATCATTTATTAGATTATTTAGCTTCACATGTGGTCCCAGGACATGTTAGAACAACTTTAATATACAATACTAAAAAGAGTTAAAACATAAGAGAATAGAGTGGGTTCCAAAGCATACATCCTGGGTGTCAAAACTAGGGTTAAGAGGCATATGACAAAAACGACACAATGAAGGTGCCAGATACCCCTTTGTGGGTAGAGAATTCCAGCACAGAGGTCATTTCCCAGGCTGCTTCCCAAATTTCTGAGGGTGGTGGAAATCCCAGAAGGGTCTGTAGGGAAGGATATTTGGGGCCTGAATCATTTAGGGCTTTAAATACTAGTGTGAGTGCCTTGAATTGGATCCATAACTGAACCACCAACTAAATGCCTTCTTCCCCCTCCTTTATCTACCCCCCCTCCTTTCCTTTTGTAAATTACTGAAAAATTGTAAAACTAAAGGAGATGGCAGACTCTTTCCAACTGTTTTTGCAGGGAATTATGGCAGCCATGGCAATGCATTGCAAAGTGCATTGAGACGAAGAAAGGATCTTCTGCAGCAGCTCAGGGTATGTCTCAGGCAGGGGGTTGGACTAGATGACCCTCAGGGTCCCTTCCATCTGTACAATTCTACATTTCTATGATTCAGTACTATGAAGTTTCTTCCAACACATGAAGGCTGCAGTCCTGCAGTCCTAAATGAGAGTACCTGAGAGTAAGTGCTATTGAACTCGATAAGACTTACTTCTGAGGAGACACACATATATAAGGTCTTGGAAGTCTTTAAAGATGCTGTTAAGAGTTTTCTTTGGAGGGAAAAATTCTTGGATCCAGCATGGAATAGCCAGACCAGCCTGGTAATAGCTGGCTAAAGATGGGTCCTTAAGGAAACAGAGGAGTAGCTCTGTGCCAGGGAGGGGAGAAGAGGGGGGGGGCTCCCTCCCAAACTGTCTGTTAGTTAGAAAGACGAAAGGCCAGAGTTGAGAGTCTGCTGTTGAGTGAGCGAGGAGCTAGATGCAAAAAAGTTGCTGGCTGGAAAAGGCAGAGAGAGAAAGCTGTAGCTGAATTCTGCTTGAATCCAAGGCTGTGGCTATGGGAGAAACAAGACCTTCTTGGGTTGTCAATGCTGTGAACCCATCCACCATAGGCTCAGGTTGTATATATGTGTAAATAAAACATATAAAGACACCGCAGTCTCCACTGTGCCTCATTCCCAAAAGGAAACATGAACCTCGTGTGAGTGCCTGGAACCCCTGGAAGCTCACACCACTTGGAGGCTGGGGTGGCAGGCAACATGTTACCCTGCAGTCTGGGCAAAGCACATAGCTATACAGCAGTTCAACTTAACTAAAACTTATGTGGTTCAAGTTAACTTCGTCTCCTTCTGCTACTGCCTGCCATGGATTGGCTGGATACTGAGGAGTGGTGGGAGGAGTGGATGGGACCCCCAAGGGAAGAAGGCTCAGAGCCAGAGGACTGGTGGTGGGATGAGGGAGAAGACTGGGAGGAGGAGGTGTAAGCTAAAGAGGCAACAGGGTTTAGTG
Source organism: Podarcis cretensis (assembly GCF_951804945.1). NCBI lineage: Eukaryota > Metazoa > Chordata > Lepidosauria > Squamata > Lacertidae > Podarcis > Podarcis cretensis. The sequence goes on along the minus strand of NC_137170.1, from coordinate 136,406,254 downwards.
AGCAGGAAGAGGCTGTGGCAGAGAGCAGTCCAGAATCGGAGGCAGAGGAGGAGGCTGGGGGGCAAGAGGCAGAGACCAGGCAGGCTGCTAAAGAAGCCAGAGGTCTCCCTCTCCTGCAGTGACTAGTTTCCCTCCTCCCTGGTCTCCCAGAACCCACAAAGGTATGAAGAGAACAGAGCAAAGACAGGCAAGACAGAGAGGTTGCTTGGGAAGGACGCAGGGGAGGAGGAATCTTAGGGAACTGTGGGAAGACTGGGATGTTCAGTCCTCACAACTGCCTCATTAGGGCAAGATCTACTGGCAAGAGTTACTGGGCTTACTGGACCTGAGCTATGTTGTTTCTTTGAATAAGTTAGTTTTGTTTTTCACATTTGGCTTATGTTAAACCCATTGGGCTTCTCATTCTTGATGGCATTCCATGCGTTGGGTAAAATCTCATAGGTTTGTGTCTCCCAGTAGACACAAATGTTGTTGGCCCACCATGCTGTCATTGCTCCTATCAAATCCAGAATCTCCCATACCAGCTTTAATGTTTAATGGAATTGGGAAGTGCAGTCACTGGTCTCCTATGTCATGAAAAATTTAAATATTTTAAGAAAATAGTTAAATTTTTCATTTCTCACTGGTACACTTGGCATAACAAGGTTTGTGAATTAGAAAAAAATGCAACGTAACTCATTTTTCCTCTTAAGAAAAGCTTATATATTTGGTATTGTAGGAGCAAAATGTTCTGGAAGAATTGTCATTACCACGTGGCTTGCCAAGATTCCAGAGGAAGCACTTCAGACCAGAACCAGAACATTTCTACCAAATTCCTCCTCCTCCTCCTCCACCTGAACAGCCAAGGATTATCCAGCAGACAGTGAGTGCCTTATTATAAAAAAGAATTATACAGTTTGGAAGTGCAAATGATGGATGCATAGATGAATGATGTATTTTTTCATTAACGGAAACCTGTTGGTGGATAATCCTGTCTAAATTCCTGGCACGAATTTCCTAATGTTGATCATTCCTATTAACAGATGAAAGCTCCAGCACTGTGCGTGTGAAAGCATATTGCACAGGTGTAATAATGGAGATTTTGCATGTGAAAGATTTAGATCAAATTTGTTTGATACCAAACTAATTATAAATGTAAAACTTAGAATTGGCTTGGGAAATCTATAGTAGAGTATTTTAAAAAAACTTTTCACTTTCAGATTATCTAACATAGTGTCAGGGACTATGCTGAGGAGGAATGGTGGGAACCTCCCT